>NC_140949.1:121757042-122357042 GCF_014529385.1 Adiantum capillus-veneris
AGAATAAAACCAGTTTATTGACTCTTAAGACTTATTGTGATTTGGAAAGTTTACCCAAAATGTATCATACACTCACAGTGTAGAATGGTTTTTTACACTAGTGGAATGCTAAAACTTAAAGTCGGGCTAGGATAGCAGATAAAAATACCTAGGATAGCAGATAAAAACACCTACTGGGTTTTAAATATCCGATGACGAATACAGTTTACTTGCTTCTAGTCGAAAAAGCTGGGCTTTGACTATGGGAATTAATGCTATCTTAATTTACCATAGGTTGAGGTGGACTGCCGGACTTGGCTTCACATTTTCTGGTCACAGTACTAATCTTTAATTTTTGTAAGCGTGGCATGGGGTCCTTCTTGCTTCTACTGCACGCCACCGCTTAGGTTTTGGGGCATGGTCTGCGATGACTGTCTTCCCCGCCCTTTTTCCTTGAGCATAAGGTGCTGATATGGTGGAATCTTACCTGTTACCCTCCGGATCTTGGGCTGTGAGGGATCTTGGTGTACGTGCCTGTACTGACATCCTCGTTTGTGGGCTTAACCTGTCCATCTCAATGGTCGTGTCTGCTACAGAGGAGCATCAACTGTATAAATATGACTTCTAAAGTGAGTTATCATCCTCACATAGCTGCGTGCTCTGTTATTGTATCTCTGCGTGTGTTAGTTCAAAACTGTGTGTATTTTATCTACTGGTTGCTGTGGCTCAATATGCCGAAAAAATCAGAGAAATCCATTGTGGAGGCGTCGTCGTCTCCTAATCTACAGGTTAATAGAAATCTGTTTTTTTGATTCCTGAATTTTAAAAAAATGGGAAATCTTTTTTTGCTCTTAACGGAAAAAAACCAATTAAATAAACTGTTTTTTCTATCTTTTAGCTTGCTCCGGAGATTGTTCTTAAAAGGTTTATGAGGAGAAAATTATGTGGTAAAGTATGGTAAATTTTGACAGATTGGAATGGGGGTTTTGCTTCGACTAATGATGTATATTGCTATTTAAAGTATAGATAGACTGGCTCAGGAACATGGCTCTTCTTGGTTATGAAAAAAGCGCAGTAACTACCTATTGAGAAATGTTTGATGGAAATAAATAAATTTGCTTGAAAAAAAAGGGGGCTGTTTAACTGGTTTTTTTTTAGTAAAAATTGTCCTTTATAATTTCCTGAAAAAAAGACAGATTGCCAAGTGTATTTCTTATCTTATAACTGCATGAAAATGAGGATGGTGGGGTATTTAAATGACATGGAGTGTATATACGGTTGACTCTGGTAATTTGTTACTCAATTGGGTAATGTACTCATGAAAGGTGTATTGCAGATCTGAAAATAACCTGTTCTTCACAAAATAATGAGATGTATGAGAGTGGTTGGATAAGTTTGGTTACTTTGCTGAGGTAATTTTGGTAAAAGGACTTACTCGGAATTAAATCTGTTACTAATTCTGGGGCCTATTTTATTAAATCTACTTAAGATTATTCAGAGGTCATTCAAAACTGGTTTTTTTGGAAATGGTGGCCAGGCATTTGATATTACAGTAGGTCATGTAAGGCTTCGCATACCTGATTGTAGGAGTAAATAATGTTTTTTCAACTTAACTCGGCCATTTTTTACAAGTAAGATTGATCTTTTTTACCAGTTGCCTATTGTACTGAATCGGCTAAAAGATATACTAAGTACTGGCTTTTGGTATGGCGCCCTATATACTGACTGCACATACCAGACTAAGGTTGAATAAAAACAAGTTTCTAATTTACTGGTTTTTTTTCATCATCATCATATGCTAGGAAGAGTAGTGGTAGGTTTTGATAAACCTATCACTAGTTCAATGTTTTGACACATTTCTAATGGCTGAGGTTATGTTAAACCTTGGCTACTCAATTCAATTTGCTTACCATCTTCTGCTGGCTTCTTTTTCTCATTTAAAGTATATAGGCACTTGTCCTTACCTACCATCTTGCTAGTAGGTTTGATGTCGATACTATAGGGTAAATCATATAGTGACATTAAGCGGATCTTGGCTGGTTACTCTGATGTTTTTTAAAAAAACAGACATTTTTATTTACTGATTTAACTAAAATGATGCTTTGAATTTACTGATTACTTCGGAGTTATTGCCCTAGTTTCAGATATTTGATAGGAATGAATGCATTATATGGTAGATGTGTATGGCATATAGTTCCCTTTATCTGGGCATGACCGGAGATTTTTTTAATTTTTTTTTCCGGACTGAGTCTAAGTTGGCTCACTGTGACTAAGTAGTCCAATATATTGTAGTATACATTTGTTAGCTGGTATGCGGCAGTAGTAGGAGTGACATAATATAATAGTAAGGATTTTTGGGAATAATGGTTATGAATTTTTTCTAAGAAAGGGGTATCTCAGTTAGGTAATAAGTGGTAAATACTAAAAGTTTTTTTGGGGATATCCCAACCCGATTATAAAACTAGTTTTGAATAAAAGGTTCTATTACAAATGTTGTTGATCTATACAAGGAAGTGGGTAGTTTTGGTCTGGCTTGAGACTACTTCAAATGGAATATAAGTCACTCTTATCTAGTTAAGGATGAAGTTCTGGTAAAAAATTAATTTTCTCCTTAAACTCCTTTAAACCTTAAGATTGGTAAAAAAATGCTTTTTGAGAAAAAAAAATCAGAATTTATGGCTGCTTTATGGGGTTGGGTACCGTTTGTATCAGATTGGCAGAAAAGCCAAGGATCATCGTTGTTTTTTTTAAAAAAAACCTTTTTATCTAAAAGAACAAATTACAAGTTAAGAACCATGTTTTTTTTATGGTGACATGGATAACAACTGGGATGCCCAGCATCACCTGCGTACTGTCACGTGCTAACGAATTGTTTTCTTGTGGCTATGGGTGCAAGTGAGGGCTACCTTCCTTGATTAAAACATCCAGTTCTTAACAAATGGTGGATCTCTTAGTGTGATGAAAAATTTCCCAGACTTTGGGTTTAAGGATTCTTGAGCTGTATTTTGTTATCTTCATTACCTTGTACAAAATTTATTTTCAACTGCAAATAAATTATTGTGCAAATCCATTGTACTTTTCTAGAATTGTTAGTCTGTGAACAGTTAGTGTTCGTTTGCGTATATATATATAGATTTAGAACTGCTACACACACATACCCACCCCAATAGAATTAGAGCACTCCTACGTTTGTTGAACAAGGGCTAGCACAAAAATAATGTCTATGAGAAGCTTCCAATCTTGGTATCAAAGAATGCTTTGAAGCATCTATTAAGAGGTTGTGTCATGCATCACTTTTATAAATGCAATAGACTATACGTGTAGGAAGAGAGTATTGATAGTGTTCCACTTGGAAGAGAAAATAGCCCTATGAGAATAGAGGCATTGTTTCCTTAACCGCAGCAACGTGCGGGTCATATACTAGTACTATATATAATGGAGATTACAATTTTTGAGGAAGGATAGGGCCTTCACTTGTCACTCTTAGGTTCACTTCAAAGAGTACCATGAGCGTTGGACCATGTGAACCTTTTCAACTTTCAACCTGACAAGTTAAAAAATAAAGGGGGTTGACTTCGCTTTTTGTTTTAAAGACGGACTTTACTTTTACTTGTGAAAGGCAATTGAGGTGGCTCAACTTTGTTTTTTAAAGGCCAATGGCCATAAAAATGTAAAATTTAAGGAATTGCTCGTATGTACATTAGCAAAATTCTAACGGTTTACTTTAAGGAAAATTTGGAATGTAGCTAAGATTTTGCAATTTTAGACCGTTAAAAAAATACTAAACCCCAGTTTTTATTGAATACCAGTCTTGAACAGTCCCAAAATAGAAGGGTACATGTGTGTGTGTGTGTGTGTGTGTGTGTGTGTGTGTGTGTGTGTGTGAGAGAGAGAGAGAGAGAGAGAGAGAGAGAGAGAGAGAACGAGAACGCGACGGGGGGAGGGGGGTCTTTCAGAGGGCACCAAATCTTTTCCTTGATCGAAATAATTTCAAAGTAAGTAAGGGGCACACTTAAACCTCTTTCAAATTTTAGGTCAAAAGTTGAAGAATTGATGATATTCTTATTAAAACTTGCAAGATTTTGTTGGTTTTCTTCAAGGTAAGCTTGGAATCTATATGGAATTTTACAATTTAAGCTGGTTAAAAACACAGTAAACCTCGATTTTTTGCAAACAATGATTTTGAATAGTCTCAAAATGGAAGGGGATGGTAGACGTAGAAAAGCTGGATGCTTAGCACATCCAAGATTACTATCTCTACCCCAAGGACATGCTTTACGAAGAGAGGAGGGAAGCACGTGTTGAAAATCTATTACATCCTTACGGCGACACTAGAATGAGAGAGAGAGAGAGAGAGAGAGAGAGAGAGAGAGAGAGAGAGAGAGAGAGAGAGAGATAGATAGATAGATAGATGGTTCTATTATCGTCCTGGGAGGTCAAATATGACCTATGGGACCAAATGAACATGTCACGTGGTGTGAGTGGAGTTCATAAGTGACTCTCGATGCTCAAAAATGGCTGAAATGAGCGTCGCAATAGAGAGTCCACATCGTGGTTGGGAGAGGAAGGTATGTAGGGAGAGATCATGGCTGAATATATGGGGAAAAGAGGACCTAATGTGGTCAAAAGCTGAGCACTCAAGTAGTGTGTGGTACTCACTCTCTCGCACTTGACGAGGGCATAAGGTGCAAAGTCGATGATACTCCTCGCCATTGCCCCAACGTCCTGTCTCGCAGCGTAGAGAATGGGATCTAAGACGAATGGAGGCAATGGTGCGGATCGCACTCAACGGGACGGGCTCAAGGATGTAGGAATGGGTTCGGTTACCTCGTTCCGAGAAGAAGAGAGATTTGTAGTTTGGGGCAACGCGTGTGGTGTAATGGCTGAAGTGAGAACCTCCGGATTTCTCCCAAGCCGTGATACATTGGCGTTGTAAGAAGGCCTCATTAACTTGGGAGTCGATCGACGCATCCTTGACCAAGTGACATGCATCCCATCTTCCAAACCATTTCTTGATATCAAGCATCCACCCCGAACTTAGTATTTTGCTCTTGCATGTCTTTTGAACCATTTGACTTGCTTCATATGCGATTCTAGGAAGTCGATGCAAAGGGCTACGTTGTGTCTTACGCATGTACTCCACAACCTTTTGCATGCCCAAGACCTCAATGGGAAGCAATCCGGACTCAAGAAGTAAGAGCATGTAGGGTGTTTGTGTCTTGACTTGGAGAAAGTTGGTGAGAAAATGCTTTTGGACATTCTCAAACTCTTTCCAAGTAAACTTCCCGATGCTTCCACCCCACACCTCCACTCCATAAAGAAGCACCGGTGTCACCAATGTGTCAAAGTGGTACTTTTTGAGAGCCCAACACTTGATCTCTCCTGCATTGCACATGTTCTTAAATGCATAATAGGCCCTCTTTCCGGCTTCCAAGCGACACATTGCACAATCCTTCCATTTATGATTGGATGGAACCTCAAGGCCAAGGTACTTGAAGTGATCTACCACTTCAAGTTTCTCATTGTTGTATACAATGCATGGATTTTCATCATTGAGGGTCTTTACAAGCATAACCTTGGTTTTGGATCCATTCACGATCAGCCCGCTATGTAGGCAAAAGCGTTCCAAGACACTCATAAGCTTTTGTGCATCTTCTAAGGTATGTGCCAAGAGCACTACATCATCGGCATAAAGCAAAAGCATGATCACCGCATTTCCGATCTTAACCTCTTCTATGCCTTCTTGCTGCATAAAGTCAAGAACCATGCATTCCAATTCATCAATGAGTAGCCCAAAGAGGGTTGGGGAAAGTGGGCATCCTTGTTTGACACCAATAGTGCTTGCAAAAAATTCTGAAATTCCATCTCCCATACGTAATCGACATATCACTTTTTGGTAGATGCGAAAGACTGCATGCATAAATTCTCTCGGCACTTGAAGGCTTTGCATACGTCTCCAAAGATTTCCTCGCGGTACCATGTCAAAAGCTTTCTTGAAATCCACAAAGCAACAATACAACTTTTTTCCTTTCAATCGAGACGCTTCCATAAGAACTCGAAGAGTGACAAGGTGATCAATAGTGCTATGATGCTTTCGAAAACCTGCTTGGCCAAGTGCACGTTTGCCATTCTTTTCAGCCCATTCACTTATCTTCATCTCCATGATACATCCAAATAACTTTGCCATCAAAGAACCAACCATTACAGTGCGATAGTTGTTCACATTGTTTACATCTCCTCCTTTGTGCAAAGGTTTGATCCAATTTGCACTCCAATCATGAGGCATGCCATACTGAAGTGCAAGGTTAAACATATCGCATATCCAATATCGTGTTTTCTTGCTTGTCCATTTAATCATTTCAGCCTTGACACCTTGAAGGTCACCTGCCTTGCGAGTAGCAAGTTTCTCAAGCGCGGGGCATACATCTTCAATGGTAAAGAAGGGAGACATAAACGGAAGGGAGCTACAACACTCCATCTTATCAACATTGGGTTGCTCATAGAGGTTCTTACAATGCATATACATATCCTCAAGAGTCAAGTCACCAAAGCTCTCAACGCGCTTGCCTTTTAGATTTTGCCAAAACTTGCCGCATGCATGTGCTTTCTCTTGTGCTAAAAGAAGTTGTTTTTCAACTTCCCACCTTCTCCTCTTCTTTTGAACAAGTGCTTTGTATGTGTGTGAACATTCCAAGTAAACTTCTTTGTCTTTGATTGCATCCAATCTTAGCAAGTGTTTTCGGGCTTGACTACATTCCATGTCAAACCATTTCTTCTTGGTGCTACCCTTCTTAGACCTTTTGCAAGACATGTGTTTCACCGAAAAGCATTCCTTCGCACAAGAGAAAATTACTTCTTTGAAAACTTTCCACTTGCATTCTAATGTTGGGCTCTCTTGATGCTCTATCATGCTTAACATTTGGAGAGAGAGAGAGAGAGAGAGAGAGAGAGAGAGATGAGCCTTGGACTGCTGGATGAAGGGTGACTCTATTTTTCCTCTTGGAAGCGATTTGAAGAGTGGCTCTAATTTTTGCTTTGAATGCCATAAAGAAACCCCCCTTTTCTTTCTACACAAATCCACATGGAGCCCTCAAATTTGAAGGTGACTGTATTTTGAAAGTTTATCATTTAAAATATTTATAAAAATACTCAGAAGGGTTAATAGGTTAAAACCACCACCTCTACATAAGCCTCATGCCAAGAAATTACCATTGTCATAAGGAGAAAACACAACCGACCATACGAGTTCACAAGGCTATCTACAAGGAAGCGTAACCCATAACCATGTACATGTAGTGGTGCCACCACAAGGCCATCTCATCACATTGAGGAACATTGTGCTCATATGAACACATACCATGAACCATACAAAGCAAAAAGGAGAAGGAGACCTGAGAATAGCACATGCTAAGCTCCACACTTTTCATCAAAAAACTTGTGCTAGGCACCTACACGCACATAGCTATTCTAGTAACCTCAAGGACGTGCACACTACATGCTACAACTTCACCGAAAGAGGTAAAATCAGATGGTCTCGCAGTCGAGCTGGCACCACCTGTGCCTCACGTGGTACAACATAAGCATGTAGCACGCGAGGTCTCAAATAGGGCTTGCTAAAAACATTTTTCCTAATCAAACTAATTTACTAGGCTTGCCAAAAAGAATGGTACTCAAAGTAAAGAAGGGCACAATTAAAACTCTTTTGGTTTTCACGCCAAAATTTGAGAATTTACCGCTAAAACTTGCAAGACGTTTCTAGTTTTTTTCACTGCAAGCTTGGAATTTAGCCAAGAATTTTCAATTTTAGTTGGTTAAAAATATAGTGAACCCTGGGCTTTTGCAAACACTGGAAATATATAAAGACATAATAAAAGCTCTTTCAATTTTTAGGTCAAAATTTGAAGAATTGAAAATATCTACACTAAAAATTGTGAAATTTTGCCGGTTTTCTTCAAGGCAAGCTCGGAATATAGCCCAAATTTTATAAATTTATCAAGTTATAAATATAGTAAACCTAAGTTTTTTGTGAACATGGGCCTCAAATAGCCCCAAAATGAAAGGGCATGATGGATATAGAGAAGTTGGAAGCTCAATACATCCATTGTCCCTCTCTCACCACCCTAATGACATTATGTGACAAAAGGAGGCGTGCACTTGTCAAAAATTTGTTACATCCTCGCGTGGGGCACCGACATGTGTGTGTGTGTGTGTGTGTGTGTGTGTGTGTGTGTGTGTGAGAGAGAGAGAGAGAGAGAGAGAGAGAGAGAGATAGTTTCCCCAATAACTTGGTAGCCAACCAAAAGAAATGACGTATTGTTTCAAGAAAGAGGGAGTCAATTCTATGATAAGAAATGCTTCATCTACTTATATATATATATATATATATATTTATTCTAGTAATTTAATAAATAAGTACACAAATAAAACCCTTATGGTCTTTAGGTTAAAATTTAAATAATTGTCAATATTTACACTAAAACTTGCAAAATTTTATCGATTTTCTTCAAGGCAAGCTTGGAATGTAGCCTGGTTCTTACAATTCTAGCAGGTTAAAAATACAATAAACCCTTTTTTTGGTGAACACAAGTCTCCAATAAACCCAAAATGAAAGGAAATGAGAGGAGTTGAAAACTTAGATGTTTAGTACATCCACCGTCACTCTCTCTCCACCTCAAGCACAAGCTATGCATAAAGAGGAGAGTGCACATGTCAAAAATCTGCATGATGGAACAACGGCATGAGAGAGAGAGAGAGAGAGAGAGAGAGAGAGAGAGAGAGAGTTTTCCCAAAAACTTGGCAACCCTCCATAAGCAATCACATATCTTTTAAAAAAAGGGAGTCAATTCTACGATAAGAAATGCTTCATCTACTTATACTATTTTTTCTAATCAAAGTAATTCAATAAATAAGGGCACAAATAAAACTGTTCTAATCTTTAGGTTAAAATATGAAGAATTGTCTGTATCTACATTGAAATCTGCAAGATTAATTGATTTTCTTCAAGGCAATCTTGGAATGTAGCCCGTGTATTACAATTTTAGCTGATTAATTTTTTTTTGTGAGCACAAGTTTCCAACAGACCCACAATGGAAGGGCAAGAGAGGCACTGAAAAGCTAGATGCTCAATACATCCACGATCACTCTCTCACCACCTCGAGCACAAAGCTATGCACAAAGAGGAGATGTGCACCTATCAAAAATTTGTTACACCCTTGTATGGGACACCAACGAGAGAGAGAGAGAGAGAGAGAGAGAGAGAGAGAGAGAGAGAGAGAGAGAGAGAGAGAGAGAGAGAGAGAGAGAGAAGGCTCCTTGGCCAACTAGCAGCCTTCCAAAAACAACTACATACCATTTCAAGGAAAAAGGGAGTTAGGCATTTTGCAATGAGAAATGCTTTATCTAACTAGCACTTGCTACTTCGGCTTAATACTCCATAAAATAAAAGAGTGTCACTGTTAGAGTTTGTAGACATGCAGCCTGGCAAGGGAAAGATTATGGAAAGTCAAAGATGAACTTTCCTAATATACATTGATACACTCTTGATTATGGCTCAAGGACCTGAGGGTGAACCTATTGTGCTCGATTGACATGGTTACACCATTGGCTATTGAGGTTGTATTTTTGAGGTTCAAAATAAAGCAAAGAGTGGTTCATTTGAGGGAAATGAGAAGTGTTATTTGAGAATATGGATTTGGACTCATGAGCTTAGGTGGTGTGTACAGAATTATATTACCATTAAAATTTGGATATCCAGATAATGATTTCAACAATTTTCTTTAGGCATAGGCTCTTGCATTTGTGCTACATAAGACATTGCATTATAACATAGAACTAGTGAAGATTTCTTTCATATAGAGGCATGGATTGCTTGAAAATTTCTTCCACATAAAGAGATCAAAGCTCTGCAACTGAGCATATCCTTCCTAGAGAAGATACCAACAAGGATCAATTTTCAGAATTGTATAACATGTACATTTTTGTAGAGACAATTTGTATGGCATGCTTCCAATTACAATTTCCTAAGTTTGAGTGTGTGTGTGTGTGTGTGTGTGTGTGTGTGTGTGAGAGAGAGAGAGAGAGAGAGAGAGAGAGAGAGAGAGAGAGAAGTTGGAACTCCTTATGGGCCTCCATTTTCCCATCAAAAGAGAAAGATTGATGGAGGAAGATTTAGACGCCAATATGCATGCGTGTGTGTGTGAGTGTAGGGGAGAGAGAGAGAGAGAGAGAGAGAGAGAGAGAGAGAGAGAGAGAGTAGTGGTAGCTCCTTGAGGGCTTGAATTTTCCCATAGGAAGAGAAAGATTGATGGAGGGAGACAACGAGAGTAATTTAGGGGTTGTGCATCAACACATGTCTACGTGTGTCACACACACACACACACACACACACACACACACACACACACACACAGAGAGAGAGATGTTTAAATATCATAGGAGCACACTAAGAGATCTCAAATCTCTAGCCTGGCAAGTCTTTAATTTAAGAATTGGTTTTTAGGAGGGAATTTTGATAATCAATCTATCACAGTCAAATCTTGATCTCAAGATAGAGAGAGAGAGAGAGAGAGAGAGAGAGAGAGAGAGAGAGAGAGAGAGAATTGTCTTGGGAGTGATCCACTCTCTCTATAAGTGTGTATACAAACACTTATATACACCTACAAATGTGTGTGTGTGTGTGTGATCCAATGGCCATGCTTTTCTTGGCCGTAGCAACACGCGGGTCACACACTAGTACTATATATGAAGCAACTTAAAATCTTTAAGGAAGGAGAGTGCCTCCACTTGTCACTCCCTGGTTCATTTTAAACAAGTGAAAGTGTCACGACGGCTTTCAAAAACAATCAAAAGTTGATAAAATTGTTTAAACTGGTATCAGTATTTGGGAAGGATTGCATCAGCTTGGTCTTGAGCCGATTGAAAATCGAGACTAGCTAGTTGCAAACCATGGTAAACAAAAGAAAAATGAATGAAATATGTGAGAAAGTCATCCAAACATTTTGCAAATCTCAAAAATTCTGCTAGTATTTTTGGTTTTTTTTTTTGTGAGGAGAAAACTCAATCAGCAGCCGCTTAAGAAAAGAGACTTTCTTGAATGCTAACACTAATTGGAATCAAGCTATAAAATGCAAGAAATGGAAAGCCATGTGAAGTTGTGAAATGTAAGGTGAAATAAAAAGAACTAATTAATATATGTGTGTGTAGAATTTATTAGAATTATGCAAGGTGAAGCTTTACTTTAGCATTCTAAAACAATAGAATGCCAAAAAAACATATGTATGTGTGTGTAAAATTTATTAAAATTATGTAAGGTGAAACTTCACTTTAGCATTCTAAAATAATAGAATGCAAGAAAAGTAAAGACAGGATGTGAATGAAATGAAAGGTAAGTCTCCATCATGCACTAAAAACTATGAAAGCTCCCCTAACCCAACCCAACACCAAGGGTTTCTTTTAGAAAGCCAAAAACACCAAACAAAACCTCCAATCTAAAATGCAAAAGTGAAGCGTAAAATTGTAAGAAATGATAGCCTTTGCAAAATGTAAGAATTGAGAAGCCTTTTGTAATCTAAAGTCAAAACACTTTCTATTACATAAAGTAAATGTTGATTGCACATAACAAACAAGGGATAACTTTAGTGGAGGTTTTGTTACTTAATGTGAATTTACTTTTTGAAGATATATATAAAAAAAGAAAAATTTTAGTCAAATTGTTTTGTTTAATGAAAATGTACTTTTTGAAGATATATTTGGCTTTATTTTTCAAGGGACATTTTTCAAGACCAATATTATATGTTTAAAAAAAATTGGAATTATGTATTTCTTTAAAGAGTTTGAGAAAAAGGAAAAAGCTCGCCTAACATCAACTTGGGGATGTCACGCTTTAAGGACATGCATGACATGCAAATGCAAGGGTCGTTATCCACATTATTAACCATGTGTGTGTGTGTGTGTGTGTGTGTGTGAGAGAGAGAGAGAGACCACTGCATTGCCTATGTGTGTGTGTGTGTGTGTGTGTGTGTGTGTGTGTGTGTGAGAGAGAGAGAGAGAGAGAGAGAGACCATCACATTGCATGTGTGTGCAGCACATGCACATGCATGAGGGGGAGAGAGAGAAAGAGATACTTTATTGTTGAGCTCACGCACCTTTCAAATTTTCAAGATATTATTTTTTGGTATTAGTGTATTTTTATAAGGATAGCTAAAGTTTTCACCCGTAGAAAATGGATTAAATGTCCGACAAAAACCAACCCTCACATTAGCACCCCAAAATGGGTGTAGAGATTGCCCAACTGATGGACCTTTTACCAATTCTTGGATATTTTTTTCTTTTTATGTTTAAGAGTTAACCTATGGGCCATGCTTAAAAATCTATAAATTCCTTCAATTTTACAAGGCAAGGGTGCCAATAAAAATTCAACGAGAGAGAGAGAGAGAGAGAGAGAGAGAGAGAGAGGGAGAGAGGACAATTTTTTAGTGCCATGTTCAATGTCTTGAAATTCAAAGTCCAACAAATGCCGCAGGAGGAGACAGAAAGAGAGAACAAAATGTTCGGGTGTAGGAACAATCTAAAGAGACTTTAAAAGTTACAAGACAAATCTTCAACAAAAGTGAATATCTATAGGGAGGAGGAGGGGGGGGGGGGGGGGGAGAGAGAGAGAGAGAGAGAGAGAGAGAGAGAGAAGATGATGAAGAAGAAAATTTTTAATGCCATTGGAACAATCCCAAAAGATATATCTGACAACATGGGTAAGAATAAAGTTATTTTTGTTTCATCTTCTCTCTCTCTCTCTCTCTCTCTCTCTCTCTCTCTCTCTCTCTCTCTCTCTCTCTTACTCTTACACACACACACACACACGCACCTCGGGGAGGTCACCTAATAAAAATGTAATCTATCACGTGAGTTTAACAGAAGGGTATTTAAAGTTCTTGAAACTTACAGAAATATATACACAGAAGGATATTATTTTTTCAAATTTGAAAAAAACTTACAGATTTTAAAAGAAAAGGGTATATTATATTCCTTAAAAAACTCACAGATAAGGGGTTTTACAAACATGTTTTGAACGCACGTGATATGGTAGTTTTATACATAGTGAACCCCCCGAGACACACACACACACATCTTGATAAAATGAGAATTTGAAATGTTGTAGGAACATCCAATGAGATCTCAAAGATCACCGATGAGAGAGAGAGAGAGAGAGAGAGAGAGAGAGAGAGAGAGAGAGAGAGAGAGCTTACCAATCATAGCCATCACTCTATATACAAAATGGGACACCGTCTGCGAGCGGACAACTTTAATATAACCCCTATATACGACTCATATTAGAAAATATAAGTCCCTTTCTACGCTTATACGACAACCAATGCAGAAAACTATCATGCCCCTATCTTACATAAAAATTTAGGTCTCACACGATCTGATTAAGTAAAACTAGTCAAAGAGCGTGCAGCATAATGACTCGCAATGTACTATGGAACCACTTCTGTTGATAACTAGTAGATGTACCCTAAATGTGTCTTAGTTTGGCTTTCAAACTATGTGCCCGTTTAGCCTATACTCTAGCTACTCGTCTGTTACCATATACATGTGGTAGTGATGTGTGTGAACACACTAGGACCGCCATGCATTTTTTTCCTCTTTAGGAGGTTTTTTCCCCCGAGCATTGTATATACGCCCATCACTCTAGGGCTATCTATCTTTCCATTGCACACTGAGTAACACACTCTCTATTGTGTGCCTTGAGCTTCCTTCGTCTTCTCCAAGCTGTGTGCATTTCTCTGCAGCCCTAATTCCAACAATTGGTATCAGAGCAGGTTACGTCCTCCCGGGCTTAGTCGCCAGCTGCTCCAGCACACACTTGCTCACTTTCTCCGATTATAGTGAGCTTTGGCAAGCGTTCTCAGGTCGACAAAAATTTAGGGTGTGCTCGAAGAGCTCAGTTTGCTCAGATTTTTGATTTGGGCTCATTTCAGCCTCCGTTTCCACTACAAGCAGGTCTGTATAGGCAACTTTGTCATTTTGTGCAAAATTTTTGCCAGTGCTGTTTTTTGCATAACAGGTGCCTTATAGTCTTCTACGGTTTGTGCTATATAGCACGTGTTGTTCCCGCTTCTTTTGTCCTCTTTTCGGGCAGTTTTCACATCAGGTGCAACATTTACCATGGCTGACAACAACATAGATGTGTTCAAGATGTTTGCTGCTGAGGGCAGGTTGGATGGGGACAATTAGTGTATGTGGGCTTACATGATGCAACATGTTCTTGTGTCAAAGGGCGTCCGGAATATTGTGCAGGGCATTGATGTACATCCTGGTTCTGAGGATGCAGGCGATGCTGAGGATGTTGCAGGTCTTGCTGCAAGGATTGCTTCTATTAGAGTTGTTTTGCCTAAGGTAGAACAATCTCGTTGGGATATAAAGGATGCGCAGCCTCATGTATTGATTGCGTTGTCTGTAAAGCGTACCATTGTTCCTCACATTCGTTCAACAAAATCTGCAAAACAGGCTTGGAATATATTGGTTGGTCTTTATGTAAGTCGCAATGAGGCTAAAATTAGTTTGCTGCGTAAAGACTGGAGTGGAAGATTATGCATGAGGAAGATGATATCGACACTTTCCTTTCTAGTGTCAAGGATATCAAAACGAGCAACTTATTTCTGCAGGTGAAGTCATTTTAGACAGTTCCCTTGTGCAGACTGTTCTTGATGCCTTACTAGATTCCTACCAAATTTTTGCTAGTACTTGGAGACTTATGACCTAAGGAAATCTAGAAGTTGTCAAGTTTGATGCATTATGCACATTGCTATTGCAAGAGTCACTTTCTAGAAAAAATAGGACTAGGCAGCATGCATTTGAACAAGCTTTTATTGCTTCTCAGAGAAAGGGTGGTAACAGAAATACAACCACTTCTTATGGTTCTGCTGCGAGTGGAAAAAATTATGTTCCTAATGCTTCTGCAGGCAGCAATTCGTCTAGAAATTTTGGTGATAAGGGCAAAAAGAAAATGCGTTGCCATTATTTTAAAGCTAATGATCACTTGATCAAGTCATGTCCTAAGTTTAAGACGAAAGAGGCTAAGAAGAAAGAGGGTGGTTCCATTGCAAATGCTGGTTTCACTACAAATACAGCCATTGTTGAGTCTTCTGTTAAATGATTGAGTCTTCTGTGAAAGGAGACTGTGTTGCTAATGTTGATGCAGAATGGGCTTTTAGCGTAGAGTGCACTTACAATCCTGCTGTCGATGATGCATGCTTTTCAGTTGTGCTGCAGATTCACATGTGTGGTATGTTGACAGTGGTGCTAAAAAGCACATTACCTCACATCGTGAATTGTTCATCTCTCTCGAGTCTGTCCCTCATGGGAATTCAGTCAATTGTGCCAACAATGCCTCTTATCTGGTTCAAGGAGTTGGAAAGATTGTGCTTACTGCTGCTGCTAATGATAGTTCTTTCACACTTGTGGATGCACTTCATGTACCTGGGATCAAGAAGAATCTTTTGTCTGTATCCGCACTTGCTAGACTTGGACTTGTAGTCAAATTTGTGGATGACAGATGTACGGTTCATGATCTCAGTTTTGGCAATGAAATCATTGCACCTGGGCTTTTGTGCCGTGGGCTGTATAAGCTGACTTTGTATGACAAGTGTGGAAAAAAATTTGCAAATGCTGTTGCAGATTCAAGGGCGATTTCAGATGCAAAAATTTGGCATGCACGTTTTGGTCATCTGAATTTTACATGTTTGCTGCATTTGCAGAAATCTGATATGGTTGCTTCTTTTCCGTCTCTTGAAGCACCTATCAAACATGTTTGTGAAGGCTGTATTTTGGGTAATATGCAACGTTCTAAGTTTCCAAAGGATGGTTCAGTTCGGGCCACATGCAGGTTGCATCTTGTCCATAGTGATGTTTGTGGGCCCATGCAAACTCCATCCTTGGGAAATTACCTTTACTTCGTGACTTTCATTGATGATTACTCCAGGCATGCATGGGCATTTCCGCTTAAAGCGAAGTCCGAAGTTTTTATGTGCTTCAAAATTCCTTGGCTATGGTTGAAAATGTCTCGAAATGTACTATGGGCACCCTCCGTTCTGATCAAGGGGGAAGTATATGTCTCATGATTTCAATGCATTTTTGGCTAGTCGTGGGATAAAACACTAATGTACAGTGCCTTATACACCTCAGCAAAATGGTGTTGCTGAGAGGAAAAACAGGTCACTTACAAAAATGGCAGGATGTATGGTCAAAAGTAAAGCTTTGCCACATTCTTTTTGGCTTGAGGCCATCATGTGTGCCACTTATGTACTAAACAGGTGTCCTACGAAAGCTTTGCAGTCTATTACTCCATATGAAGCATAGCATGATAGAAAGCCTTCTATTGAGCACATGCGTGTTTTTGGCTGTTTGGCATATGCTTTGGTGCCACAAACACAGTGCAGAAAATTGGATGATAAGGCTATCAAATGTATTATTATTGGTTATAGTGCTGAAAGCAAAGGTTACAGGTTGTATCATCTGCAAACAAAAAAAATTTGGTTTCACGGGATGTAGTGTTTGTGGAAGATTCTGTTCAGCCCTTGCTGTCATGTACTAGAGACAGTAATGTAAGCTCACAGGACATTTATGACACTTTGTTGCCTGTTTTCAGTGGTGGAAATACGAATGTAAGTTCCAATGAGGCAAATTTACAACCTATGGGGGTTTCTGAAAATGTTACAGATCAGCCTATTACTGATGCAGATGTACATGATGTACTTTATGAGGAAAGGTCTGAAAATGAGCAGGCTAGAGGTATGCCAAAATGGCTGGTGCACACTTTGCGTGACAGTAAATTGGATGCACCTTTGTCTAGTCGTACTTGTTCACGCTCTCGCCCATGCATCTTATGCATCAGATTGATATGCTTTGGCTGTGTCTAGCTTACATGATGTTGAGGAGCATCTGTCTTTTGATGAAGCACAAAATTCAAAAAATTGGATGGCTGCCATGCAATCAGAATATGATGCACTTATAGAAAATGACACATGGACTTTATGTGATTTTCCTTCTGGCAAAAAGACCATTGGTACGAAGTGGGTTTACAAGTTGAAACGCAAGCTGGATGGTGAGATCGATCGCCATCAGGCTCGACTTGCTGCAAAGGGTTATGCACAAAAGAAAGACATAGATTGTGAAGAGGCTTTTACTCCCACTTGTTGTAGGACTACTCCGCGTTTTCTATGTGCATTGGTAGCTCATTTTGGTTGGGATGTACATCAATCAGACATTGTTACTGCTTTCTTGAATGGTGACATCTTTGAGGAAGTTTATGTAGCGCAGCCTCACAATTTTTTCATAAAAGGACAAGAGAACAAAGTGTGCAGATGTAAGAAGGCTTTGTATGGGTTGAAGCAATCTCCTCGTATGAGAAAGATTGGTATGAGAAAGATGACACTCATTTGGTCAAACGAGGATTTCGTAAGAATCCAGCAGAAAGCACATTGTATGTAAAGCGTGAGGGTGATGTACTTCTCATTGTGGTTCTTTATGTCGATGATTTGCTGATCACCAGAACAAATGAGAGACATATTGCTGAATTTAAGGCTGGTTTGAATGCTACTTTCAAAATGAAAGATTTGGGGCTGCTGCATCATTACTTGGGTATACAATTTAAGCAGTGTGATGGTGGTGTTACCTTGTGTTAGAAAAGTTACATATAGACATTGCTATGTAAGTTTGGACTTGAGGATTGCAAACCTATTGCCACTCCCATGGAAACAGGTTTGAAGTCGAGTCTACATGATGCTGGCAATCCTACTAATGTCACTCTTTATCAAATTGTTGTTGGCTGCCTCATTTATGTATGCAACACGAGGCTGGATATTCAGTTTGAAGTCTCACAGGTCAGCAGATTTATGCATAGCCCAGGGTCTAAGCATTGGTAGTCTGTCAAGAGGATTTTTCGCTACCTTAGTGGCACTTTACATCTTGGCTTGTTTTATCCCAATGGGGGATCATTGCCGCCAGACTTACATGCTTTTTTGGACTCAAATTGGGCTGGTTATTTTGACACGCGAGTGCCCACAAGTGGTTTTTGTTTCATGCTTGGCAGTTCATGTATATCATGGTTGAGCAAGAAGCAATCTACTGTAGCTACTTCAAGTTGTGAGGCTGAGTAGATGGCAGTCTTCCCAGCTAGGGTTGAGTGTGTATGGCTCAGACGCCTTATGGCTGATTTGGGTGTTGGACAGGATATTGCCAACACTATCTACACTGATAGTCAGAGCGCATTGGCAGTTGTGAGGAACCCAATTTTTCATGCTCGAAGAAAGCACATTGAGGTGCATTACCACTATGTCAGGGAGAGGCTCTCAGCAGGAGAGATCAACTTGGCTTATGTGCCAACACAGGACAACTTTGCAGATCTTTTCACAAAGGCATTGTCTTGTGAGAAGCTTGAAGCTTTCTGCAAAGCTTTGGGCTTACTCCCCTTAGTGGACTGATCATGTCCTCAGAGCATGGCACTTCCCTTACTCATGTGCCAGCTCTCGTTCACCGCATCACTCCAGGGGGGATTTGTTACCATATACATGTGGTAGTGATGTGTGTGAACACACTAGGACCGCCGTGGCATTTTTTCCCTCTTTAGAAGCTTTTTCCCCCCGAGCATTGTATATATGCCCATCACTCTAGGGCTATCTATCTTTCCATTGCACACTAATTAACACACTCTCTATTGTGTGCCTTGAGCTTCCTTTGTCTTCTCCAAGCTGTGTGCATTTCTCTGCAACCCTAATTCCAACATCGTCCAATTTTGACCCATCTAAATTACTCAAAAAACATGGTTATAAAGTTGTGTTAGGTTCTCCATGTAAATTTGCATCTATAAAAACTCTTTATAGCTTTCACCCCTCAAAAAAATGAGCTTTAATCACAAAACAAGCGATTGATACAAAGCAGTGTTAGTTCTTGCATGCATCTTTGTAGCTATTGACTCACAAGTTCAAGGGTAGTCTCTTTTGGGAAGCCATAGTTTTGAAACACAAAAGCTTCTTCTCATTTTTCACTTTACTCACTTCTCTCTCCCCCCCCCCAATAGATATGATACCCCCTCCCTTATTTTTAATCTTGACAGATAAATTATTGGGGGCCTGTCCCTAACATATGCTTATATAACTTGTTAAACAAACCCCCTCACTTGCACTTACGTGGTGCGGTAAGTTTTCCATAGTGAATCCCCCGGGATTAAAACGGCGTTGATGGCCCTAAATCACTTGTTCGAGTCCTTCCTTCTACTAATGGAAGACAATCAATTCCTTGCACTCTTGGATGATCTCTGTGAAGCTGGCTGTCGAAAGAGTATTCTCAAATACCTAGGAATTCCTAGACTTCTAAATGTGCTTAAAAATGCAGAATCTAACAATTTGAGTGAATACCAGAAGGACTTGACTTTTTATTGCCACCCCTCTAAGGAAAAGGTCGTTCTTGAAGAACCCAATTATCCTGGTCCTTTGAATCCACGTGAAATTTTTTCTTGCTAGGCCGCAAATAGCCAGGCACTCCTTGAAAAGGTGTGGGATGTCCTCACAAGCCAATTTGCAACCCGAGCCAATGGCAATTGTGGAAACCATATATTCTTCACAATTGCCACCCATCTTGATTCCAGCCATTGCTTACCCCATTGCTTGTTAAGGGGGGGAAACCACTCAGAATAGACCATCAGATTGAGGTACATATCCTTGGTTCTTGATTTATAAAAGTGCTTGCTCTTGGGTTAGTGCCAGGCTTTCCACTCAATCTTGCACTCACACATCGGCATACAATAGTTTTCTAGCCCTTCCAGAATTCTGATGGCTAGTAGTCTTTTTGTCCCACTGAGATTGTACAGGGTAGCTAGTTGGTCAATGACTTTCTATTTTCTGTTAGTGCTGTCCAAAAAATGGGCCAGATGGCTGAGTCCTCTAGCCCTTCCAGAATCGTGATGGACAGTAGTCTTTTTGTCTCACTGAGATTGTACTGGGTAGCCAATTGGTCTATCACTTTTCATAATCTGTCATAAAATCTAATATCTAACCAATCCAAAATGATTTTCTCATATTAAATTGATCATTTAATGTGGGAGAATAAACAAGAACAAGGATTAGAATATAGACATGTGCTTATGGATTTGTCTCAACACGGGGCCAAGGTTAAAGGGGCCCAAATGAGGGATGGTATGCTGAAGAGCAATGCTACCTAATGGAGCTTAAAGACCTTAGGGTTAGCTTCACTAATGACCTCCAAAAGTTAGTGTTAAAAAGTCCTTTGACCTTAGGCAAGCTAGGGATGACCTTGAGGTGGGAATCCTACCCAAGCATAAGGTGCTTGTCGGCTTGCTAACTAAGGTTCTTAAGGTGTTTGTGGTAACCTTGCCCAAGCTTGAGGTACTTCTCATGCTTAAATGAATAAGGTTCTTGAAGTGTTCAATTCAAACGTGATCTCTTAATAACCATAAACGGTTTTCATGCTTAAATGACTAAGGTGCTTGAAGTGTTCAATTCAAACACATGATATCTTAAGAGAAGCATAAAAGACAATGTCAAGATCCTCCTCATGTGGCCCTCATGATGTGCTTGAATCCTATTGGATAGGCTTTAAAGGGGTCTAATGAGAATTTAGATGCATAAAAATAAATAATTAAGTTCTTTCTCTTAAAGAGGAAAACGAGGACACATGTCCAAATGATATAATGAAATAATGAGAGAGAGAGAGAGAGAGAGAGAGAGAGAGAGAGAGAGAGGGAGAGGGGTGGACCAAGCATGAGAGGGGATATACACTCCCACACACACACACACTCTCTCTCTCTCTCTCTCTCTCTCTCATTGTGTGAAGTGCAAAGTGCAAAGTGCAAGAGCTCCATCTCCTTCTCCAAGCTTGTTGAGAAGTTGAGAGCCTACACCAACACTATGTGCTATGGAATGCAAATCCAACCAAGAGTCATACTTCAATGCTTAAGCTTGCCAACTTCTTCATCTTCATTACTATGCTATTATGCTATGCTAAGCAAGAAGAGTGATGATAAGTGAGGAACTATTTATTTCTCCTATGAATGATTCTTCTTCCTCTTCCCTACCCTCATTCCCCGCTAGATCTCTCCACCTTCGAAGGTGCTTGAGACCTTGGGATAGTTAATTCTTTTTACAAAGTCTATGTTATGGTCGTGATGCATGAAGATTTCTATCTTCATTGCATTACCTAGGTCACAAGGAACACAAAGATTGTATTGTACCAAGTCTCTCTTGATGGGAGAATCTATAATACAAACACCTTTTGGAGGGGGGCCACCGGCTCAATATAAATCCGGTCCTCAACTATTGTCATGTTCTCTAATAATCTCTCTTGCAAAAGTATTGTTGATACCAAGTTAATTAAGTATTATGTTTATGTTTCTACCATCAATTAAGTTCACCCTCTATATAGAGTTCTCAAAGTAATCTCACAAAAATGCTCACTCTAATTCTCTTAATTCCGATTCTCAAAGTTCATAGATCATTCCCATTTCATTAGTACTGGAGAATTTGGTTTCTCTTTTCTTACTTAAGAAGAGAGGTCTATTAATGGTTGATTTTGTTAATTATATTAGGGTAAGTGGGACTGGAATCTATTATCGATTTTATTGAGCCATAAGAAGTTAAAAAAGAGTTAGCCCTCACCAATTCTGCAATATTAGACCCACTCCACTACTCTCTATAATTAATCAATTTGAGCCGAGGGTGTAGATACTTACGTGCTGATTTTCAAAGGCTAAGAGGAGTAGCAACTAAGGTTTTGAATTGCCAAAGATTACACTAAGTAAACACATAAGTATAATTAGCATGGCTTACAATAACCAAGAGAGTAGAATGAACATTGATAACTTTGATTTTTCACATGGAGGTGCTAATGATAATGCCCCCATGTTTGGCAATTATATTCTTACTAGGTTGTAGCAAAGTATGGCAACCTTGCTTTGCAAGCCAAAGTTACTCAACAACTTCGTGCTTATGGAATTTCCCTTCCTCTCCAAGAGAAGAGAGAGATTAGGAGGCCTCTTCATGAGACCCCCAAAAGAAGACTCTCTCCCATAGGAGAGGAGGAATCCATAAAACAAGAAAGTAATGAATCCCTAAGTTCCTCTGAAGCTCCATGAAGACGGCGGTCTAGATGATCGCCAAATCCTCCCAAGAGGAATGGGCAACTAAGAGTCCTTCTCCTCGTCACTCCAAAAGGGACAAGAGGAAACAAAGGAAGAAAATGTCAAGAAAGAGGTCCCCCTCTTCTCCTTCTTCTTCACCTTCCTCCTCTTCCAATGAAATCTATGGGTATTCTCCTAGAGAATACAAGAGGGGAGGACATCGCAAATCATACCCTGCATGGCGAAGGTCACAAAAGCTCAAGAAGCTCAAAGAGGGAGGAAAGAGTATCTCTTTTCTCACCTATGATGGCACTTTTGGTGCCACCAACAAAGTATTGCCCTTCATCCAACAATTTGGTGCGGCCTTTCGAGAGGAGGGCTTCACGAAGTCCTCCAAGCTACGCCATGTAGCTATGCACTTCCAGAAATCGGCTCGTCAATGGTGGGCTAGCCTTCGTAGCAACAACAAAGCTCCAAAGACATGAAAAACTCTACCAGTTTCCATCATGCAGAAATTCCTTGCAAGCGATGCAAAGGACAAAGTACTTATCAAATGGTGTAGTTTGAAGCTTCTCTCACATGAGTCTATTCACAAATATGTGGACAAGTTTTGGGATTTACATCTTGTTGGCGGATTCGCCACCATGGACGTCAGCACAGCGAGAACTCACCTAACAAGATTTGTCAGCTAAGGACGAAGCTCGACCCGTAGGCACGTGGAAGCAAGCATAGGGTGTCAATCTACACTCAACCGACTCTCGACTACTTCCTACAGAGGTATCTACCCAATGTCTAAGCTACAGCCTTCAGGAGTGCATAAGAAGAGATTTCCTACAACGCTTTTAAGAGCCAAATATCCATCAAACGTTCTCGAAACGCCACAGAACTTGAAGGAGACCCTACTAATACCAATAAGTCGCTCTCCCTAAGGTCCATGAACCAAAATCCCAACCCTAAACATATGGTGCAAAATCACGTAGGATGTCTGGTCAAAATTTGTAGTTCATCGTTTTCAAAAACTAAAGTGCCTAATGTGTAGCTCTACTCAATGTGAACGCGTGGATATGCTGAAATGCAAAAACAGACAACGTATGCTCACCGAATCACCAGATGTAGCTCGTGGGTCGAGTTTGCAAAACCAGACCGTACACCCGCAAAGTAGGTATCGGCGCGTAGATCTCGTCGAGGGCAACACGTTGCACTTCTCCGCACTCGATTTCGACCATCGGTGCACGCGTAGCGTCAAGATGAAACTCTCACTCTCTCTCGTACACAGTACGCTCACTCACAGACAGAACTTTTTAAAAAATGACAAAGGTCTTTTCATTAAGGTCAAAAGTGGTATAAATACCTTACAATCTCAAACTCCAATGTTCCAAATTAACCATCTACTCAATCTAAATGTAAAAAATGGGATACAATCTGGGAGCTTCTGCAAGCCCCACTATTTACAAAGGTGAACTGACGGTTTTCTCAATTTAAAGAATAATTACAAAAAATAATATTCCACTGAGCAATCTTCCTCCGTAGGGTGTGTCCAGCTTCTAACACTCCCCCCCTCCTTGTTCATGTCGTCCCCGACATGGCAGTAGAGCTGCTTCTTCAGTGTAGGCTTTCACGCATCTTTAGAAGGGACTCGTATCGCGCATACTCGGCAAGTAACGTCGGGCCGAATATATCTGTGTTGATGGTGAAGAAGCAGGTGTAGGAGGCTTCTTCAAAGGCCTGGAGGTGATAAGAAGGAAAAAACATAATTCTTTGATACAATGCATGTATCACCTCGTGAGAAAGCTGAGCAGACAGATCGTATGCACATCTGTATGTATCTTGAAAGAAAAAGATACTGTCTGTCGCCTGGCCTGGTTTAAAGGTTTCGAAGACTGCAGAAGGGTTTTACATATTTTTCTCAGCATGATGCAGGATAGGTCAGGCGAGCCAGTGAACAATTTGATGGCGCCCATTAGGGTTTTCACCATGTATTGCTCACTCATTCTCTCGCCTGCCTTCAAGCCTGGCAGCTTTGGGTAATTGAGCCAAGTGGGTTGGCTTCTTTGCAACAGTTCTTGGGCCTTCCATGTCCGCATCCTTGGTAGAGGGCAGAAACTGAGGTTGTCTCTGATCACTTTAGGTGCCTCTACCAGATGGATTAAATATTGTGGATATTTTGTGAGCCATGCATTTCTCCACCTGGGTTGAGAATCCACTATCAGCTTGACTCCTTCAGGTTTGGAGATATCTGCTTTGTACAATGGCACTGTTGGCTCCTCTTTTATCCGTTTATTGATAGTAGGCAGCTTCATACTTTAGCAGAGGATATGGGGATAAGGCTGTAGCCATTCACGCGGAAGGATACTAGCATATATCTTCTGAATGGTCATCGATTTAAACACTCTCTGCTCCCACTCCAATGCTTCTCTAGCTATGTCTTTTACTGCCGCTTCTATGGCCTTCTGCAGCTTTTCTTCTTCTTCTTGTGTCAGATCTTGGGGTTCTTGTGAGGGTCCCACCAGGATGTCCTCTTGCATGGTGGTGTCCACTGGATCTGACACATTCTCTATGTCGATTCCTTCCGTTGCTGCTGGCCCGGTGCTAAAATGTTGCTCTTCAATTTTCTGATGGCCTCTTAGCTCATCTATCTGCTGTTGAAATGCCCTCTTTGCTTGTTCCGCTTGATCTCCCATGTTCACTAGGAGGTCGTTCAGATCGGCATTGATTTTCTCCGCCTCCTCTTGATGGCTTCGTTTTTTGTTTGCCATCTCTGAAATTCCTCGTCCATCTTTCTTTTCACGGCTTCTAGCTTGTTCTTCATGGCCTAGTTCTCTTCTTCCAAGTGGTTTTGCATTACCAGAGACCCCTCGGCTAGCATCAGCCTTTGCCTCTTCTCCAGTGTTAACTCCTTTTGGAGTTCCTTCATTTGTTCTTCATATAAATCAGTCTCTAAAGTTGTGCCAGTCGAGCTAGCAGCTCTGACTCTGGCCGGAGATGCCCTTAGCCTTTGGATGGTCTGATCTTTTACTTTCGTCTCATCTTTCAGAAGCGCACATTTGTAGGGCCCCCATTATGAGGAGAAGCCATCGTGCGTGAAGGAAAATCACTCACCGAAAACCAAAATTTTCACGGACAAGAATCAGGGGCAACTTTAGGGGCCTCGGGGGCGGAGGCCCCCGAGGCTTTTTTTTTTCTTGCCGAAATATTCCTTTTCGTCTGAATATTATGGCCGGACGGCGGCCGGTGGTCGGAAGTCAATGGCTGGATGGCGGCCGAAAAGTGGTCGGAAAACAACCGGTCGGTTGGTCGGTGGCCGGTAGTCAATGGCCGGTGGCCGGTGGCCGAATTCAAAAGCGGACTTGTCTTCTCAAGGGCGGCCACACATGGGCGGATTGGAGGGTCCGATTTGGACTTATTCGCACAAGGGTGGCTACACATGGCTGCCTCTCATAAGAGAGGGCAGCCCTTTTGGCCTATAAAAGGAGGCCATTTCTACACACATTTCATAGTGTGAAGTTGATGCAACAAGGTGAGTGTGAGGTGGTGAGAGTGAAGCAAGGCGGGAGCTCTATTAAGGGTTTAATCCCTTTGTAAACTACTTCTTCTTTTGAAGTGCTAAAGCCATTGAGTGGCTGCTTTCCCGTGGACGTAGCCCACATTGGGTGAACCACGTATATCGTGTGTACTCTCTCTCTCTCTCTCTCTCTCTCTCTCTCTCTCTCTCTCTCTCTCTCTCTCTCTCTACTCTATAATCTCTTGTGTGTGAAATCTATCTCTCCATTAAGTAATCTACTCAAATATCTATTTACCTACGTCTTATTTCTTAACACACTTCATCCTGGCTTGCCTCATGCTCTATCTCTGCCTTTTCCTTGGCATTCCTCAGTGTTTCCACCTCTTTGGACTCTTCAGCAAGTTGTAGAGTCACGTTGTCCCTTTCTCTCTCTGCATCTGTCAATGACTTGATGATTTTCTTGTATTCTTCCTCTCCTCTTTGGAGTTTATGTTCGGCTGCCTGATTATGTCGTTCCATTTCCTGGCATCTTTGTAATGCCGCGTCCAGACTGACTTGCAGCTCTGTTTGTTTCTCTATATGCTCTTGGCCTTGTTTTTGTAGTGAGTCGACTTCAGCCTTGATCTGAACTTCATTGGTTTTGAGATTATCAATCTCACTCTCTGTGGCCATTGATCTTGCTCTGAGCCCGGTTAGCTTTTGCATCACCACATCCCAATCATTGGTTGGTGGCTGTAGGTCCACTGTATCGGTGGCCATCTCTTTCAATTCCACTAACCGAAGGCTCTGCATCTGTTCCGTGGGCCTTGTGCTTGCCAACTCAAAGGCTACAGTAGCTGCCTCGTCTCGAAACCCGCAACTAGTAGATCAAGAAATATTCTGAAATTCTTTTCTTCTGGATCCAGCTTCTCCTCTTTTGGTTCAGCTACTTCTTTCTGCTCTTCCTCTTGGCTCTTCTCTTGCTTGGACTCTTTCTGTTTATCAATTCTATTCAGATCCTCCTTTTGTTGGGTTTGTGGAGGGCTAAGAGGAGGTGGTGATGGGGGTGGGCTGGACTCCCAGCTTGACGGTGGAGTTTCTGGCTTCTTCTTGAAATCTCTATCCGCCTTGGTTTTTCTTTCTCTTTCTTGGCCTTCCTGCTCTTCTAGCAGCTGCCGTCGTACTTCGGCCACTTCTTCATCTGTAAATGGGATATTCGGGATATTTTCTGCCGTAGCATCTAGGATCTCAAAGTTTTTGATGTAGTCTTCGAACCTATTCCGGTGAACCCTTCGAGATGATCCCGACATGGCTTCCAGAGATGGCTTCCACAACTCGCTTAGATCTCCCTTGAGTGCTCTTTCGGCTTTGAAGCTTTCCATTAGTCTTTCTAGCTGTGCCGCTTTTTGTGACTTGGTTTCTTTTATCGGCACTTGTAGACTTTCTTTCTTTCCTTTCTTCGACTTTGGCAGCTCTTCTAGCACGGTCTCTAACCGGCGCTTCAAACATGTGGTTACTCTGGGTGCCCTGGGAGGTTCTTCTTCTTTATCTTCTTTTAGCTTTAGCCAATCATTCTGTGAGGGAGGTTCATGCCAATTTTCTTTGGCATGCAATGCTCCATAGACCACTTTTGTTATCAGCTCACCAGGTACAATATAGGTGGGATTTTTGTTCCCCATCTTGACCAGGTTGTCATGGATGTAAGCATCATAACTGATCACTTTTGGTTTGCTCTTCTGCATTGCCCAGGTGAAGGTGGTAGCAATGGATCCAGGTGGCATTTTGTATTTTTGTGGCCGCTTTGTACACATGTGGAAGTATTGGTTGTAGAGCTGGCTCATGATAGCCACTTTTGGGTTTGCAATATCTTCAAATGTGTTGTTGTTCTTCTTTTCCGAGTAGACTTTGACTTCATCTCGCCTCTTTGTCACACTATCTCCTTTGTTTGAGATGTCCAGTGCGGCTGCCACCACCCTCTCTGTGATGACAATCATGGTATCTGGCTTGCCTTGTAGATCAGTGACTCGAGCCACTCCATCTTCTTTGATAGTGGTTACAAATTCCCACACTCTTTTGATGTCAATCCATGCTGGCAAAGCTTCAAAGTAGTTGTGTAGATCCAGCTTCTCCAGGTAATCCCCCATCTTGCTTCTGAAAAATTCATTGAGCTCCCGTGGTATCGTGGGTAGCTCTATTGCATTTCCTTTAGGATCTTTGAATACGCCTTGGTACATTCTCAAATCATTGGACTCTAGCAAATCATCCTGAATCCATGTGCTTGTGGGCTTCAGAGTTCCTCCTGGGATCACAAATGGCTCCACTTCTTCCAAGTAGTCTTTTATAGTCATCCTTTTCTTCTTTGCAGGTGATTTTGCGGCTGCCATGGATCCTGTTGCACTCAGTAGTCCAAAGTTAGCATATTAGCTGATAAACTGAGTTCTAACTATCCAAATGACTTGAAAATTGAAAATAAAACTTAAAAGGAACTAGGGAAACTCTGCATTTGCCCACTGTAACTTTCTGGTCAAAAAATTATCATCTAGACATCCTACGCGTAGGATGTCTAACTTGTCTGTTTTTGGTGAAACTTGGTAGGCTAGTGGCCATTGACCTGTGCAACATGGCTTTGTGATTGGAATTGGGTTTGGACATAAAAAAGTGCAATTCTGGGCAGATTCGGGCTTTTGGCTCACAAATTGGGTAGGATGTCCTCAACAGGGGGAAAATGATATTCAAATGGGTTGAAATTTCATATATAGGCTTCTTGCACCATGTTAATGGCTCCCATGAGGTCAGGTCCTGCCTAGTAGGTCAAAATCACACTTGAGACATCCTACGCGTATGTTGGAGCCCCATTGGTCCAACTGTTGTAATGAGCCCATCTTGTAAAGCATATCAAATTCCATTTTTTTTATGTCAAAGACGTCTTATCATTTTGATCCATTCGTCTGGATTATGTAAATATTAGTCAGTTAGTCAGGACTCAGATTTATTCCCACTTTGTAATCATGAGCAAGAGAACCCCATGTACATTTTTGAGCTAAGGTGACTAAAGTATAAAAGTCACCTTAGAACCATTTTTTGGACAACATTTTTTTGAATATTAATCCTGTGTCGTACGAGTCGGAGAGGGAGAGAGAGAGAGAGTGAGTGTGTCTTATCCTCTTCGCTACGTGCTTCTCCCTCACCGGATTCACGACATGACCACACCATCGCGGTAGTCTCTCCGAGACCTACGCGCCCACGCCACACATTCGCCGTTTCGAGTTGATCGCGATCGATTCTTCCTCGAGCTTGTTTTGCTTGTAAGAAGCACAAACGGTGTTTGTTTTCAATAATCAAGTGCTTCATGGAATGAGAAAGAGATTAGCTACACATAGATACTGATAAACTTAAGTTTCGCCCACTTTTGGATTATGACATGTTGGTCTATCGCGACAGTATTCGAGATAGCTAGGGTTCAAATCTGGTGGATTAGACTTATAGGTAAGTATGTCCTAGTGAGAGGATGATGCCTAGTAAGTTTGATGCGATTCCGAGTTCATTGGACGTGTAAACGGTGTTGTGAGCGTTTAGGGATAGAGTGGGTTGCATTCTACCAGGGTTAGTGATTGATGCATCATAAAAGTGTATATGTGTAGATTGGTCTCAGCCTGACAAGCTAATGATATTGCCTATGTGCACCTACGGGTTAGTCGTGTCATCGGATGATAAGTATGTTGTCTGTGTCGTGCTCGTGAGTATGAACAGGGGAGTAGTTTTGCCCTAAAACATTGGCGCCGCTATCGGGGACACAAGACCTTAAGTAGGGAGATCTACGTAACTCGTGTGATGGTTAGCTTACTTTAGTCTTGACTAGAGAGAGCTTAAACTTTTAGAACCTGATCGCGGAATGGCTTCAAGATCAGCCCACCTCGCTTTGGACGGCAACTGTTCATCTCAGTAACTCTCAGGTCTCGTTACCGCTTTAACTTTTGGTCGTCCTGAAAGTGCATCGGCCACTTGATTGTGGTTACTAGCTATGTGAGCAATATAGAAATTAAATTGCGAAAGAAAATTTTCCCACCTCATTTGTTTGTCGGAAAGCTTGGTTTGCGTCATGAAATACTTGAGACTTTGGTGGTCAGTTCGTAGGATAAATGGAGTCCCCAATAGGTTGTGCTTCCATGTGTCTAGGGCATGTAGAACAACTAAAAGCTCTTTATCATAAATGCCCAAGACTCATTCATCAGTATTGAGCCTTCGGCTCTCATATGCTATGGCATGCCCTTTTTGAAGCAAAACTGCTCCAAGGCAATCACCACAAGCATCACATTGGACCTCAAATGGCTTTGAGAGATCTGGAAGCACGAGGACTGGTTGGGAAGTAAGCTTCTCTTTGAGCTTATCAAAAGCATTTTGCTCCTTAGCAGTCCATACATACTTAACGCTCTTCTTAGTTAAGTCGTGTAGTGGTCCTGCTACTTGAGAGAATTTTGCTATGAAGCATCTATAGTATGCACGCATACCAATAAAGCTTCTTAGCTCATGTAGATTTCTTGGGTTAGGCCATGATTTTATTACCTCTAACTTTGATGGATTTATACGGATACCATCGTGAGAGATAATATGACCTAGGTATTGAATCTCTTGAAGGAAGAATTCGCTTTTCTTTTGGTTGAGAAAAAGCTTGTTCTCCCTCAATGCTTGAAAAATCACTTGGAGATGTTGCTTATGTTCCTCCAAAGACTTGGAGTAGATGATGATATCATCAAAGAACACTCCAGTGAATTTGCGATAAGGTCTAAAATTTGTCTCCATCAGACGATTGAACGTAGCTGGTGCATTAGTCAAGCCAAAAGGCATGACTAGATATTCATAAAGACCAAATGTTGTACAAAACGCGGTCTTTAGGATATCTTCATCCACTATCCTTATTTGATGATCGCCGTTTTTAAGGTCAATCCTACTGAAGTAGGTAGAGCCTTGTAGCTTATCAAACAGATCTTCTACCCGAGGCACGAGAAATCTGTTTTTGATAGTGATATGGTTTAGTGCTCGATAGTCCACACACATATGGTATGTACCATCTTTCTTTTGCACTAAAAGGACTGGAGAACAAAAGGGAGAGGAACTAGGCCTCACCATCCCTTTGTCTACCAATTCCTGTACTTGCCTCATGATCTCCTCTTGTTGAGCTTGTGAGACTTGATAAGGAGGTTTGTTAGGCGGTGAGCTACCCGGAAGGAGCTCAATGCGATGGTCATCATCCCCTTGTGTTGGAGGTAAGTCCATAGGGATATCATCGATGAACACATCTTGGAATCCTTTTAGAAAATTAGACAAGTCTAATTCTTCTTGATTCCTACCATTTACATTTGATGAAACATTAGTATCTTTTAGAGACTCTTTGACAAAAATCATGTACGCAGAAACTGAGCTCTTCATTGACTTATCAAAAGCAAGAGGATTTACAAGTCGAATAGTGCAACCACGCTCACTAGAATCTATATACATGTTCTTTCCCCTGTAAGTGAAGTAGATTCTCCTTTCAAGGAACTTCATGTTGGCAGCCATGCGATCAAACCATGGCGCCCCTAGGATAGCATCCTCATGTTGGAGAGGAGAGATGAAGAAGTCTTCTTTGTCGACATAGCTTTGGACAAGAAGCCTCAACTTCCCAATCAAGGGAGTAACGGAGGCTTGCTGTCCCTTGAAACCAGTGTCAACCATTACCATATCTCCCATCTCAAAAGCTTGAATGTCCAACTTGGTGGCCAACTCCATTGATATGAAGTTGTGAGTAGAGCCAGGGTCAAACAAGATGAAGGCATCATGCTCTCTTACCTTTCCCCAAGCATAGGAAAGTGATGATCCTTTGCAATGAGCATCCTCTTTTGGACCTTCGATGGTGGAAGCCCTAGGAGTCTCATTGCGAGTATTCTTCTTAGCACAAGAACGATAGCCATGTCCTTGCTCCCCACGCTTGAAACACTTATGGTCCTTGAGAAAAGCTTCAAGCTCTTCAAGAGAGAGCTTTTTTTTACCTTTGTAAACTCCCTTCTCCTTGGACCGATCGTTGTTGTTGTTGGAAGTGACTTGGGAAGAATTTTGAACATTGTTTTTTCCCTTGGCATCATTTTTGTCTTTGTTTCCATGGGCTTGACATTACGTCTAGCCCCTTGATGGAAATTGATGCGTGAAGCAAACATGGTGTGATGGATTATTTCGCTAACAGTACCAAGCCCTGAGAGTTGATGTATCCGGCCATCTCTTCAGGTAATTTCACACAGAATTGCTGCCTTTGCTCGACAAAGTCTATCTTTTGAAAGACAGTAGCCTTGAGATGTAAATCCCAAAACTTGTCTACGTACTTGTGGATAGACTCATGAGAGAGAAGCTTCAAGCTGCGCCATTCGGTAAGCACTTTGTCCTTTGCATCGCTTGCAAGGAATTGCTTCATGATGGAAACTCGTAGAGTTTTCCATGTCTTTGGGGCTTCACCATTGCCATGAAGTCTAGCCCACCATTCACGAGATGATTTTGGAAGTGCATAGCTACATGGCATAGCTTGGAGGACTCTGTGAAGCCCTCTTCTCCGAAGGCCGCATCAAATTGCTAGATGAAGGCCAACACTTTGTCGGTAGCACCAAAGGTGCCATCATAGGTGAGAAAAGAGATACTCTTTCCTCCTTCTTTGAAATTCTTTAGCTTTTGTGACCTTCTCCATGCAAGAAATGATTTGCAATGTCCTCCCCTCTTGTATTATCTAGGAGAATAGCCATAGCTTTCGTCGGAGGAGGAAGGTGAAGAAGAAGAAGGAGAAGAGGGTGACCTCTTCCTAACCCTTTTCTTCCTTTTTTTCCTCTCTTCCCTTTTGGAGTGACGAGGGGAAGGACTATGTGTTGATATTTTCCTCTTGGGAGGAGTGGGCGATCGTCTAGACCGCCGTCTTCATGGAGCCACATCTTTAGGGGAACTTAAACTTTCATTGCTTTCTTTCTCTTTGGATTCCTCCTCTCGAATGGGAGAGAGTCTTCTTTTGGGGGTCTCTTCAAGAGGCCTCCTAAGCTGTCTCTCCTCTTGGGGAGGAAGGTAAATTCCATAAGCACAAAGTTGTTAAGTAACTTCGGCTTGCAAAGCAAGGTTGCCCAAAGCTTGCTACAACCTAGTGATGAGATAATTCACAAACATGGGAGCATCATCATTAGCACCTTCATGTGCAAAATCAAAGTTATCAATGTTCATTCTACTCTCTTGATTATTGTCAGCCATGTTAACAAAATTTATGTATGTACTTAGTGTATGCTTTGGCAATTCAAAACCTTGGTTGCCACTCCTCTTAGCCTTTGAAAATCGACTCTTAAGTATCTACACCCACGTCTCAAAGTGGTTAATTATAGAGAGTAGTGGAGTAGGTCTAACATAGCAGAGTTGCCGAGGGCTAGCTCCTTTCGGACTTCTTATGGCTCAATAATGGTAAAGCCGTAGGCAAGTCTAAAAAGACTCCATTATTAAGTCCAAAGCTCTTGTGGTGTGCACCATATCCCACATAGTGGGCTCAACAAAACCGATAATAGATCCCAATTTCACTTACCCTAATATAATTAACAACATCAACCATTTATAGGCTACTTAAGGACCTCCCTTCTTAATCAAGAAAAGAGAAACCAAATGCTCTGATACCAATGTAATGGAATTGGCCTATTTAACTTGAGAGTAGCGGAAATTAATGAGAGTACTTTTGAGAAATGACTTTGTGAGCATAGCAGGTGAACATAATTGAAGATAGCAACATAATCATAGCAATTAGTTTTGGCATGAAAAATACTTTTGCAAGAGAGAGAATTTAGAGAACATGACAACAATTGAGGACCGGATTTATGTGGAGCCGGTCCCCCCTTTAATAGGCATTTGTATTATGATTTCTCTCATTAAGAGAGACTTGTTACAATACAATCTTTGTGTTCCTTGTGACCTAGGTGATGCAATGAAGATGGAAAGCTTCATGCATCACAAACATAACATAAACTTGAAGAAAGCTTTAACTATCCCAAGACTCAGTCCCAAGACCTCAAACACCTTCGAAGGTGGAGAGAGCTAGCAGGGAATGAGGGTAGGGAAGAGGAAGAAGAAACATTTCATAGGAGAAAGAATTAGTTACTCTTGTTTCTAGCATACATAATAGCATAGTAATGAAGAAGAAGGATATGGCAAGCTTAAGTATTGAAGCATGGCTCTTGGTTGGATTTGCACTCCATAGCCAAGAGTGTTGGTGTAGGCTCTCAACCTCTACTTGCTTGGAGAAGGAGAGGGAGCTCTTGCACTTTGCATAGCACACAATGAGAGTGTTTGTGAGTGTGTGTGGGTGAGTATACCCCCTAAGCAACCCCCTAGCTTGCTTGGGTTGACCCCCTCTTGCAGCTCATGCTTGAAGCTCATTGGACCCCTCTAGGCCTAGCCAAGAGGCATTACAAGCAACAAGGGTAGCCTTGGGACAAGTGTCCCCCTTTCCCCTTTGAGAGAGAGGGCTTGATAAATGCAAAATCAATTAATTAAATCTCCTAAATTATAATTGGACCCCTTGGGTGGCCAACCAATAGGCTTCAGGCACACTATGAGGGCAACATGAAGAGGAACTTGACAAGTGTCCCTTTTGGTTTCTTTGTACCATGCATGCCTTGTGTGAGTGTGTGGGTGTTCTCTCTCATCCCCCCTCATGTAAGGCACGCCCCCTCCTTGTAGGGATTGAATATTTGACTTTTTGACACCTCAAGCCCCTCATGCATAGGCCCAGTTCCCACCACAAGCTTGGCCCTTAAGCACTTTAAGCTTGGGCTAGGTTCTCACGTCAAGTGAAACCCTAGCATCTCAAGCATGTCAAGCACCTCAAGCATCTCAATCATCAAGCATCTCAAGCACCTAAATCATCAAGAACCTCAAGCACCTTAGTCATCAAGCATGACAAGCACCTCGAGTTGGGTCGGGTTCCCGCGCCTCAAGGTCAGCCCTAGCTTACCTAAGGTCAAAGGACTTTTACACACATTATTGGAGGTCTTCAATGAAGCTAACCCTAAGGTCTTATGCTCCATTGGTTAGCCTTGCTCTTTGATAGACCATCTCCGATTTGGGCCCCTTTACCATTGGCCCCGTGTTGAGATAGATCTATAAGCACATGTCTATATCTTAACCCTTCTTTCCGTTTATTCTCCCACATTAAGTGATCAGTTTAATATGAGAAAATCATTAGGGTTGGTTAGATATTAGATTTTATGACAGAATCTATTCACAATTGTGAGTTTTGCAAAAAGAAAAAAGTGATAGATCTTACTACAAGAAAGTGTGACTTCTAATATATAAGATGTAGAAAAAGATAGCCTTCACTAGGCCAGTCCTAATATATAAGATGTAGAAAAAGATAGCCTTCACTAGGCCAGTCCTAAAGATAGGCAAGAGCAATTGAAAGAATTCTTGAAACCAATAAAAAGATTCTTGTGGAACAAGAACACTAAAGATTTTCCACCTTGGCAACGGGCCAAATGGGAGTTATTGCTAGGCCATTGGAGCAAGAAGGTATTAGGATACCTGACCCTGTTGTGCATGCAGAAGTCCAATTAATCGATAGCAGGCAAAACGAGGCATGAGCTATTGTGACGAAGGATATGATAGAAAAGGCTAAGCTTGCCTCCCAAGGGGGCAATGGAAAGGGTTAGAAGCTCATGATAAATTACTGGCCCCTAAATGGTCCAACTTGCGATCAGGTGGCAACACAGGGGAGTTGGTGTGCAAGTGTAACAAAGCAGCTATTGCCCTAGAATGGGGAGAGTTAACTAGATATTTCCAAAATTCCATAACAAATTACTAATCCCCTTGGTTATCCAAAGTAGGTATCATGCTATTGAACTCATTTTGGATAGAAATAGCTAGAAAGGTAAATAACAAAGGTCTTCAATGGTTGACCCAATTTTGGGATGACAATAGTAAGAGATGGAAAGAAGTAGATCAATTGGCTACCCAGTTTCACTTGAATGACACTGAAAGATTGTTGGTGAATAGGACCGTTGAAGGGATTGGAAAGCAGGTGATGCCCATCTGTGAGTCAAACCTTGAGTGGAAATCCTAGAGATGGCCTAGACGCAGGCATTTTGGCAATCCACAAACCAAGAGTATTTATCACACTATAATTCTCAAGACTGATCGGTTCTCCCTCTTAACAACCAATGTGGCTTTCAATGGTCGGAAGCAAAGTGGATGATGGTTACTTATAACATCTAGAATCCACAATGCCATTTTTTATGAAGATATTGTCGTGGAAGGTGCTATGGGGGGCTCTTCTAATAGGAGCGAAGGTCCTTTTGGGAGGAGTGAAGGGCTTGGTGAGAGGTATTAGCTTAGATAGGTGTTTGGGGTGTAAAAACGCAAGTGAGGAACTCGCTCATTAATCAGGGGATGCCCCGTGATTCGTGGCCTTGCAAGAAAGTTGTGCACATGAGTTCAAAGGATCTAGAAGATAGGGTTCTACAAGAATGATCTCTTCTTTCGATTGATGGTGATGAAAAGCCAAATGATTCTAATCTACGCAAAAACTATAAGGTTCCGCTATTTTTAGCATGTTTGGAAGGCCAAAAAAATTTGGGTATTAAAAAATGATTGTTCAATAGCGAGCTTCAAGAAGATTATCCAAGAAATCAGGGAAATGATTTCTACCCTTGGAGAAAGGAGGAACTAAGAAGAGTTAAATCGGGCTATCCTTCTTGATGGGTGATCCTAATATTCTCAAGGCTAGATGGTGCTATGTCATGGCATTTTTGTACACAAACAGAAATTAGGAAACAGTGAGTAACTTGCATTACTAAATCATGACTGAAACTCAATTACACAGAGAATCTGAAACTGATAGCGCACAAAACCTTCATCCTCTTCCATACACGAGATTCCCATAGGTTGCTCCTCTTCCCATGAAGATACAACTAGTTACAACTTTCAGGTTCTCAAAAACTGCCCAATATCCAAAAATGGGAATTAAGCTATAGACTTGAGTTTCGACATTGAAGTAATGTCCATAGCCTAAGAAGGTATGCCCAAACACCATTTAATATCTGGCACAATCCGGTGGTAAAAAGTTTTTCCGAGTAAAACCTTTTGACTCGATACCCTCAAATCCATTGTTCAAAAAAACTCAGTGCTAATAACTATATAGAGGGCAAAGTGAAGTGCCTAGAACTTAATCCAAGATTCAAAAACGACACACTACATAATCACTAAACACTGCCCACTGTCCCCCCAAAGGATTACATTGATATCCCAATTTGTGCACCACCTCACCATCAAGAGTGATTTACAAATGCATTATTTATTAGCAACATGCCTGGGAACCCATCAAGTAAACCATCATACATGAGACCTCATACAAAACAAACTTGTAGAACCAATTCTCAAAATATTCCTCTCTTTGCAATTCAGTCATCCACTCATCAAAGATTGCAACTTTTGTAAGGAAAACATCCAAAACATCAAATCCATTTGAACTCCACAAGCACTTTGCAATTCAGTCATCCGCTCATCAAAGATTGCAACTTTTGTAAGGAAAACATCCAAAACATCAAATCCATTTGAACTCCACAAGCATTTTGCAAAATCGGGTTCAAAACCTTTAGCTCCTGATCATCGTTTTGCAAAATCCGATCTAAACAATATGAGACTCAGAAAATTGAATCATCAAAAACAACATCTTCTATCTATAAAATATGATTTGCAAGCTCAAAATTCATGTAAGGTTGAGCTTCATCCACTTCAGACACTTCACGATTTGGAGCATCTGCAACTTTGAGCTCGGTAACCATCATTGCATAATTTAGAAACATCTCGAGACTCAATGTCAGTCACCAATTTGTCGCAAATAACCTTTTAGATAAATCAGGTTTCAATTCAAAATGAGTTATGAATGGTTCAATATGAAAAAACACCTTGCAAACCATCAAACATTGCTTCTTTAACATCTCCAATACTTGTGGAAGAAGATTAGAATCAACTATGGACTCCACCTTCTCAAAAACAACCCTTTTGTGTCTTCTTAACTCATTTTAGTGCAAAAAAAATCAAATTGGTCTTTTCTTCTTGCATCCCGCTTCAAATCCCTTTTACAAAGTAGTAAACTCTCCTCTTCTTCAAGTAATTTTAGGTCTTCAGGTCCATTTTCAAATTTAGGAAATAACAAATTTAGTTTTCTTTTCAAGTTTAGGTTCATGTTCAAATTCAGGTTCCTCTTCAAAAAAAGGAAAAAATATTCAATATAGGATGAAAACATTGCAACCATATGACACCTCCTCTTGAGCATCTTCAACATCTATGCATATATATGAAACACTTGGAGACTTGATTTAGAATCCATATGCCAAAACAATTGATTTCTTGAAAATTTGATTCACGAAACACCTAAATTGATCTGCTTCTTCATCAAACTCATTTGATTCAAGGTATAAGAATAACCAATTGGACTCTCCTTCACACATTAAAAGCACCACCAAGATGGCTTGCTCATATTCCCCCTTGAAAATATAAAGAAATCCACTTTTTGTTTGCAAAACACTCCAATCATTGATATCTTTCTGAAAGTGAAAATTTTCAAGTTTATTTTCAAACTTCTCACACTCCATCAACATTCTAAAGGACTTCACATCAACCTTTTCTACTTCAAGTTGCACAACCTGGCTTTCAAGAAAAAAAACTTGATCTCTGATTTGAAACATCTTTGCCTGTAATCCACCAAACTCGGCTTCAATTTGATTTGATTAGGAGAGTCACTTTGTATCACAACATGCAAAAGACTCCCAAAAAAACTGCAATTGTGGATGTAAGAACACTAAAAAAAACCATAATGAAATTCAATGTGAATTGCTTCACTTTCTACTTTCACTTGAAAACCTCTAAAGAACTGCTCCTCATAGAGATTAGATAATTGCACTCGCTCAAAATGAGAACAGTGAAGTGAATGGAATTCAAGTGGCTGAACGTGAAACTTTTGACTTGTGTTCCCAAAATTTCCTTCCACTTCTCTCCTTCTTGCATAAAGCATGTATGAAAAAGGATCTTCCCACATAGAAATATAGATGAAGTCATCAAACCCATCATCGATGCCATTTAGCATGAACACATAGAACCATTGAGAGATAATATGATCATCCATATCTCCTTCATCAACAAAATCACATAGAAATGCAAAAGCATCTTCTGGAAAAACCCCTTGATTATCATCAAGAACTTGCACAAGGTGTGCAATAGAAAGATAAGTTAGCCCCTAGATTGATGGGTGTTTATACAATGCACGGGGAAAAAAACCTCCTAGTGAGAGAAAAAATGCCCGAACGGTCCTAAGTGTGTTCACACACATCACTATCATATGTATATGGTAGCAATAGAAATGTGCAACACATGAGGTTGAGTTACAATTGAAAGTATGCTTTTGGAATTGCAATGGATGTTCATGGAATGCGGGGGTTGGCATTGATAAACTAGCAAGAAAAGCTGTTGTTGTACTTCTTTTTGAAACTTGGGAGCATAATACACAAAGGATTAACGGGTTGTGGGACTACAATGTACATTCATTGATGTGGTCAAAGAATCGCAAGCAACAAAAAGAGCAAGGAGGGGTTGCATGAATGGTTAAGAAAGGATTGGAAGATTTTGTATCAATTGTGAAAGATGACAAGCACAAACGTTATGTATGGCTGAAAATTATGATACCAAAAAGAGTACCCATTTTTGTAGCCGGTTGCTACATTCCTCATCATGATTCTCCCTTTATGCTTTCATGGATAGAGATCAACCATTTTTTTATTAAGAGGAGGATATTGCTTATTTTAAAGGCGAAGGTGAGGTTATTGTCTTTGGGGATATGAATTCTCGTACAAAAACATTACAACATGATACTCAACAATTTGATATGCCATAAATTTCAAGGGAGATGGAGAAAGTTCACTTCTATTGTTGTAATTCAATGGATGAGAAAGAGCCAAATCAATATAAAAAGTTACTTTTACACACGTGTAATTCCACAGGTCTGCTCATTGCCAATGGTGTATCTTTGTTGAGTGGAACCAATGGATTTACATCCAAAAAACATAATGGGGATCGTATGATTGACTATATGCTACTCTCCGAAGCCATCATGTATGGAATAAAGAGTTTTAGTCTTGGTCAATAGACCCCGGATTCAGACCATTGGACCTTATGTATCGACCTTGCGTGTGGAGAAGCAACTAAGCATGATCATCTCAGCCAAAGGGAAGAGAAGTTATCAGTATGTATGGATTTCAAATGGGCAAAAGTTATGGATGACAAAGCTTCAATATGACACAGAATTGGAAATTAAATGGGACGCTTTCAAGAAAGTTATTTATTATTGTGCCGAAGAATGCTTTTCCATAAAGGATGTCCATGATATTGACAAAGATAGATCAAGAAAAATGTGGTTTGATAAAGAATGCCAAGATGCTCAAAAGTCCTTGATAAAACTTGATGCAACTATGGACAAAGAAAACTATCAAAGTCATGTGCATACATACAAGGCATTGATTCAAAAGAAGAGAAGAAAGTAAAGCAACAATTGTTTCAAGTCCAAGAAAAGTCACATGCATGTAAAAGATGCTGGAGAAACTTGAGGGGCAAGCGGGTTGAGAGTTTAGGTAACTTGAGTCTTGTGGATATGTACACACATTGTAGGCAACTATATGAGCAACCAAATGCTAGAAAAAATCCATTTTATGGTTCACTCCCATGTATGCCCTCTTTTTTAACCATTGAGGATATATGCGGTGGGCGCAAAAAACTGGCCACTCGCAAAGCGGCAGTTCTTTTATCAAGCCGGAAATGATTAAATGGACAGGAGATTCTACACATGAGTGGATGTGTGATATGTTCAACCTTGCACTCCAACATGGTATGCCTTATGATTGGAATACTAATTGGGTCAAACCTTTGCACAAAGGAGGGGATGTAAAGAATGTAAATAGCTAATGGACTATAATGATTGTGTCTCTTATGGAAAAGTTGTTTGTGTGCATATGGAGATAAAATTGAGTGATTGGGTTGAAGAGAATGGAAAGCGTGCAAAAGGACAAGCAGGTTTTTGTCGACACCATAGCACCATTGATCATCTTGTCACTCTTTGTGTTCTCATGGAAGAAAGTTGATTGAAAGGCAAGCGATTGTATTGTTGTTTTGTGGACTTTAAGAAAGCCTTTGATATGATTCCATGTAGCAATTTGTGGAGAAGGATGAAAGAATTCCGAGTGCCAAGCGAGTTTATGCTTGTGGTTTCTCAAATCTATGAGAAGGTGATGTGTCAATTGTACATGAAAAGAGGAATTTTATAAATTTTGGCAAGCACTATTGGGGTTAACCAAGGATGTCTGTTGTCACCAACTCTCTTTGGTCTATGCATTGATCAATTGAAACAATGAAGAGATCACTATTTGCAATGTGGTAGTCATGCTTTTGTTGTATGTGGATGATGTAGTGCTTCTAGCACACACTTTAGTGGACACACAAAAGCTTATGGTTGTCCTTGAGAACTTTTTCTTGCATAGTGGGATGATTGTGCACGAATCTAACACAAAGGTTATGCTTGTGAAAACCAACCATATGAAGAATCCATGCATTGTGTACACCAATGAGAGACTTGAAGTTGTTGAGAGCTTTAAGTACCTTGGCCTTGCAATAACAAGTGGCGTGAATGTGCTATGTATTGTTTGGAAGTGGGAAAGAGAGTGTACTATGCATTTAAGAAATTTAAGTGTAATGCAGGAAGCCAAGTGTTGGGTTCTCAAGAAGTACATTTTTGACACATTGGTGACAACGATTCTTCTCTATGGAGTTGAAGTGTGGGACGGGAGCATCTCAAAGTCTACGTGGAAAGAGTCTGACAATGTCCAAAAGAATTTTCTTACAAACTTTCTCCAATTAAAGGCACAAACACCATATATGCTCCTACTTCTTGAGTCGGGATCTCTTCCAATTGAGGTTATGGGCATGGAAAGTGTTGTGGAGTACATGATAAAGATGCGTCAAAAACCCTCACATTGATTTCATACAATTGCATGGGAACCAAGCAAAAAAGTTCAAAAGACACATAAAAGCAAGATCTTGAGCAAGGGATGGATGCAAAACATAAAGAAGTGGTTTGGGAGATGGGATGCATTACACTTGCTACATGATGCCTCAATTGACTCCCAAATGAATGAAGCTTTTCTATAACCCCAACGTATTACGGATTGGGAGAAATCTGATGGGTCACGCTTAATACATTACACCACCCATATTGCCCCCAACTACAAAACCATGTTCTTCACGGAAAGAGGAAACCGTATTCACCCTTACATGTTGAGCCTATCCCCTTGTCAATGATACACACTATGGCAGTCATTTGCCTTAGCTCCCACTTCCTTCGATGCGAGACAGTGCGTTGGGGCAATGGAGAAGAGTCAAATTGATTGTGCACATTATGCTCACTGTAAATTTGAGAGCCTAAGTACCACATACTACTAGAGTGCTCAACTTTTGGTCACATCCGAACTTGCTTTCCTCACATTTTTAGCCATGACTTAGACCTACAAAATTTCCTCTCCCAATGACAGTGTGGGCTCTCCATTGCGACTCTCATCACCAAAATTTTGGAGCATCGAGAGTTAGTCAGCAATCATATACATACTACATCACATGTAACTTTGGTCCCATAGGTCATATTTCACCTCCGAGGATGATAAAAATATCTCTCTCTCTCTCTCTCTCTCTCTCTCTCTCTCTCTCTCTCTCTCTCTCTCTCTCTCTCTCTCTCTCTCTCTCTCTAAGACGAAGTCGGGCTGCATGGGAAGTTGGCATGTGGAACACAGTAGGTGAGGGTGCATTGTGCTAGGATACAAGTCATGTTAATAGCTCAACATGGAGAAAATGCACCAAATTTTCCTCAGGTAGGCTATGCGATCACGTGGAGTAACCATTTTTTGCAGCCCCCTCTAATGGACGATGCATGGATGGATCTATTGGGCTTGAAATTTTTAGTCTGTTGTATAAAATTACCTTTTTTAAGGGCTCAAGAGCCTCTCTCTCTCTCTCTCTCTCTCTCTCTCTCTCTAAAGCAAGATCTTGAGCATGGGATGGATGCAAGACATAAACAAAATGGTTTGGGAGATGTGATACATTACACTTGCTACATGGTGCCTCAATTGACTCCCAAGTGAATGAAGCTTTTCTACAACTCCAATGTATTATGGCTTGGGAGGAATCCGGTGGGCCACACTTCATACATTACACCACCCATATTGCCCCCAGCTACAAAACCATGTTCTTCTCTGAAAGAGGAAACCGTATTCACTCTTACATGCTTGAACCTATTCCCTTGTCATGAGTGATACGCATTATTGCAGCCATTCATCTTAGCTCCCACTCCCTTTGATGCAAGATAGGGTGTTGGGGCAATGGAGAAGAGTCAAATCGATTCTGCCATTCTGCTCACTGCAAGTTCAAGAGAAAATGCACCAACTCAGGTAGGCTACGTGATCACGAGTAGCATCCATTTTTTGCAGTCTCCTCTAATGGACGATGCATGGAGGGATCCGTTGAACTTGGAATGTTTAGTCTCTTATAAAATTACCCTTTTTTAGGGCTTGAGATCTTCTCTCTCTCTCTCTCCCTCTCTCTCTCTCTCTCTCTCTCTCTCTCTCTCTCTCTCTCTCTCTCTCTCTCTCTCTCTCTCTCTCTCTCTCTCTCTCTCTCTCTCTCTCTCTCTCTCTCTCTCTCTCTCGCGCGCGCACACACATAATGTGCACCTGAGTACAAGGCCATGGATACAAATTTGATTGAGATTTTTCTTCCAATGTCACTTTGTGTGTGTGTGTGTGCGCGCTCGTATCGTCAAAGACTTGTAGCATAAATCTCGAGACCTTGGGCTATTGTTCTTAGTACTCTTTTTCAATCACCCACCGCCACCTCTCTCTCTCTCTCTCTCTCTCTCTCTCTCTCTCTCTCTCTCTCTCTCTCTCTCTCTCTCTCTCTCTCTCTCTCTCTCTCTCTCTCTCTCTCTCTACCTACGATGAAGTGTTGCAAAAGCTGATTTGGTTGCATATAGAGCATGCCAAAAAACATTTTCCCTAGCCAAAGAAAATTAGGGCACATCAAAAACTCTTTGAGTTTCTAGGTCATAATTTGAAATATGTCTGTATTTACTCTAAATCTTGTAAAATTTCATCGATTTTTGTCAAGATAGATTCATAATCTAGCTAGTTTTTGCACAACAATTCTCTTTGTCCAATAGAAGCCACAAAAGTTGATGTTCGCAAGTCCCTACCTACCTCCTATCTCCCTCTCTCTCTCTCTCTCTCTCTCTCTCTCTCTCTCTCTCTCAAAGACAAAGTCGGGCTGCATGGGAAGCTAGCACGTGGACCACGGTAGGCGGGGGTGCATTGTGCTAGGATGCATGTCATGGTAATAGCTCAACACTGAGAAAATGCACCCAATTTTCCTCAAATTCCTCAAGTAGGCTATGTAATCACAGGTAGCAATCCGTTTTTTGTAGCCTCCTCTAACGGATGATGCATGGAGGGATCTATTGGCCTTGAAGTTTTTAATCTCTTTGATAAACTTAACTTTTTTGAGGGCTCAGACATAAAGAAGTGGTTTGGGACATGGGATGCATTACACTTGCTACATGGTGCCTCAATTGACTCGCAAGTGAATGAAGTTCTTTTACAACACCAATGTATTACGGCTTGAGAGGAATCCGGTGGGTCACGCTTCATATATTACACCATCCATACTGCCGCCAACTATAAAACCATGTCCTTCAGTGAAAGAGGAAACCGTATTCACCCTTACATGCTTGAGCCTATCTCCTTTTTATCAACAATATGCACTATTGCAGCCATTCAACTTAGCTCCCACTCCCTTCGATGCGAGACAAGGCGTTGGGGAAATGGACAAGAGTCAAACCAATTGTGCACATTATGCTCACTGCAAGTTTGAGAGTTTGAGTACCACACACTACTAGAGTGCTCAACTTTTGGCCGCATCCAAACTTGCTTCCCTCACATGTTTCACCACCATAACTTAGACCTACGCACTTTCCTCTCCTAGCCACAATGTGAGCTCTCCATTGCGACTCTCATCACCACAATTTTGCAGCATCAAGAATCACTCATTAGCCACACACATACTACACCACATGTAACTTTGGTCCCACAAGTCATATTTGACCTTCAAGGATGATAATAAAATCTCCCTCCCTCCCCCCCCCCCCCCCTCTCTCTCTCTCTCTCTCTCTATCTCTCTCTCTCTATAGCCTATAGATTTGGGTGATCTATAGCCTCAATCGAAGAGCACGAAGTCCTCTACGCATTGATGTAAAGACAAAAATTTTCAGAGTTATGAAAGGCGTTTCTGTAGCAGCATTTCCGAAGTGAACAGGTTCAACAAAATTGATTCTCATCTCCTATTTTACATACAATGTCTTTCGGCACTCGCAAGGGTTCTTCTTCTTCAACAAGGTCCACAACCATTGTGGAAAATGATCCAAAATCTCCTAAGTGTGGAGATAGCAACACAACCACCCAACCAACGACATTGGAAACCATGATCATGGCGTACTTGGTATCATTGCAAGAGACCGTAAACAAACAAGGCGAAGACTTACGAGCACTTGCAATGGAGAATGGCACACTAAGGGTACTTGTGGTTGAGAATGAGAATCTCAAGAGGACACTTGAGATGCAAACAACACGTTTGATGCAACTTGAAGAGGAAGTCAAGGAATGTAAACGCTCTCTTGTGGACTTGAATGCTTTGAAGGAGCGGATGAGCAAAGTAGAGCATGACCATGTATTGAAAGAGGAGAAATTTGACACTATGAGCCGGGATGTATGCGACATGAAAAATGTATGCACAAACAAGTCTTGGGCTGATGTATGTGGTAGCAATGTGGTTTCTAATTCCTCACTCATGCAAGCTATGGTTCAAACAAAGAATGTTGAGAATGTGGATGTGGAGGAGTTGAAGGAACGGGAGCGACGTTCCAAGAACATTGTTATTCGTGGAATTCCCGAAGAGAAGTTAGAGACACCTCCTTCTCTTGCCATTGTTATTGAAGATTTATTCAAAACCCACTTTGGCATGTCCGGAGTTATGGTCTATGGAGCACATAGAGTGGGGAAGCAAGGAGCTCCTCGCTCGGGAGAACGGCCAATTGTATGCACCATGCCGGATGAGACCAAGCGAAAGATTATCCTTGATAATAGTTGGATCTATTTGAGGGATACAAAATGTTTTGTATGTGAAGATCGCACTATTAAGCAACAAAATATGCGTCGCAAGGCATATGAGGAAAAGAATAATAAAAACAAGGAGGTCTCTCATGAAGAAAATGTGCCCAAGGAGGAGGCAAGTCTCTCAAGGAAATAGGGATGCGTGACCTATGAGACCGAGTTACAATTGAAAATATGCTTTTGGAATTGTAATGGATACCGATGGAATGCGGGGGTTGGCATTGATGAACTAACAAGCAAAGCCGATGTTGTACTTCTTATTGAAACTTGGGAGCATGATACACAAAGGATTAACGGCTTGGAGGATTACAATGTACATTCATTGATGTGGTCAAAGAATCTCAAGCAACGAAGAGGACAAGGAGGGTTAGCATGTATGGTTAAGAAAGGATTGGAAGATTTTGTATCAATTGTGAAAGATGACAAGTACAAACGTTATGTATGGCTGAAAATTATGACACCAAAAAGAGCACCCATTTTTGTAACCGGTTGCTACATTCCTCATCATGATTCTCCCTTTTATGCTTGCATGGATAGAGATCAACCATTTTCTGATTTGGAAGAGGACATTGCTTATTTCAAAGGTGAAGGTGATGTTATTGTATTTGGGGATATGAATGCTCGCACAAAAACATTGCAACATGATACTCAACAATTTGATATGCCATACATTTCAAGGGAGTTGGAGGAAGTTCACTTGTATGATCGTACTTCAATGGATGAGAAAGAGCCGGATCACTATGGAAAGTTACTTTTACACATGTGTAATAGCACGGGTATGCTCATTGCCAATGGTGTATCTTTGTGGAGTGGAACCAATGGATTTACATGTAGGAGACATAATGGGGATAGTGTGATTGACTATATGCTACTCTCTGAAGCCATCATGTATCGCATAAAGAGTTTTATGTTTGGTCAATGGACCCCGGAATCCGACCATCGCACCTTATGTATTGACCTTTCATGTGGAGAAGCAACTAAGCATGATAATCTCAGCCAAAGGAAAGAGAAGTTATCACTATGTATGGATTTCAAACGGGCACCAATGTACATTGAAATGGTTGGGCAAAAATTACGGATGACAAAGCTTCAATGTGATGCACCATTGGAAACTAAATGGGAAGCTTTCAAGAAAGCTATTTGTTCTTGTGCGGAAGAACGCTTTGCCATAAAGCATCTCCATGGTATCAACAAAGATAGATCACGCAAAAGGTGGTTTGATAAAGAATGTCAAGATGCTCGAAAGTCCTTGATAAAGCTTGATGCAAATATGGACAAAGACAACTATCAAAGTCATTTGCATTCATACAAAGCATTGATTCAAAAGAAGAGAAGAAGATGGGAAGTAAAGCAACAAGAATTTCAAGTCCAAGAAAAGGCACATGCATGTGGAAGATTTTGGAGAAACTTGAGAGGCAAGCGGGTTGAGAATTTTGGTAACTTGAGTCTAGTGGATATGTACACACATTGTAGGCAATTATATGAGCAAGAAAATACTGAAAAAATGCCATTTTATGGTTCACTCCCATGTATGCCGTCTTTTTTTACTATTAAGGATGTATGCGGTGGGCTTGAAAAGTTGGCCACTCGCAAAGCGGGAGATCTTCAAGGTATCAAGCCGGAGATGATCAAATGGACGGGAGATTTTACCCATGAGTGGATGTGTGATATGTTCAACCTTGCACTTCAACATGGTATGCCTTATGATTGGAGTACTAATTGGGTTAAGCCTTTGCATAAAGGAGGGGATGTAAAGAATGTAAGCAACTACCGGACTATAATGATTGGGTCTCTTATGGCAAAGTTGTTTGGGTGCATAATGGAGATGAAATTGAGTGATTGGGCTGAAGAGAATGACAAGCGTGCAAAGGGACAAGCGGGTTTTCGTCGATGCCATAGCACCATTGATCATCTTGTCACTCTTCGTGTTCTCATGGAGGAAAGTCGGTTGAAAGGCAAGCGATTGTATTGTTGTTTTGTGGACTTTAAGAAAGCCATTGATATGATTCCACGTAACAATTTGTGGAGAAGGATGGAAGAACTCCAAGTGCCAAGTGAGTTTATGCTTGCGGTTTCTCGAATCTATGAGAAGGTGATTTGTCAATTGCGCATGGGAAGAGAAATTTCAGAAATTTTTGTAAGCACTATTGGGGTTAAACAAGGATGTCCATTGTCACCAACTCTCTTTGGTCTATGCATCGATCAATTGGAACAAATGGTACTTGACTTTATGCAAGAAGAAGGCATTGAAGAGGTCACTATTTGCAATGCGGTAATCATGCTTTTGTTGTATGCGGATGATGTAGTGCTTCTAGCACACACTTTAGAAGATGCACAAAAGCTTATGGTTGTCCTTGAGAACTTTTGATTGCATAGTGGGCTGATTGTAAATGAATCCAAAACAAAGGTTATGCTTGTGAAAACCAACCATAAGGAGAAGCCATGCATTGTGTACAACAACGAGACACTTGAAGTTGTTGAGAGCTTTAAGTACCTTGGCCTTGAGGTTCCATCCAATCACAAGTGGCATGAATGTGCTATGCGTCGTTTGGAAGCGGGAAAGAGAGCATATTATGCATTTGAGAACATGTGTAATGCGGGAAACATCAAGTGTTGGGTTCTCAAGAAGTATCTTTTTGATGCATTGGTGACACCGGTTCTTCTTTATGGAGTTGAAGTGTGGGGCGGGAGCATCTCAAAGTCTACTTGGAAAGAGTTTGAGAATGTCCAAAAGCGTTTTCTTACAAACTTTCTCCAAGTTAAGACACAAACACCATATATGCTCCTACTTCTTGAGTCGGGATCTCTTCCAATTGAGGTTATGGGCATGGAAAGGGTTGTGGAGTACATGATAAAGATGCGTCAAAACCCCTCACATCGACTTCCTACAATTGCATGGGAAGCAAGTAAAAAAGTTCAAAAGACGCATAAAAGCAAGATCTTGAGCACGGGATGGATGCAAGACATAAAGAAGTGGTTTGGGAGATGGGATGCATTACACTTGCTACATGATGCTTCAATTGACTCTCAAGTGAATGAAGCTTTTCTACAACGCCAATGTATTGCGGCTTGGGAGAAATCCGGTGGGTCACGCTTCATACATTACACCACCTATATTGCCCCCAACTACAAAACCATGTTCTTCGTTGAGAGAGGAAACCGTACTCACACTTACATGCTTGAGCCTATTCCCTTGTCCGCGATACGCACTATCGCAGCAATTCGGCTTAGCTCCCATTTCCTTCGATGCGAGATAGGGCGTTGGGGCAATGGAGAAGAGTCAAATCGATTGTGCACATTATGCTCACTGCAAGTTCGAGAGTCTGAGTACCACACACTATTAGAGTGCTCAGCTTTTGATCACATCCGAACTTGCTTCTCTCACATTTTTAGCCATAACTTAGACCTACACACTTTCCTCTCCCAGCCAAAGTGTGGGCTCTCCATTGTGACTTTCATCACTACAATTTTGGAGCATCGAGAGTCACTCATCAGCCATACACATACTACATCACATGTAACTTTGGTCCCATAGGTCATATTTGACCTCCGAGGACGATAATAAAATCTATCTATCTATCTATCTCTCTCTCTCTCTCTCTCTCTCTCTCTCTCTCTCTCTCTCTCTCTCTCTCTCTACCTACTATGGTGAAAGAAATGCTAGAAGTTTTTCCTTAAAAACTTGGCAAATCTATAGATGAGAAATTTCATAGGGTAAATTGACTAAATTTGAAGGCTTCCACAAAAACTTTCTCTGAAAAACTTTCTCACCTTCAAATTGAAAAGTTGGAGGTAAATCTCCAAATTTGTAGATTACAGTAAACCTAGTTTTTTTCAAGTACAAGGCAAGAGGCCTCTCTCTCTCTCTCTCTCTCTCTCTCTCTCACACACACACACACACACACACACACACACACACACACACACACACACACACACGTGTGCAACTATGGACATCTAGGTCTCTTTGGAAAAATGCTGAGCAAATGTATGCGTCACCAAGGTCACAAGGAACACAAAGATTATATTATACCAAGTCTCTCTTTATGGGAGACTCTATAATACAAAAGCCTATTGGAGGGGGGACAGGGCTCCACATAAATCCGGTCCTCAATTGTTGTCAAGTTCTCTAATTCTCTCTCTCTCTTGAAAAAGTATTGTTCATGCCATGTTAATTAAGTATAAGGGTTATGTTGCTACCGCTAATTAACTTCCTATTAATTTCACCCTCTATGTTCTCAAAGTAGTCTCATAAAAATGTTCACTCTGATTCTCTCATTTCCGCTATTCTCAAATTTCATGGGTCATTTCCATTACATGCTATATAGCACAAATTGTAGAAGACTATAAGGGACCTGTTATGCAAAAAACGGCACTGACAAAAAATTTGCACAAAATGACAAGATAGCCTACACAACATTGCTTGTAGTGAAAACGGAGGCCGAAATGAGTCCGAATCAGAAATCTGAGTAAGTGAGCAGGCGTGTGCTGGAGCTGCAGACGACTAAGCCCGAGAGGATGCAACCTACTTTGAAAATAGTGGAATTAAGTGAATTAGAGTGAGCATTTTTGTGAGATTACTTTGAGAACATAGAGGGTGAACTTAATTGATGGTAGCAACATAAACATAGTACTTAATTAACTTGGCATGAACAATACTTTTGCAAGAGAGAGAGTATTAGAGAACATGACAATAGTTGAGGACTGGATTTACTTGGAGCCGGTGCCCCCTCCAAAAGATGTTTGTTTTATAGATTCTCCCATCAAGAGAGACTTGGTACAATACAATCTTTGTGTTCCTTGTGACCTTGGTGATGCTATGAAGATGAAAATATTCATGCATCACGAGCATAACATAAACTTTGCAAAAAACATTAACTATCCCAAGCCTCAATTCCAAGGCCTCAAACACCTTCGAAGGTGGAGAGAGCTAGCGGGGAATGAGGGCAGGGATGAGGAAGAAGAATCATTCAAAGAGAAAGAAATAGTTACTCACTTATCATCACTCTTCTTGCTTAGCATAGCAGAATAGCATAGTCATGAAGATGAAGAAGATGGCAAGCTTAAGCGTTGAAGCATGGCTCTTGGTTGGATTTACAATCCATAGCCAAGAGTGTTGGTGTGGGCTCTCCACTTCTCAACAAGCTTGGAGAAGGAGATGAAGCTCTTGCACTTCGCACTTCACATAATGAGAGAGAGTGTGTGTGTGCGTGTGGGAGAGTATACCCCCCCCTCTCAAGCTTGGTCCACCTCTCTCTCTCTCTCTCTCTCTCTCTCTCTCTCTTTTGTATTATTTAAGTATATCATTTGGACATGTGTCCTCTTTTTCCTCTTTGAGAGAAAGAACTTAATTATTTATTTTTATGCATCTAAATTCTCATTGGACCCCTTTAAAGCCTATCGAATAGAATTCAAGCACATCATGAGGGCCACATGTGGAGGATTTTGACACGTGTCTTTTATGCTTCTTAAGTCATTTGGTTTGAATTGAACACTTCAAGCACTTAGTCAATTAAGTATGGAAACCTTTTATGTCTCTTGAGAGCTTATCTTTGAATTGGACACTTCAAGAACCTTAGTCATTTTAAACATGAGAATCACCTCAAGCTTGGGCAAGGTTCCCACAAACACTTTAAGCACTTTAGTTAGCAAGCCGACAAGCACCTCATGCTTGGGTAGGATTCCCACCTCAAGGTCAGCCCTAGCTTGCCTAAGGTCAAAGGACTTTTCAACACTAACTTTTGGAGGTCTTTATGAAGCTAACCCTAAGGTCTTTTAAGATCCATTAGATGCACGTTACCCTTTGATAGACTACCTCCTTTTGGATCCCTATTAAGATGTAATCATCTCTCCTCTTGGCCCCTTGCTGATGTAAATCTAGAAGCACTTATTGCACATTGCTCTTTGGTAGCTCGTCTCTTTTTGGACCCCTATTGAGATGCAACCATCCCTCCTTTTGGTCCCCTGTTGAGATAGGTCTAGAAGCACATATCTATATCCTAACTCTTGTTCCCCTTTTATCTTCCATATTAAATGATCAGTTTAATATGATCATAGTCGTCTTCGACTATGAGGTAGAGAAGATAAAGCCTAGTCATTAGTCCATGTTTCTTAGCGGGTAGATGATCCCTTTTTACCCTACGACATCATTCTAGAATGGATGACTAATCCATTTGGTGCTCGGGAGACTTAGCTACCGCAAGCATGTGTGCTCTTTAGTCCATATCATACTTCCAAAGTAGAGTAACAAGTTCTACTTGGTGTTTGGGAGATGTCGTCACCACAAACATGATCCTAAGCATGCAAACTTCTTAAATTTTGTGCACAATAAAAGAAAGAGAATGAGTCTAAGACAAAAACATTGTTCATTTAAAATGCATTTTCATTTTCTTACTCTAGCGTAGCATTGTAAGCATTGACAAGGTTCATATTATCCTTAAGCTAGGTTCCTTGCATCCCTCTAGCATCTTTAAAAGGATAATTCTTAAGCTTAACAAGATATCATTGGATAATGTTACCGTTTTTTAATACCTTGTCTTTGTGTCAAAGAATTGATTTAGGTTGCTACACCTCTTCTTGATCATCGATCTCTGGTGGGTCCTCCATTATTGGTTCTTTTTGTGGCTCTCCTTTGTAAGGCTTGAGTAGGCTCACATGGTTAGCATTGTGAATGAGCCAATGGTTGGGAAACTTTAACTAATAAGCCATCTCTTGATTGGCTTAAGATTATTTTTTTTGCAAGATCCAATCATTTTTCTTAAAGGCTAAGTCTCTTCTGTGCTATTAGCAGCAGCCCTTTTTGCCATAGAAGGACGTACAATGTCATTGTACGCATTCTCTATAAGAGGTAGGTAATTCTCTCATTGAGAACATTGATCTACTTCCATGACATAGGCTTTTAGTAGATTCAAGAATCATTAGATTAGTTATTTCACTTTGGTCATCCGTTTGTGGATGATAAGCCGAAAGAGAAATTTAATCTACTTCCTAGATTCTCAAAGAGACCCTTCTAGAAATTAGTGATTATTCTAGGATCTTTGTCCGACACTATGGATGTTGGCAAGCCATGATAATTGAAAATTTGAGATCTAAATAGGGTTGCCTTTTGATGTGCCTTAATAGTCTTTTTGACACGCATAGAGTGTGTTTTCTTGCTAAGCTTGTTGGCTAAAACAATCCAAGTTGCTTCCCTTTAATCAAATTTCAATTTTTGGTATATCAAGCATTTTGAAACATAGTTTTGTATGTTTACTTTTCATGGTAGACCAACAAAAATACATTTCTACTCCTCGAAGAGTAGACTATGGAATCTCTCTTTACCCCGCATAAGGAGAAGCATGGGATTCATACATGACTTTTTTATTGTATTGGTGAGTAACACATAGCCTATTGCCGTTTGGAAGATAACCATCCTTCAAGGTGAATGGTTTCTTTTTTCTTCCCTAATGCAAAGACTGTAATTGCCTACTTAAAAATCTTGGTCAGTAGCTTACGCATCTATCATAAAAGATAGATCATTGTGAGTTGCTATAGACACCACATTTACCCTTGGCCATTGTGAAAGTGCATCGACCACTTGATTGTGCTTGCCAGCAATGTGAAATTATGAAATTTAAATTGCAAAAGAGAATTTGCCCACCTCATTTGTTTGTTGGAGAGCTTGGTTTGCGCCATGAAGTACTTGAGACTTTGTGATCCATTCGTAGGATGAATGGAGCCCCCAAGAGATAGTGCTTCCATGTGCCTAGGGCGTATAGAACAACTAAAAGCTCTTTTTCGTATATGCCCAAGACCCGTTCATTGACATTGAGCCTTCAGCTCTCATATGCTATGGCATGCCCTTCTTGAAGCAAGACTGGTCCAAAGCAATCACCACAAGCATCACATTGGACCTCAAATGGCTTTGAGAGATCTCGAAGCATGAGGACTAGTTGAGAGGTAAGCTTCTCTTTGAGCTTGTCAAAAGCATTTTTCTCCTTAGCAGTCGATGAATACTTAACATTATTATTTGTTAAGTCATGTAATGGTCCTGCTATTTGAGAAAATTTTGTTGTGAAGCTCTGTAGTATGCACACATACCAGTAAAGCTTTTTACTCATGTAGATTCCTTGGATTAGGCCATGCTTTTATTACCTCCAACTTTGATGGATTCATACATATACCATCTTGAGAGATAATGTTACCTATATATTGAATCTCTTGTAGAAAAAATTCACTTTTCTTTTGATTAATGAAAAGCTTATTCTCTCTCACAACTTGAAAGATTACCTGGAGGTGTCACTTGTACTCCTCAAGAGAATTTGAGTGGCCTGAAGATTTTTGTCCATCGTGAGTTTGAATGCGGCTGGAGAATTTGCCAGGCCCAAAACTTGTAACTTATCAAATAGATCTTCTACATGTGGCACGGGAAATATTTTTTTTATATAGTGATCCTATTTAGTGCTCTATAGTCGACAAACATGTGATATGTGCCATCTTCCTTTTGCACTAAAAGTACTGGTGAACAGAATGGAGAGGAGCTAGGCCTCACCATCCCTTTTTCCACCAATTAATGCACTTGCCTCATGATCTCCTCTTGTTGGGCTTGTGAAACTCAATAAGGAGGTTTATTAAGCGATGAGCTTCCTAGTAGAAGCTCTATTGCATGGTCATCATCCCCCCGTTTTGGAGGTAGCTCACTAGGAATGTCATCAATGAAAACGTCTTGGAATCCATTTAGGAAATTATACAACTCTAATTCCTCTTGATTCCCTTTATTGCTACTTCTGAAAACATTAGAATCATTTACACATTCTCTAACAAAAATCATGTACGCAAAAATGGAGCTTTTCATTGACTTATCAAAAGCAAGCATATTTACCAGGGATATGGTGTTCCCCCAATCATTAGCATCTATGTACATGCTCTTTCCCCTGTAGGTGAAACAGATTCTCCATTCAAGAAACTTCATGTTGGCAGCCATGCAGTTGAACCATGGTGCCCCTAGGATAACATCCCCATGTTGGAGAGGAGGATTAAAAAAGTCTTCTTTGTCGACGTAGCTTTGGACATGAAGACTCAACTTCCCAATCAAGGGAGTAACGGAGGCTTGCTATCCCTTGAAAGCTCCATCGACAGTTACAATATCTCCCATCTCGAAAGCTTGAATGCCCAACTTAGTGGCCAACTCTGTTGATATGAAGTTGTGAGTAGAGCCAAGGTCAAAGAGAATAAGGGCATCATGCTCCCTTACTTTTCCCCAAGCATAAGAGAGGTATGAGCCTTTGCAATGAGTATCCTCTTTTGGAGCTTCAACCATGGAAGCTCTAGGAGTGTCATTGAGTACATTTCTTTTGAGGCAAGAATGATAACCATGTCCTTTCTCCCCGCACTTAAAGCATTTATGGTCTTTATGAAAGGCCTCCAATTCTTTGGGAGAGAGCTTATTTTTACCTTTGTAAGATTCTTTCTCCTTGGCCTTATTGTTGTTGTTGTTGGTGTTGGTGTTGCCTTGGAAAGAGTTTTGAGCATTGCTCTTCCCTTTAGCTTCCTTTTGATCCTTGTTTTCCATGGGCTTGAAATTTCGTCTTGCCCCTTGTTGGAAATTGATCTTTGAAGTCACCATAGTGTGGTTGATGACTTTGGTGATAGTGCTAGGCCGTTGTGAGTTGACATACTCGGCCATTTCCTCAGGTAATACCACACAAAATTGTTGCTTTTGTTCAACGAAGTCTATCCTTGAAAGGCTGTAGCTTTGAGATGTAAATTGCCTACATGTTTGTGGATAGACTCGTTGAAGAGTAGCTTCAAACTTTGCCATTCGATGAGCACTTTGTCCTTTGCATCGCTTGCAAGGAATTTCTTCATGATGGAAACTCGTAGAGTTTTCCATGTCTTTGGGGCCTCAGTAATGCCACGAAGGCTAGCCCACCATTGACGAGCAGATTTCTGGAAGTGCATAGCTACATGGTGTAGCTTGGAGGACTCCGTGAATCCCTCGTCTCCAAAGGCCGCATCAAATTTTTGGATGAAGGCCAATACTTTGTTGGTGGCACCAAAGGTGCCATCATAGGTGAGAAAATAGATACTCTTTCCTCTCTCTTTGAACTTCTTGAGCTTTTGTGATCTTCGCCATGCAAGGCATGATTTGTGATGTCCTTCCCTCTTGTATTTGGTAGGAGAATAACCATAGATTTTTTCGGAAGAGGAGGAGGTGAAGAAGAAGGAGAAGAGGGTGACACCTTTCTTGCCGTTTTCTTCTTTTGTTTCCTCTCTTCGCTTTCAGAGTGACAAAGAGAAGGACTATGGGTTGACCGTTTCCTCTTGGGAGGAGTTGGCAATAGTCTAGACCTCCGTCTTCATGGAGCCATATCTTTAGAGGAACTTAGGGATTCACTTATTTCTCGTTCTTTGGATTCCTCCTCTCTTATGGGAGAGAGTCTTCTTTTGGGAGTCTCATCAAGAGGCCTTCTAAACTCTCTCTCCTCTTAGAGAGGAAAAGAAATCCCATAAGCGTGAAGTTGTTGGGTAACTCCGACTTGCAAAGGAGGGTTGCCCATAGCTTGATGCAACCTAGTAACAAGATAATTGATAAACATGAGGGCATAATCATTAGCACCTTCATGTGCAAAATCAAAGTTATCAATGTTCATTCTACTCTCTTGGTTATTGTCAGCTATGCTAATTATACTTATATGTTTACTTAGTGTATCCTTTGGAAACTCAAAATCTTAGTTGCTACTCCTCTTAGCCTTTGAAACTAAGCACTTAAGTATCTATACCCACCGCTTGAATTGGTTAATTATAGAGAGTAGTGGAGTAGGTCTAACATAGCAGAATTGCTGAGGGATAGCTCCTTTCCGACTTCTTATGACTCAATAATGGTAAAGTTGTAGGCAAGTCTAAAAAGACCCCATTATTAAGACCAAAGCTCCCGAGGTGTGCATCATATCTCACATAGTAGACTCAACAAAACCGATAATAGATCTCAGTCCCACTTACCCTAATAGAATTAACAAAATCAACCATTAATAGGCTACTTAAGGACCTCTCTTCTTAAGTAAGAAAAGAGAAATCAAACGCTCTGATACCAATCTAAGGGGAATGGCCTATGAACTTTGAGAATAGCGGAATTAAGGGAATTAGAGTGATCATTTTTGTGAGATTACTTTGAGAACATAGAGGGTGAACTTAATTGATGGTAGCAACATGAACATACTACTTAATTAACTTGGCATGAACAATACTTTTGCAAGATAGAGAGTATTAGAGAACATGACAATAGTTGAGGACCGGATTTACTTGGAGCCGGTCCCCCCTCCAAAAGGCGTTTTTATTATAGATTTTCCCATCAAGAGAGACTTGTACAATACAATCTTTGTGTTCCTTGTGACCTTGGTGATGCTATGAAGATGGAAAGATTCATACATCACGAGCATAACATAAACTTTGCAAAAAACATTAACTATCCCAAGCCTCAATTCCAAGGCCTCAAACACCTTCGAAGGTGGAGAGAGCTAGCGGGGAATGAGAGTAGGAATGAGGAAGAAGAATCATTTATAGGAGAAAGAAATAGCTCCTCACTTATCATCACTCTTTTTGCTTAGCATAGCAAAATAGCATAGTAATGAAGATAAAGAAGATGGCAAGCTTAAGCGTTGAAGCATGGCTCTTGGTTGGATTTGCAATCCATAACCAAGAGTGTTGGTGTAGGCTCTCCACTTCTTAACAAGCTTGGAGAAGGAGATGGAGCTCTTGCACTTTGCACTTCACATAATGAGTGTGTGTGTATGTGTGTGTGTGTGGGAGAGTATACCCCCCCTCTCAAGCTTGATCCACCTCTCTCTCTCTCTCTCTCTCTCTCTCTCTCTCTCTCTTACTATTTAACTGTATCATTTGGACATGTGTCCTCTTTTTCCTCTTTAAGAGAAAAAACTTAATTATTTATTTTTATGCATCCAAATTTTCATTGGATCCCTTTAAAGCTTATCCAATTGAATTCAAGCACATCATGAGGGCCACATGTGGAGGATTTTGACATGTGTCTTTTATGCTTCTTAAGTCATTTGGTTTGAATTGAATACTTCAAGCACTTAGTCAATTAAGCATGAAAAGACATGTGTCTTTTATGCCTCTTGAGAGCTTATCTTTGAATTGAACACTTCAAGAACCTTAGTCATTTAAGCCTAAGAATCACCTCAAGCTTGGGTAGGGTTCCCACAAACACTTTAAGCACTTTAGTTAGCAAGCCGACAAGCACCTCATGCTTGGGTAGGATTCCCACCTCAAGGTCAATCCTATTTTAACACTAACTTTTGGAGGTCTTCAATGAAGCTAACCCTAAGGTTTGTTAAGCTCCATTAGATGCACGTTGCTCTTTGATGGACTACTTCCTTTTGAACTCCTATTGAGTTGTAACCATCTCTCCTCTTGGTCCCTTGTTGAGGTAAATATAGAAGCACTTATTGCACATTGCTCTTTGGTAGACCGTCTCCTTTTGGACCCCTATTGAGATGGAACGATTTCTCCTTTTGATCCCCTGTTGAGATAGGTCTAGAAGCACATATCTATATCCTAACTCTTGTTCCCCTTTTTATCTTCCCATATTAAATGATCAATTTATTATGAGAAAATCATTTGTTAAAGTTAGATATTATATTTTTGACATGCTCTGATACCAATTGTTGGAATTAGGGTTGCGAGAAGACACACATATCTTGGAGAAGACGAAGGAAGCTCAAGGCACATAGCAGAGAGTATATTACTTAGTGTGCAATGGAAAGAGATATAGCGCTAGTATGATGGACGTATATACAATGCACGTGGGGGAAAACCTCCTGGTGAAATCTTGAGAGTTTTAAACGTTCTCATATTTTCTTCAATTAGGATTTTTTTTTTTAATAAACTATGCATGTGTACATTCAATCAACTCTCTCTCTCTCTCTCTCTCTCTCTCTCCCCAGTTTACCAATCTCTTTTGCACTTTGCCCCCACTCACCTTATATTCCTCTTGCCCCCACCCCCCGAACCCTCTTCCCCCCTCTTCGTGCCCCCCCCTCTCTCTCTCTCTCTCTCTCTCTCTCTCTCTCCTACCCAGAGAGAGAGAGAGAGAGAGAGAGAGAGAGCGCGAGGTGGGCATGTTTAGAGTGTAAGACATGTATAGAAATAGAGGGATAAGAGAGAGAGAGAGAGAGAGAGAGAGAGAGAGAGAGAGAGAGAGAGAGAGAGAGAGGATTACACAAGGGAGGGAGGGAGGGAGAGGAAAAAAATTAGGTTAAAATGACATGTGGAGGCCAAGAGAGGGAATGGGTGAGAGAGAGGAAAGGAGTAGGTTAAAATGACATGTGGGGTTCAAGAGAAGGAGAGAGATGGGTAAGAGAGAGGCAATAAGTAGGTTGAAATGACACGTGGAGGCCAAGGGAGGGAGAGAGCAACAAAGGTACGTAATGGGCATAGTACATGGTATTGATATTGAGGAAGTGAGTGAAATCAAGGGTGGGTATGAGAGAGAGAGCGGGGGGGGGGGGAGAAGCTGGTGAGAAAGAGGCGTGGAGGCAGAGAGAGGAAGAGAGAGCAGGAGAGTGGAGAGCAGAGAGCAGGAGAGTGGAGAGCAGAGGATAGGGAGGATGAGAGGGGATATGTGGAGGTGATGGAAGAGGAGAGGGTGGAGAGTAGTGGGTGGCTTAAGTAGCCAAAGAGAGCGGTTGTAGTGGTGGAGGAGGAGCAGGCGGAGGAGAAGAACTGGTGGCTTTGGTGGTCAATGAGGGTGGCAATGGTGGTGCATCGGTGGCTCCCCCTCCAAAAAAAAAGCTCGCTCCATATCCTAACTCCTCATACCGAGAGAGTGCTTGTTGGAGAGTGTATGCCTCTCTCTCTCTCTCTCTCTCTCTCTCTCTCTCTCTCTCTCTCATCGTTCTCCAAAAGCCGCACGCGTGCGCACACGTGTGTGTGTGTGTGTGTGTACAATCTTCCACAAGCTTGTCGATTTGCTGATTTTTGGAAACGTTGATTTCATGCCAAGTTAGAGTTATTGAGAACCTCTAGAACTGCCTGTTTGCTTAATTCAAAGTCCAACGCTACCCCTTAATTGCACTTTGCTTTCACAATGCCTTTGCAAGACTTGATTCAGCACTGCCCTGCATGAAGTTTCACACACATTGCTGCCTGTTTTGAAAATCTACTCTCCCCTTCTCTAATCTCTCTCCAAGAAGCTGAGAAGCTCCAATTTTACTAAAAAAAATATCCTCGCTTCAATAGAATCTCCGAATCTTCTATACTCCTCAAACCTTTGAGCCAAAACTTTCTCAAGCTCACAATTTCTACAAGCTCTCGTGTTGCACACCCCATTGATGAAGCTCGTTGATGCCAATGCTCGAGCTCGCTTCCTTCCTCACTGATCCTCATTATGCTTCGACCACCATGGAAGCTCTAAGCTCTTGCAAAGAAGGCAATCCAGAGCTTGTTGGGAAGAGGGTAACGTTCAAAGAAGGAGAAGCGCCTACACCTAATCTCTTACTAATTGTAGTGCGCAATGTGGAGCGAGAAAGGGAAGAGGAGAGATGACACAGGAGTGGGCTCTTTTTTTGGGGGGGGGAGTGCTCCTTATTCTTCTATGTATACCAAAAGGATAAGGTCAAGGGTGGTCGGACACCAGACGTCCTTCTCGGGCGCCTTTAACCCCAACAAGTATCCTTCAGTGATATTATTGTTGGAATGTTGTCAGCCCCTAGCTTGTCCTTCTATGCAACCTCCATATGTTGTGAATCCCACCATTTTGGAGTAGTGTGTACTCACTCCACTCCACCCTCCCCCGTCGTGGCTCCTCCCCCCCACACCTCAACATACAACCCACTCCAAAACGCACTGCTCACGAATGAGAGAGAGAGAGAGAGAGAGAGTATTTACACCATACACTTCGGTCTCGCCTTGGCATTGATTTTTGAACAAGCATTGATTTTTTGGCCAACCATGCGAGGTTACCAACCACTCTATGGCTTGGGCACTTCCACAAGAAAAGAATGTTGCTATTTTATGTTCACCTAATTTTTAACAATAAACCAAGTGCATGATCATTGTCTTTAATTTGTGGCTACTTAGGCCTAGACATAAGCCAAAGTGCCAGTCTCAACAATGCCTCTCCTTTAGATGGCACTTTTATAATGCATGCATTGCATATTGCAATTTTTGTTGAGAGAAAATGGTGAAATTATATGTGTGCCATGCATCTCATGCCAACAGTTTGTGGCCTCGTATTTTGGTCCAATCTATGTGTCTATGACGACATAAATTTTGTGTTTTTGCAAAAAGTGGAGTTTGTGGGAGTCTTCCACTTGTGAAACAAGTTTCCTAGGATCACATTAAATGATTGCATTTTCTAGAGATTCAAACCAACATCCACTCCCATTTTGGACATAAAGTTGCCAAGTTGTTTAGGGGTGAACAATTGAATTAAGCTATTTTAGGCTATGTTCTTTAGATGAGGGAGAATCAAAATGAAGGGATGTTAGAAAATGGAGCCGCCTACAATCGAGTAAATTTAAGCAAGAGAAGTAAATTTAAGCAAGAGAAGAGACGACTTCTAGTAGTTTCCAGGTTTAGAAAAGTTTTGAAATTCTGTCTCACAAAACCTTCCTCTTTTTTACTTTAAATTTTCTTTCTCTCTTGGGTTTTTAAGTGTTTATTTGAGAGGATTGTACCTATACAAGTTTAGCCATAGCCAATTCTACTCATTAACTCTCACCCTAAACTCAACTTCGCATACATTGAATTTGAACTAACTCAAAACACTTTCAAGTAATGAGCAAAGAGTTTATACCCATCTATACATAACCTATGGAGAGGCTACTAAAGGAAGCATAATACACCTTGTTGTTTAAGTACCAAAGCTCTCCACACTCAGCTTAAAAGAACCTCACCACGACCCAAAGGCTGCAAAATACGTATACCAAAGTCATACATGTGTCTAACTTAAATTGCTGAAAATGCCAAATAGCGACCACACACGATCTAATATGATATCATCCACAATGGGCATAGTGGCCCACATTGCCCTTGAGCACATCTACTCTAAACATGGTGGGTGCTCTACATACATAGGTGCATGTATACATATGTACACACAGATTTAATTTTTAATACATACATCGATATGCGTAGATATGAGATACACATGAAGTACTGTGACGCCCCAGAATCTGGGCGCGTCGGGGAGGGGACGTTTTGTCTTCAAGGGCCTGGTTCGGACGGGATCGGCTCAGGTCGGGGTGTTGCTTCAAGGGGTCCTGGCGCGGACGGCACCGGCTCAGGAGGGCTCGGCTCGGACGGGACCGGCTCGGGTCGAGGTGTTGTGTCAAGGGGTCCTGGCGCGGACGGCACCGGCTCAGGAGGGCCCGGCTCGGGTCAAATTGCCTTCACGGGGGCCCGGCTCGGACGGGATCGGCTCGGGCGTGGTTGCGTTCCATGGGTCGACGGCCGTTTACGTTTCGCGGGTCTTGCGTTCCGGGTCCCTAGCCCCACGTAGCCTCAGGCTCCGCCGCACTGACGGAGGGTCATAGCGTGCCCCGGGGAACCTTGCGTGGAGTCCCCACGATGCGCGAGTGCGTGGAGTGAGGCTAGCGTGTCTAGGTGGGGGGTCCCCTCCCGTGGCCGGTCTCGGGAGGCTCATACCCCTTATATACACCCCCGGTTGAAGAGAGTTCGACGACCTCGTCGAACGTGGGGAAAAAGAGTGCTTGGCTATGCATGAGGCCAAAGGGACTAAGGGGTGCATATAAGTGCAAGTGAGCAAAACTGTTCCCAAAATGCAAGTAAGTAGGCATGCTTTGTTTTTGTACTTTTGGAATGAAGTGTGTGTGTATTTTTGGGGTTTTGGCAGAAGGCTGAAAATGTATGCTTTGAATACCCAAGTAGAATTCTCCATACTTGAGCATTCCCCGAATAGGTAACCCAGTGTGCGCGGAGCCACCTGCTGCGTTGGCCCGCGCGGAGACTTCTTGAAAGCCGAATGTGAATGAGAGTCCGTCGCAATGCAGCGCTTGCGAAGTTGGTCCCGTTTCGACGTCATTTGGAGGGCAAGCTCGGGGCCCTGTGGTCTCTTTGTAGACTTGAATGGGTCTTCAGCTCAGCATGGGCCACAAAAGTGGCCGGGGCGCGACGAACACCGTTGGCTTGGTTCGTCGCGTTTTTGGTTGTTCCTGTTTTTGATATAAAGAGCCCTGTTTGGCTCACATCTTTCCTTTTTGTCATGTGGAGAGCCCTGTCCGGCTCGCATCTTTCCTTTTTGTGTGTTGGAGGTGCCCGGCTCGGATCGGGGCTGGCGCGGGTCACGGGTGACGGCCCGGTGTTTGGACGCGTCACGGGGACGGGGACGTGGGTTGCTTTCTGGAGCTCTTTTCACCAAGATTTTGACGACCCGCCCCGGGAGTTGGGTTGGGACCGTCGTGAGGATCGTGCGCGTCGGGCACGTCGGACTGCAGCTCTTTGCCTGGAGCTCTTTGTACCAAGATTTTGACGACCCGGGCCATTGCGGTTGGAGTCGTCGTGAGGATCGTGCGCGTCGGGTACGTCGGTCTGCAGCTCTTTTACTGAGCTCTGATACCAAGTGTGACGCCCCAGAATCTGGGCGCGTCGGGGAGGGGACGTTTTGTCTTCAAGGGCCTGGCTCGGACGGGACCGGCTCAGGTCGGGGTGTTGCTTCAAGGGGTCCTGGCGCGGACGGCACCGGCTCAGGAGGGCCCGGCTCGGGTCGAGGTGTTGTGTCAAGGGGTCCTGGCACGGACGGCACCGGCTCAGGAGGGCCCGGCTCGGACGGGACCGGCTCGGGTCGAATTGCCTTCACGGGGGCCCGGCTCGGACGGGACCGGCTCGGGCGTGGTTGCGTTCCATGGGTCGACGGCCGTTTGCGTTTCGCGGGTCTTGCGTTCCGGGTCCCTAGCCCCACGTAACCTCAGGCTCCGCCGCACTGACGGAGGGTCATAGCGTGCCCCGGAGAACCTTGCGTGGAGTCCCCACGATGCGCGAGTGCATGGAGTGAGACTAGCGTGTCTAGGTGGGGGGTCCCCTCCCGTGGCCGGTCTCGGGAGGCTCATACCCCTTATAAGTACTTTTGCTAGTAGTGTCCACAGATGTGTGTGTGTGTGTATGTATGCACTATAAATACATACATATACTTATGTGTGCGTGTGTGTGTATACAGAAGCTCATTCACTAACCAGCTTAAGCAGCTTTTAAGAGAAACGAGTCTGCTGCTCTCATAACGCTCCGTTGTTGTAGCAAGATCAACAGCTTCAGGAGGATGAGTCTGCTCTCATAACACTCCACTTCTTTAGCAAAATCAGTAAGTCGTCCTGATTGTAAGCCGTTCGAAAGGGATAGAGTCTGCCAAAGCCCAGTCAATGGCTAGAGGAAGGTAAGCATGGCATGCACGGTGTATAAAGGTGCGATGCCTTGTGCCTACTTCCCACCTTGATCATGAACATTCTTTGAGGTGTGGGCCTTCGTCAATCCTGACTGCGGGTGCGTAAAGTGCCTCGCAGGAATTGTTTTTGTCATTGTAACAATACATGCCCCCCTTCCCCTCCAGTGATAGCATCACAGTCATTTCAAACAAGTTTATTCAAGAGAATTGTCTTTGCTTGCTCCCATACATTTGCAAACATGGGCTTGAAAATCACAATGCATTCCGTGATCCCATTGTCTCCATCTTTGTGGGAGTTGGTTGCATGCCCGATCTACAAAATGCCTTGCAGAAGGCGGAATGTAAAAGCAAGCACTTGTGGAATATGCTCATCGCAGGTTTCATCAATTCGGGAAAATCAAGACACGCTCTCACCATGTACAGAAAGTTTCAAGGCAACACGTTGCAGCTCAGTGGGTCTACTTATGTTGAATTACTGAAAGCCTGTGTTGAGCTAAAAGATCTTGACACAGGCTGCCAGATACATGGTGACATAAAAAGAAACTCTCTATTGCGAAATGACATCATTATTGGTAACAAATTAATTGATTTGTATGCCAAGTGTGGCTCAATCTTGCAAGCACAGGAAGTTTTTGACAAGCTTTCGCATCATGATGATGTTTCCTGGAACTCATTAATTGCAGGGCATCTCAAACATAAGCATGGGAAAGACGCAATTTTGTGCTTTGAAGAGATGCTATCGGATGGGTTTGCTCCCAATGGAATTACACTGGTCCATTGCATGAAAGCTTGTGTCATCACCAGAAACATATCTAAGGGAAGACAATTGCATTCTGAGACAATCATTAAAGGATTTTTGGAGAGAGACACTTTTGTGGGTAATGCATTGGTAGACATGTATGCCAAGTTGGGTTTGATGGAGGATGCTCAGCGAGTATTCGATAAAATTGTTACTCATGATGTTATCTCATGGACGGCATTGATTGCAGGATATCATGGTCAGGAAAAGAGTAAGGAAGCGTTGGACTGTTTTGAACAGATGGGGCTTGAAGGAGTTCTGTCAAATGCTCGTACATATGTTTGCGTCTTAAAAGCTTGTGGAAGCATTGGATGCGGATTCAAAGGTGCAGAGGTACATGAGGAGGTTGTCAAGGATGGGCTGTTAGATAGTAACATTGTTGTTGGTAATGCATTAATCGACATGTATGCTAAATGTAGATTACCTGCCAAAGCTTTAGAAGTGTTCAATAAGCTTCCTATCCAAGATGTCGTATCCTGGAATGTGCTTCTTGGAGGTTATCTTCATACTGAGAGTGATGAAGAAGCATTACAATGCTTCAGAAAGATGCAGGTCAAGGGTGTGTCTCCCGATGCCATCACTTTTGTATATGGCCTACAAGCATCTGGAAAACTTGGAGCTATTGATGTAGGAATAAATATCCATGCTGAGGTGGTAAGGAAAGGGCTTCTTGCAAAGGATATTGTTATTGGGAATGCAATTGTTGACATGTATGCAAAGTGTGGCTTTCTTGAAAAAGCACGCGAAGTGTTTGGCATTCTTCCGAACAAAACAGTTGTTTCCTGGACAAGTCTTATAGCGGAGTATGCCAGGCTTGAGCTTGCTGACGAAGCATTGAGCTGTTTTCAACAGATGCATGGTAATGGGGTGAAACCTAACTCTGTCACATTTGCTTGTTGTTTGAAAGCTTGTGGTCTTGTCATGGAGATTGAAATAGGCAGAGGTTTACATGCAGAAATAGAAAGAACAGGATTGCTGGAAAGCGATCTGGATATTGGCAATGAACTCATAGCTATGTATGCAAAGTGCCGATTTCTCAGAGATGCACAGGATATTCTTGATAGGCTTCCAGTTCGAAATGTTGTTTCTTGGAATTCCCTGATTGTAGGGTATGTTTTACAGGAGCAAGGTGCAGCTGCACTGAATTGTTTTGATAAGATGGAAATCGATGGTATCTCTCCAGATGATGTTACTTTCACATTTGCTCTTAAAGCTTGTGACTTTGTAGGAGACTTAGACAAGGCAAAAGACTTGCATGCTATGATTGTGCAACGAGGGTTATTGCAAATTGATCCATCTATTGGCAATTCCTTGGTAGGGCTTTATGCAAGATTTGGCATGCTTGACGAAGCACAAATTATGTTTCACATGGTTTCGGTTCAAGATGAAACGTTATGGAGAGCGTTGATAGCAGGATATACTAACCATAACAATCCTGGGAAAGCATTGTTTTGTTTTGAACAGATGCTAGGAGAGGGAGTGTCTCCAAATCCTGCTACGCTGATTTGTGTTTTGAAAGCTTGTGGTAGTATTGGGGACTCCGAGAAGGGAAGTATGATACATGCTGAGATTGCGAGGACTGCTTTGATGGAAACAGATCTGGCTGTTGGTAATGCACTTGTAAACATGTATGCTAAATGTGGCTTGCTTGCAAAAGCACAGGAAGTGTTTGACAAGCTTTCTGTACGAGATGTAATCACATGGAATGTGCTGATAACAGGTTACGCTGACCATGAACTTAATAAAGAAGCTCTTATTCAATTTGAAAGAATGCAAGAGGAAGGGGTTCAACCAAATGCAGTTACATTTATTTGTGCCCTAAATGCTTGTGGTTGTTTTGAGGCTATCAGGAAAAGCATAGAAATTCATTCTGAAATCGCTAGAAGAGGATTGTTGGACGTGAATGATGCCGTTGGCAGTGCTCTTGTCAACGTGTATGCCCAATGTGGGCTGCTTGCCAAAGCGCATGAAGTTCTTCACCATATCCCTGTCAGAGAGGTGATTTCATGGACTGCACTGGTGGGTGGATTCGCAAGAATAGAGTGTGGAGAGGCTGCCTTGGTCTCCTACAAACAGATGCAGCTTGAAGGATTTCTTCCAAATGCAGTCACATATGTTTGCATTCTGAAAGCTTGTGGCAGTGTAGGGGCCCAAGATAAGGGCAGAGAGATACATGCTGAAATTGCTTTTGAAGGCATGTTGATGAGCAATTTGGCTGTTGGCAATGCATTAGTCTATATGTATGCTAAGTGTGGCTCTCTGGCAACAGCACAGGAAGTGCTTGACAAGCTTCCTTTTCGTGACACAATTTCATGGAATACTCTAATTGCAGAATATTCCCGATGTGGATTGTCCAAGGATGTTCTCTCTCGTTCAGAGCAAATGCACTTGGAGGGGGTTCCTCCAAATGTTGTCACATTTGTTTGCAGCCTGAAAGCTTGTGCTTGTATCAAAGCAGTAGACAGGGGCCAACAGATACATGCGGAAGTCTTGAAGAGGAGAAAGTTAAATTCTACGGTCTGCACCGCATTGGTCAGTATGTATGTGAGTTGCGGCTTGCTATCAAAGGCTTTTGAAGTATTTGAGATACATACAGATTGGAGCATGGCCATGTGGACTGAACTGGTTATTGGATGCGCCAAATATGCTGCTGATGACAAAGCTATGCATTACTTCGAGCTGCTCGAAGGGATAGCTTCAGAGTGTGCTACATCACTTTGTAGCTCAAAGACTTCCAATAATTATGTGCTAATTGAGGATTTTCAGAAAGTGTCTGCTGACATGCCAGAAAGTGATTTGCCCATTAGAAATCTTTGTGTTGGCAGTGCACTTGTAGACATGTTTGCCAACCGTGGGTCATTTCAGACAGCCAGGAAAGTCTTTGATATGCTTACAGACAGGGATGTTGTGCTATGGACTGCATTGATGGCAGGGTATGTTAAACATGATTATATTGAGGAAGCGCTGAACTGCTATGATCAAATGCAGCTAGAAGGGGTATCTCCTGATTCGGCAGCTATTGTTCACTGCTTGAAAGCCTGTGGCAACATCGGAGCTTTGCAGAAAGGTAGAGAAATGCATGCTGAGATTTCCAGAATGGGTTTGTTAGGAAGCAACCTCTTTGTTGGAAATGCTTTGGTTGACATGTATGCTAAGTGTGGCTCTCTTGAAAAAGCACAGGATGTTTTTGACCAGCTTCCAGGGGATGTAGTTACATGGACATCTTTGATCAATGGACACGTGCAAGCTGGAGACAATGATAGAGTTTTTGCAATCTTTGAGACAATGAAAAGGCAAGGCACAAAGCCAGATGCGGTGACTTTTCTCAAGGTTCTAGATGCATGTTGCCGTGCTGATGTGTTGGATAAGGCTCAGTTGTATATGGAAATCATGCAGAAAGAGTATGATGTGAGCCCGAGTGTAGAGCATTACAATTGTATGCTTGATCTTTTGGGTCGTGCAGGTGACATAGAAGGGGCACAGGCTATCGTCAAAGAAATGCCCATCCACGCTGATCATGTGGCATGGCGTACCATATTGTGTGCTTGTCAGAGATTTGGCTATGCGGATCTTGGAATGAATGCTCATCAGTATGTGTTGCCTCAAAATGAGGTAGATGCTAACCATAGGAACAGTGTAAATATGTAACATTACAGCTACACACATTGGATTTGTATACAATGCATCTCAACAATTGTTGAGGCATGAAGACACCTCAGGTGGATGTAGTGCAATGTGGTCCACCTTTCACACAGATAATCCAAGTCTTGTTGGGGATTTATTGAGATTTCAGCCCGGCACAGAACTTTTGTGGGGACAGTCTATGTTAAAAAGCAAAGCTTTTAGGGTGTGTACAACACATTTCTCAACCTTGAGGATTGTGTAGTGCTTTGAGACAAACGATCATATGATATAAAGACATAACCTTTCAAACACTGTTTGGAATGACGGGCTAGACTTGGGGGTTTAGGGTGTTATGATTTGGAGGAAGGAATCGTAGGAGAAATTGCCATAACTTCTGCCCTCTCCTCCATCAATGACTTTTGCTAATACAAAACTTATATCTAATATCGAGCAAATTTTCTTGCAGCATGAGTTTCTCTCTCTTATTCCATCACCTCTATAAATGAATTTTGCCAATGCAAAACTTATATCGATTGAATCTGTTGCAACGTGATGGATGAAAAGGTCACCAAAAGAGTTGTATAGTACTTATGAAGCAATGCAAACAAAATTTATAGATATGATATTTAGCCACACTCAGCATAAGCAATCACTCTTTGTTTAGGATTAGCACCACTGCATTTTGGCAATCAACTCTCTTAAATGGTGGATGGAGGCCAATGGATCTCATGTAGAAGTTTCATATGAAGAATTATTGATTGAGTCCTCTTTCGAATGCGTCTCTTACAAGTTGACCTCTCCTGTTTTGAGATCAGTCATCACATCCTTTACATTTTGGCCTCAGTGAGAGCAATTGTGGACCGTTCGATAGAGCTTGTCGATTGGCAATTTGGCAAGTTAACGATGGCAAAATCTGTTTCTTCACGTCCTATTTCTTATAAGAGAGGCATTAACTAAGAATCGTCTTTTGTATATGTAGGCCACTATGAACTATGAGAGAGAGTTAACTAAGCATTGTCTTTTGTATTTGTAGGCCACTATGAACTACGACGACAACCCCCCCCCCCCCCCCCCCCCCCCCCCCTCCCCTCCCCTCTCTCTCTTCAAACAAAGCGTTTGGAGACAGACATTGGGACTGCCTTTCACTCGGACTAAAGACAAGAGAGAGGAGAGGGCGCAAGAGAGAGAAGGAAACGAAGAAGAAGAGAGATTGTCAATGAAAGAGGAGAACAAAAAAACATACGTTCCAAAAATTGGAAGGGTGCTCTGTTGTACACGGGCTGAAATTCCCTCTCATTTATTACCCTCCATTTCTGCAGAAAGGCAGTGCCAAACCCAAAAAAAAACCAAAGCCGTTGGAATATTTGAAAACAACTGCACCAAAAGGAGAAATTTCTATTTTCTGTGCGTGATTACCGAGTAGCGTTACAAACTTCGAAAGCTGGTTGCCGTGGGCTCATTTGCTTGCTTGTGCAGGTTTGGTCGGTAGAGGGAAAGTTGGTCGCTCGCCACGTAGGTGCTCTCTCTCTCTCTCTCTCTCTCTCTCTCATGGCTTTGATGTTATGGGAGACTGTGTGGTCCTGCTGTGGACAACACCCAACAACCCGATTCTTTATTCCTTGCCATTCCTACGACTGCATACCATTGTTGATCTGGCAGTGTTCCACTTCTATAAAGGACTGCAACTAGATGATATCTCACCGGATATCTTCATATATAGTTGCAGCTTGAAAACTTGTGATAGCATTGGTGCAATCGATTAGGGTCAAGATTTAAAGGTTGAAATTGTAAGATTTCGATTGTTAGATAAGTACATGCTTGTGGACAACGTTTTAGTAAATTTGCATGCCAAGTATGACAGGCTCCTTCTAGCACACCAAGAATTTGACAAGCTGCCCACTTGAGAAGGCAATTCATGAGATCCTTGATTGCAGGGATGCCTCCCATGTTAAGGGTTTCTACCACAAAGGCAAAAGTAACTGAAACAAGTGCAATTCCGTTTTTAACATGCACTGCCCAAAACACCCACACAACCCCTAGTATCCTTACACAGCTACATTTGTAAGTAATGACTTTTAGGCTGTTCCTGCCTATTAACCGACGAGAATTGGGCTGAACTAGATCTTTTACAGGCTGATTAAAAATCTTGCAGCTTCAATCATTGACCCATGTGATGTTGTAAAATGTGGTTGCGGGGAATCCAAGCTGGGATGGGTGTATTGCTTTCCATTGACAAGAGGTTTTTCTAAAGCTCTTGATGAGGGCAAATAAATCCATGAGGAGATTGTTAGTCAGGTGCTCATAGTCCATGTTAATCAGAGGTATGGCAGGATCAGCACATCTACCCCGCGTTTCAGCGACAGTTTTGGTCATGCATCTGGACTGTCGGGATCCGCCGCAGGATATGTTATTTCATGTGGATGATAGTGCATGCAGGATTGCTTGCTGACACCTGGGCTGCAGTCACTGGTCATGGTTCGACCTATTAGAGATCTACTTTGCAGCTTGAGTCTTTGAGACACAGCTTTTGGATTTGTCCATACGCTCAGCCATTGTGGAGGGCAGTTTGTTTGTTGTTGACTAGAATGGCATACATGATGGGTTTGTGACGTGGGGGGCAGTGGCATGCTTTTGGGTCTCACACATTTTCTAGGCTTGCTGCCAGATCTAGTCTTCATGCTTACTTCATTGGGATATAGACCGGGCACTCTACAAATGATCCCTGATGCAGGTCAGCAATTGGACTGCAAACAGTGGGATACAATTTTTACTATGATTTGCAGCATCACTCTTTGGACCATGTGGAAGGCTTGTAGCCTTGTGTGCTCACATTCTGGGCTCACAGTCTTCTCCTACATCCACCACTTTGACAACCATTTGGACTAAATTGCAGTATAACCTTTGCAGTCAGCCGGATACTTAAAGCAGGCTCCTCGAGGGGAGTGGAGCAACGTAGATGCTCCTTTCTTCACACATGGGCGAGATCTTAATTTCTCTTCAGTAGGGCCCATGGTTGCATCGCATGGCATTATGCACCTCCCTACTAGGTGGTTCATTTTGCATTCATCATACATACCACCTTGATATCTACATATCCCTCACATTGCTATCCCACTTTTGTACTTCCTCTGGGAGATAGGCCTTTGAGCATCTCCAGAGGTCTCTTATGTACATAGTATACAGCCTCCTTTCGTGCCACAGAGAGAGAGAGAGAGAGAGAGAGAGAGAGAGAGAGAGAGAGAGAGAGAGAGAGAGAGAGAGAGAGAGAGAGAGAGAGAGAGAGAGAGAGAGAAATGAAATGAAATGTTATATTAACGTCTTCAAAAGGCCAAAATGACCTATGAGACCAATCAGTTACAAAATAGTGAATCTAATACCATGTCTGGGTACAAAAGAACTAGAAAAGAACTAGAAGTGGAACAAAATACTACTACTACTACTACAATCTAAAACTACGTGGGTGTAGCAGCTGATACAATAGGTACCCGGTAAACTGGATGTAACAGTGTGTGAAACAAAGATGGAAGAAATGGTGAGGATCCTTCCTCATCTGCACTCTGGATGTCGAGAGAGTATGGCTCGAATCTTCTGTTGTAGTCTCCGTCGATGCTGTGTAGCTCCTCTCCTCAGTTGCGGTCGTCTGTATCTTTGTAGCTCCAATGCTCGGTCGATGAGAGTGCCAGTAGTGGTCGAATGAGTGTGGGACGAGCTCTGCAGTGGTGGCTGCTCCTCTGGCTGTCCCATATCTAGTGAAAAGAAATCTGTAATGTGTCTCTGGGACTGCCTCTCTCTAGCTCTCCCCAGTAAAGTGTCTCTATACCTGTGTAACTCAAGTAGATATAGTCCAAGACATCTCTGATCCTCATAACTCATGACCCTAGATAGAGGACCAAAACCCTCTCTGAATAAGCAGTGGAAACGCCCCCGTATCTCATAGAACACTGTGCAATGACATATGTAGTGCAACTCTGTCTCTGGCTCTCTCTGGCATAATCGGCATATCCTGCTGTCTGCTGGTATCCCTCTGAATCTACCAGTCTCAATCTCGAGCTGATGTGAGGATGTGCGTATTTGACCAATGGCACAACGCAAACCATGAGACATATGTGTGTCCATGTAGCTGGGTCGAATCACAAACCCATCTCCTGTGAGGTGGAGAAGATGCTCTCTATAGAAAGCCATCTTCGTGCTCAACTCCTGAGGCGGCTCTATCCATGTCCTCCTGGTGTCGAGCTGGATCAGGTCCTGACGAATGAGTCTAGTGATCTCCACCCGTGTAAGAGACAGCGAGGGTGCCTGAAGAGAATACTGGAAAGGGGGCAACCTGTCCATGGTGAAGCCATGCGTCTGAAACCATGAAGTCATCTGTGCATACCAGCATGAAGTGTCCCCCTGTAGAGCTAACTGTCTGGAAGACTCAAGGGCCAGTCTAGCATATCTGTCTCTAGTAGTATCCCATAGGCTGTGCACAAAGGACACTGATCTGGTAAGCGCCTCAATCTCCATGGGGGGGGCAGCTAGCTCTGCTCGAATGATCGCGTGAGGTACGGAGGCCTTGGCTCTAATCAATCGGGAGATCATAGATACCAAGGGCCTCTCCATACGTCTCCAACCATCCTGGCCTACAGAAGGTCCCCATACCTGTACCCCATACATCATAGCTGAGGCTACTAAAGTATCAAAGAGCCATAACTTTGTCCGAGGTTCCTGGAACTGAACCTGCGAACACATCCTCTCCAAGCCTCCCAAGGCCGCATAAGCTCTGGTCAGTCTAGTCTCTGCTGCTCTCCCCAAAGAAAACCTCGGCCCAGTGAAGACTATCCCAAGGTAAGTGTATGCATCTGTATACTCCACAATCTCTTGACCATACGTGAAGGTCGGTGCCGATCTCCTGATCCACTGCGGTGTGGTGTTAAACACCATGACCTTGGTTTTACCAAGGTTTACAGACAATCCACTATCCTCTGCAAAACTGTGTAATGCATCCAATTGTCGCTGCATACCCTCTGGTGAGTCAGAGATCAAGACAATATCATCAGCATATAACAACAATGGGATCCACGTCCCTGCCAGCTGGGCACCTCTATCACCCTCTCTGTCAATGTAATCAGACACCTCATCAACATACATACCAAATAGAGTAGGAGACAATGGGCAACCCTGTTTCACCCCGATAGTGGAGTGAACTAAGTTAGATATCCCCTCTGGGGTGCGTACGTTAAACGTCTTCAAAAGGCCAAAATGAGGCGTATTGTTTAATCATATCCTTGAAGCTTCTATGATGAATTGCAAAAATAGCTGATACAAGGGCCTTCAGAGACAAAGCATCCGCCACCAAATTTTTGTATCCCTGAACATTGACAATCTGGAAATGAAACTGTGGCAAGATGTTAGCCCGTCGCATCTGCTTTTCCGAAAGCTCTTTCTGTGATAGGAAGTAGCATAAACTCTAATGATCCGTAAAGATTGTAAAATCAGCTCCGAGTAAATAGTGTCACCACTGAGTAAGAACATGGATCACTGCCAATAGCTCTTTTTCATAAATTTGTGCAACCATTTCAGGACGTAAAAACATCCTGCTCTCATAAGCAATTACATGGCCTTCTTGCATCAAGACTGTCCCCAACGTGCGACCATAAGCATCACAGTAAACTTCGAATGTCTTTTGCAAGTCTGGTAAGGCCAATACGAGTCCAATAGTCAACCTTTTTTTTAGAGTCTCAAAGGCTGCAATTCTCTGTCGGTTCCAAGCAAAAGGAACTCCTTTCTGAGTCAGCATATGCAAAGGAGAAACTATCTCTGCAAATTTTCGAATGAACCACCGATAATTATGAGCACAAGCCTAGATAAGCATCGAACCTCATGAACATTTGTCACGTGACACATCCAACCCTATGTGTCCGTGGACAAGCTACAGCATGATCAGGGTTCAGTTCAGTCAAGTCAGTCTAGATTAGGAAGTGATCTGGCACTTTTGTGAGTCTATTCGCAGACCGTGCATGTCCAGACACTTAGATTAGATGCATATCCTCTGGTTGCACACAGCATGACCATCAGATTCCAGTCAAATCCCATCAGTAGCATTTTTACAGTGCATAGATCTATTTTTCTTATTTTTGACATTTTTGACTTATTATTTTTAAGTGACTTTTGTTGGAAAGTAGGTAGGGCAATTTTGCTAAGTTTGTATAAATAGAAACCTAGCGCTAGCACTTTTTGGCAGAAGAGGCAGCAGGAGCACCTTGCTCAACAGGTAACTTCTCAGCAAGACCAACCTCCACGACAGGCGTTTTTCTTTCAGCAGAAGACCTAGCGTTTTTGCACCAGATCAGCCAGCGTTTTTGCACTTGCAGATTCCCGGCGACAGTAGACTGCAGATCAGCCCCAGCGTTAGCAGACTCCCACAGCAACACGACAGATTTTTTAGCGTTAGCAGATTTCCCTGCAAGGTCAGTTTTCAGCCCTAGCATTTTTGGTTTGCATCACAACCTCAGTGTTTTTGCAGATCATCGCGACAGAATCAGCCATAGGACCAGCGTTTTCAGTTTTCAGCCTTTAGCACTCGCAGAGAACCCCCGAACCTCGCAGATCTCACCTTCCCACAGCAGATCTTTGCCGCACGGTCAGATCCAGCGAAGTTTACAGTTTCAGCCCGGAAAACGCAGATTTCAGCATCTGTGTTTTCAGCGCGTCGTCGTCGTACCATCGTCATCGACATCGTCACCGACATAGAGTCAGAATTCAGAAGATACAAGATTTGCAGATTTCAATCCTTAGCGTTTTCAGATTTCAGCCCGTCTCGTCGTCGTCCCATCGTCGGCAAGTCCAAGCATTGTAGAGATTTGTGCAATCATAAGTAGACCGCTCTCACCATAGAGAGTAGGGCCTTCGGAGAAGGGTTTTACAAACGTCTCTGGTGTCGTATTCTCTTCTCTCTCTATCTCTCAGTCTTAGCACCTTCACTCATAGTGTCCATTCACTTTGTTTGTGTCCATTGCACTCTCTCATTAAAGAACAGACGGCTCTCCCTACCATAAGTAAAAGGAACCTTGAGCACTGTTCGGAGATCTTGAGCAAAGTTCCAACATTCATTCCGCTGCACCTTACATTGGTATTAGAGCTTTAGCAGTGTTCTGTATCACTCAAGGAAAGAACCACAAGAACCACACAATTTTTTTTGCTTGTTGAGGTCGCACGAACCCAAGTTCACTTGGGCGTGTCGATTCCTAATCGTGTTTTTGAAGATTGACAGGAATTCTAGGAAAGAAGGGCTTGTCCAGTTTCCCCTTGTGCCTCTTTTCACTCATTGAGAGCGGACCGTGCACTTAGCGGCTGGCCAATCGACGTGAGGTGGGAAAAAGCAACCTTGGTGTGAGTGCAAGGCCGCCAAAGGGTGCGCCCGCGGGAAAGAGCAGAACTCGGGTGAAGAGAAGATCCTTCTCTAACACAAATTGCAAGCGAAAGAAGACCCTCAAGAACCTCAAGAACCTCAAAACCCTCAAGAACCTCAAGAACCTCAAGAACCCAAGAACCCAAGACCCGCAAGAACCCAAGTTCCTCGTGAACTTAAGACCAAGACTTCAGTGGATGGTCATCACCTGAAGCGGAATGGATACTTCGCATGAAGGTGGTGAGCATGAGAGATGCGAAGAAGAATTTTCCCCTCTAGGAGGTTTTTCCGACCCTCCCCCTTCCCCATCTACGCCAAGGATTGCACTAACTCCTATGGAGGAGTTGGAGCAATTGTTTATGAAGGAAGTTAGAATGCAAAGCAAGGAAGTTAGAACGAGAAGAAAGAATGGCAGCCGTAGATCGTGAATACGAAGAAAGAATGGCAGCCATAGAGCGTGAGCATGAGCAAGTGAGCTTGGAAGCGAAAGTAAGACAAGACGAATCGGATCGCGAGAACAAAGAAAGACAAGCAACATTTGATCGCGAGAACAAAGAAAGACAAGCAACATTTAATCGCGAGAACAAAGCAAGACAAGCCATGAACGACCGACACATGAAAGAGATGTTGCGACTTCATTCTCAAGTTCAGGCACAGATGCAAGAGATTCGGGAAAAGGAGACTCTCTCAGTCTCTTCTTCTCCAAAGCATGACACACAGGATTTACATAATGATAAGCATGATGATTTGAATGATAATGATGAGCATGCTGATTTGGATGACACTGACAAGCATGATGATTTGCATGAATCAAGATGTGATTTCTCACAAGCATGATGAGTTGCATGAAGATGATGTGATTGTTCACAAGGATGATGTGTTAGTTGATACTTTCTCTAGTGAAGCTAACCTCATTGCAGATTCGATCAGTCACGAAGAACCGATCTTGGCTCTCGAGACTAGGTCCAAAGAACCCCCTCAGGAAGAATCGATCTTGGCTCTCGAGTCTAGGTCCAAAGAACCCTTACAGGAAGTACTATATGTTCGAATGATTCGTCAGGACTCAGCACGCATTGTTTGAGTGTTTCATCCGTGATTGTTTCCTGTATTTTCGTTAGCGTCTTTATGTGATCCCTTTTCCTAGGCATGGCATATTGTACGTTGAGCACGTTTCACTCATGAATGAGCACAAATGTATGCGGATTTTTCATGAAAAGCTGAAAAGTATGCATTCAAGGAAGTCACATTTCATGTCTCTTCCTTGGCATGACACAGTTGTAGAAAGAACACATGAAAGTATGTGTTATGTCCCGCTCACAGGAGAGGGGATCTAGCCCAGATGCCGTCGGGATGGGCGTCCAGTGTCCGCCCGGACACTGGACGCCCATCCCGACGGCATCTGGGCTAGATCCCCTCTCCTGTGAGTGGGACATAACAATATGAGCATCAAGCATAGGCATTCTCATTATGATTTGCCACAGTTGATTGATTTAGATCAGAAACACAAGATTTGATCTCATTGTTTGCGTGTGTGTGGTGAAAGGTTTAGCACTCCGTCTAATTGTTCATCTACATTGCAGGCACAGTCTTTTAGGAAGACAATTTTTTCCACTCACTTTACATGGAATGGGTATGTTCATGTTTTTGTGTTGGAAGTGGTTTCGGGAATTTTCAGCCTTAGAGATTCTTGAAGAAGGTAGACGCACGACTATCGACGAAGATGAAGCATTGAAGGAGCCTGTCACCAGCGTGTGACTACTATCTATCCTTTTTGTTGATTTCTTTCTTATTATTGATTCATTTTCACTTTTTGGAAGCACCCCTTGGGAAATCTAACTGTCGTGCATTGCATAGCTAGTGTGGAACTGTTCAGAGGGAGTCCAGGCCTGAGGGCAAGAGAGCACTAAGGTTGGACAAGGACTATGGTTAGCCAAAGTGGGGTCATTGACTAGCCAAAGTGGAATCCTTTGCTACAGAGGCTACATTTCAGTTATGGGTGTGGCTGTAGTGTACAAAGGGGGTCAGATGACCTAGAAAGATACAATGGCAGCAGCTCCTAAAATTTAGGGAACTGCTATTTTGGGACTTGAAAATGTGTCCGCGTCATTACCATCGGTATGACTAGGGGAACATTTTATTACTCTGCCGCGAAGTCAACTGGGCAACCGGTCAGGATATTTTTAAGCGGCGAACCCGAAACGGGAAAATGCTTGTAAATGCGCCAAGTGGCACATTTCTGTGCACTTGCCTCCTCAAGGAAGAAGTGGCGCTGAATTTTAAGCTGGGAGAGACTCATTTGTAGATTTTGTCACATGTTAAGAGCTATGGAGTGCTTCCTTTCCCTCCTATGCACAGTGCAGTGCCAGGAGTGATGCCCTGCACGCTACGCACTGCCCTCTTTCTCCCCTATGGCAGTATGTTATGCCTCTCTAGTGAGCTTTTCAATTGACCAATGTACAGTTGTGTGGGTTCATGCGCGATTGCCGAGGCAAGAGCCTCTTGCACAGGTACTGTATTAGCTAGCGGCTAATCCCCCGCAGGTACAGGTGAATTCGGAGAGGTTTCACACCAGAAATCTCGTCCGATTCAAAGGGCAAGTAGCCCTACAGGTGCGAGAGCTCGAGGACTTGCTACGGATGCGACCGGCATGCGAAACGGAGCCCGAAACAGTAAATTACAGCCCTCTGTGTATTTTTTCAAGTTTAGGGTTTTGGCCCTAAACGGTCCCTAAAACCCCCAGGAGGTTCGGGGACGCGAGGGGACCGCTGTAGAGGTGATCTGGCGCATTTTCGGGGCTGAAAACAGAGAATTCAGCGTGCTGCAGATTCTCGCCAGGTTTTGCAAAGTGCCCGTATGTGTCGGGAAAGTCATTCAATGCGTGGGAATACTAACTGTGAAGGATCCTAGTACAGTTATGCTGCCAAAATGGGGCTGGAACAATTGAAATTTAGTCGAGCTCGTGTGGGGCAGCTTGTAGGGAACCACGGCGTTTATTCCCTCTTTTTAACAATAAAGAAATACCGAAAGGGGCGCCTAAGTTAGGGGCCAATCTGGTGTCGGTCTACTCATACAGGTGCAATTGTATCCCTCTCCCCTTTGTTGTGTCTTGAAAGTACAGGTAAAGTGGGCGACGAATTAAATGGGTGAAAGCAAATAAGGTTTAAGTCTAAAGTCTACCGCCCTTTTTGAAGTTAACAGGCCGGTTGCATGGTTCCATCGCCGGGATTAAATCACTTTTTCCCATAGAAATGAGCCTTGGTCAGTTTGGGCTTGAAGACACAGGGGATCATAGACCAGACACAGGAAATTGCAGTTATGGCTGACAGACCAGATGATGTGACTGAAGAGGTTTCCTCTTCACAGGGTCAACAGACACATAAAGTGGGTGAGTCTTCAAGACCACCACAGACGGATGATGATATATTAAGGACCCAGTTGGCTACTGCTGTGGCTATGTCCACACAAGTAATTCAGAACCCGAGGTTTTTAGCCTTTTTGCAACCTCCTCTTCCGTCTCAGCAAGTTGGGTCACTGGATCATATTCAAAAGCCTGTTAAGGCTCAAGCACAGGTGATTCATACTGCAAAGTCAATGGAAACACCTGTACACTTTACGGAGAATATGCGGTCTCCATAGCCTGTGCCTAAGGTGCAAGAACAGGTGGCTGAGATGCCAGTCTTTCAAGCTGTACTAGTTCAGCCAGCCACTTTTCAGCAGCCTATAGTTGGTTCTAATGGGCAGGGAAGTAACCTAGGCTATGCAACATGTCTTTCCACCACCTTCAGTACATCCTGGCAATTTTGGAGGTGGATCGGTATTCCAGAGCATGGCTGGTCATGCACCTGAAAATCAGTTTTACACGCCAGGAACAGTGTTCGGGGGTGCTCAAACGATGATGCCTAACCCCATGTATGGTGTCACGGGCATGCTACCAGGGTTTCAAAGCACTCGGGGCCAATTTGGGATGCCATAGGCAAATTTTGGTATGGCTGGAATTACAAATCAGCAGCCAAATATGGCATTTCTAGGTCAACTTAATTGCGGTCAGGGAACACAAATGAACCCTAATAGTGTTCCCATGTTTCAGTCACTTCCATATGACAATTTAACGCCGCTGGAGAGGCCAATTCCGTACAAAGAAGGTGGCAAAGGTGTGACATTCACGACCTTTACAGGGTTTGATGACAGGAAGAAGGCTCTCTTATTCCTCCAGCAGTTTGACAAGGCCTATGCAGGGGGAAATTTTACAGAGACTTCAAAGGTCCGCAAGGCAGCCACTTTCTTGACAGGGAATGCGGGACAATGGTGGACAACTTTATTGCTTCAAGGGCGAGCTAAGCTCCGTCCACATGGATTTACTTCAAGCAGATTTTGCAGCAGCATGGTTATCTGATGATTTTGAAGCAGATGTCATGACAGAATGGCACTAGCTTAATGCTGCCACTTGCAAGAATCTGGATAACTACAATCGGAAGTTTTGGAAAGCTCTACTTTCAATAACTTCCTATAGGTTTGTGCCATTGTTAGAACAGATTGAAAAATACTGTTGTGGCCTACCCAAAGGATTGAGAAAGTACTGCACGAAGACCAAAGTCGCTACTTTGACGTAGCTCATTGAGGTAGCAAACACTGGCAATGGTTTGCTCAAGGGAGAAGATTGTGAATTCAATACTGGCGTCAAGGAACGATCAGCCAAGAAAAATTCAGCAAAGTACGTTCCCAATGAGGTTCCTAAAGGGACTCAGGAGCCAGCCAACGTAGGGAAAGGCAAAGCTACCGCTGAATTAGAAAAGGGACCAGCAAAGAAATGGAAAAGACGTTTTCCTTGCAAGTCGGAAGAGCAAAAGAAGGTCCTGAGGTCAGAGAATAAATGCTTCATCTGTGAGCAGCCTGGCCACATTGCTTACAATTGTCCTACAAAGAAAAGGCCAGCTGATTCTGAAGACAAGGAGGACAAGAAAGGAAAGAAGACCATGGCTGGTCTAGTGCCAGATATGGTGGGCGACAAGCCAAATTCAGATGCAAGTGAGCTTTGCAGAGCATAGGGAAAGGTCAGGGATCAAACAGTCCTTATCTTCTTTGATCTAGGTGCCAAAGCCAACTTCATTTCCCCAGAATTGGCTTCAAAGTTGGGAATCAGACCTGAAGAGATGGGGTATACAGCAGAGGTAGGTTTGGCATGTCCTGGCCATACAGAGGCTATGACACCCATCATTGGAAAGTTGCGCCTACATATCCAGTCCTATGTAGATGCTGAAGAATTTTACATCATGCCATTGGACGGATGTGATGTGTTGTTAGGTATTCCTTGGTTGTTTCGTGTACAGGGAATCATGGATGCCTACAACAAAAGATCACTGTACAGAGCAGGGGAAAGACTCACATTCTGGATGTAAAGCTTAAAGGGGAGTCTATTCCCACTGTATCAGCTTCTGCTATTACTTCTGTAATGAAAAAGCATCTTTCTGCGTACTTGGTTTTTGCACGTGAAGTGTCAGATTGTGATGAATCAAATTTATTTGTGCTAGATAAAGAAAGGTCAATGTTTTTACAACAGTATAGTGACTATTTTTCCGATTCATTACCGTCTCAATTACCGCCAGAGAGACCCGAGGACCATGCGATAGATTTGGTGCCAGGCAGTAGCCCACCAAATAAGCCTCCGTACAGGGTTAGTGCGGCTCAGCAGAAAGAGATAATGGGCCAAGTACAGGAGCTGTTAGAAAAGGGGCTAATTCAGCCCAGTTCATCCCCATCTGTTCTCCAGTGTTGTTGATGCAGAAAAAGGATTGCTCATGGCGTATGTGCATCGACTACCGTGCACTGAACAAGAATACCATCAAGAATAGGTTCCCTATACCTAGAATTGATGATATTCTGGACAAATTAGAAGGAGCGGCTATGTTTAGCAGGATAGATCTAAAGAGTGGGTACCATCAGATCCGCATTAGATCAGAGGATGTGCACAAGACTGCTTTTAGAACAACGTTTGGCCTTTACAAATTTTTAGTGATGCCCTTTGGTCTCACAAATGCTCCTGCTACGTTCAATCGGATGATGGACAGAATTTTCCGTCCACACCAGCAGTTTGTTGGTACATTCTTTGATGACATGATAGTCTACTCAAAGAATGAAGAGGAGCATAGGCATCACTTGGCCATTGTGTTCAAAGAGCTACGCAGTCATAGGTTGCTCATCAATGCAAAGAAAAGTGAGTTTTTTCTGGAAGAGATTCACTTTCTGGGACACATTGTCTCAAAGGATCCTGCAAAAGTTGAAGCGATCAAGTCATGGCCAGATTTAAAGACGGTGTCAGAATGGATCCTGCAAAAGTTGAAGCGATCAAGTCATGGCCAGATTTAAAGACGGTGCACGATGTCCGAAGTTTCTTGGGACTATGCTCCTATTACAAAAGGTTTATCCGAAATTTCGCTGAGATTGCTTCCCCTTTACATGCTCCTCAAAAGAAGGCAGTCACCTTTAGATGGACACAGAAAGAGATTTCAGCTTTTAATCTCTTAAAGGAAAAGATGACTTCAGATCCAATCATTGTGTTGCCAGATCTTAGGAAGTCATTTGTGGTCCAGTGTGACGCCTGTGGTAGTAGCATTGGTGCAGTGCTAATGCAAGATGGCAGGGTAGTAGCCTATGAGAGCAGAATTTTGCAAGGGCTAGAGATGACCATGCAGGTCTATGAGAAAGAGTTACTGGCTGTGATTCATGAGCTCTTAAGTTGGAAACACTACCTGCTAGGTGCAGACTTTGTTGTCCAAACGGACCATCAGACCTTGCGATACTTCTTGACAGAGGCAAAGTTATCTGAGAAGCATATGCGATGGGCAAATATCTTGTCCATGTTCCACTTTCAGATTGTGCATGTGGAAGGCAAGAAGAATGTTGTGGCTGATGCCTTGTCAAGGAAGCCACAAATTTCAGCTGTGTCAATTCCTTATCATCATGAACTTGATGATATGAGGGAACGGTATGCAAGTGATGAAGATTTTGCAAGGGTCTTCGAGCAGCTAATGGATGGACAACGTCATGAACACTATCTTCTCAGAGATGGGTTCATGATGATGCATGGTAGATTGTGTGTCACAAAGCCATTGCGATGCAAAGTTATGGAAGAGAGTCATGTCCCACCGTATGCATGGCATCGTGGTATCGATGCTACAGTTAAAGCGGTTGAGGCATTCTTCTACTGACCTACATTGAGAAGATATGTGGATGCCTTTGTGTGAGAATGCCTAATTTGCCAGAAGGTCAAGTTTGACAGGCAACAGGCACCAGGGTTATTGCAACCACTACCTATTCCAGATAAACCATGGGAAAGTATTGCTATGGATTTTATCTTTGATCTTCCGAGAACGCAGACAGGAAACGATGGTATTTGAACCATGATTTGCAGATTCAACAAGCAGGCTCATTTTATTCTTGTCAGGAAGAAGATAAAGCCAGATCAGATGGCACGCTTGTTTATGAGCAATATTTTCAAGTATCATGGCATGCCACAGTCGATTGTTAGCGACCGTGATCCACGCATGACAAGTTTGTTCTGGAGAGGCTTGTTTGAGAATATGGGCACAACGCTCAAATTCTCTTCGTCATTTCATCCTCAAACAGATGGGCAGTCAGAAGAGGCAAATCTACTGTCCTAGATCTGCTGAAGTGCTATGTGTCAGAGCATAAAGGAAAGTGGGAGCAGTATTTGCCATTGGTGGAGTATGCATACAATAATACAATGCATTCATCAACTGGCAAGGCACCTTTTGAGATAGTTGAAGGTGGCAAGAAAGTTCCTCCCATATTGCATACAAAAGACAAGATATTTGAAGCAGATAAGTATGTTAAGGACATGGATGAAATGTACAAGAAGGTCAAAGTGGCCTTAGAAAAGACTCAGGCAAAGCAAAAGAAAGCAGCTGATCGTCACCGTCGTGAAGTGGTATTTTCAGTTGGTGGGTGCTTCTACGCTTTGAAAAGGCAAGGTTAAAGAAGATGAAGGGCAAGGAAAGACTGTTTCCAAAGCTCAGCATGCGTTACTATGGGCCTTTTCAAGTGTGCGACATAATCAGTGATGTTGCATATAGGCTGAAATTGCCTGACAGTTGGAAGATTCACAATGCGTTTCATGTGAGTCTTCTTAGACCCTATGTGGGTGATGTGCCAGAAGATATGCCAGCTGAAGATCAGCCGGAAGTCGAGGAACTTGACGAGATCTTGGTCCCGGAACAGATTTTGGCACATAAAGAAAGAAAAGTGAAAGGCAAGGTTGCTAGGTGTTACTTGGTAAAGTTCAGAAACTATCCACCAATGGATGCTAAGTGAATGGAAGAAGGTGAACTTGCAGAGTCACCAAGTGTGTTATCACTTTACCTTGAAGCCTTCGACTTGCAACCTACCTTGACCCCTTGAGTTTCAAAGCTACATGGATTGTCAGTGTGACAATGGCTTTTGAAACAAATGATGTACATGGTATTTAAAGTGAGCTCAAATCAAGTACATGTTACATGAATGTTAGAGCTGTACAGATTGTCAGTTTGGCAATTGCTCTTATGGAATGTCCAAAAGTTTGGTTAGTGCTATAGAAGTGAGTATTTCTTGTCAGTTTGTCAAGGATACAGTAATTGCTTCTATTAAAGGGTACATGTGTAACTGCATTCTTAAACTGTCGGTTTAGGTATGCTCGAAAGTGTTACTGGGCCCAACGTGTACTATAAGACAGTGGCAAAATGTGTGCCTACCATTTTGTCATTGGAAAGTTAGTGACTCAAAGCAATGACAGAGTGTGAAGCTACCACTATGTCATTGGGACAAGGTTCACACGCAGGCAATACATGTGTCGATGAGGTGTTGAGTACACCAGGGTTGACAATGAGCATGTATGTGTCGTACATGTGTCGACATGTGTTGAATACATCAGTGTTGACTCTGAGCATGTACGACATAGATGCAAACAAGGACGTTTGAGATTTCAAGAGGGGGGTATGTCACCAGCGTGTGACTACTATCTATCCTTTTTGTTGATTTCTTTCTTATTATTGATTCATTTTCACTTTTTGGAAGCACCCCTCGGGAAATCTAACTGCCCTGCATTGCATAGCTAGTGTGGAACTGTTCAGAGGGAGTCTAGGCCTGAGGGCAAGAGAGCACTAAGGTTGGACAAGGACTATGGTTAGCCAAAGTGGGGTCATTGACTAGCCAAAGTGGAATCCTTTGCTACAGAGGCTACATTTCAGTTATGGGTGTGGCTGCAGTGTACAAAGGGGGTCAGATGACCTAGAAAGATACAATGGCAGCATCTCCTAAAATTTAGGGAACTGCTATTTTAGGACCTGAAAATGTGTCCGCGTCATTACCACCGGTATGACTAGGGAAACATTTTATTACTCTGCCGCGAAGTCAACTGGGCAACCGGTCATGATATTTTTAAGCGGCGAACCCGAAACGGGAAAATGCTTGTAAATGCGCCAAGTGGCACATTTCTGTGCACTTTCCTCCTCAAGGAAGAAGTGGCGCTGAATTTTAAGCTGGGAGAGGTTCATTTGCAGATTTTGTCACAGGTTAAGAGCTATGGAGTGCTTCCTTCCCTCCTATGTACAGTGCGGTGCAAGGAGTGATGCCCTGCACACTACGCACTGCCCTCTCTCTCCCCTATGGCATTATGTTATGCCCCTCTAGTGAGCTTTTCAATTGACCAATGTACAGTTGTGTGGGTTCATGCACGATTGCCGAGGCAAGAGCCTCTTGCACAAGTACTAGCTAGCGGCTAATCCCCCGCAGGTAGAGGTGAATTCAGAGAGGTTTCACGCCAGAAATCTCGTCCGATTCAAAGGGCAAGTGCGAGAGCTCAAGGACTTGCTGCGGATGCGACCGGCACGCGAAACGGAGCCCGAAACAGTAAATTACAGCCTGCTGTGTATTTTTGTAGGTTTAGGGTTTTGGCCCTAAACGGTCCCTAATACCCCCAGGAGGTTCGGAGACGCGAGGGGACCGCAGTACAGGTGATCTGGCGCATTTTCGGGGCTGAACATTCAAACTTAAACGGGGTAAATTTGCAAACTCTTGCTTCCGCCACCTCCTTCAGCTGTTCCTACCCCTCAACCTCCCCCACCTTCAAAATCTTCTCCTCAGGTACAAACCAAAGGTGCTTTAGCTTTCACCTCGACATCTGGGGCAAATAAAGGCAAAGGGAAACAATAACAATTTCCTACACTTCTTGCTTCTCCTAATGCAAAAGATAAAGGGAAAGAGCATGTTTCAACCTCTCAGGCTTGGATAGTGCCCAAGAAAACGGTTAAAGCTTGTTAGAGTTACACCACCGTTGCTTCACCATTTTGTACGGCTAGTGATTGTCCCGAGCTGGCCATCCATCGCACATCACGTAGATTGCATGGGCGGACACTTTAGCACGTGTCCAGCCGGTCATTTTCTGAGCTTGGCTGGGTGCACACTTTTTTAGCCATTTTTGGGCTTTTATGTTTTTTGCACAAGTTCACATTTTGCCCTACCTCAACCTAACATTCTATAAATAGAATGGTTAGTGTCACCAGCGTGTGACTACTATTTATCCTTTTTGTTGATTTCTTTCTTATTATCTATTTACTTTCACTTTTTGGAAACACCCCTCGGGAAATCTAACTGCCCTGCATTGCATAGCTAGTGTGGAACTGTCCAGAGGGAGTCCAGGCCTGAGGGCAAGAGAGCACTAAGGTTGGACAAGGACTATGGTTAGCCAAGTGGGGTCATTGACTAGCCAAAGTGGAATCCTTTGCTACAGAGGCTACATTTCAGTTTTGGATGTGGCCGCAGTGTACAAAGAGGGTCGGATGACCTAGAAAGATACAATGGCAGCATCTCCTAAAATTTAGGGAACTGCTATTTTGGGACCTGAAAATGTGTTGGGGTCATTACCTCCGGAATGACAAAGGGAACATTTTCTTACTCTGCCGTGAAGTCAACTGGGCAACCGGTTGGGATATTTTTAGGCGGCAACCCCGAAACGGGAAAATGCTTGTAAAAGTGCCAAGTGGCACCTTCTGGTGCACTTGCCTTATGCAACAAGAAGTGGCGCTGAATTTGAAGAGGGGAGAGCCTCATTTTCAGATTTTGTCACAGGTTAAGAGCTATGGAGTGCTTGCTTTCCCTCTTATGCACAGTGCGGTGACAGGAGTGATGCCCTGCACGCTACGCACTGCCCTCTCTCTCCCCTTTGGCAGTATGTTATGCCCCTCTAGTGGGCTCTTCATTTGACCAATGTACAGTTGTGTGGGTTCATGCGCGATTGCCGAGGCAAGAGCCTCTTGCACAGGTACTGGATTAGCTAGCGGCTAATCCCCCCGCAGGTACAGGTGAATTCGGAGAGGTTTCACGCCAGAAATCTCGTCCGATTCAAAGGGCAAGTAGCCCTACAGGTGCGGGAGCTCGAGGACTTGCTAGGGATGCGACCGGCACGCGAAACGGAGCCCGAAACAGCGAATTACAGCTTGCTGTGTATTTTTGCAGGTTTAGGGTTTTGGCCCTAAACGGACCCTAATACCCCCAGGAGGTTCGGGGACGCAAGGGGACCGCTGTACAGGCGATCTGGCGCATTTTCAGGGCTGAAAACAGAGAATTCAGCGTGCTGCAGATTCTCGCCAGGTTTTGCAAAGCGCCCGTATGCGTCGGGAAAGTCAGTCAATGCGTGGGAATACTGACCGTGAAGGGTTCTAGTACAGTTATGCTGCCGAAATCGGGTTGGAACAGAGGAAATTTAGCCGAGTTTGTGCGGGGCAGCTTGTAGGGAACCTCAGCGTTTATTCCCTCTTGTGAACAATAAAGAAATACCGAAAGGGGCGCCTAAGTTAGGGGCCAATCTGGTGTCTGTCTACTCATACAGGTGCAATCTAGCAGCCTGTATCCCTCTCCCCTTTGTTGTGTCTTGAAAGTACAGGTAAAATAGACGACTAATAATGGGTGAAAGCTAAATCAAGGTTTAAAGTAAAGTCTACCGCCCTTTTTGGATTGAACAGGCCGGTTTCAGTTAGGGTCTTGTAGTCATACATTGTGTATTGAGAGCATCATTGTAGAGCACTTGTGTTCTCTCTCTCTCTCTCTCTCTCTCTCTCTCTCTCTCTCTCTCTCTCTCTCTCTCTCTCTCTCTCCAGTGTTTTCAGCGCGTGTGGCTCACACCCTCTCCACTGCTCACTCTCACATAGTATAAGTCGCCAAGCGTTGAAGAATCTGCATCGATTTGCTCCCAGAAGGCTAGCGCCTAGAGTAGCTACATACCCTCTGATTGCACAAGCCAGGATCATTAGCATCAGTAGCTAGTACCTAGCATGAGTATTTTCCACTGCATGGTTTCAATTCCAACCTCTCATGTGAAACACCCCTTATGAGTCATTTTATTAAAAGTGACTTTTGGAATTCTTTTTGTAAGTTTGTTGGGAAGCTTGCCCTACCCAACATAGAATTCCTATAAATGAAAACCCATGGGGCACTCGGTAGAAGCAGATGACAGAAGACAAGCTTAGAGCACAAGTGCAGAGTGCAACCAGACAGCTTGCCCCAGCATTTTCTCACAAGATCAGCCAACATTTTTGGAGATCCATTCTCAGCGTTTTCAGCGTTCATCAGCATTTCAGTTTTCAGCCCCTTAGAGCCTCGTGAGAACCCGCTCCGGCTCTCACCCGGTTGCAGACCCTCGCCAGTTTCCCCGTCAAGACACAGATCAGCCTAGCGTTTCCAGATTTCAGCCAGATCAGCCAGCGTTTTTGCATTTCAGCCCTAGTCCGGCGAAGTGTTTGCAGATCCAAGCCGTAGTACGCTGCAGTAGCAGATCCAAAGCCAGAAGACCTAGCGTTTTCAATTTTCAGCCTTGACGCCGTCGTCGTTGACACCATCGTCATCGTCATCGCAGATCCCTATCTTGACCTTCATCGCAATCGTCGTAGATTCCGGACTTGACGACGACACCTTCGTCGTCATCGTCACAGTCTCCATTGTCGTCGTCGACATAGTCATCATCAAGTACCACAGCATCTAGAAGCATTGTACCAGACCTTTGTGCAATCTAAAGCAAATACCTCTCTAGCCATAGAGAGAGGGGCCCTTGGAGGGGGGTTTGGAAACCCATCTGATGTTGTCTCTTCTCTCTCTCTAGCACTCTCTTGCACACTTACTCACAGTTTTCATTCCACTCTCGTGTTTTGGTCATTGCAAATTCTCTCATTAAGTCAAGGAAGGCTCTTCTTTCCCGTCAATAAAAGGAACCTTGAGCACTTATTGTTCACTCATCCTGAGCCATACACCATCACTCACTTCCGTTGCACATTACATTGGTATCAGAGCTCAGCTCTTTGGAAGTGTTTGGCATCATCACTCAAGGAAAGAAGCACAAGAAAACCACAAGAATTTTTTTTGGCTTGTTGTGGTCGCACATAACCCAAGACCACTTGGGTGTGTCGATCCATAATCTGTGTTTTTGAAGAGTGGCAGGTAACCCAAGAAAGAAGGGCTTGTCCAGCCTCCCGTCATTCTTCTTTTCCATTCATTGAGAGCGGACCTTGCACTTAGCGGCAACCAATTGACGTGAGGTGCGAAAAAGCAACCTTGATGTGAGCGCAAGGCTGGCAAGGGGTGCACCCGCAGGAAAGAGTCGAGCTTGGGTAAGAGAAAAGTCTTCTTAAACGTAGATTGCAAGCCAAGAACTCAAGAACCTCACGACTCTCAAGAACTCAAGAACCCAAGAATCCCAAGTACCCAAGAACTCAGTCATGGTCATCACCTAAAGCGGAATGTATACTTTGCGTACAGGTGATGAGAGTGGAGTTGGAGAAGAAGAAGTTTCTATACCAGGAGGATTGTTGTCCGATCCTCCCCCATCCCCATCTATGCCACGGATTGCACCAAATCCCATGGAGGCTTTAGTCAAGTCGATGATGGAGATGATGCTACAACAAGAGATACGACGCGCCGCCTTCGAAGAACGAAGGGCAACTATGGAGCTTGAGTGTGAGCAAGCACGCATAGCGGCCAAAGAGAAGCACGCAGCTATGGAGTTAGAGCGAGAGGCGTGGAGAGACCAACGCATGAAGGAGTTGGTCCTACAGGTACTCTCCTCGAAGTCCGAGCCACTCAAGGAGGTGGGTGAGCCATCAGGGACCACAGGTAGAGATGCAGATTTCAACAACCCAGTCACTGAGAAGTTGACATTTAGTAAGTATGATGGTAGGATGGATGCTTCTTTGATTCATTCTTGGTTGCATCAATTTAATGCTTACTTTGAGACTCTCAAGAAAACAAGTAATAGTAAAGTTTTGACTGCTGCCATCTACTTAGCGGGTGATGCCATTAATTGGTATCAAGCTTGGCAAGAGTCATAGATGGCTGAGCATGCTGAGGAAGGCGTACCCCTCTTTTTCAGTTGGATAGACTTCCAAGACAAGCTCAAGGCTCGCTTCATGTCACCGCAGTATCTTGATCGATTAAAAGAAGATTGGCGTGTGGTCTTAAGCAAAATGGATTCCCTGTTATGTCTTTTTCTAACGGTATTTTGCAGATTGGTGTGCGATTGTGTAAGTTGGATGAGGATCGTAAGGAGGCTTCCTCTGTGGGTTAGACGAGTACATCAACTTCGATGTGCAAATTTTCAGCCCCAAGGACTAAAATGATGCTGTCAGAATTGCCTTAGCACAAGAAATGAAGCACAACCAAGGCAAGCCGAAGGAGAACAAGTCGAGTACTTCGCAAGACCAACCGAATGGTAAGCATGGTAAGACCATTGGTAAGAATGACGGTAATTCTTCTTCTCAATCTTCTTCTACACCTAGAGCACATAAGTCTCACAATGATGATAAAGGAAAGGCTAAAACTCAGGACGCCCCTAAGTTGACGCCTGATGAAAAATCTGCTCAAGTAATTTTAGGAGGTTGGTTAACTCTTGAAGTACGAGCCGAATACGCGCGCGACAAAAGATGTTTTGCATGTCACACTAAAGGTCGCATGAAACGAGATTGTCCTAAGAAAGAAGACCCTAAAGAACCCACAAACTCCACATCATCTGTGAATGCACTCAGTGAGCACATTAATGTGTCTAAAGTTTCTCATGATCATGTAGATGAGTCTCTCATGTTGTGTTATGGTCATGTGAATAGTACACGCATTGTGATCTTGTTTGATTCGGATAGTATGCATGATGTGATTAGTGACTCTCTCGTGAAGAGCGCACGTTTAGGAGCTCTCCCCATAGATCCCATTGAGATCTCTGGATTTGCTCCTGGCATGCACTCTTCATTCTTGATGAATGTCCTGATGTGACAGTGTTAGTCCATAATGCAAGTTTTCGTCGTCGTTTTGTTGTTTCTCCTCTCAAACGATGTGATTTGATTTTTGGCATTCAGTGGTTTAAAGGTCACAATCTGCAAGTTAGTTGAAAAGAGAACTCTCTCACTCTCGCAGTTGAAGGAGCACCTCCCGTGGTCCTTCGCTGTGACAAGAACATACCTTCTTTGCCATTAGTCTCTCACTCTCATGATTCGAAAGAGGTTAAAACACGTAGTATAATTTTTTCTCTCAGTACACAATTTCACAGTCTAGGAAATCATGAGTCATTGCATGAAAAGAACTCTTTTGCTGTCATGTCTTCTCCGAAGCACGACACGCATTTTTTGCATGATAAAGATGTGATTGTTCGCAAGGATGATGGTTTGGATGATGATGTTTCTAGTGAAGCTAATCTCAATGCAGATACGATGAGTGACACACGACCGATCTTGACTCTTGAGTCGAGGTCCAAAGAACCAATTCAGGAAGTATTTTGTCTTCGCATGATTAGTCAACACGCATTGTTCGAGTTTCTCATTCGTGATGGTCTCGTCTTTTCGTCACCGTCTTTATGTGTTATCTTTTCACAGACATGCCATATTGCACAATGCACATGATTCACTTACGAATGAGCACGAATGTATGCGGATCGCTCTCGAAAAGGAAGAACATTTGCATTCAAGGAATCCACCATGTTTCATGATTGTCCCTTTTGTCAATCGATTTTCCATGTTTATTCCTTGGCATGACAGTCTCAAAAAAAGCACGAGCACGATCGTCCATCGAGCATTTGCATTTCCGTTGTGATTTGCCAAAGGTTGGTAGGTTTAGGTCGAAAGCTCAAGATTCGAACTCATTTTTTGCATGTGTTTGGTGAACGGTTTCGCACTCCGTCACTTTGTTCATTTCCATTGCATGTCGTCATCGCAGTACCAAGCATCTCCAGTAGTACCCATGCACCTCAGCAGCACCGTAGTACAAGTACCCCTTCTCGTCATTGTCGTCGTCGACGACAACGCAATACCCCAGCATCTAGTATCCCTTCCGTATTGGCTTGGCTTCTGCCTAGCTCAGCGTAAGGATCATCAGGACCTTAGCACCCAAGTACCTTCAGTACCCCACAGTACCATTGTGCAAGAAATTAAGAAAGTACTTGCTCTGGCAATAAAGCAAGGGGGCCCTTAAAGGTGGTTGGGACTCGACATGCCGTGTCGTCTCTCTGCGTCTCTTAGTTCAGCTCTATTCTTTCAACTGAAGTAAAGTAACCCTTGTGTTTGTGCGGAGTACTAGATCTGAGCTTAACCCTCAACGCTTCCGCTGCACCTGACATTCGGGGGCTGGCCAGAATAGGGGCTGATCTGGAGACGCCTGGCTTTTTCTGGGGCTGAAAATAGGGAGACGAGTTCTGCTCTTGCTATAAAGAGGGGGAAAGGGGTCGATTATCCAGGAATATCAAGAGAGAGAGGGGGCCTGTCACAAATTGCTGACGTGTCAAGCCATTGAAGAAGTGAGCCAACTTGTAGATCCCAGTTGAGGGGCCTAGACCCTAAGAGAACAAGCAACAAAGGCAGCAAAAGAAGTTCTACCAACTTGCAAAGCCTTGCCAAGTGGCCTAAGTTAAAAGAAGAGTTCCCACCAACTTATGGGACCCCGTCCGATGGGGGCCCAAGTTCCTAGGGGCATACAAACAATAAAATAAAGCAGGACCACACACACACAGAGGAAGAAATTTGCGTAGAACTTGCTGATGTAGCAGCCATACGGATGCCTCACGTGTTGCGATGCAGCACATGCCACGTGGCAGTAATATGGATTTTCGTGTTTGGCGCTGCAGCCTAATGATGTGGCAGAACCGTACGGAATATCCTAGATTTGTGCAGGCTAATATTGGGAGACCATATGCTTTTAGGATCAAGTGCTTTTCATTGTAAACTGCTTTTCAGGCTTAGGGCCTTTAAATATGTGTTGTGGGCTCATTCTCTAACACGATTCCCCGCGTGGAAGTGCAGAGCACGGGAATATCGGCTTGTACTGAGTTGAAGCATTATATAGAAATATCGAAAGGCGCGCTAGGGTTTGGGGCCAGTGCTCTCTTGGAATGGAACTCCGCCACTCCCCGTCTCGTGTGTCGTGCATCTCTTTTAGTTCACTGTTATTTGAAGTGCTAAAAGTTGTTCTTTTCCATTGGCACGTGGTGCCTTCTCGTTACATGGTATCAAAGCTCCGGTCGTGTGCTTTTCTGAAAGTATGTTGGTCCTACCCAGAAAAGACAAAGCACCATGGCGTTTATGGACTCGGTAGAGTACCTGCAGTTTCTCCTCGTTGAGCTTCGTGACATTCTTTCGCGACATCCATAGCAGAATCGTCCGATGTTGTAGGGTTTCCAACAGTTCCTTAATTACATGTTAACCCCTCTGATGCCCTAGGTGGTACCTCCTCCTCCGGCATCAGAAAGTAGGAGAGCTTCCAACCAGCAACCTTCCCAGCCAATTGTTCCGATCGGGGGAGTCTTCTGCGACCATCTGACCGTGATCCACCAGTGCAACCGCCTCTGCCTTCGGTGTTGCCACCACCTCCCTCACCACCACCGCCACCAGGATACAATGATTGGAGCGCGTATGTAAATCCTTATTATCCGTACTCGGGGTACGCACCTAACCAGCCAAAGGATTTCAAAGATGGTGGCACGACAATAAAATTTTCCACTTTTTCTGGAGTGAAAGATCGGAAGAAAGCCTTGCAGTTCCTTCAAAAATTGGACAACGTCTATGCTTTGGGGAACTATACGGAAGAGTCAAAGATTTCTCGAGCAGCGGGATTTCTCAAAGATAATGCCATGCAATGGTGGAGTTCAATCGCAACACAACCGCATGCTCCAAGGACATGGCAAGCTTTCAGGAAAATTTTTGCACGCAGTTTTTTTTTTTTTTCCCCTGAGAAAAAGATCCTTCTATTAGTTAATGAAACTGTCCACATGGCTACAACCACCTCTTTGAGAGAGGGCTACAACAACCATGAAGGGGAGACTCTCCCAATGAAAAAACAACATATGTACAATGGGGCTAAATCAAGAGATGGGAGGAGGGAAAAGCCACACAGGTGGACGGTAGTGCCATCTGAGTACTCCCTGGACCATGGTGAAAAAAGGCCCAAGACGCCAGAGTCGAAGGAAGGCCTCTCTACGCTCCCGCTGCATGCGGTCGTAGCTGCCTTGGAGTCTCTCTAGCTGTCCTCTAAGAGGGTGGATCAGCTCTAGCCAAAGATCGCGAACAGTCTCTGCTGGTGATACAGGGCGAGCCTCAAAGATGCGGAAACAGCGGGCCCGGAAGATGAACCAGAGTGTCAGGCCACTGATGAGCTCCCAGCACTGCTCTCTCTCATTGCACCACTCCTATGGAGTAAGCTCTGTGGTAGGCTGGAGTGTAGGCCGCCCCCTCTACATCACTATCATCCTACTGGTGGAAGATAGCTCAAACTGAAGTGCCGGGCCCGTGAGAGTGGACCAAGCCGCTGCCCCCCAAGTGTACTGCCGAGCCGTGGAAAGAGCAGGCATCAGTCGAAGAACACGAAGCCACACCTGTTGTGCCAAAGGGCATTCCCAAAGACAATGACGCTGACTCTCTACAAGGTGGCCACAAGGTGTACATGCGGCCGAGAGACCACTATGCACCAGCCAACTCCCAACTGCTGTAGCTCTGTGTGCGACCAGCCACTGAAACAAAGTGACTCGCCTTGGTTGTCTGGAGTCCCACAACCTCTCCCAAAAAGCTGCCAAAAACTCAGCTGTGAGACCCTCCTCCTACCAATGAGGTGCTGCAGCGGGGCGAGCCTCTCTCTGTGCTGCCAGTATGTGACGTCCCAGTCGAACAGTGTACTGAAAGAAAGGGACACCTGGGTGGTCTACAGAAGAGCAAGGGTCCCTCCAGAGCCACTCTCCAGGGTCCCACTGTACTCGTGCCAGTGGACAACACTCCCCCACAACCTCCAATGTCCAGTCTCAAGAGCTGCTGAGTCAGGATTGATGACACAAGTCCTCCCACAGATGCCCACCACTCGGATCCTCTGAAAGCAACACTCTGCCACCTGTGGGGCCTCTACTGCAACTCACTGTAAGCGTCCCTCTCCCTGTAGCTCGAAAACAGGGAGGGAACAGTCTCTGAGCAAGCCCGAACAGAAATGAGAACCTCCAGTCGCGTGAAGGCTCCCATCCATCTGGGCGCTGCTGACTCGAGAGGCGTGAGCCACTCAGCTGGTACTGCCTCTGAAATGTCCTAACACATGCTCTGCATCCCTCTCATGCCCTGTAGCTGAAAGCCCTGCAGCTCCTCTGACAAGCATGAAAAGTGTAACCAGTCGCTTAAAGAGCGTGCTGGACCCGCTGCCATGGAACCCCAAGAAACATGAGGCCGACTACCAACCAAGTGCCCTCTCTGAGTGCTAACCATGGGGTTCCAAACAAGTGGCTGTCACATGCGCTCCTCTGTGCAAGTAGGTTGGCGCTGCTCCAGGCCTCGCCGCAAGTGCTCCCAAGATCGAAGCAACCCCCAAAGCGATCCTCCAGTCTTCTGCTCAAGCCAACTCTACGCATCTCTGTGAAGATCCATCTGGTCGAAAGTTGCTAGGGGCCTCCTGCCTGAGGCACCCTAGCACGAAGCCGCTGTAACAAGAACTCCTTCCAGGGCTCCTCACCTGGAAGAAGACCTCGGACGATGAACTTCCTAAGAAGGGCTCTGCTCTGCTGTGCTGGGTCAATGATTCCAAGCCCTCCCTGAGAACAAGGAGGAGTGATGACCTGCCAAGCCACTTTGGCTCGGGCAGTCAAAGTGTCTCGTCCTGACCAAAGGAAATTCCTGATCAGCCGCTCTACCTGGCTGATACAAGAACTCGACAAGATCCAACAAGAAGTGATGTACCACATAGTAGCCAACAACACCTGGTTGGCCACTACAACTCTGCCAGCCAAAGAAAGTCTTGCGGAGCTCCAATGTAACAACTTCCTCCTGATGGACAGGAGGAGGGGAGCAATCTGCTGCTCGGGAGACAAGTCCAAACCAACCTGATAGCCCAAGTACCGAACTGCAGTCCCTGGGGCAATCCACCTGAAACCCTCACCTGGCATCTAGTCGGGCAGAGAAGCACTACCAACCGAGAAAACCACAGTCTTTCTCCAGTTGATCAGTGCGCCAGATGCACAACAAAAGGTCTCAAGAGCCTTCTCACACGTGTGAAGGTTGGCCTCCTGGCCATCTAAGTACAAGGCTGAGTCGTCAGCAAACTCAGCGTTCAGTAGCTCATCTCCCCGAATAGGGAGTGCTAAGCCCCGTAGACCAACCTGCTGCGACACCAAAAACCTGCTCATCGCCTCAGCATAGAACAGAAAGAGGAAGGGGGCAAGAGGACAGCCCTGTCTGACCGAACGTGTGAGCATGAAACGATCGCCTCTACCTCCTGCCAAAAGAACCTGACTGTGTGCCTGTTTGTACAAAGCGGACACCCCTCTGATCCAAGCATCTGAGAAGCCCATCCTGCATAGAGTGCCCTCTAGAAAGTCCCAGTCAACTCTAACGTATGCCTTCTCAAAATCGAGAAGAAGAATCACCAGGTCCTCACCACGGAGCCGCGCTAGGGCAGAAGCCTCCCAAAAAGTAAAGATGTTGTCAAGGATACTGCGCTCCTTGACAAAACCTGTCTGAGCCTCATGTATAAGGCTCTCTAGAAGTGGTTGGATCCTCAAACTCAGAGCCTTGGCAAGAATTTTGTAGGCTGAGTTGAGGAGGTGATGGGGCGCCACTGTTGAATCTCATCCAAGGAGCCACCCTCCTTGGGAATGAGGTAGATCAGACTCTCACTCATGCCGTCAGGCATCACTCCTGTGTGCAAGATGTACTGAAAATCACTACAGAGATCTGGGCCAAGCAAGTCCCAGTACTCCAAGAAAAAACTGGGAGTCAATCCATCCTCACTTGGACAGCTACCACAGGGGAGTACACTAAGATCCGTGTGCAGCTCCTCAAGCTGAAGTGGCAGCTCAAGCCTCTGACGCATCTCCTCAGTCACAAGGCAAGGCATCTGTGCCCACACCTGCTCCCTGCATGCATCCTGATGCTTTGATTGAGGCTCTGCAGACAGTAACTCACGGTAAAAGTCAGTAGCAACTGCACGCATGTCCTCTGGCTCAGAAGCAAATGACTTGTCGGGCCTCCTCAACTAACTGACCTTGGCATGCGAAGGCCAAGGTCCCACTGCCTCGAAGAAAGCACCAGTCACTCTGTCGCCCACCTGTGTCCACTGAGATGCCTGTTGATGGAAAGCAAACTCATGTCGCCGCTCCTCTGTGCTAACAGGCTCCTGGCGAGCCTGTTGTAGCTGCTCCTCCAACCAAGGACTGTCTGGATGCTGCTCCTGCATCCTTTGCAATGAAGAAATGCCCCGTCTGAGACGCTGCTTCTCCTCTCTCGCTGCAGCCAGGCGAGCCAAAGACTCCTGGAGAAAGAAACGACTAATCTGAGCTAGTCCTGAGGCCACTCTGTCAGCAGGAGAATCCTGCATGTCCAAGATCTCTGTCCAGAGAGCCTCAACTCTCTCTCTCTGAGTGCAAAGTCCAGCAAGACCCTCTCTGGGATGCGAAGCATCGTGCTCCCCCTCCTCTGCCTGTCTGTCGCTGTGAGGATCACTCGTGCATGGTCCGAGAAGGAAGTCCCTGTCAGAATGCCAACTGTCCCACCCAAGTCAGTGAAATGGTCACTAGTGTAGAAGCGATCTATCCGCGATAGATGCACTCCTCCCACTCTGCGGTCCGAACGAGAGAAGGCTAGGCTGTCTGGGGGCCTCACAAAACTAGAGTGCTGCCACACATCCGAGACCCTCAGAGTCATACAAAACCTCTCCCAAGCTGCCAGCTCAACTCCATGCACAGTGGCATGGTTACCACCAATCCTGTCAGAAGGGTCCTCCAACATGTTGAAGTCCCCCCCCCCCTATGCACCAGTGTTCTGCTTGCGGCAGAGACTCAACTTTCTGTGACCAAAACTCTGCTCGTGCACTCGCCACATTGGGCACATAGATGTTCAGGAAGCCCACAGCAACCCTGAACCTGCATAGTGATCCACTGAGCCCTGCCTGGCACTATAATCCCTTTGCCCACAATGGCCTGCTGCAAAGAATCCGCAATAGTCATACATACCCCGCCCTGGATGCCTCCAGGTCCAAAAGCAGCTGACCAAAAAGTATCATATCGTCTACGCAAGAGCTGACCACAACGTCTAATGCGGCTCTCACACAAATGGTGCTATCTCTCCTCCCACAAGGCAGCGTTGAAGCTCTTGACGCAGTCGGCCCCGCTGACGCTGAAACTGGGGCCCACCAAGTCCCTGCACGTTCCATGAGACGATCCTCATGGGGAGCGAGAGAGAAGAGATGCTGCCGCAACAGCTAAACGTGCTATCTTCGAGGCAGGCTTGGATGGGGAGTAATCCGCATCCGAGCGTCCTCTAGATAGGGGTGACTGCAACGAGTGCCTGGCCCAAGCCCAAGTAGAGCGAGCCGTACGTAAAGCAACCTCCTCTTTCCAGGAGTCCTCATGAATGTGTACATAGCATGGCAAGCATTGTGTATCGCAAAGAAGTAAACGAAAATGTGTCTACATCCTGTTGTATTTGGAGGGGTCACCGCAAACTTGGCCAATGGCCACAAAGTCTGAAGCATGTCTGTAACTCCTAGTTCTCCCATGTGGTGAGAGAACTCTAGGACCTCTGTGTGCAACCACCCCAACACTGAGTCGAGAGTCCACTCAATCTGGTCCTTGTTGCAAAGGGGAAAAGAGAAGCCAACCGCTGAGTCCAAGGCCTCTGTCCCCCTAGCTGCAAGGAACAGAACATGGACCCTAAAGCAGGGTGCCTCATAGTCTGCTAAGGGGTCACCGAGAAAACGAGTAAAGTCGTAGTCAAAGAAGTCCCATCGGCGTCGGATGTCGATGCTCGTCAGACCAGGAGGGATAGCTGCGAAGGGAGACGTCTGTACCTGTAGAGGGGGTCGCAAGAAAGGCTGTCCCTCTCTCGCCAAGCGACTCGTGGCAAGCTGCGAAGAGATCTCCTAGTAGCCGGATATGTCCCTGCCCCCTGGGACGACTGTGGAACTGGAGCGGGAGGGGGGGGAGTAGGAGCAGGGGGAAGAGGTGGAGAAGAGGGGCGGGGGAGAGCGGCAAAGGTAGAGGAGCGGGGGAAAGAGGCGGCAGGAGCAGGAGGCGATGAGGAGGGGGGGAAACTCTTGGGGGGGGGGGGGGGGGGGGGGAGGGCCTGTCGAGGGTGAAGCTGAGGTGGCGGCTGGAGCAGGGATCTCATCCTGCTCAAGAGGACCGAAACGGTTCCCAATGGGAACCCACTGCTGCTGGGCAGGCGCTTGAGGACCACTCTGAGTGCCAGGCTGTCGCTGTGGCCCCTGTCGTCGTCGACCACGGACCTGCTGCCATCCCTCCTCCGTTGGAGCCCCAGGCTCAGGGGGTGGCTCTGCATGTGTGCGCTGTCTCTGCCTGTGGCTGTTGGCCAGCCCTTGCAGGTTGGGGCTGAGTCTGAGGTGTAGGTCGAGGCCTCCTCCGTGGACAGGCCTTCGCGAGATGGCCCATGTGTCGACAAATGAAGCACTGGTTCGGGAGGCCCGAATACTCCACTCTCTGTCTAAACCAACCCCCACTCACTCGAGGCAGAAGAATCACCTTCGGGAGCGTGTGAGTGTCCCTAACCAAAACACGAACTGAGGGAATGCCAGCCGCCTTGGCAGCTACTGAGGTGGCCGTGCGAGGTGTCTCCAGGACAGTCCCAATTGCTGAGCCTATCCTGGACAAGAGTGGTAAGTACTCCCTCCGCAAACCAGGAAAGCAGACGGAGATGGGGATGTCTGCCTCCTCTACCAGAACATCTTAAGCAGGGTAAAAATCATGTCTCCACTGTCGAAAGTGGGCTCCAACTGCTTGGATGGTCAATGGACTCATGGCGATGACCTTGGACGCCATCTCGGAGGTCTCAAACTCGATCTGATAGTAGCCTCGTCTGAGTATCTATACGTCCAAGATCTAATAGTAGCCTCGTCTGAGTATCTGTACGTCCAAGATCTTGCCTACCTCTGTGAGAAGGCGGGCCTGGAGAAGGTCACGTAACTCTCCTCTGCCGGGTCAGGTGTCGAGAATCTTGCAAATGACAGAAGTCGCCTGCAAGCGCTCTACCTCTACGGCTAGGCTCGCTTGCTCTGTCGGTGAAAGAGCAAGTCGAATGGTGGGCTCAGCAGGCCGGGCGAGGGGGCTTCGAAAGAGTCCCTCTTTGGCGGAGGTGGAGCCTCCATCTGTGTCTACTGCTGTGTCAGAGAAGCGGATGGCGTAATTTCGTTGTAACAAACCGTGACGAGCACTGTCCAAAAAATCAGCATTGCCAAAGCCAGTTGAAGGAAACCTTCGGGAAAAAAAGGCAGAGAGCGAAAAAAGAGGCGGGGGGAGAGGGGGGGGGGATTTCAGCGAGCGAAGACAGGTGGGGGGGGCTGGAAATGGCAACGGGTGAGGGCATCGGGCGGGGGGGCAAGGTGGGTTGGCTGGGAAGCGGGCAGGCGGGCGGGGCGGGGCTGGGCAGCGAGAGAGTGGTAGCAGGCGGGCAGGGTGGACTGCGCAAGGGGCGGGCAGGGGGCTGGCTGCGCAGCAGGTCGGGCAGGGTGGGCTGCGCGAGGAGGTGAGGGCGAGGGTGCTACGCGGGGGCAGGGGGGCAGGCAGCGATGGCGAAAAGGGGGGGGGGCAGCAGCGAGCTTGCTGAGACTGTTTTTTGGTTGTTTACGAATTTAACTCTTGGTACTGCACGCAGTTATATGACTTCTCTCTTTAGGGTCCCGATCTTGTTGGAATGCGGCAACTTAATGCAAACAGAGACCATGCCAAACCACAACTAAAGGTTTCTCGACTTCTACCTTCCGGTGTCTTTCTTCAAGTTGATTCCCTTGGAGGACCAGTGCGAGCGATACACCATTGGGCTGCCATCATTGTTGCAAGAATATTGTTTGTCTAAGCAAGTATCAACCATGCAAGAGCTTATGAACCATGTTGCGGTCGGCTAAAAACTTATGAAAGGAAAGCTGGAGTTCACTACAAAAACAACTCCAAATAACCGGAACTCCCTGCAGCAACGAACATATTACCGAGAATCTTGTGAAAGTCAAAGGCCTCGTCTGACAGAGCATTAACGAGAAACACTGTTGCAAGAAGGTCGATGTTTTGAATGTTTTCAAACTGGACATACTCTCAATACATGTCGGAAAGAGTCTCGACGTCTTCAGAGCAACCTTCCGCTCCGATGGCAGAAAGATCCAGAGGGCCACCTTCGACTAAGAGAGCTAGACCTGCTATTGGACCAGTACCTAATATTATAGCATAGACCTCAAGAGTTCAAATGAATTGTGAAGAGCATATGGCAAAGTCAACGGCTTGTAAGCCTTGATTTTCTTTGATCCCAGAGCTACTGAAAATCTCATCCATTTAGAATTCCTGAAGCAGATGGACTTTGATTATGCTCACAAGGACGCGAAAGTGAAGCTGAGCCAGCTATCGGACAAACTCACAAAGTCGTCCTGCTAATTGGGACTCTTTAGTTGACTATCCAAGGATACCATGGAAAAACCGATTTTCACATCATGAAGTTAGGCAACTGTGACCTTCTGTTGGGCATGCCTTGACACGACAAGAATGACTTGACACACGAGATCTGGAACAATACAATTACCTTGAGGCAAAAGGACAAGCCAGTCATCCTCAAAGTTCGGCTGTTCGAACAAAAATCTGACTAAATATTTTAGTTGTTTTGTATTTAGATAATTTTGAATTTTGTATGAGAAAGTGCTGTTTGAAATTTGTTTGAAATGGATGTTATCTGTTTGAACGTATCTTGGTGTTGATTTGATTTGTTTGAATTATGGTTTTAATACCGATTTTAGTGATTGGTGATTTACTCTCGGGTGGAGTGTGAGAAATGCTGTTTGATAATGTTGAACCTCAAAACCACACAGACGGCATGTCTGGGGAGCGCTTCGTTGTATGTTGGCGAAAAACCTTTGAACGGTGCAGACGGGATGTCAGGGCAGTGTTTAGTTGTATGCTTGAAATCTCCAAGAAACACAGTCTGCGGTCTGGGGAACGTTTGGTTGTATCAGTCCTCCAAGCTCATGGCTTGGACCTTTTTAGGTTATTTGCGGGGTGAGTGATGAGGTAGTCGTTGAGTAGCTTCATACCAGAGACTATCTGTCTCGGGGAAGTGCTTAGCGGCATTGTTTGTTGTGTCTTGTAACATGCATATGTGAGCATTTGTGTTGCATTGTGATGTACCAACCATTGAATATTTTCCTAATTGGGTGAGATTGCCTCGGTATATAATTTTAGTGCATCAAGAAATCCATTCAAGATCAGCGCGGTCTGGGTGTGATGGCTAATTTTGCTACGCCGGAATATCAAGAGCTTGAATCTGGAATGAAAAAATTGAATGACCCTCGTAATGACACTCAAATATTTTTGAGCTAACTTGAGTAATCGCGGACGATTACTCTTCTCTCAAGAAGAGGGATGTCACAAACTGTTGACTTGTCAAGGCACTGAAGAACTGAGCCAACCTGTAGATCCCGGTCGAGGGGCCTAAACCCTAACAGAAGCAGCAACAGAAGAAGTTTTACCAACTTGCAAAGCCTTGCTGAGTGGCATAAATTTAGAGAAGAGTTCCCACCAACTTATGGGACCCCGTCGATGGGGGTCCAAGTGCCTAGGGGCATCAAAACAATAAAATAAAGCAAGGCCACACACCGACGAAAAAACTTGCGTAGAACTTGCTGACGTGGTAGCTGTACGGACGCCTCCTGTTTTGCGTTGTAGCACATGCCACGTGGTAGCAATACGGATTTCCGTGGTTGGCGCTGCAACTTAATGACATGGCAGAACTGTACGGAAGCTCCTAAATTTGCGTTGGCTAATTTTGGGAGACCATATGCTTTTAGGATCAGGTACTTTTTTTGTAAACTGCTTTTCAATCCTAGGGCCTTTAAATATGTGCCATGGTCTCATTCTCTGACACCATTCCCCGCGAGCAAGGGAGTACCGGCTTGTACTGAGTTGAAGCAATATAAAGAAATACCGAGAAGAGCGCCAGGGTTTGGGGCCAGTGATTTGTTGGGGTGGAACTCCACCACTCCCCGTCTCCTGTGTCGTGCATCTCTTTCAGTTCAGTGTTATTTGAAGTGCCAAAATCTTTTCAGTCTGTTCTTTTCTATTGGCACGTGGTGCCTTCCCGTTACAATGGTATCATAACTCCAATCGTGTGCTTTTCTGAAAGCATACTGGCTCTACCCAAAACAGACAGAGCACCATGGCGTTTATGGAATTGGCAGAGTCCCTACAGTTTTTGCTCGACAAGCTTCTTTTATGGCATTCGCAGCAGGGTTTCCAAGAGTTTTTGAACTACATGTTACCCCCTCTAATGCCCCAAGTGGTACCTCCTCCCCCATCATTAGAAAGTACAAGAGCTTCCAACCGGCAACCGTCCCAGCCATCTGTTCCGATTGGGGGAGTCTTCAGGAATATGGTGCAACCCGTTTGACCGTGATCCTGTGCAACCACCTTTGCCTCTGGCATTGCCACCACCTCCCTCACACCACCAAGATACAATGGTTGTAGCACGTATGGATATCCTTATTATCCATACCTGGGTACGGACCTACCCAGCCAAAGGATTTCAAAAAATGGTGGCACGACAATAAAACTTTTCACTTTTTTTGGAGTGAAAGATCGGAAGAAAGCGTTGCAATTCCTCCAAAAATTGTACAACATCTATGCTTTGGGGAACTATACGGAAGAGTCAAAGATTTCTCGAGGAGCGGGATTTCTCAAAGATAATGCTATACAGTGGTGGAGTTCAATTGCAACACAACCGCATGCTCCAAGGACGTGGCAAGCTTTTAGGAAAATTTTTGCTCGCAGTCATATGACTTCTCTCTTTCAAGTCCAGATCTTGTTGGAATGCGGCAACTTAATGCTTGCCACAGAGATTATGCAAAACTACAACCAAAGGTTTCTCGACTTCTACCTCCCGGTGTCTTTCTTCGAGTTGAATGCAAGAGCTTATGAACCATGTTGCGGTCGGCTACAAACTTATGAAAGGAAAGCTGGAGTTCACTACAGAAGCAACTCCAACAAATAACCGAAACTTCCGGAAACAACGAACAAATCACCGGGAATCTTGTGAAAGTCAAAGGCCTCGTCTGACACAGCATTAACGAGAAACACTGCTACAAGATGGACGATGTTTTGAATGTTTTCAAACTGGACATACTCTCAATACATGTCGGCAAAGAGTTTTGATGTCTTCGGAGCAACTTTCCGCTCCGATGGCAGAAAGATCCAGAGGGCCACCTTCGGCTAAGAGAGCTAGACCTGCTATTGGACTAGTACCTAATATTTATAGCATAAACCTCGAGAGTTCAAATGAATTGTTGCAAAGTCAACGGCTTGTAAGCCTTGATTTTTTTTAATCCCAGAGCTACTAAAAATCTTATAAGGACCCAAAATTGAAGTTGAGCTAGCTATCAGACAAACTCACAAAGTCGTTCCGCTAATTGGGGCTCTTGAGTTGACTATCCAAGGATACCACGGAAAAGCCAAATTTCACATCATGAAGTTAGGCAACTGCGACGTTCTGTTGGGCATGCCTTGGCATGACAAGAACGACGTGACACACGAGATCTGGAACAGTACAATTACCTTGAGGCATAAGGACAAGCCTGTCGTCCTCAAAGTTCGGTTGTTCAAACAAATATCTGAATAAATATTTTAGTTGTTTTGTGTTTAGATAATTTTGAATTTTGTATGAGAAAGTACTATTTGAAATGGATGTTATCTGTTTTGAACCTGTCTTGGTGGTAATTTGATTTGTTTGAATTTGGTTTTAATACTGATTTTAATGATTGGTGATTTACTCTCAGGTGGAGTGTGGGAAATGCTGTTTGATAATGTCTGAACCTCGGAACGATGCAGACGCATGTCTGGGGAGCGCTTTGTTGTATGATGGTGAAAAACCTCTGAACGGCGCAGACGGGTTGTTGGGGCAATATTTAGTTGTATGCTTGAAATCTCCAAGCAACACAGGCTGCAGTTTGGGGAGCGTTTGGTTGTATCAGTCCTCTGAGCTCATGGCTTGGACCTTTTGCGGGGGCATTGACGAGGTAGTCGTTAAGTAGCTTCATACCGCAGACCGTCTGTCTCGAGAGAGTGCTTAGTGGCGTTGTTCGTTGTGTCTTGTAACATGCATATGTGAGCATTTATGTTGCATTGTGATGTGCCAACCATTGAATATTTCTAATTGGCTGAGATTGCTTGGGTACTTAATTTTTGTGCATCAAGACACCCGTTTAAGATTAGCGCATTGGGTTGACGGCCAATTTTGCTATGCAAGAATATCAAGAGCTCCAATCTGGATGAGAAAACTGAATGACGCTTTGAATGTCCCTCGGAAATTTTTGAGCTAACTTGAGTTGTTTTGCAAATATAGGGTAATTGCGGGTGATTACTCTTCTATCAAGAAGGGGGGATGTCACATACTCTTGATGTGACAAGCCACTGAAGAACTGAGCCAATGTGCAGATCGCGGCTGAGGGGCCTAAACCCTAAGAGAAGAAGCAGCAGAAGAAGTTTTACCAACTTGCAAAGCATTGTCGAGTGGCCTAAGTTTAAAGAAGAGTTCCCACCAACTTATGAGACCCCAACCAATGGGGGCGCAAGTGCCCAGGGGCATAAAAACAATAGAATAAAGTAGGATCACACACATAGAGGAAGAAATTTGTGTAGAACTTGGTGACATGGCAGTTGTACGGACGCCCTGGGTTGTGTGCTGGAGCACATGTCACATGGCAGGAGTATGGATTTCCGTCTTTGGTGCTACAGCCTAATGATGTGGCAGAGTTGTACGTGCTTTTCATTGTAAAGTGCTTTTCAGGCCTAGGGCCTTTAAATATGTGCCATGGGCTCATTCTCTGACACGATTCCCCGCATGGAAGTGCAGAGCAAGGGAGTACCGGCTTGTACTAAGTTGAACCAATATAATGAAATTCCGAAAGGGGCGTTAGGATTTGGGGCCTAGGGTGGAACTCCACCACTCCCCGTCTCGTGTGTCGTGCATCTCTTTTAGTTTAGTGTTATTTGAAGCGCTAAGAGTGTTTAGTCTATTCTTTTCCGTTGGCACGTGGTGTCTTCCCGTTATTACAGGGCGCCTATTTTTTTACCTCTTTTTAGCGCCCACTTATAAGGTGGGTGGCGAGACAATTTGAAAAATGGTTTGGACCTATTAAAAACTCAATAAAAACTTATAAGCTTAAAATTATGCTTAGACAAACACAACCAAGGCGTCCTTGGCTGCAGTCTCATGCACATACGCAATGCCAACATAGACTCCTTTATGGGAAAGCATTTGCTTTCCTGGAAAGCACTAAAAAAGAAACTCGTTTTTTCAGAAAGCAATTGCATTTCCTCAAAGCTACTCAAAACCCATCTTCATTCAAGTGCTTGCATCTTATGCGTAACTTAGCCTCAGTCAAGATTTCCTACTCAGATTGTGGAGTAATCCCTAGCTGATGCTCCGTCACCCATATTGTGATGCATTTGGAATGTCCACTACTTGGTCTCTCATCCATCAAACTTGTGGAACAACTCCTTAGGAGTGCCTCATGTCACCAATCAATGACGCATCAGAGATGTCTATTTCTGATGGCTTACTCGATCTTGTAGATCTACAGGTCCTAACTTTGCAGTTCTAATGTGCACAAATGTAAATAATTTTAATTCATTAAATTTAAATTACATAGAAAATAAGAATATAGCCAATTTAGCAACACTCACCTGTGAGTACCAAGACTTGTGCTCGCCCGACTCTCAAATCTTTCTAGAGGCCTCGAAGGCTCTGTGTGAGTCTCTCTGAATGGCGACCATTATTGGCATTGATGGCTGTTTAGCTTTTTCCACTTTGAGCCTTTACAAGGTTCCATATGAACTTTTATCCTTCTAACATTGTTATAAACGATGATGTGCTTACCAAGTAGCTATATTGCAACTAATTACATGGTTTCATGTAGGACGATTGAAGAATGGAGGCGAGACCAGACCTTGCTGGTCTTTTCAGATTACCGACTCTCTCCCATCGGTCGCGCTCATCACCGCATTTGCTAATGTGGGGTTCTTTCTTGATTTCAATAGGCATTCTTTCTTTTCTTGCCTTCCTTTATGCAGTAGTTTTGTCCAAGCTCCTACCGTCTTCTCGGGTCCCCTTTCTTACAGCCTTGGAGAATGATTGGTCAGTCTCTCTCTCTCTCTCTCTCTCTCTCTCTCTCTCTCTCTCTCTCTCTCTCTCTCACACACACACACACACACACACGCGCGCGCGCGCATGCACGCACAACTCCCTCTTTCAATAAAACACCTTTGTTTTCTTGTTTTTTTCCTTTTCTTAAAAATCCTAATATCTGTTGTGCCAGCTTGCTGTTCATCATCTTCATGTTCTTGTGTGTGTGTGTGTGTGTGTGTGTTGTGTTTGCACTTGAACTGTAAACATTGACACATTGTTTAACATGTTCTTCAGCCCCATGCACTTTTGCCCTACATAAAGTAGACTCGAACTCTTTGGAGCAATTGGGGACCATTGGATTAAGCTTGTTGAATAGGGTCGCATGGCGAAATCAATGTTTTCCCCTATTTTTGATGGAGTGTTTTAAAAGAGGCATTAACTAGGGGCCACACACTCTGTCATCATTTTATTTAGTGTTCAAGTGGGTGCATTAACTTCAAGGCCACACACACTCTCCCATCATCTTATGTAGGCCATTGTGGACTATTCGCCTTGTTATCTCTCCCTTGGTGCCATAGCTTGCTCATTTCTTCTATTGATGTAACTAGCAAGCCACGGGTGAGGTGATGAACCAACAACAAATACACGTCTGAACTTGAAAATCTGTTAATACTTGTACCTCAAAGCAGCTGGAGCCCTCTAGCTAGATGCACTGGCCCCTGAGTTAGGCGCCCCTTTTGGTACTTCTTTTTATATTAATAATGCATATAGTTGCAACTGCCCAGGAGTCGCTCTACAGATATGCAATCATAATCAGTGCAATCATGCACTGATTCTGCTAGAGTAGACCCATTTATAGGCAGTATGGTCCAAAAGGAACAGATACGAAAGCTAGCACCCACAAGCTTCAATTGCTAAAAACATGGAGCTCTAAAAGCTCAGCAAAGTGAATTGCTTTCCAAACCTGCCACCCAAAAGCTTTTGCTTTGTCACATCAGCAGCCTATGTCTGAGATAACACCTATAGCAGCAAAACGCCCTCCGACACAAAGCACGCAGCAGCACCAGCCCGTAGGCCTCAGCCTCAGCACCAGCAGCCCTGAGGCTCTCACGCGCGTAGACTCTCAGCTTCAGCACCAGCCCGTAGGTCTCAGCCTCAGCACCAGCACGCAGCAGCAGCAGCGTGCGCAGGTCTCAAGGCACCAAGGACAGTAGAGTGTGGGCTCTTAGGGCAGCGAGCAGGCTCTATCTACCTGCGTGGACTGTGGGTTGTAGCGTGGGCTGCTCCCTCTCTCTCTACCTGCGGGCTGCTGCCCCTACGCGCACAGCCCCTATGAGCTGCTCATGGAGTGAGCTAGGGGCTGCTCACGCCACCTCCTCCTTGTGGGCTGGGGGCTGCTAGAGCCGCCTCTCGCAAGGACCAGCGGGTTTCCCTTTGCCTACGTGTCCATGGTCTTGCTGGGTATTGTTTCACCCTCATAGAACATGGAAACCATCTCCCCTGCTCCACCTTCACAGGACACAGAAGCCATGAATGTTTCACCTACTTGCAAGCCGCGAGCAAAGGCCACCTTCATGCTCACGAACAAGCGGATGACGCAAATGGAGTGGGAAATGAAGGAATGGAAAACAGAGATGGAAAGATGGTGGAAGGAGAAGGACAACCTCCTTCAGATGGTCTTCAACGAAGGCGCATAATGGAAGAAGGAGAAAGAGAATCTAAACGCAGAGATTGGCCTTCTCCTTCCACCATCCTTCCATCTTTGTTTTCCATTCCTTCATTTCCCTTTCCATTTGCGTCATTTGCTTATTTGTGAGCATGAAGATGGCCTTTTCTTGCGGCTTGCAAGTAGGTGAAACATTCATGGCTTCCGTGTCCTGTGAAGGTGGAGCAGGGGAGATGGTTTCCATTATCTGTGAGGGTGAAGCAATACCCAACAAGACCATGGACACATAGGCAGAGGGCAGCCCGCTGGTCCTTGCGAGGGGCGGCTCTAGCAGCCCCCAGCCCACAAGAGGGAGGTGGTATGAGCAGCCTCTAACTCACTGCATAAGCAGCTCATAGGGGATGTGCGCGCAGGGGCAGCAGCCCACAACTAGAGAGAGAGAGGGAGCAACCCACAGCCCACGCAGGTAGAGAGAGCCTGCTTGCTGCCCTAAGAGCCCACGCTCTGCTATCCTTGGTGCCTTGAGACCTATGCATAGCAGCCTTGAAACCTGCGCACGCTGCTGCTGTTGCGTGCTGGTGCTGAGGCTGAGGCCTACGAACTGGTGCTGAAGTTGAGAGTCTACGCGCGTGAGAGTCTCAAGGCTGCTGCGTGCTGGTGCTGAGGCTGAGGCCTACGGGCTGCTGTTGTTGCGTGCTTTGTGTCGAAGGGCGCTTTGCTGCTGCAGGTGTTATATTTTTTGTTGCTGCTTTTGAGAGTGAGAGAGAAAGAGAGAAAGGAAATGAAATGAAATGTTACATTAACGTCTGCAAAAGGCCAAAATGACCTATGAGACTAATCGCAAAAGACCGTACAATGTCAATTTGTGATATGTGTACCCTCCCTGCCCCCATATATATGAGTGCCCAAGGTGGGCGCCCAACTCAAGTGGGTGGCGAGCCCCAAACTCGGGTGGCCGGACAAGGTACAACCTAGACTATGGGTGGCCAGCCCGGAGGCACTAGCCGTATAAGGAAGTGCCCTAGACCTGCGTGAAGCATCAAAGTGGTGTAAATCTAACACCCCCTCTTAGCACCTGATGCTAAACAAACCGCGTGAAGCCGAAGATGTGAGGCAAAGGATGAATATCTCTGTTGCGATGTTTGTAGCAGTCTGAGGTGTCCCAACCTTCGAGAGATCTTCATGGTAAAGTGCCGTCACGAGCAGTGTAGCAAACTGCTGTAATTCGCTGATACAGGGTGAAGATATTGCGTGAAGGTCCCGAACTGAGTGTGAAAACTAAGTGCCAATAGACCTACAAGTGTCCTTCCCAATAGGATATGTGGTGTCTATAGTCAAACCGTCTCGAGAAAATGGAGAAGCCCAGGAACCGTCATGAGAATGACCGGAATCCTGTCAATGTACGAACCTATAACCCAGTGTGGCCAGGTCGCTAGCTGTGTAAAACTTCAGGAAGGCCAGATGTAGCAATCTGCGCCGTAAACGTCCTCCGAAACAAGGAAACCAAACTAAACAGTTTGCAGTGTAGAAGCTACCGTAAGCGGCAATAGTCACCTGTAGACAACACGGACCACCACCGGATGGTGTCCTGTCAGTGGGTAGGGTAATCCAAGATGAGGGAAAAGCCAGACTCAACAGTCTGCGTTGTGAAGGGCCTCTGAGAAGAGGTGTGGTCAGACCAAGCTGTCTGCACTGTAATCGTCCTGTATGAAGAAGGGAAGCTAGACTTAGCAGTCTGCGCTGTGAAGATCAATTTGTCTGTGCCATCTTGCCTGTATCTCCTACCTCCAATCCTCCGGTTGTCAATCAAAATAGAATCCGCGCCAACACCACCACCAAACCACGACTCGGTGTGGCTCTCAATGTAAATGAAGTGGGAGTGGCCTATTGCCTAGGTTAGTGGATAAGTCTGATGTAAGGTTACCGAGGGTGAGTGTAAGCAACTGTGAAGGTAGCAATCCAAATGATCAAGAATGTAGAAGAGCAACTGCACTACCATCCAAGCCAAGCTCCGGGTGACTCCGGATGTAGTCGTGGGATGCCTAATCTCCCGCATCTCGCGGGTAAACTCTCCAATAGAGCCAAAGCATTGAAGTCCCACTCCAGTCTGTAGATCCAAGCAATGAACCTGTCCAAGAAGAGATCCAAGATCCTCTCCCTAAGTCCATGTAGATGCTCGTGTGTAAGCAAGTGATCTGACGTGTCGAGGTCAAGTGGTAAGTGTCTGTCCACCCAAGATGGTGGTGTCCTCTTTGGGAATGTCGGAATCCGATATGCCATCAGCATGTCCATATCTCGTGTGAACTCCTCTGATGAGTGCATAGGTGTGTTCATAGCAAACCACAAGTCACCACCCCCTCTGGAGTGCGCAACCCCCCGAATGATGTCTGGAATGAATGGATCTCCCAAGGATCGTACGCCCGTAGATGATCAAGCCGATGTCGAAGATACCGTGTACTGTAGCAGTCACTGAGAGACTGCACGGACCACGATCGGATGGTGTCCTGCCAGGCGGTAACTTCATCCTCTATGAAAAACACAAGCCATGTGGCTGCTGTCCACCCAAAAACACTACTCCGAGGTGATGAAAACGCTGCTGTCCAGCAATTTTCAGCGTGCTCGTACGCTCCCGGTAGGGTCTGGAGCGGTGCAGAGGGTGTGGGGAGGGTGGGTAATCAATGTCACAGCCCCAGGTGGGCTGGAAACAGAGAAAACACAACAGGTGTGTATAGCTGAAAACTGTAATAGAATCAGAGGAATCTCGCTAGCAAGGCACCGGATGCCGAGCTGTGTAGGAGGCAGGATCCAGTGGGCCAAGGCTGACGCCACCCCCCTCTGCTAAAACGCTGCTGAATCAGCCCTAAAAACGCTCCAAAACACAAATCTTGCTGAAAAACGTAGGTGGAGCAGAGGGTTTTCCACCGACTGAATGGTCCTAGAAGTGTAGCGCTGGGTGTAGAAGGTGATCGCCAGGTGTGGGAGCAAAAAGTGTAGGTGGAGGTGGGGTCCTCCGTGACAGAAAAATGCCAGATTCCATCGCGTGTCTAGGTTTTGCAAAACGTTGGCAGATCTGCAGAAACGCTGTGGCTGATCTGATCCCTTGGGAGGAAAACCTCATGCTGATGGTGAAGTGCTGGTCCCATGGAGAGCCTGAAGCTGCTGATACCATGTGAGAGTGCACGTGTGCGGAAGCGAGAGAGAGAGAGAGAGAGAGAGAGAGAGAGAGAGAGAGAGAGAGAGACATGTTGGTATGGGGAAGAGGGGGCGATTAGCCGCCTTGACTAACAGAGTATGAGACCGTACAATGTCAATCTATGATATGTGTACTCCCCCCTGGTGTCACAAAGTGATGACGTGGCTGCGCGTGTGTACACACACACACACCTTGCACAAGACGGAAGAAATGCAACGTGGCTGCCAGTCCCGGAAAGTGCGGAGCAGCTGACACGTGGCAGCTGTACGGACCCCCGTGATTTGCGGCGGAATTTGCGGAAGCAACAGGCTGTAGCAATTATGCTTTTTGGCAGCTTTTGGCCTTTCTTTTTATTCTACGCAAGAGATGGGAGAGAGGGAGAACTCTTTTGCTTTATTTTTAGGCTCAAGAGAGAGAGAGCTTGAGAGAGAAAAATAACCAGCTTTTGCTTTATTTTAAAAAGGCTTTTGATTTCAGCTTTTGGGGCTCTGCTTTTGGCAACCCTTGTACTCTTCAAATAAGTGGGTAGGCCACTCACAACTCAGAGCATCTGGACGCAGAGTCTGAGTGTGAGCGCTTGCCCGCACTCTTATTCTTTGAACTCAGATTAATTGAAAAAGAAATACCGAAAGGGGCGCCAGTCTTTGGGGCCAATAACTCTAGGCACGGAACTCGTCGGGCCAGTGTCCAATAAAATGTGAACTGTGAACTGTTTTGAATTGCTTATTTGGTGCTGTCGTGGTAGATTCTTGACTTGGAGTGTCCAAGTCTGTTACAGTGGTATCAGAGCACGGCCGATTTCTCTTCTACGGGAAATCCGATCCCTAATTTTTTTCCCGCAGCACCTATGGCTTCAGGCAAGAATCAATCGAATCCCTTTGCATCCGGAGATGCGGAAAGGGATCACAACGAAGATTCCGGCAAGGAGTATAGCGCGCCTCGGCCTACTCAAGCGGAGTGTCAAGAGATGGAGCACCGACAATTGATCGGCGATACAACAAAGATGATGCTTAATTTTGCCAAGGACCTGAAATTGGCTAAATATATGAGCAAGACCACTTTGGAAGAGGTGCACACGCAATGGCAGAAAACCACAAAACCACCCCCAAAACCCGCTCCCAAGAAACCTCCTACTCCCAAGAAGTATACAGAGAAGGAATTAGAAGAGGTGGTTGATGCACGAATTGCTTAGCTTTTTGACGCGCAGAACAAAGCCGAAAAGCACGGCAAAAAGAAAAAGAAAGGCGTTGATTTCCCGGGTTATTTGGGTCGCCAGTCTACCTTTGAAAAAGCAAGAAAGCAGAAGAAGCGTGTTCAATTTGAAGAAGTACCTAGTTCTTCTTCTTCTTCTTCTTCTGCCAGTTCTTCTAGCTCATCTGACTCGAGCGAAGAAGACCGAAAAGGCAAAAAGCGAAGCAAGAAGCAATGCTTCGAAAAGGGCAAGAAAAAGGAAAAGAAGTCTAAATCTCGCCCCGTGAGTGACAGTTCTCAGACTCCGACGACAGCAACTTTTATGCAAAGAAGAAGAATTTTTATAAAGCCAACCAGTATGACTTTCTGGAAGACAAAAGCAAGAAAGTCCGAGAGTTTAAGGAAGGTGGACAGTCAATTAAATTTAACACGTTTTCTGGATATAGAGATACTTCGAAGGCTTTGTCTTTTGTACAGTAGTTTAACATCGCTTTCGCGGGAGGGCGTTACTCAGAGCACACTAAGATTCAGAGAGCTGCCTCTTACTTAAAGGGGAATGCTCGAACTTGGTGGTCCACGCTTCTATTAAGCAAGACTGCGCTAGTTAAATGGCTGAAACTCAAGAGGCTTTTTATTTCTTCTTGGCTGACTCGAGAGTATTAACGTGATGTATGAATTGCTTGGAACCATCTTCGGATGACCAAGAAGGATACAGTGGACGCTTATTGCGAGAGATTTTGGAGCTCTTTTCTACCCTCCTCTTCATTTAAGAAGATCTCGTTCAAGGAACAGATTGAGAGGTTTACCTTGGGTCTACCTACAGAGATCCGAGATCACTGCTTGGAACAGAAGTCAGCTTCCATTCAGGAATTGATGAGTCATGCGAAACGGGGTTTTGCCATTCACTCTGGCAGTTTGACCTACCCCACCGATGAGATCATGACACAAAGAGCCGAACAAACTTTGACAAATGAAAGTAGAAAGAGAAAGAGCAACCCAGAAAAGAAAGATGCACGACCCAAGCTTCCTCAGAAGAGAGCTTGCTTCATCAGAGAAGGGAAGTGCTATGGATGTGAGGAAACTGGACATATCTTCGCAAAGTGCCCTAAAAAGGCACAGAAAGAACAGAATGACAAGGACGACGAAAGGCTTGAGAGTTCGAGAGCAGTTGAGGACCGTGGAAGAAAAGGCAAAATGAAAACAGGACTGGTTCCAGATTGCGTGGGTACCGATATCAGCACGATAGACGAAAGTACAGAACTTTGCCGAGCTTGGGGCAAAGTGAAAGACCAAGAAGCCCTGATCTTCTTTGATGGAGGAGCCAAGGCCAACTTCATTTCACCAGAATTGGCGGCGCGGCTTGAGATCACTCCCGATCGGATGGGACCACTTGCGGAGGCAATGCACCCGGCAGGGACGTAGCCATTACACCTGTCATTGGCAAACTTCGGTTGCATTGTCAGGGGTATTTGGGGCATGAGGACTTTTACATAATGCCTTTGGAAGGTTGTGATGTCCTCTTTGGAATTCCCTGGTACCACAAGAACAACGTTGTGGTCGACTATCGGGCGAGGAAAGCGACATTGACTACAGAGAAGGGCAGAACAATTGTACTTGATATTAAACTTAAGGGCGAGTCTGTTCCTATTGTATCAGCTTCGGCCATTTCCAAATTAGTGAAATCCAGTCTGTTTGTACTCGATCTTTATGAAAGAGTTGAGTGATGAAGATAGGACAAATATGTTTGAACTTGATAAAGAACGCCAAGATTTTCTCCACTCTCATGCCGATTGCTTCTCAGAGGGCCTGCCAGGCGAGTTACCACCTGCTCGTCCTGAAGATCAAACCATTGATTTGATACCTGGAAGCACATCACCGAACTGGCCACCTTACCGTGTGAGTCGAGCTCAAAATGAAGAGATTATGAACCAAGTGAAAGACCTCTTGGAAAAGGGTCTTGTCCAGTCTCGTACTTCATCGTATTGCTCTCCAGTGTTGCTGGTTTTGAAGAAAGACGGATCTTGGAGAATGTGCATCGATTATAGAGCTCTCAACAAAATCACCATCAAGAACAGATTTTCGATTCCTAGGATCGATGATATACTCGACAGATTACAGGGATCCTCATGCTGTTAGGTGCAGCGGAATGAATGTTTGCGCTTTGCTCAAGATGAGTTGTCCGAACTGTGCTCAAGGTTCCTTTTGTTCTTATGGAAGGTAGAGCCTTCCGTTCTTAATGAGAGAATGCTATGATCACAAACAAAGTGAATGGACACTGTGCGTGCAAGTGAATGAGACTGAGAGATAGAGAGAGAAGAGAGATACAACACCAGACGTTGTAAAACCCTCCTCCGAAGGCCCCACTCTCGTCGGCGAGAGTGGTCTACTTATTATTGCACAAACTGGTACAAACTGAATGCATGTAACTGATGCAAGTCTAGGCTATGTCGACGATGACGACGGGGATGATGACACCGACCTAAGGTCTAAAATCTGCAATCTTTTATCGGCTGTCCAAAAACGCTATGGGCTGAAATCTGCGGCTAGTCCAATAACGCTGATTTTGGGGCTGTTTCTGTAGGTCTTTGACGCTGAAAATCTGCAGGTTTTAGGGCTGAAAACTGATGGTCTTTCCGGGCTGAATCTGCTCCTCTTTAAGGGGCTGAATTTGCAGGTTCTTCATTGCTGTAAACGCTGCATTGTTGTGGCTGAAAACGCTGCAAATCTGCAAAAACGCTAGGTTGATGTGTCTGTCAAAAACGCTAGGTTGCTGGGTCTCCAAAACGCTAGGGCAAGGGTTTCCAAAAACGCTTGTTGATGGGTGTCTGTGGCAATGATCTTCTGATGGAGAAACGCCAGGCTAATGCTGTGGGTGGCGATGGTGCTTGATGAAGAAAACGCTAGATCTGGGTCTTGCTTGGAGGGAAGTCCACCAAGGTCTTGTTGGAGAAGTTGCCTGCTGAGCTTGGCTCCTGCTGCCTCTTCTGCCAATTAGTGCTAGCCTAGGTTTGCTTATATACAAACTTACTCAATTTGCCCTACCTACTTTCCAACAAAAGTCACTTAAAAATAACAAGTGAAAAATGTCAAAAATAGAGAAAATAGGCTAAATGCACTGGAAAATTCCCCTGAAGGATTCTGATGGATTTTGATGGGAATGCTTATGATCATGTTGTGTGGAACCAGAGGATATGCATCTAATCTAAGTGGCTGGGCATGCACGGTCTACGAATAGACTCACAAAAGTGCCAGATTACTTCTAAATCTAGACTGACTGGACTGACAGAACCCTGATCGTATTGTAGCTTGGCCACGGACACATAGGGTTGGATGTGTCACGTGACACATGCTTTAGCAAGATTGATTTGAAGAGTGGATATCATAAGATCCGAAAAGCGAGGAGTTACTTCGCTCCTTTGTCAAGAGATGCCTCGAAATTTTTGAATACTAGAGTCACTGATGTCTCTTTGAGCTTCATGGATACTGAGAGCTGACAGTATTCTGTTGTATGACTTTATGAAATAAAATTCCGAAATATAAAACTGATTTGTTCTTAACTTGTTTTTAAGTGCAGGAACTGATAAACGAAATGACTGCAGCATTTTGCTCTAAATGATCTCGAATAGACATGGTTACAATAGGTGTTAGTCAATCGAGCATCCCGATCGAATCTAGATGCGATTGCTAACTACATTGCCGACAAATCATGGCCTAAGATCCGAATGAATGTTGAATGTGATATGTTTGTGATGTCCTATGATGTCAAGTGATGTCGTGTGATGTCGTATGATGTGACTGTCGATTGGTACATGTGCTAGATGTGTGTTCCTAGTGCGTCGGTACTAACAGTCAGTGTCTGCTAAGACAGTTTATGGCTTCTGTCTGTTTTGCAGGCGTAATCGAGGGCGATTACAATGCTTTCAAGAGGGGGGTATGTCACAAAGTGATGATGTGGCTGTCCGTGTGTACACACACACCCCTTGCACAAGCCGGAACAAATGCTGACGTGGTTACCAGTCCCGGAAAGTGCGGAGCAGCTGACACGTGGCAGTTGTACGGACCCCCGTGATTTGCGGAAGCAACAGGCTGCGGCAGTTATGCTTTTTGGCAGCTTTTGGCCTTGCTTTTTATTCTACGCAAGAGATGGGAGAGAGGGAGAACTCTTTTGCTTTATTTTTAGACTCAAGAGAGAGAGCTTGAGAGAGAAAAATAACCAGCTTTTGCTTTATTTTAAAAAGGCTTTTGATTTCAGCTTTTGAGGCTCTGCTTTTGGCAACCCTTGTACTCTTTAAATAAGTGGGTAGTGTTGGGTTAAAGGCCTAAATAACCCCTTTTTGTACATTTTTATACTTTGTCCAGGTTCATATTGAACCTGGACACATTTTTTAAAGGTCACTTATAATAAAAGTGGGAAAACCCAAAACTCACTTATTGAGTTTTCCCCAAACACGTGAGCTCTCTCTCTCTCCCTCTTCGTTCTACTAGCGCTTTTCTTCAGCAACACAGGGCCTCCGCTTCAAGCCTCAAGGCCTGCACATCTTCGCGTGCTCTATCACTTGCACACACCGCCGTGCGCTCATCAATTGGTATCAGAGCCAGATTAGGGTTTCAAAAGCTTTGCGCAGGTGGCTGGACAGCAGGCAAAAGGCTTCTCTCGCATCTAATTTCCGCTTTCATTGCGAAGCCCCTTGCTTCCGGTGTCACCTAAAACAAGGTGAAATTAGGTCAAAACAGGTAAAAACCAGAAAATTACAGGTCAAAACAGCAAAACGCAGGTGTTCTAAATCGATTCCCGTGAATGCCCCTTGCTTTTCCCACTCAAAACAGGTCCATTTGATGCAAATTGATGCGCCAAAACAGTAAATTTGCAGAAAATTCAGAATTGGATTGTTTTTATGTACACAAATTGAGGTTCATGTACACCTTTTGTGGGTTTATGCAAGTACGCATTGGGGATACTTATTAATTGCTGAAATTTTCAGCACATTGTATGCAACGTGCGGTACATTGTCACTGGAAATTTTCAGATTTTGTGTAGACACTTTTTGCTGCATTTTTATCCGTGCAAATGGCCTCTACTTCCTCGTCGTCTGATGCCAAGAGCTTGATAGAAATCAAGCGATTTGACGGCACAGGTTGTTGGGGTATAGGCGCCTGTGCCTTGCCCGGCCGCCCGGCCGCCCGGAGTTTGGGCGTCCACTGACTTGTATACCTTATACATAGCATAAGTGTATAGGGGGCTGCTCACTCTTTTGAGTCTCCCCACCCATATCTGTGTGTCGTGTGTCTCCTTCTCTCTCTCTCACTCTCCGTCTGTGGTGCTCCCCGATCCCCTTCAATTGGTATCAGAGCTTTGGCTTCGCGACAGATGGAGTGCTATAGAGGAGTGAGCTTTCGGCTATGGTGAGCTCGCTTTCGGTGGAAGCTTGAGATCGCCTTTTGTAGTCTTTAGACTAGGTTCTCTTGCTTAAAGGCACAGTTGCCTTTAAGTGGGAGGTTGTTGGGGTATAGGCGCCTGTGCCTTGCCCGGCCGCCCAGAGTCTGGGCGCCCACTGACTTGTATACCTTATACATAGCATAAGTGTATAGGGGGCTGCTTACTCTTTTGAGTCTCCCCACCCATATCTGTGTGTCGTGTGTCGCCTTCTCTCTCTCTCACTCTCCGTCTGTGGTGCTCCCCGATCCCCTTCAATTGGTATCAGAGCTTTGGCTTCGCGACAGATGGAGTGCTATAGAGGAGTGAGCTTTCGGCTATGGTGAGCTCGCTTTCGGTGGAAGCTTGAGATCGGTGAGCAACCACCAGATCTGTGCTCATGGAAGCTTGAGGGGCATTCCCAAGCTTGAGGGAAGAGTGTATTGCAAGTGTGTATGGTTATTTGCAGCCATACTTGCAGGAAAAATGCAGATTTTCATTTCCGCAGGTCATTTTTCGGGCCCCAAAAACAGTGTTTTTTGCATAACTTTTGTATACGGAATGCGATTTATGCAAGGTTAAGGTGTAACCTGGGGTTTTGGCACGCTCCGGACGCAATGGTGATGTCTATTTGAGCTGATTTTGACCTCTGAAATTTCTGCTGCAGCAACAAGTTTTTGCTGCGTTTTTGGGCCGAAAACAACGTTTTTTTTTGGCATAGCTTTCACACCCGAACTCAAATACATGTGATCCAGGAGTCTACCTTGGGGTTTTGGCACGCTCCGGACGCGCTCTTCATATCAGAATTTTAAAATTCTGAACGCTGAATTTTTTGCAGCAGCAGTTGTTTATTGTGTGTCGAGGATTCCACACATGGTTTGCTCTCAAATGTGAGAGTGATATTTGCTGCAAGTTTCCTCATAGGTGGGAGGATACAATGTATGCCTTATGTGGTTTGATATTCATGGAGACTAATGTGATTGCATTTTGAGCTCGGCAATATATGCCTCGAGCATGTTTTTTGGCAGTCACAGGTAGAGCAGATATTTGTGTACTAGATTTGCAGGTGTTTGCAATGATGTATGCAAAGTGTGGAGATTGGTGTATGCATTTAGAGTGCGGTTTGATGCGCTTTGGTTGCTCGTGGTTTTGAGCATGCAGTCAGTTTGGTTACTGGTTTTGTGGCCGTTTTACTGACAAAACTCTGACGAAATTTTCCCAAGAGTTTTATGCGCATTGTTGGTGCGATCGATGTTGCGATTGCTTATAGCACTCAGGATTTGTGTGCAGTGTTTTTCCTTTTGGGTGGTGCATTGCGAGCATGTTTTGCTCTGCTTTTTTGGTCTTGAGCTGTGTGTGCTCGGCCATTTGGAGCTTCCACAAGAGCATACATCACTCTCAACTGAGCTCACAAGCTCCCATTGCATTCTCACAAAGCTTCCGAGCTTTCTTAATCTCTCTACCGTCGAGAGCGAGCGAGCTATCGTTTCGAAGCTCTCAAAGTCGTCATGCTCTCCGCGATCGCCATGGCTCTGATACCAATTGTGAGGTGATTCCGGACGAGTACATTCCCGGATTGGCCATTTGGGCATTTGTTGTTGTCTCCATTGCAATTTACAGTTGTGTTTTTTACTCCAGTTACAGAGGAGACTTTGTCAAAATTTTGCCAGATATGTATGCCTATTGTAGAGGCTAGTGCGCTTGACCTCTTGTTCACCTTCTTTGCTTGAGACAGTTGTTTGCTCTCGGGTGGGAGAGTTTTGTTATCTCGAGCATTGTTTGCCATAGTATTTGGCAGTTTGGATTGCGGCGTGTATTCGCATCCATATCTTTTGTCCGCAAATTGTGGTTCTAGTGGGAGACCTTCTGCATACTTTGTGCATCGAGCTATTCCGCACTTGCTTTTTTGGTTCTGTCTCAGTTGTGTGGTTGCCGACAGTTTTTTGGATTGGTTTTACTGCTCTTTGGTTGTACAGGTTGCCAGACATGGCAGTATGCACGTCAGAGTTTGAGCTCTTTGTTACGAGATTTGATGGGTCAAATTTCGCTTGGTGGAGCTCGCATATGCTTGATGCATTGACTTGTTTGGGCCAGGCATTGCCACTGCAGGGCAAGGATGCGAGGCCAAAGTCCATGTCTGACAGTGCGTAAGAGGACTTGGATGCACTAGCGCGGTCGACGATTATGTTGAGCCTAGTAGAGTCAGTCTATTGCATAGTTATGCATGCACGTACAACTAGAGATTTATGGCAGTTGTTGTGTCAGAGATATGACACCTCACAGTCCAGAGATGCGCCTAGAGCGAGATGCAGGTCTCAGAGACGGAGATTGCACACTTGTTGGCATTGTGGACACACAGGACACATTCAGAGGCGTTGTTTTCGCAGGATGGGACAGCGCAAACGTCAATACAGGTTGGATGCTTCAGTTTTGACTACATCGGAGGCAGATGTTGTGTATGAGGCTACACACGACGGTGAGGTCGTTCTTGCTTCCATGTTTACTCCTGAGGTTCTCATGTCATGCGATGGCACATTACCTTCGCAGTGGATGCTAGATACTGATGCTTCATTTCACGTCTCACCGAGACGCGAGTACTTTTGCTCGTATGCTAGCGGTTTGCTTGGACATGTGCGCTTGACTGATGGTTTAGTCCATGACATTGTTGGTGCAGGAGATGTTCGGATGTCATTGCCGAGTTGAGCAATGCTAGTGCTGAGGCATGTTCGGCATGTGCCGAGTTTGACTCGGAGTTTGGTCTCCGTGAGTCAGTTGAGAGACAGTGGATGCCATGTTGTGCTAGATGAGCACGGTTTTAGTTTGCATCGTGGACAGCTTGTTTTAGCTAGAGGTGCTAGTGTTGATAGCACATATCCGATGCATGTTAGTCACGAGAGAGATGGCACTATCTCTGTGACATTGTTGCAGCCATGTAGACAGCAGAGACGGGTTTCCTTTGCTAATAGGTTGCATGCTGCCTTGCCTTTGTGTCAGCAGAGTAGTGAGACAGTTGTGTGTGTGCCTACTGAGGTTAGGCAATTAGAGCAGGCGGGCTCTTGTGAGACACAGCAGGTTGTGCATCTGTCTTGTGGTGACGTTCACGCAGACAATGGTATCTCTGGGGATGCACACCTTGGTCAGTCATCCGTTGAGATGACATCGGTTGAGCCAGAGACAGATGCATTGTTCTATGATGCATTTGATACATTTGAGGGCGACAGTGTCCTTCAGACAGCTGTGTGTGATTGCAGTGGTGCTGATTTTTCGGTTTTGCAGTCATTCTCAACAGATATGCCTTTGCCAGAGGATGTTGACATAGTGATGCATAGTCAGGTGGTTCCTGATGAGGATGCATATGGCACTGAGGTTGCTGACAGGGATAGGTTGGCACACATAGTGCATGTTTCGTCGGCTTTCGGGTCTCTCATGTCTGACCTTTTGGTCTCGAGACCTGATCTTGCTTATGCGGTTGGTGCATTTGCAGTGGGAGTTGTCAGTCGTGCGATGACTGACACTGGCATTGTGCATTGTGGAGCCATGCAGGTCGTCACTCGATACCTGCATCAGGAGTGTCATCGTAGCTCTAGCCGTAGTGGTATGCATGTTGCATCTACACTAGAGTGGTTACAGAGTGAGCTAGTGGGCATAGGTTGAGAGCCTTCTTCTCTCACTTCTTGTATATACTAGTTGTAGGCTAGTCTTCTCGCCACTTATCAGCACACAGCCTTTAGTGGGAGAATGTTAGGTAAAGGCGGTGTGCCTCACCGTGCTTTACTCGTGTCTGTCGGCCAGTGTCCAGCTGCCCACATTTATCTCCTTACTCTTTATACATACAAAGAATAAGGAGCTCTCACTCACATTCTCACATGGTACTCATACAGTGAGATTTGGAAGCTCCACCCCACATCCTGTGTCCTGCTCTCTGTCTCCCTCCCTCTCCTTCTCACTCTCCGCATACGCACCGCATCCGCGCACTCACACAGGTTTCGACCTATGGCAGGACAGGATGCAGGGGATTTTGTTCCTCAAGGATTGTGAGGACGCCCTTTTGGCTGTAAAGCCTGAGGATATGCCGGATGAGGATTGGGCCAAGCTCAACAAAAGGGCAAAGGCCTACATCAAAATGGCTGTGACCAATGACATTCTAGTGGACATAATGGGCTTGGACAGTGCACATGCAATTTGGCATAAGTTGAAGGCCACTTATGAGAATGTCACCCCTGTGAATCAGGTGCATTTGATGCGCAAACTGGTGAACACGATGCTTGACGAAGCCAAGTCGGCTTCTGAGCACTTAAGTGCTTTCACCAGTGTTATGAGTCAGCTACAGGATACTGGGCTTCAACCTTTTGATGAAAAATTGAAAGCCATATTTTTGTTGATGACTTTGCCAGACTCTTGGGAAACGCTTGTGAGTGATAGCCCCAACCTCACATATGATGGAGTGCGAGGCTCCATCTTAAATGAGGAAATTAGACACAAGTCTAGTGGTGGGGAAGGTGGCAATTCTGCTTACAATGCGAGAGGCAAAAGTCAGAAGCAAAAGCAAGTCTAGGGATAAAGATGTGACTTGTTATCAGTGTGGCAGAAAAGGCCATAAGAAGCCAGATTGCAGGTATTTCAAGAAAGAGCAGGAAAGGAAGAAGGAATCACAGGAGAAGAAGAAGACAAAGGATAAGAAAGGGGAAAAATCAGCAGGTACCTCCTCCAAGGATTCGGAGACTGTCAATGTATCCTCTAGTGTGGTTATCACAGAGTTATCCGACAGTGAAGAGATCTTGGTTGCAGCTTCATGCCCCTCAGATTTTGTTGTAGCAAATGCAAAAGACATGCTTATCTCACGTAGAGATGTCATTGATGCATTGCTAAGTGCAAATGATGGCCTTAACACAGTCTTGGATAGTAGATTCGGGTGCCTCATTTCATGTGACTCCATCTGTGGAGTGTTTTGCTTCTTATCATGCAGGCAAGTATGGCAAGGTTTACCTTGGGGATAACCATGCTTGTGACATTGAAGGAATGGACACTGTGCGCTTGGTATTAAACAATGGCCAAGAGTTTATGCTTAAAGATGTAAGGTATGTACCAGGCATCAAGAAGAGTCTATTGTCTGTTGGCCAGATGGATGCACAGAGTTATACAACCATTTTTGTTGGGGTTCATGGAAGTTTCTTAAGGGATCATTGTCAAGGGATGCAAGAGTGATACATTGTACTATTTACATGGAAAAGCTTTGCTTGGCAAGTTTCTTGCAGTGGCTGAAGTTGCTTCTCATTTGGAGTTGTGGCACAAAAGACTTGGCTATATGAGCCAGAAGGGACTTGATGTGCTCTCCTCTTTGAAGAGAGTTGATTTAAAGGGCACCAAATTAGATTTCTGTAATGACTGTTTGTATGGTAAACAAAAGAAGTCTTCTTATTATTCTGGTGTCTCGTGCAAAGCTAATGCTCTTGATTTAATTCACTCCGATGTATGTACAATGCTTGTTAAGTCTTTTGGTGGTGCATTATACTTTGTTACATTCATTGATGATTGCACTAGGAAAGGCTGTGCATATTTGTTAAAGAATAAGAGTGACATTAATGCATTTAAGAGGTTTCATGCTTTTGTGACCATGCAAAAGGGTAGTAAGCTTAAATGTTTGAGATCTGACAATGGGGGGGAGTACACGTCTGTTGAATTTCAGCGTTATTGCGAAGAATATGGGATTAAAAGGGAGTTGACAGCCCCTTATAATCCATCTTCTAATGGTGTGGCTGAGAGGTATAACCGTACTTTATGTGAGAGAGTGCGTTCCATGTTGTCCACGGCTAATCTCCCTCATGGGTTTTGGGGAGAGGCTTTGAAAACCGCAGTTCATGTATGCAATCGCTCTCCTAACAGTACGCTGAAAAATGACATTCTAAAGGAGGTTTGGTCTGGCAAACCTGTCTCTTATGATCATTTGAGAGTGTTTGGCTGCGAGGCTTTTGTCCATGTTCGTAATGACTTGAGGACAAAGCTAGATGCCAAGTCCATCCAAGGACTCTTCCTAGGTTATGGGGAAGAGGGTGAAATGGGCTACAGGATATGGTTGCCTCAGTTTAAGAGGGTAGTACGCAGCCGAGATGTAGTGTTCAATGAGGCTAAATTGCTGAAAAATGCTACATCTTTTGAAATTGACAAGAAATCGGTCAAATTTCAGCCTCTCTTGCCACCTATTGATGTTGAAAAAGAGCCTCAGGATGTATTACCGCAAGCTGAAATTGATAATCAGCCGGTTAACCTTGAGCCAGAAGAGGTAGGACATGATTTAGATGCTCCAAATGAGGATGAACAGCCACCTGTCATGGCTGAAAATGAGTTGCCTCCTGATGTAGAACATGTGCCTGAGAATGTAGATTATTGGGTACGCAGGTCTACTCGTGTCAGAAGGTTGATACAGCGCTTTGAGCCCTCTTTGCATCATGTTATGTTGACAGATGAGGGAGAGCCTCTTACGTATAAAGAGGCAAAGACATATGAGTCAAGCAGTAAGTGGGAGCTTGCAATGCAAGAGGAAATGAAATCCTTGTATGCAAATGATACTTGGATCTTTTGCCATTGCCTAAAGGGAGAAAGGCTCTTCCTAACAAATAGGTATACAAGATTAAGATTGTGGATGAAAAACCCAAGTACAAGGCAAGATTGGTTGCAGAAGGATATACACAGAAAGAAGGAATTGATTTTCAAGAAATCTTTTCTCCCGTTGTAAAGCTTACAACTTTACGTGTCCTTTTTGCTCTCGTTGCGGTGCTTGATTTGGAATTGAATCAAATGGATGTAAAGACCGCGTTTTTGCACGGTGACATTGAAGAGGACATATACATGAAACAACCTGAAGGTTTTGTAGTTCCTACACGTGAGGAACTTGTATGCAAACTGAAAAGGGCTTTGTATGGTTTGAGACAATCATCACGGCAGTGGTATACGAAGTTTGACACTTTTATGCTATCTCAAGGCTTTAAACGAAGCCATGCAGATCATTGTTTGTATACGAAAAGGGATGAAGATGGTAGTCCCATCATACTTGTTCTCTATGTTGATGACATGGTGCTTGGCGGGAAACATAAGACTAGTCTTGATGCTCTGAAACGTAAGCTAAATTCAACATTTGCTATGAAGGATTTGGGTGATGCAGAGCATATTTTGGGCATGCGTATTAAAAGAGATAGAAAGCTGAAATTGTTGTTTTTATCTCAAGAAAGGTACATTGCAAAAGTACTTGATAGGTTTAATATGGCTGATGCTAAGCCTCTTGGAGTACCTTTACCTCCATACACTAAGCTTAGCAAAGCAATTTCCCAAAGGATGAGGTAACATTGAAAGCAATGAAGGGAATCCCTTATGCATCAGCTTGTGGTTCTCTTATGTATGCTATGGTTGCCACTCGTCCCGACATTGCTTATGCAGTGGGAGTTGTTAGTCGATACATGTCGAATCCTGGCAAAGCGCATTGGGAAGCTGTCAAATGCATTATGAGATATTTGAAAGGTACACAATCAAAGTGTATCTGTTATGGCAAAAGTGACTTAAAGTTGCAGGGATATTGTGATGCAGACATGGCAGGTGACATGGATACCAGGAAATCTACCAGTGGATATGTATTTGCCATTGCTGGTGGTGCAGTCTCTTGGTGTTCTAGGTTACAGAAAATTGTGGCATTGAGTACTACTGAGGCTGAATATATTTCAGCCACAGAGGCTTCAAAAGAGGCCATTTGGTTGGGCAGACTTGCAAAAGAACTTGGCATGCCTGCTCATACACTCGTGTTGGGTTGTGATAGCCAGAGTGTTGTCTATTTAGCCAAAAATGCCATGTTTCATGCGCGTACCAAACACATAGATGTGCAGTACCACTTCATACGACAGGTATTGGAGAACGGTCTAGTCAGCTTGACTAAGATCCATACATAGGATAACCCTGCAGATGTTCTCACCAAGAGTCTTGCTAAGGCTCAACATGAGCATTGCATACAGCTGGTGGGAGTAGTTTACTTAAAGGCGTAAGTGGGAGGTTGTTGGGTTAAAGGCCTAAATAACCACTTTTTGTACATTTTTATACTTTGTCCAGGTTCAATATGAACGTGGACACATTTTTTAAAGGTCACTTATAATAAAAGTGGGAAAACCCAAAACTCACTTATTGAGTTTTCCCCAAAAACGTGAGCTCTCTCTCTCTCTCTCTCTCTCTCTCTCTCTCTCTCTCTCTCTCTCTCTTTTCATTCTGCTAGCGCTTCCCTTCTGCAGCACAGTGCCTCCGCTTCAAGCCTCAAGGCCTGCACATCTTCGCCTGCTCTCTCACTTGAACACACCGCCGCGCGCTCATCAGGTAGGCCACTCATAACTCAGAGCATCTGGACGCAGAGTCTGAGTGTGAGCGCCTGCCCGCACTCTTGTACTTTGAACTCAGATTAGTACAAAAAGAATACCGAAAGGGGCGCCAGTCTTTGGGGCCAATAACTCTAGTCATGGAACTCCGCCGGGCCAGTGTCGAATAAATTGTGAACTGTGAACTGTTTTGAAGTGGTTATTTGGTGGTGTCGCGGTAGATTCTTGAATTGGAGCGTCCAAGTCTATTGCACCTGGCCCCATATATATGAGTGTCCAAGGTGGGCGCACAACTCAAGTGGGCGGCCGGACAAGGTACAACCTAGACTATGGGTGGCCAGCCCGGAGACACGAGCCGTACAAGGAAGTTCCCTAGACTTGTGTGAAGCAGCAGAGTGGTGTAAAATTAACACTTCCACCCTCTCGACCTGAGGATCATACAATTGATTTGATCCCAAGGAGTTCTCCTCCAAATCAGCCCCCTTATAGAGTCAGTTTAATGCAGCAGGAGGAGATACTCAAGGAGGTTAATGAATTTTTGGAGAAGGGTTGAATAAGGCCTAGTACTTCTTATAATGTTCACCTGTCTTGTTAGTACAAAAAAACGCTGGCACATTTTGCATGTGCATAGATTATAGATCTTTAAACAAGATCACAATCAAGAATCGATTCTTAATCCCTCAGATTGATGAGATTCTTGACAAGTTCCAAGGAGAAAGTAGTTTTGGTCGTATAGACTTGAAGAGCGGGTATCATGAAATCCGCATTGCTCCTCAGGATGTGCATAAGACTTCATTTAGAACAACCTTTGGGTTGTATTTATTCTTAATAATGACTTTTGGACTCACTAATGCACCAGCAACTTTCAACTGAATGATGAATAGAATTTTCCATTCATATAGAAGATTTACAGTAATCTTCTTTAATGATGTCTCAATCTTCTCAGAGATAGAAGAAAAACATCATAAACATCTCGCAACAGTGTTTTAAGAATTACGCAAATATAAGTTATTTGTGAATGCTAAGAAAAGCGAGTTCTTTTTAAATGAAATTCACTATTTGGGCCATCTAGTGTCTCATAATCAGGTGAGAATGGATCCTCACAAGATTCAAGAAATCTTAGAATGGCCTACACCAACTAGAGTTGTTATGTCCCACTCACAGGAGAGGGGATCTAGCCCAGATGCCGTCGGGGTGGGCGTCCATTGTCCGGGCGGACGTAGTGTGAACCCGGCCAGAGTGGCCGGCCATTATTATAAAAGGGAGGCCAAGGCCTCATTTACAGTTATCGACCTCCACTGGCAGAGTGCAAGTCGTTAGCCTGCGAGGCTAGGAGTGCGCGAGGTCACCTCGAGGAGGTGAGGCCGGGTGGTATGGGACGCTCGGTCTTACAGGTGCACGCCTACGTCCGCGGACGCTGGCCCCAGCACGGGGGAGCTGCCGGATGGTGGCTATGGTCGGGTGGTTCGTCCGACGTGTATCTGTAGGCGGTTTGTGTAGCCGGGAGATCCATCTCCCCGTTCGTTTCATGGTATCAGAGCCAGCTTGGCTGCACGAATGGACTGTGTGCACACCTATGGACTGGTTCAATCGGATAATATCTGTTTTATGCAAGTTTTGATGAAATAACTACTTAATTGATTATTTTCTTCTCATGAGCATATGTACAGGTGAAATTTTATTGACTCTATGTACAGGTGAAATTTTATTGACTCCTTGTGTTTTACTGCAGTAGAATACAAGATTTACAGATTTTTGTGTGATTGATGAAAATCCATTGGTTACCTTTCAATTTGCTGGTTTCTAATTGAAATCCAGCATAGAGTCAATTCTCTCTCTACTGCTGATTTTTGCTGATTTTTTTTCGTGTGGTTTTGGATGAAAATCACTCTATTGCTGTTTAATTTGTTCATTGGGCATAAAATTCAGCATCTTTTACCAAAGTCTCTCTGTATCCCTCTCTATGTAGTGCTACAGTGAGTAGTACAAAGAGAGAGAGAGAGAGAGAGAGAGAGAGAGAGAGTTGACTCTCTATAAAGAGAGAGCGAGAGAGCGTTGCAGTATGCAGTGAAAGCAACAGAATTCTTGCGCTGCAGGAAGAGAGAGAGCTCTTGTGTGCAGAGAGAAAATTTGCGCACAAGGACAGAGAGGGAATCACGCGTGGCAATAGGCTGCAATTGAAGGGCGAAGGCTCGGCGTGTGCTGGCCACGAATGCGCACACGCGCTTCGGAGCGTTCCCTTATTTCCACGCGTCGCAGCAAGCAGGCCTTACGGTTGATTTTTAAGCTGGGTCTTTTTGCGCTCTCTGTCTTGCAATGTTCTTTTTAAAAGTGACCCTCTTATTTTAATAAGGCCTGGACATTTTGAGTTTTTTAAGAGGGTGTGAAACCTGCAAAGTGTTTTGAAAAAACCACTTATAGAGAGTGACTTTTCACAGAAGGACTCAGTTTTCAGCCCTCTGCTTCTCTCCCACCGCTGCTCCCTCTTGAATAATAGTTCTTGAGTTCAACTCCTCGTCGGCTAGATCTTTAAGGTCTCTTGGGATAGTTTCCTACGACGTTAAAACTCTCTTCTTCTTGGGTGTGTGTGTGTGTGTATGCTAATAAAAAGTGGAAAATGGTATAACCTTTCTATCACCCAAGTGTGGTAGATTGGTTATGCCATTTCCCTCTTGAATAATAGTTCTTGAGTTCAACTCCTCGTCGGCTAGATCTTTAAGGTCTCTTGGGATAGTTTCCTACGACGTTAAAACTCTCTTCTTCTTGGGTGTGTGTGTGTGTGTGTATGCTAAAAAAAAGTGGAAAATGGTATAACCTTTCTATCACCCAAGTGTGGTAGATTGGTTATGCCATTTCCCTCTTGAATAATAGTTCTTGAGTTCAACTCCTCGTCGGCTAGATCTTTAAGGTCTCTTGGGATAGTTTCCTACGACGTTAAAACTCTCTTCTTCTTGGGTGTGTGTGTGTGTATGCTAATAAAAAGTGGAAAATGGTATAACTTTTCTATCACCCAAGTGTGGTAGATTGGTTATGCCATTTCCCTCTTGAATAATAGTTCTTGAGTTCAACTCCTCGTCGGCTAGATCTTTAAGGTCTCTTGGGATAGTTTCCTACGACGTTAAAACTCTCTTCTTCTTGGGTGTGTGTGTGTGTGTGTATGCTAATAAAACGTGGAAAATGGTATAACTTTTCTATCACCCAAGTGTGGTAGATTGGTTATGCCATTTCCCTCTTGAATAATAGTTCTTGAGTTCAACTCCTCGTCGGCTAGATCTTTAAGGTCTCTTGGGATAGTTTCCTACGACGTTAAAACTCTCTTCTTCTTTTTCTTCTTCTTCTTCTTCTTCTCACCCGCTCGCGCTCTCGCCATCACCTGCTCGCATTCAAACGCACACGCCGATACGTGGAGCTCCTCGGCCTTCAACTTTTCGCGATCGAAAAGTGCAGAAAAGGTCCGGTTTCGCGTGAAAATTCCAGTTTTTCTAGCACTTCGCCATGGATTCCTCCAGCTCAGATGTGCAGCGTGACGACGCGCCAGGTAATATCCAAATTCCATTCACGCATGCTCTCTACACATGGATTACAAGTACTTTCCATAGTTTCGACCAGCATGTTACTGCTCTGGAAAACGCGAACGTTCAGACGAACATTCGCTTGGCCTCTCTCGAAGGGGTCGTGCAGGGGCTCAGTTCCTGACTCTCTACTCTCGAAAAAATGGTTCAGTTGACAACTACGCGTATTTCCGAGGGCGAAACCCATCTCCAGCAATTGCGGATGCAGATTGCTGCATTTGGGCGTTCACAGGGTGGTCCGACTGTCACAATTCCGTACAAAACTACAAATTTCTCAGGGGAAGAGAAGGAGTGTACGGAACTGGCCGTAAATAACTGGCTGCACCAGTGGACCACCATACTTTGATCTCCATGGGGAGCATGATGAACGGAGGATTTAAACGATTCCTCTCTATCTGTGCAATAAGGCGCTTACTTGGTGGCGCGACATGACAGAGAAGCCTACGACGTGGGTTGACTTTTGTGTGAAGTTCAAGAGGGTTTCGCCAAAATGGACCCTTTGAAAGCTTATGCCAAACTGCAGAGTCTTTCGATGAAAACTCTGTCTTTTGATAAATATATGACAGCTTTCAAAGAGGCGCTCACCTTCTGCAAGGTGGATTCTACGCACACTGTGCACATGTATCTGCTGGGATTGCACGAGGACTACCGTTGGGCCTTAATTAAGGATAAAGCTCCGACTGATGACAAGGATGCAGTGGCAAAGGCTAGGACGTTCCATTTGATAAATGGAGCGAATTATGAGAAGAAAAGAACTGCAGACCATCAATTAGGTGAGGGTGCTTCGAGGAAGCGACCCCGATTTCAGCATAAGTCCAAATCACCGCCGAGATCTTCTCAGAAGAAGAAGAAAGCCAGAATTGCTTCAGTTGCTGATGCAGTGAAGAAGGGGGCTTGCTTCGGATGTGGCCAGACGGATCACCAAATCAAAAATTGCCCCAAGAAGAAGATGAAGAAACCGCAAGGCCGTCCTTCGGTTCAAATTCACGAGATCTCAGGTAACTCTGATGTCATTCAAGTTGAAATCCATCATTTAGCGCACACTTCATGCACTAATTGTACTTTTAGCACCGAAGTGTTTGATAAGCACGATCTTCTCCGTTTCCCCGGGAAGATCAATGGTCACGACGTGACCGTACTCCTTGATAATGGAAGCTCACACAATTTTGTGGATGCAAAATTGGTGCAGAAACTGAGCCTGCAGACGCGGGACAGTGACCATGAGTATCGCGTGAAGATGGCTTGTGGCGTGGATACGGATGTATGGAATCGGATAGTTCCAGACTTGTCGCTCGAGCTAGCTGATTACAAAGAGAACTTGGATTTCCACATCATGCGCTTGGACAGAGCAGATGTTATTTTAGGAATTCCATGGTTTTATGATAAACAAGACTCATTGTATATAGACTATGTACATCACTCTCTTGTTTTTGTTAAGCAGAACATGCCTCATGTATCTGTGTCGCTTTGTAATCAGAAGTCTGTAAATAATGGTTTTGCAATACCAATTGTTACTGCTTTGGAAATGTATAATGAAATAAAGTCTTCTGATGTTGACTTTTATCAATGTGTACCATCTGCTTGGTTTGATTCATTAGTGCTTGGTACTTCTGTCACTGAATTTCGTAAAAATGTTTCATGTTCTTCTGTTGAACTTGGGGATTCCGACGAATCCAACCTTATCCGAGGAATGGTGACTGATTTCGAGGATGTTTTTCCTGATGATCTACCTCCTGGCTTACCGCCTTCGAGAGTAGATCATGGCATTGAGTTGGTGGCTGGTAGCCAACCCTTCTCAAAGCAACCCTATCGGTTTAGTAAAACCGAAGAGGACGAGATTCAGCGGCAGCTGAAAGATTATCTCGACAGGGGTTTTGTTTGACCAAGTCAGTCCTCATGGGGGGCGCCAGTGCTACTTTCTCGAAAGAAGGATAACACTATGCACTTCTGCGTGGATTACAAGGGGTTGAATAAGCTCACTGTCAAGAACAAGTATCCGCTCCCGCGCATGGACGATCTGATGGATCGGCTCCATGGAGCGTTGTATTTTACGAAGATAGACCTGTGATCAGGCTATCATCAGATACGGATCAAACTGGAAGATATTCCTAAGACAGGCTTCGATACGCGTTATGGTCACTACGAGTTTTTGGTTTTGCCTTTTGGTTTGACCAATGCTCCAGCTACATTCCAGCAGATGATGAATGATCTGCTCAGACCATTTTTAGGCAACTTCGTTGTTGTATTTCTCGATGATATCTTAATCTACAGCCGAAGTTTATCTGAGCACCTAGTGCATATACGCACTGTTCTCGAAGTACTGAGAACTGAGAAGCTTTACGCTAAGGCTTCTAAGTGTGAATTCCTTAGGAAAGAGCTTCTGTACTTGGGTCATATCATTACTCGCGATGGAATTCGCGTTTACCCTGAAAAGTTGGATAAAGTGCGAAATTGGCCCATTCTGAAGAATGTACGCCAAGTAAAGTCCTTTTTAGGCTTTACTGGTTTCTTTCGCAAGTTTATCAAGGATTACTCTAAAGTTGCTACTCCGCTTACGCAACTTTTAAAAGGAGGGGTGAAAGGGCCAAAGAATTCGGGTCCTCATCATAAAGGTAATCCCCCTGTTGTCTGGAATGAGCGTCTCGACGAGAGCTTTCGGACACTAAAGCACTTAGTGACTACTGCACCAATATTGCACATTCTGGATCCTAGCAAACCGTTTGTGGTTGAAACTGATGCTAGCGATTATGCTGTTGGTGCGGCGTTATACCAGGATGGACGTCCTGTTGCGTTTGAAAGTAAGAAGCTTTCCGACGCTGAAATGCGTTATCCAACGTACGAAAAGGAGCTTTATGTTATAGTCCACGCCCTGAGGAAATGGCGGCACTACTTGTATGGCTCTATGTTTGTTGCATGGACAGATCATCACTCCTTGCGCTATATCTGTGATCAGGGTGATCTCAGAGGCCGGAAGGCTAGATGGGTTGAGCTTATGCAAGAGTTTGACTTTGAGATCTGTGTAGAAAAGGATCCAGCAATCGAGTTGCCGATGCGCTCAGCAGGATTCCTGAGGTTAATGCCTTGTCTATGGCTGAAATCTCGACGGATTTCTATCTCTCTCTCTCCAAGGGCTATGCCGTTCCAATGGCCATTTTGGCAAGATATGGAACGAGGTCGAAGCGGGGCATGACTCGCATACAGGCTTGGGTGATCCGGAGACCCAAGTGAGTCGTGCTGGAGAGACGAGACAGCGACAATATTCCACTAGAGGTGGACTATTGTTCAGAAATGGTAAAGTCTGCGTATCGGAAATCAATGAGATTCGACAAAGGATTTTGTGCGAATGCCACGATGTTCCTAGCGCTGGGCACCCTGGCATCCTGAGAACTTTGGCTTTGGTCAAACGATATTTCTATTGGCCAAGAATGCGCTCTTACATAGAGAGCTATGTGAAAAGATGCGCTTAGTGTCAAGTCAATAAGGCAAAGCGCCTTAGGAAAGCTGGCCTGCTACATCCATTGGAAATCCCAGATGCCAAGTGGCAGAGTATTTCCATGGACTTCATCGTTGGTTTGCCAAATACTAGTCGGGGCAATGACGCTATTTGGGTTGTGGTCGATAGACTCACAAAAATGGTGAAGTTTATACCAACGAAGTCGACAGTAAAAAGCCATGAGTTGGCGGTTTTATTTGTCAATCAGCTTTATAAGCTATATGGCCTCCCAGAAGATATCGTCAGTGATCGAGATACTAAGTTCACTGGCCGATTTTGGCGAGATGTCTTTGCTCACCTTCAGACGAAGTTGAGTATGTCGTCTTTTGACCATCCTGAGTCCGACGGACAAACTGAGAGGATGAATCGGACGTTAGAGGACATGTTGAGAGCCTATGTCTCTCATAGGCAGTCTGATTGGGAAAGGTATCTTCCACAGTTAGAGTTTACCTATAATAGTAGCAAGCATTCTGCTACTGGATTTAGTCCATTCATGCTGATGTATGGATTTGAGCCTAAATCCCCAATTGTTATTGGCTTAGAAAAAGTCAAGGAATGCCAAGTTCGTGATTTCCTGCATGACATGTAAGAAATGCTCGAATTGGCTAAGGATAGTATAAAAACGGCTTGTGATCGAGTCACTACTTCTGCTAATCAAAAGAGATCTCCAAGGACTCTAGATGTGGGACAATGGGTCTATCTCAAGATACCCAAGGATTCCAAGACTATGCGAACGGGAAAGCATTATAAGCTTTCAGCTAGATATTGTGGTCCGTTCTTGATCACAAAGAAGATTGGCCAAGTTGCCTACAAACTGGCTCTTCCTTCGGATGTTAGTGTACATCCAATGTTTCATGTCAGCCGCCATAAAGTGAAATTGGGCGAAGCCGACGTTGTTGTGCCTATCGAGGAAAATGTATGGAAAGATATGCAAACTGAGTATATTCCTCGCGAACCAGAAGCAGTTCTAGATCATCCTACCCGTCATTCGCGTCAAAAGGCTTATGACGAGTACTTAATTAAATGGAAGGGTCAATCTGAAAGGTTTGCTACTTGGGAACCTGTTAGAGCTTTGAAGGCTCAGTATCCCCACTTCATTGATGAGGACATCAATGGTTCTTAAGGGGGGAAGTATGTTATGTCCCGCTCACAGGAGAGGGGATCTAGCCCTGATGCCATCGGGATGGGCGTCCAGTGTCCAGGCGGACGTAGTGTGAAGCCGGCCAGAGTGGCCAGCCATTATTATAAAAGGGAGGCAAAGGCCTCATTTACAGTTATCGACCCCCACTAGCAGAGTGCCAGTGGTTAGCCCGCGAGGCTAGGAGTGCCCGAGGTCACCTCGAGGAGGTGAGACCGGGTGGTATGGGACGCTCGGTCTTACAGGTGCACGCCTACGTCCTCGGACGTTGGCCCAGCACGGGGGAGCTGCCGGATGGTGGCTATGGGCGGGTGGTTCGTCCGACGTATATCTGTAGGCGGTCTGTGTAGCCGGGAGATCCATCTCTCGTTCGTTTCAAGAGTACATGAAGTTCGAAGTTTTCTTGGCCTATATTCCTATTATCTGCGTTTCATTCGAGCCTTTGCCGCCATAGCGGGTCCTCTCCATATCTGTTCGTCCGACGTGTATCTGTAGGCGGTCTGTGTAGCTGGGAGATCCATCTCTCGTTCGTTTCAAGAGTACATGAAGTTCGAAGTTTTCTTGGCCTATATTCCTATTATCTGCGTTTCATTCGAGCCTTTGCCGCCATAGCGGGTCCTCTCTATGATTTGACTAAGAAGAGAATTTCATTCCATTGGGGACCTGGACAAAAACAAGCTTTTGAAAAGCTTAAGTATTTACTCAGTCACGGACCTGTCCTCACCGTCCCTGATCTTCTCATACCTTTCGAGGTGTATTGCGAGGCATCTGGAGATTGTGTAGGAGCAATCTTGAACCAAGAGGGTCATGCCATAGCTTATGAAAGCCGGCGCCTTAAAGATGCAAAGTTGCATGCTTCCATTTATGAGAAAGAGCTAATGGAAATTATTCATGCTCTTTCTATATGGAAACATTATCTTTTGAGAGTTGATTCGTAATTAAGACAGATCATCAAAGTCTTTGCTACTTTCTCACACAGAGAAAGTTATCAGAAAAGCAGATGAGATGAGCCAACTTTCTTTCTATGTTTCATTTTCAGATTTTACATACTTCTGGAAACAAGAATGCCGTTGCAGATGCCTCTCCAGACGCCCTAAGGTCGTTGCTTTGACAACTATTTATCATGAGGTAGCCCTCTCTTTTAGGGGCCAACCCAACGAGTTACCAAAGTGGCTACTGGAGACTTCGCGAGATGTAGCTACTTCAGATTTTCCATCAGATTGGTGTGAGGCGGGTACTACGTGACGGCTCCAATGACTTCAAAACATTAAGATAGATGGGACTTTATTGCAAGTGAACAATGGTTTGATGTCCTCGGTAGCAAAGGATAGAGAACCTCTAACAGTTGATGAGGCCATGTCATATGCATATAGTAATATTGCTATCAACACCTCCAATAGGCTAGCTCTTGCTTCTCCTTGGACCTCCTCTTTCAACATATGCATATACCTCATCTATGTAAGTGTCCTAACTTGGAGAAAGTTTGTAAGAAAACGCTTCTGGACATTCTTGAACTCTTTCCAAGTAGACTTGAGATGCTCCCGCCCCACACTTTAACTCCATAAAGAAGAACCGGTGTCGCCAATGTATCAAGAATGTACTTTTTGAGAACCCTATTTTTTACGTCCCCCACATCACACATGTTTCTCAAATGCGTAGTACGTTGTCATCCCAACTTCCAAACAAAACATAGCACAATCATGCCACTTGTGATTGGCCGGCAGAACCTCAAGGCCAAGGTACTTTAAGCTCTCAACAACTTCAAGTGTCTCATTGTTGTACACAATGCATGGCTTCTCCTTATGGTTGGCATAACCTTTGTTTTGGCTTCATTCACAATCAGCCCACTATGCAAGCAAAAGTTTTCAAGGACAACCATAAACTTTGTGCATCCTCTAAGTGTGTGTGTGTGTGTGTGTGTGTGTGTGTGTGTGTGTGTGTGAGAGAGAGAGAGAGAGAGAGAGAGAGAGAGAGAGAGAGCTGTTTGCTACTCAGGTACTATTGTTTATTGGTTCCCTTAACTGGACCGGTAGTCATTATTGCAGTCTATTTGCACTGGTTGAGCATGAAACTCTTCAAGCATGCCTAGCAATTTTTGTTAGGCTGTCCGTGTAATCCTTCGTGGTACAGTCGCAGAAAGGAAGAGCTAGAATCAAGTCACATTGCAGTCTTGTCAGCAGTTTTCTGCTTTTGGGAGGTGGCCAACAAACATTTCGCAAAGGGAATATGTGCGGATGATCCCTTTAGCTTTTTAGACTAGCTTCAACCAGAGAATTATATTGCATTTGACTAAATGTAACTACGTCTGATTCTCAGTTATGCACAAACCCACTATCTTGGATAGACTTCAATACCTCCATTTTCAAGTATCTCTTAATCTTTTGAGTAGAGTGGAGACTTATTTTTTAAAGAGGTTTGTACCGCCATTTTGAAAAATTCTTGTTTCACTTTTGATTGCACAAAAGGTTGTTCAAGAACCCCTCACTTAGTAAAATTTGTTATATCTGATTCAATTTCTCTTTCTAATAAGTCTCAGTTAGCTTTATCCTTGAAGCTGACATCCAAAATTGACATAGGCCACTGAAAGGTAAAGGCCATGCGAAATTTACGAGTAAAGCTGTCATTGACTGTGAACTGTCGCATGTTCTATCCTGTCTAACAGCTAGGATTGTTTCAGTTTATTCCTATCAAACTCTCTCAAGGTACTTCGTGGCCGCAACTCACCAATACACATTCTTGTTTGGCTGTGGACACCTCTATTGGTGTGTTTGTTTGAGCCATAACAACGCTTGTACGCTATGCATGCAGCATGTTGTGGTAAGTAACAGCAGTTATGAGGCCCATAACTGCTTAATCCTTTCTCAATTATTTGTACTAGCTTTATGAGGGATTGCAACAACCGAGAACAACATGCTCTTGCAATACACACCAATTGGATATTGGCTTGTACTCTCAAATTGGATATTGCCACCCAAATTGAGGGGCAAGGATTTGCAATAGTCAAAAAGCGTTGCGAAATAAGAAAAAGTCTCATTGAGGAGGCTCTCAAATGCCATTGCAGTGAGAGTCATCAATACGAAATCTATTTAATCATGGTGTTAGTGGAATCTTTTAGGAATTTCTGGTGTCTTTCTTCAGCATGTCATGTGTGGCCACAGGCTCAAAATTCTACAGAAGTACATCTCAAGTTACCATCCCTTTCAATGGGCCATACTGACATTATTTGCCAATTGGTCGGAGCAGTTAGGCTCTTGCAAGGTTGAAGAGATGAGAAGCTCTATTTTCACCTACATCTCCTAGGAACCTAAGATATCACTTTGGGAATGCATAAACAAGTTTAAGGGGGATGAAAAAGATGTGTTGCAAGGAGAGGACCAAACATGTCTCCATTGGTCGCCCGCCCTAAACAAAACTTTTGGCTCTGAGAGTGAAGATGAGTTTTATGTGACTTCTGTGACTCATAAGAAAGGCCATATAACAAAGGAATTCGACTGGGTATGATAGAAAACAAAATACATCAATTTCGTACAAAGCGGTGCAAAAGAAGAATCATAGGAACTCAGTTCATGCTTCTCAAGGCTCAAGTCGTATGGGGGAAATCCTTCCAACCATATTTTAACATCTTGTATTGTCAAGTCGAGGTTACAAGGCACTCAAAAACATGTGGTAAGATCAAAAAAAGAAAGACATAAAAATGCACTTTTTATAGGTGTGATAGGGTAGGATTTTGAACACCTCCAAAGAGCATCCCAAAGAGGCTACTTTGGCTATGATAGGAACTTTATGTATAAGCATGATAGGATTTACAGCATCAAACCAAGCAACATGGCTATTATTGAAGTTCTATGTATAGAGGGTTTTGGAATGAATATGGTGGGATGCTAAGTTCAAATTAGAGAGGCGTACCGATCAAGTTAGTTGCAATGCTAATGTACTCTTAAGTATACTTGAATGTCATATAGGGACATATAGATGGATACATGAAATCATGGATGTGGTGAAAGTATTTACGTGAGTGGAAGTATTATCCCATTGATATGCTATGAAGCATGTTGTTGGCTTCTCAAGACCTTTCAATCATTAAATTGATGTTGTTATTAGTCTTAAATAGTCCTTTATGCTCTATTAGCGGTAAGTTGTAGTTGTGTCCATTTTTCAATCATTTCAATTTGCTAGACCTTAATTGTGATCACCTCCTATTCTTGATGTGCAAATTTTGGCTCTCTCTTCAATTTGTCTTTCTATTTGCGGTTGCCTCTTACAATTCCATGCAGTTTCCTCCTCCTCTTGCTATGTCACAAGGAAGATGATAATGTGTTCGTGCCATGAAAGACCTCAAAGATCTATTTGAGAGAGAGAGAGAGACAGAGAGAGAGAGAGAGAGAAGAAGAAGAAGAAGAAGAAGAAGAAATTTTTAACGTCGTAGGAAACTATCCCAAGAGACCTGAGAGAGGGAGATCATTTGTATGGGGTGATGACTACCTTTCCCATTGTTGTAGTGTATGATGTTCTACTAACACTCAGAGTTAGTTTTCTTTGGCAGCAGCAGGGCCTTCTTTTAAATCTATTCTTCTTTCCTTCTCTCTTGGAGATGGGGTCCTCTACATCATAGTTTGTCTTGGCATTGCTCCATGGGCTACCTCCTCATTCCTCTTGGTTGAGCTACCCTCTAGCTTCCTTCTACCTTGATGGTGGACATCTTTTGCAAAGTTCTTGGAATCCCACTTGTGGCTTCTTCACAACTCATACACCCTTCCCTCCCCAATATTCTTGTCACAACTCCATACTACAAAATAAAATAAAATCTATAGGGCTACATACAAGAGTGCAATGAAACAAGAAAGACTCGGGGTATAGAAACTTCAAGGAGAAGGAGAAGAAATGTAATGAAATTAGGTTGATAACATTGAAGCGGAATTAAAATGACAATAGTGAGCATTTCATTAAGAGAATTTCTAATGAAGGTAGAGAGGAAGTGATTGATTAAAGATAGCAATAAAACATTACACCTAGTTAGCTTGCCATGAACAATACTTGTAAAAGAGAGAGAATTAGAGAAATTGACAATAGTTGAGGACCGGATTTACTTGGATCCCGGTCCCCCTCCAAAAGGCTTTTGTATTATATGTTCTTCCATGAAGAGAGACTTGGTAGAATACATTCTTTGTGTTCCTTGAGACTTTGTTGATGCCATGAAGATGGAAAGATTCATGCACCAATATTATGCCCAAAACAACAACTGAACTTACTTGCAATAGCATAAACTTGTCCCCGATCTCAATCCCAAGACCTCAAACACCTTCAAAGGTGAAGAGGTGAAGAGAGCTGGCAGAGAGTGAGGAAAGTGAAGAGGAAGAACATGTAACATACGAGAAAGAAGTATTATCCTAACATATCATCACTCTTAGAGCATAGCTTAACATAGTAATGGAGATTTGAGTAGATGATGAGCATGCTTTGAAGCTTGACTCTTGCTTGGATTTGCATTCCATAGCCAAGAGGTGTTGGTGTAAGCTCTCTACTTCTCAAGCTTGGAGAAGGAGATTACTTCTTGGTAGCACACCATGAGAGAATGTGTGTGTGGGCTTGTGGGATGAGAGAGAGAGAGAGAGAGAGAGACCCTCCTTGTTTACACTAGCTCAAAGCCCATTGGCCCAAGCTTGGGGCTAACCAATGGAATGCCTAGGTCAAATCAAGCAAGGGGTGTAGCATTTAGACACGTGTCCTTCTTTCTCCCTTTGAGAGAGAGAGCTTGATTTATTAAATAATTAATACTAGGTCAACTGGCCAATAGAAATTAAGCTTGCACAAGGTCTGTTCAATTCTCATTGGACTCCTTGGTAGACTGTCCATTAGAAATAAAGTAGATCCTAATTCTTATTGGTCCTTTTTAGGGACTTTTCCATAAAGCTTAAGCTTAATTCTCATTAGACCTCTCCATAAACCATCCAATAGCATTGAGACTTAATTGGGGGCCTGCCATGTGTCCTTTATGTCTCTTGTGGAAGAGTGACTCTTGGGGCGCGCGCGTGTGTGTGTGTGTGTGTGTGTGTGTGTGTGTGTGTGTGTGTGTGTGTGTGTGTGTGTGTGTGTGTGTGTGTGTGTGTGTTCTCTCCCATGCTCCTACTTGTACGGCTCGCCCCCTCCTTTGTAGGACTAGTTATTGACTTTTGGGCTCAAGCACCTCAAGCACTTAACGTTGGCAAAAATCTTGCCTAAAGGTTCTAGGTCTAAGGACTTTTAACATTAACCTTTGGAGGCTTTAATGAAGCTTAACTTAAGTTCTTTTAAAGCTTCATTAGATGCACATTTCTCCTTGGTAGACCTCTCTCCATTTGGACCCTTATTGAGATGAGCTTATCTCTCCTCTTGGTTCTCTGCTAAGAATGGGTCTAGCAGCACATATATGTATCCTAACTCTTGTTCCCGTTTATCAAATGATCAATTCAATATCAGAAAATCATTTGGGATATTAGATTTTATGACATTACCTCTCTCTTGAAATCATAGTCGTCCTCGACTATGAGGTAGAGAAGGTAAAGCCTAGTCATTACTCCATGGTTTCTTAGCGGGTAAAGGATTCCTTTGTACGCTACGACATCATTCCAAAATGTATGACTAATCTATTTGGTGCTTGAGAGACTTAGCTGTCAATAAGCTTGTTTGCTCTTTAGTCCATATCGCATTTCCGAAGTAGAGTGACAAATTCTACTTGGTGTTTTAGAGACGTCATCGCCACAAACATGATTCTAAGCATGCATACTTGTTAAATTTGTGTACAATAAAACAAAAAGAGAGAGTCTTAAAGACAAAAACAATGTTCATTTGAAATGCATTTACATTTCCTTACTCTACTGTAGCATTGAAAGCATTGACAAGGTTCATATTATCCTTAAGCTATGTCCCTTGCATCCATCTAGCATCTTCCAAAGGATAATTTTTGAATTTAATAAGATCTATCGGATAATCTTACCATGTCTTAGCACCTTGTCGAAGGATGGATTCGGGTTTTAGCACCTCTTCTTGATCCTCGATCTGGAGGGTCTTCATTTATTGGTTCTATTGGTGGATCCCCTTTGTAAGGCTTGAGTAGGCTCACATGAAAAGCATTGTGTATGAGCCAATGATTGGGCAACTTTAATTGATAACGAGATGGCTTAAGAATTTGAAAAGGACCGTAGTATCTTTTTGCTAAATTAGCATAATACTTCTGGTGGCCCGTAGGATTCTTGTCCGTAGTTTGCCTTAAACGAGCCTTGGGGAATTTTAGCAAGACCCAATCATTTTCCTTAAAAGCTAAGGCTAGTTTGTGCTTTTTAGCAGCAGCCTTTTGCCTTTGCTATGAGATGGATATAGCCTCTTTAATCTCTCAAAAAGATTCTTGTAGATCTCGGCTATACGCATCAACGGCGAAGATTTTTCCATGTATCTTAAGTAGCAAGGGACTTTTAGATATTTCCTCTATGACTTCGAAAGGTGTCTTCCCTGTAGAAGTATGCATGGTGTTATTGTACGTATACTCTATAAGGGGTAAGTACTTCTCCCATTGTGAGCATTGATCTACTTCCGTGACATAGGTTTTTAGTAGATCTAGAATTGTAAGGTTACCTATCTCACTTTGGCCATCCGTTTGTGGGTGATAGGCCAAAGAGAAATTTAACCTTGTATCTAGGTTCTCAACAAAACCCTTCCAAAAGTTACTGATCATTTTAGGACCTCTATCTAAAACTATAGATGTTGGCAAGCCATGGTATTTGAAAATCTGAGATATAAAGAGGGTTGTCATTTGGTGTGCCTTAATAGTCTTTTTGACAGGTATAATATGTGGTTGTTTGCTAAACCTATCTACTATTATCCATATTCCTATATTCCCATGGATAGACTTGGGCAATCCAAAGATAAAATCCATGGATATGCTCTCCCATGGTGAATTAGTAATTGGCAATGGCTGGAGCAATCCAGGTTGTTTCCCTCTATCATACTTTGTCTTTTGGCATACCACCCATTTTGAAACATGCTCTTGTATGTCTACTTTCATGATGGGCCAATAGAAGTAGGTCTCTACTCCTCAAAGAGTAGGTTGAATCCCTCTATGCCTTGCATAAGGAGGATCATGGGATTCATACATTGCTTTCTCACAAAGTGAGTTAGTAAAACATGGCATATTGCCATAGAGGAGATAACCATCTTTCTTTCATCTATCATAAAAGATAGGTCATTGTGAGTTGCTATAGAGACAGCATTTTCTCTTGGCCATTGTGATAGTGCATCGGTCACTTAATTGTGCTTGCCAACAATGTGAGCAATATGAAAATTAAATTGCAAAAGAAAATTTATCCACCTCATTTGTTTGTTGGAGATCTTGGTTTACTTCATGAAATAGTTGAGGCTTTGATGATCCGTGCGTAGGATGAATGGAGTCCCTGAAAGATAGTGCTTTGATGAGTCTAGGTCATGTAGAACAGCTAGTAGCTCCTTTTCATATATATCCAATACTCATGAAAGTTGAGTCTTTGACTCTCGTATGCTATGGCATGCCCTTTTTGAAGCAAAACAATTTCCACAAGCATCACATTGGACCTCAAATGGCTTTGAGAGATCCGGCAATGTAAGCACAGGTTGAGAGATAAGTTTCTCTTTGAGCTTGTCAAAAGTATCTTGCTCTTTTGCAGTCCATGTATACCTAACTTTCTTTTTCCTTAAGTCATGTATGGTCCTACTATTAGCAAGAATTTCTCTACAAAGCGTCTATAGTATGCACATATACCAATAAAGCTTTGTTTTTCGTGTAGATTCATTGGATTATGCCATCCTTTTATTACCACTAGCTTTGTGGGATCCATTTGGATGCAATCTTTCTTTTGATTAATGACAAGTTTATTCTCTCTTAGAACTTGAAAGATTACCCGGAGATGTTACTTATGCTCCTCAAAAGAATTGGAGTAGATAATGATATCATCAAAGAATACTCCAGTAAACTTGCGGTGGGGCCTAAAGATTTTTTTCATTAAGCGGTTAAATGTGGTTGGAGCATTTGTTAAGCCAAAAGGCATGACAAGATATTCATAAAGACCAAATTTTGTACAAAAAGCGATCTTTATGATATCTTCATTGACTACCTTATCTGATGATAGCCACTTTTAAGGTAGACCCTTGTCATTTATCCAATAGATCTTCTACATGTGGCAAGGGAAACCTATTTTTGATAGTGATTCTCTTTTGTGCTCTATAGTCAACACACATATGATACGTGTCGTCTTTCTTTTGACTAAAAGGACTGGTGAATAAAATGGTGAAGAGCTAGGCCTCATCATCCCCTTTTCTACCAGTTCATGAAATTGCCTCCTCATAATCTCCTCTTATTGAGCTTGTGAAACTTGATAAGGAGGCTTATTAGGCGGTGAGCTCCCTGGTAGAATCTCTATTGCATGATCATCATCCCCTTGTTTTGGAGGTAACTCTCTAGGGATATCATCAATAAAAACATCTTGGAATTTACTTAGAAAATTAGACAACTCTAATTCCTCTTGATTGCCACCATTTTTATCTAGTAAAACAGTAGAATCTTTTACAGATTCCTTAACAAAAATCATGCATGCGAAAATTGAGCTTTTCATTGACTTATCAAAAGCAGGAGTATTTACAAGGGGTATGGTGTTACCCAGCTCATTAGCATCTATGTACATATTCTTTTTCCTATACTTGAAATATATTCTCCTTTCAGGGAACTTCACATTGGCAGCCATGCGATTGAACCATGGTGTCCCTAAGATAACATCCTCATGTTGGAGAGGGGAGATGAAAAAGTCCTCTTTGTTAACGTAGCCTACCATTGTATGGTGGACTTTTGAAAATGCATAGCTACATGTCGTAGCTTAGAGGACTCCAAGCTCTCATCTCCAAAGGCTACATCAAATTGTTGGATAAAGGCCAAGACTTTGTCCGCAACACCAAAGGTGCCATCATAGGTGAGAAAAGAGATATTCTTCCCTCCCTCCTTGAACTTCTTGAGTTTGTTGGACCTTTTCCAAGTGGCATAAGACTTCCGATGCCCCCTCCTTTTTGTCTCTTTAGGGGATAAGCCATTGCTTTCATCGGAAGAAGAGGAAGGTGATGACGCTGAAGAACAGAGTGACCTCTTTTTCTTCGAGGAAGAAGGTGATGAAGATGGAGAAGAGGGTGACCTCTTTCTCTCCTTTTTCTTCCTTTAACTCCTCTCTTCCTTCTTGGGATTATGAGGAGATGGAGAAGAGGGTGACCTCTTTCTCTCCTTTTACTTCCTTTGACTCCTCTCTTCCTTCTTGGGATTATGAGGAGAGGGACTATGTGGTGATCTTTTCCCCTTACAAGGAGTTGGAGATCTTTGTGACCGCCGTCATTGTTGAGCCACATCTTCCGATAGATTTGGCGACTCACTTCTTTCTCTTTTGTAGGGTTCCTCCTCTTCTCTCACCGGAGAGAACCTTCTGTTGGGAGTCTCTCCAAGAGGCTTCCTAAGTACTCTCTCTTCTTGGGGAGTTTTCTCCTACTCGCCTACACCCTCCATAGTCACATTTTCATCAACTGGTATTAGAGCTCGCGGCTGCAGGTGGTGGAGCTTCAAGAACCGCATCTCAAAATGTTGCTCCAGGAGGCCGCTTGGTGCACACAGAGCGTCTTGATACACTGCAGCAAATCCAGGTGAGGATGCAAAGGTCGTGTAGAGGTCAAGGCAAGTTGGAGCTTGGTACACTGCGTCTCGAAATGCTACTACAAAAACACTACTGTGAGCTAGTGAGAACGATATCCCCTACAACTATTTCACATGTGGAGTTTTGAAACTCTGGTGCCTGCCAAGGGTTAAAGTCAGTGTGGGTGAAATTTGCAAGGCTAGAAATCTGCAGCTTATTGAAAAGCTTGTGCAGAGATTAACTTGCTGCAAAAGGGATATTCAACTAAAATTGTTGATTGTTTTCAACTATTTCCAGCTCTTTGAAGGACACATCAAGGTTAAAACTTATCAACAATAATAGTTGTAGCGAGCAACAAGAATTCAACATCATTTTTTACTTCAACGAGTATGGCATTGAAAGTGGATAAATTCAACGGAAACGGATTCCATACTTGGCAAATAAAGGTAAAAGACTATCTTATGCAAAAAAATATGTGGAATGTCGTGAAGCCCCTATCAACCAACGAAGCTGGCACATCCGCTACAGTTACGAGAGTGCTATCTACGGAGCAACAATGCAAGGACAAGCAAGAATTAGGTATAATCCTGACATCTCTTGAAGATGACTTTATTCAGTACTTGGATGACGTGAAATCTTCTAGTGCTGCCTAGATACAGCTAGAGAAGGTTTTTGGTGCTAAAGCTAAGTATTCAATGATGAGTCTAAAGATGGAATTGTACTCTCTTGCTATGTGTGCCAATGAAAACATTGCATTTTTAGCTAACTAACTGAAGAGTATTAAAACTCAACTTGTTTATGTCAAAGCCCCAGTGCCAAAAGAAGATCTCATAATTGTTTTATTAAAAAGTTTGCCTGATGAATTCCATCAGATTGTTACTATTTTAAAAGAGAAAGATTTGTTGCCCTCCTTAGTTGGTATCATCAATTCATTGTAGGAAGAAGAAAAAAGGATATCCCGTATCAATTCGCCCATTAACCCTAGTGCACAGTATCCCCTGCAGTATCCCCCATCACTTCTTCTGATACTCCCAGTGCTTATGCAGTCACTAATTGTGCTTCTACCTCAGCTTCATCCCGACCATCCATTGGTACCAGATCTTGTGCCATTTGTGGGTGCAACAATCACTAGACAAAGGACTATTTCAAGAAGAATCCTTGTGTTCATTGTGGTAAGACAAATCATCCTTCAAATAAGTGCTTTCAAAAGAGTAAAAATCATATTCATGTGATTGATGGAGACACCGAATCTCAAATATTTGTTGTTGACAGTGATGTTCTTTAGATCAACTCTTTTTATGTTTTTCCTAGTCAAAATAAGTTGTACGGGCTATAGACACTGCCACACATGAGTGCTAAGACCTCTCAAACTACCAGTTTTTGTTCAAGTCCTATTTTTGTTGCACTTCTCGTGAGGTTATTGTGTACACCTTAAACCCAAGGTTTAAGGTGAACCAAAAACTCCATTTGCAGTGAACCAAAAACTCCATTTGCCGGTAGCTAGTTTTTTACCTACACCCTATCTATGCTTAAGGGGCAGGGGGGGGGGGGGGGGGGGGGGGGGGGGGGGGGGGGGGGGGGTTCACTATCATAGCACCAGGTTATGGATACACCAAACTCCTTGGTTGTGAGAGAACCAAAACTCACAGTTGAAAAGTACACCAAAAACTCAATATTATGAGAGTCATATATCTAGTTCGGGCTTGGGGAGGGTTGTTGGGTTTCCAAGCCCAAGAGGTGCCAGTCCGTGGATATAGACCCTATAATATGCAGTCCAATTTTCATGAAAATTGCATGGCAAGTGTTCAAACTATATATGTAATAGATTTTCAAACAATACAGTAGCGTTATTTTTACAAGCAGTATCGAGTTTCTCTCGCTCTCTCGTTTTCACGTTTCTACACCTGCATGGGAAAGGTCTCCATGGCTCCTACTCGCCTACACCCTCCATAGTCACGCTTTCATCATCGAGGACCGAGCTGATCCCCCTCAAAAAGGCTTTTGTATTATATGTTCTCCCATGAAGAGAGACTTGGTTCAATACATTCTTTGTGTTCCTTGAGACCTTGTTGATGCCATGAACATGGAAAGCTTCATGCACCAATATTATGCCCAAAGCAAAAATTGAACTTACTTGCAATAGCATAAACTTGTCCCCGGCATCAATCCCAAGACCTCAAACACCTTCAAAGGTGAAGAGAGCTGGCAGAGAGTGTGGAAAGTGAAGAGGAAGAAGATGTAGCATACGAGAAAGAAGTATTATCCTAACATATCATCACTCTAGAGCATAGCTAGAATAGTAATGGAGATTGGAGTATATGATGAGCATGCTTTGAATCTTGACTCTTGCTTGGATTTGCATTCCATAGCCAAGAGGTGTTGGTGTAGGCTCTCTATTTCTCAAGCTTGGAGAAGGAAATTACTTGTTGGTAGCACATCATGAGAGAATGTGTGTGTGGGCTTGTGGGATGAGAGAGAGAGAGAGAGAGAGAGAGAGACCCTCCTTGTTTACACTAGCTCAAAGCCCATTGGCCCAAGCTTGGGGCTAACCAATGGAAGGCCTAGGTCAAATCAAGCAAGGGGTGTAGCATTTAGACAAGTGTCTTTCTTTCCCCCTTTGGGAGAGAGATCTTGATTTATTAAATAAATGATACTAAATTCTTATTGGTTCTCTAGGTCAGCTGGCCAATAGGAATTAAGCTTGCACAAGGTCTGCTCAATTCTCATTGGACACCTTTGTAGACTGTCCACCCAATAGAAATAAAGTAGGTTCTAATTCTTATTGGTCCTTTTTAGGGATTTTCCATAAAGTTTAAGCTTAATCTAATTAATCTTAATTCTCATTAGAAATTTTCATAAACCATCCAATAGCATTCAGGCTTAATTGGGGGCAACTTATCTAGGGGCCTGTCATGTGTCCTTTATGCATCTTGTGGAAGGGTGACTCTTTGGGGGGGGGGGGGGGGGGGGGATGTATGTGTGTTATCTCTCATGCTCCTACTTGTAGGGCTCACCCCCTCCTTTGTAGGACTAGTTGTTGACTTTTAAGCTCAAGCACCTCAGCCACTTAAAGCTGGCCAGAATCTTACCTAAAGGTTCTAGGCCTAAGGACTTTTAACACTAACCTTTGGAGGCTTTAATGAAGCGTAACCTAAGGTCTTCTAAAGCTCCATTAGGTGCACATTGCTCTTTAGTAGACCTCTCTCCATTTGGACCCTTATTGAGATGAGATTATCTCTCCTCTTGTTCCCCTGCTGAGAATGGGTCTAGCAATGGGTCTAGCAGCACATATTTGTATCCTAACTCTTGTTCCCATTTATCTTCCCATATTAAATGATCAGTTCAATATGAGAAAATCATTCGGGATAGGTAGATATTAGAGATTTTATGACAAGAAAAGACAATGAAAGGTGAAGAAATGAAGCATGAGCTTTGCACAACCCGCCCGCCGTCCCCCCCCCCCCCCCCCCCCCCCCCCCCCCCCCCCCTTATGTAGAAATATAAAGTCTTTTGACTTTCCCATACCTTAAATCTTATGACCCTTCACTTTTGCAATTTTGATGTTTTGCGAGGTTTTTTATTTTTCCAAAAGGGTGGGGATTGTCTGTAGAGTTAATTAACTTGGTTGTACTCATGGATTGGAAGTGGCCCTTGTTGCTATCCTTTGTTATCACCGATCCTTGTTTAGCAATTTTGAGATGCCAATACTTTCATCAAGAGTCTAGGCTATGGTTTTAATTCTACAAGAGAGGGTTCTTATTTCGCTTCTTTCTAATTTTTACTCATCTATTTGAAATAGATTTTCCATATTTTCATCTATTTTCTTGGACATGAAAATGTTGTACTACTGAAGGGTGTTTGCTTTCCGAGGGTTTTTAATAATAAAAACCAACACATTTTTCAAAAAAAATGCGCGCAGAGAGAGAGAGAGAGAGAAAATGGCACCAATGCATTACTCGATATACACATGTCCATGGCATGTTTGTTGCAAGCAAGACAATCCTTCCTCAACAACCAACCCTAGGGTAAATGAGCCGGTTTAGAGACAATTTGATGCAAAATGGTATTTTTGAGAGGATTTTGGCAATCTAGTAATTACTAATATGTAGAAAGTGCATCAAACTGCTATGATGCCAATTGCAAGCTTTGGAAAGGGGTGGTGCTAGGCACTAGGTGGCAAGTGGTGATCTAGAATTGGAGAGACGTGGTGTTGATGGTGTGATTTGAAATTTATGTGCCATCTTCAACCCAAAAGTGCATATAAGTTTGCCTTATTATCTCCAATTTTAAAAAAAGTTTTCATACCACGTTAGTTATCTCTCTCTCTCTCTCTCTCTCTCTCTCTCTCTCTCTCTCTCTCTCTCTCTCTCTCTCTCTCTCTCTCTCTCTCTCTCTCTCTCTCTCTCTCTCTCTCTCTCACACACACACACACACACACACACATTGTCAGTAGACTAATGCCAGTGATTACTCCATCTCAAATTATGTGTCAACCAAAGCCTCTCTCCCTTATGGGAGTCTTTGACTGTTTAGAAATTTGAGGGATTAGTCCTCTCTAGACCTAACTTTGCTGCCAGTGCATGACACAATGCTTTGCCTAAAAAAACACCTTAAAATTCTACCTTACTTGGTAAATTCCTCTTCAAATTGCATTTAAGCTGGCTTGGTTCCCTAACTTAATGAAAATACATGCATTGAGTTTGCTTGAATTGAGGTATATCACTCATTTTTATGAAACCTTTCCCTTCACCATCTTTTGTGGGAGTGTCTCCTTAAGGGAAATTTGACCATCCACACTTATGGCTTGGTGGGATGCTCCCTACCTTGTTTTGGTAGCTGTTTCTTAGGCTTTGGATGTGGCATTAACTACCTCGTACACCCTCTCTGTGCCCCTAGCGGGTATCTAGCATGCACTCAATTTTCCTTATCTAACGACTTGGATCTAGATAACACTCCTCTCTCTGCTTGCCTTGAAGGGAAAAATCTGCTCGTGGCAAGATTTGGGCTTCTCTGCTATAGATATGGTTGCTCACAGGTATACAAGAATGCATTTTTGTTTACTGTTCTCATTCTCTTACCTCATTTCTCTTTCAAACCCTTGCGGTGCATGAGAATGGGTTGGCTTGTGGCACTTCATGACCTGATGGTACCCTCCCTCCTATGCTACGATGGCATGCTTCATTGGGGTAACCTTTGCCTAATTCTCCCTCCTCTTACTTTCCTTTTTTTGTGTTTTGCTAATCGTGTATGACGATAGAACAACAATACTTGATTGACTTGGTGGCTTTGAAGGACTAGCAGTTGCAGGGCAGGCTATACTTAGCTTGAGAGAAGGAAGTTGTCCTTGATATGCTAGCCACAACCTTTGTATCCCAAGGTGATGGAATTTTTTCCTCATTGAGCCTTGGGATCATTTGATTTTTTTATTTTGGCAGTTATTTGATATTATGTCCTTAAATAGATGGGTTTTGCTTAAGCTTAACATATGGTGGTTGACTACCTTTAATCCTCTGAAAGAGTTGCATAAATTGGTTGTGTTTTTCTAATCATGTATGACGATAGAAGAACAATACTTGATTGACTTGGTGGCTTTGAAGGACTAGTAGTTTTTGCAGGCAGGCTATACTTAGCTTGAGAGAAGGAGGTTGTCCTTTATATGCTAGCCACAACCTTTATATCCCAAGGTGAGGGAATCTTTTCCTCACTTAGCCTTGGGATAATTGTTTGTGTGACAACTCTCACACAACTTTTCATTGTTTAAATCTGGCTTGCATTTGATTTTTTGATTTTCGCAGTTATTTGATATTATGTCCTTAAATAGATGGGTTTTGCTTAAGCTTAACATATGGTGGTTGACTACCCTTAATCCTCTGAAAGAGTTGCATAAATTGGTTTTCTTTGTTAATTTGGGTTATAGCATAGTTGATATTTGTTTGGATAGAAGGGTCTGGCTTGGTTTCTGACTAACCTCTTGAATCCTTCATACTTTTTTGATGGTCTAAATATGCTCCATAAAAATCTAAGCACCAATCTAATCTCATTATTATGGTTGCTAGCTTCCACATAATGGCTTGTTATTTGTAATTTTCTAACTGGGAATGTATTTGATACTAACCATGAGAAATCTTTGTGGCTTGTGTATGATAATTGATAGTAAGGTACTAAGCCTTGTCAATCTTGATGGATGGCTCTTACCTAATATTGTGTTCACTAACTTCCCCACTTTGGCTTGTCTTCACTACTGCCAGGCACTTATATATAAATTTGGAATCTTTTATAACACTATGGTACTGGGTCTTGGATTCCTTTCCTTCATATCGATTGTAAGCTTTGAGAGGAATTGACTTGCTAGGATTATCCTCCAACCTACATTTGACCAAGTTTATCACTATACAATTAGTCCGTTTTGGCTTTTAGGTGGTTTTCTTACTAATGATTATGGATAATCGTGTACATACCTAGTTTCTTTTTGGCTCTGTGATGATTACTTTGGGGACTGATGGCCAAATGTTCTCATTACCTTGATGGCTATGTACCCTGAGTGGATCTGCATAGCTTGGATATTAATGTGACCTACAATTCTCGTGATGCTTCATAAGGCTTTCTAGGGAGCACCTCCTAAGGGAACTCAGTAAACCATTGAGAATTACGAGCGCACACAAACACCCCATTGCTGCTATTAGTCAGTGTTGAGCACAAGCACCTATTGCATAACACAAGTACATAGCAAATGTATGTAATGATGTGCATTACACACACACACACACACACTCACAATAGCTGATGTGATTTGGTGTTGGGTATCACCTCCTTCTTGCACATAATTCATTGCTTATTGTTTTGGTCTGCTAGCCATGCTTAATCTAGTGAGCTAGTCATGCCATACTCATGCCATTTCCCATATCTTATAGTGCTACCTCCTACATCATACATATTGGACATCAACCTCACACGATCGTTCACACATTCCCTGTCAAAGTTACACACCAGCGTTGCTTCTAATTCATACTCTGCATATCCGTGTAAAGACCAGAGTCACATACACCTTCTCAACCTCCTCATGGTGTCATTTTACATGTTTTACAACCAAACTTTGCCGAGTAAAGGACATACACACATGTGCTTAATGGCAATAGTGGCTCCATCTTTTCATGTTGAATTAATACTTGCACCTTGTACATTTCATTTTTTTATTTAGTTGAATTATTTGCAAAGCTCATAAAATCCATTAAGCAATGTAGGAAGTCTTTTATACCATACACATACATTGTTTTAGAAACAAAGATGTGCCACTTTATAAGTTGGTGTTGAAGTTGTTTTTTAAAAATCGCATGAGCACATTAGAGAAAGTGTGACTCAAACTTGCTCTTTTTGGTGTTAGAGAGAGAATATTGATATTGTCCAACCAATGGAGGCTAGGCTACCACAATGGTAGCTTTGTTTTTTCTTATTTATTTTTCAAATTTTCTCTTTAGTTGCTTAAGAAACCTTAATAATAGTATATGCCACAATTTCCTCAAATCTTCCTTCTGCTAGGACCGAATGTAGGATGAAAGTGCCATAAAACACACTCAATGCAAGCGTACTTTTTTTATATGCAAGATTTCATGGTTCTCCGGCTCATTCCTGTTACCATATACATGTGGTAGTGATGTGTGTTAACACATTAGGACCGCCGGGGCATTTTTTCCTTCTTTAGGAGGTTTTTTCCCCCGTGCATTGTATATACGCCCATCACTCTAGGGCTATCGATCTTTCCATTGCACACTAAGTAATAAACTCTCTATTGTGTGCCTTGAGCTTCCTTCGTCTTCTCCAAGTTGTGTGTGTTTCTCTGCAACCCTAATTCCAACAATTGGTATCAGAGCAGGTCACGTCCTCCCGGGCTTAGTCGCCAGCTGCTCCAGCACACACCTGCTCACTTTCTCCGATTTCAGTGAGCTTTGGTGAGCGTTCGCAGGCCGACAAGTATTTTGGGTATGCTCGAAGAGCTTGGTCTGCTCAGAATTTTGATTTGGGCTCATTTCGGCCTCCGTTTCCACTACAGGCAGTACTGCACAGGCTATTTCGTCATTTTGTGCAGAATTTCTGTCAGTGCCGTTTTCTGCATAACAGGTGCCTTATAGTCTTCTATGGTTTGTGCTATATAGCACAGGTTGTTCCCGCTCCATTTCTCCTATTTTCGGGCAATTTTCACATCAGGTGCAGCATTTACCATGGCTGACAACAACAATACAGATGTGTTCAAGATGTTTGTTGCTGAGGACAGGTTGGATGGGGACAACTACCCTATGTGGGCTTATATGATGCAACATGTTCTTGTGTCAAAGGGTGTCTGGAACATTGTGCAGAGCATTGATGTACGTCCTGGTTCTGAGGATGTAGGCGATGTTGAGGATGTTGCAGGTCTTGCTGCAAGGATTGCAGCTGTTAGAGTTGTTTTGCCTACGGTAGAACAAGCTCGTTGGGATGTTAAGGATGCGCAGGCTCATGCATTGATTGCGTTGTCTGTGAAGCGCACCATTGTTCCTCACATCCGTTCTGCAAAATCTGCAAAACAGGCTTGGGATATTCTAGCAGGTCTTTATGCAAGCCGCAATGAGGCTAAAATTGCTTTGCTGCGTAAAGAGCTGGAGTCGAAGATTATGCATGAGGAAGATGATATGGAAACTTTCCTTGCTAGTGTCAAGGATATCAATGAGCAGCTTATTTCTGCAGGTGAAGTCATTTCAGACAGTTCCCTTGTGCAAACTGTTCTTGATGCCTTACCAGATTCCTATCAGACTTTTGCTAGTACTTGGAGACTGATGCCCCAAGGAAATCCAGAAGTTGTCAAGTTTGATGCATTATGCACATTGCTGTTGCAAGAGTCACTGTCCAGAAAAAACAGGACTAGACAGCCTGCAGTTGAACAAGCTTTTATTGCTTCTCAAAGAAAGGGTGGTAACAGCAATGTAGCCACTTCTTATGGTTCTGCTGCGAGTGGCAAAAATTATGTTCCTAATGCTTCTGCTGGCAGCAATTCGTCTGGAAATTCTGGTGATAAGGGCAAAAAGAAGATGCGTTGCCATTATTGTAAAGCCAATGATCACTTGATCAAGTCGTGTCCTAAGTTGAAGGCCAAAGAGGCTAAGAAGAAAGAGGGTGGTTCCACTACAAATGCAGCCATTGTTGAGTCTTCTGTGAAAGGAGACTGTGTTGCTGATGTTGATGCAGAATGGGCTTTTAGCGCAGAGTGCACTTACAATCCTGTTGTCCATGATGCATGCTTGTCAGTTGCTGTAGATTCACATGTGTGGTATTTCGACAGTGGTGCTACAAAGCACATTAGCTCACATCGTGAATTGTTTACCTCTCTTGAGTCTGTCCCTCATGGGAATTCAGTCACTTGTGCCAACAACGCCTCTTATCCAGTTCAGGGAGTTGGAAAGATTGTGCTCACTGTTGTTAATGGCAGTTCCTTCACACTTGTTGATGCACTTTATGTACCTGGGATCAAGAAGAATCTCTTGTCTGTATCCGCACTTGCTAGACTTGGACTTGTAGTCAAATTTGTGGATGACAGATGTACAGTTCATGATCTCAGTTTTGGTGATGAAATTGTTGCATCTGGCCTTTTGTGCCGTGGGCTGTATAAGCTCACTTTGTATGACAAGTGTGGACAAAATTTTGCAAAATGCTGTTGCAGATTCAAGGGCTATTTCAGATGCAAAACTTTGGCATGCACGTTTTGGTCATCTGAATTTTTCCAGTTTGCTGCGTTTGCAGAAATTTGATATGGTTGCTTCTTTGCCGCCTCTTGAAGCACCTATCAAACATGTTTGTGAAGGCTGTATTTTGGGTAAGATGCAGCGTTCTAAATTTCCAAAGGATGGTTCAGTTAGGGCCACATGTAGGTTGCAGCTTGTGCATAGTGATGTTTGTGGGCCCATGCAAACTCCGTCCTTGGGAAATTACCTGTACTTCGTGACTTTCATTGATGACTACTCCAGGCATGCATGGGTATTTCCGCTTAAAGCAAAGTCCGAAGTTTTTATGTGCTTCAAACAATTTCTGGCTATGGCTGAAAATGTCTCGAAATGTACTATGGGCACCCTCCGTTCTGATCGAGGGGGGGAGTACATGTCTCATGAATTTAATGCATTTCTGGCTAGTCATGGGATAAAACACCAATGTACAGTGCCTTATACGCCTCATCAAAATGGTGTTGCTGAGAGGAAAAACAGGTCACTGATGGAAATGGCACGATGTATGGTCAAAAGTCAAGCTTTACCGCATTCTTTTTGGCTTGAGGCCATCGTGTGTGCCACTTATGTACTAAACAGGTGTCCTACGAAATCTTTGCAGTCTATTACTCCATATGAAGCATGGCATGATAGAAAGCCTTCTATTGAGCACATGCGTGTTTTTGGCTGTTTGGCATATGCTTTGGTGCCACAAGTGCAGCGCAGAAAATTGGATGATAAGGCTGTCAAATGTATTTTTGTTGGTTATAGTGCTGAAAGCAAAGGTTACAGGTTGTATCATCCACAAACAAAACGTATTCTGGTTTCTCGGGATGTAGTGTTTGTGGAAGATTCTGTTCAGCCCTTGCTGTCATGTACTAGAGATAGTAATGTAAGCTCACAGGACATTTATGACACTTTGTTGCCTCTTTTCAGTGGTGGAAATACGAATGTAAGTTCCAATGAGGCAAATGTACATCCTATGGGGGTTTCTGAAAATGTTTTAGATCAGCCTATTACTCATGCACATGTACATGATGTACTTGATGAGGAAAGGGCTGAAAATGAGCAGGCTAGAGGTATGCCAAAATGGCTGGTGCACACTTTGCGTGACAGTAAATTGGATGCACCTTTGTCTAGTCGTACTCGTTTAGGCTCTCGCCATGCATCTTATGCATCAGATTGTTATGCTTTGGCTGTGTCTAGTTTACATGATGTTGAGGAGCCTCTGTCTTTTGATGAAGCACAGAATTCAGAAAATTGGATGGCTGCCATGCAATCAGAATATGATGCACTTATAGAAAATGACACATGGACTTTATGTGATTTGCCTCCTGGCAAAAAGGCCATTGGTACGAAGTGGGTTTACAAGTTGAAACGCAAGCCGGATGGTGAGATTGATCGCCATAACACTCGACTTGTTGCAAAGGGTTATGCAGAGCAAAAAGGCATAGATTATGAAGAGACTTTTGCTCCCACTTGTCGTATGACTACTGTGCGTTTTCTATGTGCATTGGCAGCTCATTTTGGTTGGGATGTACATCAATCAGACATTGTTACTGCTTTCTTGAATGGTGACATATTTGAGGAAGTTTATGTAACGCAGCCTCGCAGTTTTGTCATAAAAGGACAAGAGGACAAAGTGTGCAAATGTAACAAGGATTTGTATGGGTTGAAGCAATCTCCTCATGCTTGGTATGAGAAAGTTGACACTCATTTGGTCAAACAAGGCTTTCGTAACAGTCCAACTGAAAGCACATTGTATGTAAAGCGTGAGGGTGATGTATTTCTCATCGTGGTTCTTTATGTTGATGATTTGCTGATCACTGGACCAAATGAGAGACATATTGCTGAATTTAAGGCTGATTTGAATGCTACTTTCAAGATGAAAGATTTGGGGCTGTTGCATCATTATTTGGGTATACAGTTTAAGCAGTGTGATGGTGGTATTGCCTTGTGTCAGAAAAGTTACATAGAGACATTGCTATGTAAGTTTGGACTTGAGGATTGCAAACCTATTGCCACTCCCATGGAAACAGGTTTGAAGTTGAGTCTACATGATGCTGGTGATCCTGCTGATGTCACTCTTTACCAAACTGCTGTTGGCTACCTCATTTATGTATGCAACACGAGGCCAGATATTCAGTTTGCAGTCTCACAGGTCAGCAGATTTATGCATAGCCCAGAGTCTAAGCATTGGCAGGCTGTCAAGAGGATTTTCCGCTACTTTAGTGGCACTTTACATCTTGGCTTGTTTTATCCCAAGGGGGGATCATTGCCGCCAGACTTACATGCTTTTTCGGACTCAGATTGGGCTAGTTGTTTTGACACGAGAGTGTCCACAAGTGGTTTTTGTTTCATGCTTGGCAGTTCATGTATATCATGGTTGAGCAAGAAGCAACCTACCATGGCCACTTCGAGTTGTGAGGTTGAGTACAGGGCAGTCTTCACAGCTACGGTTGAGTGTGTATGGCTCAGATGCCTTATGGCTGATTTGGGTGTTGGACACGACACTACCAACACTATCTACACTGACAGTCAGAGCGCATTGGCAGTTGCGAGAAACCCAGTTTTTCATGCTCGCACAAAGCACATTGAGGTGCATTACCACTATGTCAAGGAGAGGCTCTCAGCAGGAGAGATCAGCTTGGCTTATGTGCCAACACAGGACAACCTTGCAGATCTTTTCACAAAGGCATTGTCTCCTGAGAAGCTTGAAGCTTTCCGCAAAGCTTTGGGCTTACTCCCCTTTGTGGACTGATCCTGTCCTCAGGGCATGGCACTTCCCTTTACTCATGTGCCAGCTCTTGTTCACCGCATCACTCCAGGGGGGATTTGTTACCATATACATGTGGTAGTGATGTGTGTGAACACACTAGGACCGCAGGGGCATTTTTCCCCTCTTTAGGAGGTTTTTTCCCCCGTGCATTGTATATACGCCCATCACTCTAGGGCTATCGATCTTTCCATTGCACACTAAGTAATACACTCTCTATTGTGTGCCTTGAGCTTCCTTCGTCTTCCCCAAGCTGTGTGTGTTTCTCTGCAACCCTAATTCCAACAATTCCCATCCATGTACGCAATGCAAACTATTTTGTTTACATTTAATTGCATCCTCTTTGTGCCCAACCACCAGTCTATAACCGCTAGCATTGTCGTGGAAAAACAAAGGAAAATAGAAAGAGAAAATATTACATGTGCGGCAATAACCGCGGCTCAAATTGCGGTAGTGGTTTGAAAGAAATAGTCACGGTAATAGTTGCGGTAATATTTCCACATCTATTACCACGTCAATTGCGACTCGTATTACCACGCTAATTACCGCTAAACGTCTATTCAAAAATAAAGGTGCTCATTTAGGCCACCCAAAATCAGGTGGCCCAAATGAGCACCTTTATTTTTTAATAGCATAAAACAATGAAACATCAATTGTTTTTTGAAAGAGTATACAAAAAAAACAAAGAATTGAAATTGAATTTACTTTACCTTGACAATTTAATGTGCAAAAGATCAACTATTTAAAAAAGTTACAAATAAAATAAAAATAGGTGTATATACATTGTGCCACATTGGGACTTTACAAAAGTTTGGATAAATATTTTTCTATTTAATCCTCCTCGTCCTCATCCTCGTCCTCGTCCAGAGGCATATACGCCTGGTCATCTTGACTCTACATAAACCCAAACCAAATTAAACAAATATCAACATCTCAAAATAATTGGTACAAAATTATTTGTTTAAACTTACCGCTTGTAGTGATCCAACCGCTGCGTCGAATTGCTCGCGAGAGATGTGGTTGTTCTCGAACAACTATCGTCAAGTATCAAATTCTGTATGCCGCTCCCGATACTTGACTATTTCTCTCCTTGGTCGAGTAAGAGTGATATTTTCCTAGGTTAGCTATAACAATAACAAATCATTAACTATAATCTTTATAATCATCGATTTAAGGTGTAATTTAATCAATTTTACATATTTGTCCTCCAAGCTGCTTTGCCTCCCGAGCCATAGTGCGTGGGAGTTTGTTTGACGCAAGCTTTGCGTTGTTGTCTGTAGGATGAGCACGTTGTAGCCTGATCGCTTTTTTGTTGCATTGCCCACTCCGCATATGCCATGTTGCCACCACGATAGCTAGTATCTGGATCTCTAACCTGGTTGGTTGTTGTGCGCCGTACACTAGACTGCTTGTTTTTCAAAAATGCTTTATGTAGCCCTCCAACCACTGTTCTGAAAAACATTGATCGGGGGCATTTGAAAATCTAGCATGCAGCGCGTCCTCAATGTAACAGTTGGTCTCTAAACTTTACAAAACAATTCTTATACGTCAAATTTATAAGAATCTGAAGATGGCATCAAAACGTCCGTCCTGTGCTGTACCAAAGTCCACCTCCCCTCCATATTTTACACTATAGAAGCATCCATGCGTATCTGGTATGGGTGCCTTAGTATCCTCGTCCTCTGTGTCAGGGACAGCACGCTCTAAAATAGGGGACTCCATTTCCCGCCACTACCAAAACAAGCAACGCCAAAAGATCCCCCGCCGCTTGTCTCTCTCGATGCTCGCTGCCTTGACACGAGCGTCAATGCATGCCACTAGAAGAAGTGCGTCGATGGTGTTCTCACAAAGCAGGAGTGGAATGGAGTGGCGTGGGACCCTGTGATGCGATGGGAGTGGGACCCTGCGATTCCATGGAAGTGGGACCCTGCGATGGAAGGGGACTAGGACAATAAGAAGGGGTCATAGACTCAGGTGCCGTCGGTGCAAGGCTCTGGATGTAAGGAGTCCCTCCGTGACTCCCCCAACCCTCTTTGGGCTACTCATTGATGAATTGAAATGCATGGTTCTTGAATTTATGCAACAAGAAGGCATAGAAGAGGTCAAGATCGGAAATGCAGTGATCATGCTTTTGCTTTATGCCGATGATCTAGTGCTCTTGGCACATACTTTAGAAGATGCACAAAAGATTATGAGTGTCTTGGAACACTTTTGCCTACATAGCAGGCTGATCGCGTGAATGGATCCAAAACCAAGGTTATGCTTGTAAAGACCCTCAATGACAAAAATCCATGCATTGTATACAACAATGAGCAACTTGAAGTGGTAGATAGCTTCAAGTACCTTGGCCTTGAGGTTCCATCCAATCATAAATGAAAGGATTGCACAATGCGTCACTTGGAAGACGGAAACAGGGCTTATTATGCATTTGAGAATATGTGCAATGCTGGAGAGATCAAGTGTTGGGCTCTCAAAAAGTACCCCTTTACACATTGGTGACATCGGTGCTTATTTATGGAGTGGAGGTGTGGGGTGGTAGCATCGGGAAATCTACTTGGAAAGAGTTTGAGAATGTCCAAAAGCGTTTTTTCATTAACTTTCTCCAAGTCAAGACACAAACACCCTACATGCTCTTACTTCTTGAGTCCGGATCGCTTCCCATTGAGGTCTTGGGCATGCAAAGGGTTGTGGAGTACATGCTTAAGACACAACGTAGCCCTTTGTATCGACTTCTAAGAATCACATATGAAGCAAGTCAAAAGGTCCATAAGACATGCAAGAGCAAAATACTAAGTTCGGGGTGGATGCTTGACATCAAGAAATGGTTTGGAAGATGGGATGCATGTCACTTGGTCAAGGATGCATCGATCGACTCCCAAGTTAATGAGGCCTTCTTACAACACCAATGTATCACGGCTTGGAAGAAATTTGGAGGTTCTCGCTTCAGCCATTACACCACACATGTTGCCCCAAACTACAAATATCTCTTCTTCTACGAATGAGGTAACCAAACCCATCCCTACATCCTTGAGCCCATCCCGGTGAGTGCGATCCGCACCATTGCCTCCATTCGTTTTAGCTCCCATTCTCTACGCTGTGAGACAGAACGTTGGGGCACTGGCGAGGAGTCTCATCGACTTTGCACCTTATGTCCTCGTCAAGTGCGAGAGAGTGAGTATTACACACTACTTGAGTGCTTAGCTTTTGACCACATTAGGTCCTCTTTTCCCCATATATTCAACCATGAGCTCTCCCTACATACCTTCCTCTCCAAACCACATTGTGGACTCTCTATTGTGATGCTCATTTCAACCACTTTTTAGCATCGAGAGTCACTTATGACCTCCACTCACACCATGTGACATGTTCATTTGGTCCCATAGGTCATATTTGACCTCCGAGGATGATAATAGAACTATTCTCTCTCTCTCTCTCTCTCTAATCTATCTATCTATCTCTCTCTTTCCCCTCTCTATCTATCTCTCTCTATTTCACTCTCTCTTTCTTTCTCTCCCTCTCTCCCTCTCTCTCTCTCTCTCTATCCCTCTTTATCTATTTCTCTCCCTCTTTCCCTCTCTCTATCTATCTCTCCCTCTCTCTATGAAGGTGATGTTATTGTATTTGGGGATATGAATTCTCGCACAAAAACATTGCAACATGATACTCAACAATTTGATATGCCATACATTTCAAGGGAGTTGGAGGAAGTTCACTTGTATGATCGTACTTCAATGGATGAGAAAGAGCCGGATCACTATGGAAAGTTACTTTTACACATGTGTAATAGCACGGGTATGCTCATTGCCAATGGTATATCTTTGTGGAGTGGAACCAATGGATTTACATGTAGGAGACATAATGGGGATAGTGTGATTGACTATATGCTATTCTCTGAAGCCATCATGTATCGCATAAAGAGTTTTATGTTTGGTCAATGGACCCCGGAATCCGACCATCGCACCTTATGTATTGACCTTTCATGTGGAGAAGCAGCTAAGCATGATAATCTCAGCCAAAGGAAAGAGAAGTTATCACTATGTATGGATTTCAAACGGGCACCAATGTACATTGAAATGGTTGAGCAAAAATTATGGATGACAAATCTTCAATGTGATGCACCATTGGAAACTAAATGGGAAGCTTTCAAGAAAGCTATTTGTTCTTGTGCGGAAGAATGCTTTGCCATAAAGCATCTCCATGGTATCAACAAAGATAGATCACGCAAAAGGTGGTTTGATAAAGAATGTCAAGATGCTCGAAAGTCCTTGATAAAGCTTGATGCAACTATGGACAAAGACAACTATCAAAGTCATTTGCATTCATACAAAGCATCGATTCAAAAGAAGAGAAGAAGATGGGAAGTAAAGCAACAAGAATTTCAAGTCCAAGAAAAGGCAAATGCATGTGGAAGATTTTGGAGAAACTTGAGAGGCAAGCGGGTTGAGAATTTTGGTAACTTGAGTCTAGTGGATATGTACACACATTGTAGGCAATTATATGAGCAAGCAAATACTGAAAAAATGTCATTTTATGGTTCACTCTTATGTATGCCGTATTTTTTTACTATTGAGGATGTATGCGGTGGGCTTGAAAAGTTGGCCACTCGCAAAGCAGGAGATCTTCAAGGTCTCAAGCCAGAGATGATCAAATGGACGGGAGATTTTACCCATGAGTGGATGTGTGATATGTTCAACCTTGCACTTCAACATGGTATGCCTTATGATTGGAGTACTAATTGGGTTAAGCCTTTGCATAAAGGAGGGGATGTAAAGAATGTAAGCAACTGCCGGACTATAATGATTGGGTCTCTTATGGAAAATTTGTTTGGGTGCATAATGGAGATGAAATTGAGTGATTGGGCTGAAGAGAATGACAAGCGTGCAAAGGGACAAGCGGGTTTTCGTCAATGCCATAGCACCATTGATCATCTTGTCACTCTTCGTGTTCTCATGGAGGAAAGTCGGTTGAAAGGCAAGCGATTGTATTGTTGTTTTGTGGACTTTAAGAAAGCCTTTGATATGATTCCACGTAACAATTTGTGGAGAAGGATGGAAGAACTCCAAGTGCCAAGTGAGTTTATGCTTGCGGTTTCTCGAATCTATGAGAAGGTGATTTGTCAATTGCGCATGGGAAGAGAAATTTCAGAAATTTTTGTAAGCACTATTGGGGTTAAACAAGGAAGTCCATTGTCACCGACTCTCTTTGGTCTATGCATCGATCAATTGGAACAAATGGTACTTGACTTTATGCAAGAAGAAGGCATTGAAGAGGTCACTATTTGCAATGCGGTAATCATGCTTTTGTTGTATGCGGATGATGTAGTGCTTCTAGCACACACTTTAGAAGATGCACAAAAGCTTATGGTTGTCCTTGAGAACTTTTGCTTGCATAGTGGGCTGATTGTAAATGAATCCAAAACAAAGGTTATGCTTGTGAAAACCAACCATAAGGAGAAGCCATGCATTGTGTACAACAACGAGACACTTGAAGTTGTTGAGAGCTTTAAGTACCTTGGCCTTGAGGTTCCATCCAATCACAAGTGGCATGAATGTGCTATGCGTCGTTTGGAAGTGGGAAAGAGAGCATATTATGAATTTGAGAACATGTGTAATGCGGGAAACATCAAGTGTTGGGTTCTCAAGAAGTATCTTTTTGATGCATTGGTGACACCGGTTCTTCTTTATGGAGTTGAAGTGTGGGGCGGGAGCATCTCAAAGTCTACTTGGAAAGAGTTTGAGAATGTCCAAAAGCGTTTTCTTACAAACTTTCTCCAAGTTAAGACACAAACACCATATATGCTCCTACTTCTTGACTCGGGATCTCTTCCAATTGAGGTTATGGGCATGGAAAGGGTTGTGGAGTACATGATAAAGATGCGTCAAAACCCCTCACATCGACTTCCTACAATTGCATGGGAAGCAAGTAAAAAACTTCAAAAGACGCATAAAAGCAAGATCTTGAGCACGGGATGGATGCAAGACATAAAGAAGTGGTTTGGGAGATGGGATGCATTACACTTGCTACATGATGCTTCAATTGACTCTCAAGTGAATGAAGCTTTTCTACAACGCCAATGTATTACGGCTTGGGAGAAATCCGGTGGGTCACGCTTCATACATTACACCACCTATATTGCCCCCAACTACAAAACCATGTTCTTCGCTGAGAGAGGAAACCGTACTCACACTTACATGCTTGAGCCTATTCCCTTGTCCGCGATACGCACTATCGCAGCAATTCGGCTTAGCTCCCATTTCCTTCGATGCGAGATAGGGCATTGGGGCAATGGAGAAGAGTCAAATCGATTGTGCACATTATGCTCACTGCAAGTTCAAGAGTCTGAGTACCACACACTACTAGAGTGCTCAGCTTTTGATCACATCCGAACTTGCTTCTCTCACATTTTCAGCCATAACTTAGACCTACACACTTTCCTCTCCCAGCCAAAGTGTGGGCTCTCTATTGCGACTCTCATCACTACAATTTTGGAGCATCAAGAGTCACTCATCAGCCATACACATACTACATCACATGTAACTTTGGTCCCATAGGTCATATTTGACCTCCGAGGAGGATAATAAAATCTATCTATCTATCTATCTATCTCTATCTCTCCTCTCTCTCTCTCTCTCTCTCTCTCTCTCTCTCTCTCTCTCTCTCTTTTCCTCTCTCTCTGTCCCTCTATCTTTCCCTCTCTCTCTATTTCTCTATTTCTCCTTCTCTCTTTCTCTATCTTTCTCTCTCCCTCTTTCCCTCTCTCTCTCTCTCTTTCCCTCTTTCCCTCTCTCTATCTATCTCCCTCTTTCTCTCTCTCTCACTCTTTCTCTCCCTCTTTCTGTCTCTCTCTCTTTCCCTCCTTCCCTCTCCCTATCTATCTCTCTCTCTCTCTCTCTCTCTCTCTCTCTCTCTCTCTCTATCCCTCTTTCTCTATTTCTCTCTCTTTCCCCCCTCTCTATCTATCTCTCTCTTTTTCCTCTCTACCTATATCTCTATTTTCCTCTATCTTTCCCTCTCTCTCTCTCTCTCTCTCTCTCTCTCCCCCGCCCGTTTTTTGACCTAATAGACAACAGTTCACTCTTTTGATCATAACTTTTTCATTTGAACTCCGATTTAAGTGATCTTTTATAGCTTCAAATCAAAGAGCATGAAGCCCTCTACGCATTGATGTAAAGATAAAAAATTTATAAGCAATGGAAGGCTTTGCTGTAACAGCATCTCAGAATTTAAAAAACTGTCAAAATTTTGAGTTTTTGTTGCCGACTTGAAGGCAATGTCGGACAAAACTCGCAAGAGTGGAAATTTCAAACCCGCCATGCAGAATGATGCAAAATCTCCAAGAAATTTGGATGCTAATCCAACCACATCGTCTACAACAACGAAAGCAATGATCATGGCTTACTTGGTCTCATTACAAGAAACCGTCAACAACCAAGGTGAAGAGCTGCGCGCACTTGCAATGGAGAATGGCACTTTAAGAGTTCTTGTTGTGGAGAATGAGCACCTCAAGAAGGTTCTTAAAATGCAAACAACACGCTTGATGTATCTTGAGAATGAATTTCAGGAATGTAAGCGCTCTCTTGTTGACATGAATGTATCGAAAGAGCGCTTGAGCAAAGTTGAGAGTGATCATATATTGAAAGAGGAAACGATAGATACAATACGACATGATGTATGTGAGATGAGAAATGCATCCAAATCATGGGCTGATATATGTAAGGATAATGTGGTTTCTACATCTCCTATCACGCAAGCCATTGTCCAAGCTACATACTTTGGCATGTCTGAAATCATGGCTTATGATGTACATCGAGTTGAAAAACAAGGAGTCCCTTGCTCAAGAGAAAGACCTATTGTATGTATCATGGCTGATGAGGTAAACAGAAAGATCATCCTTGACAATAGTTGGATCTACCTCAAAAGAATGGGTTGTAATGTATATGAAGATCGTACTCTTATGCAACAAAATGTACGTCGCAAAGCATATGAGGAAAGAAGCAATAAGGTTAAGATGTCATCTCAAGAAGAAAAGTCACTTGAGGAGGATGCAAGTCCACCCAACAAATATGGACACGTGATATATGAGACCAACTCACGCTTGTGAATAAGCTTTTGGAATTGTAACGGGTATCCATGGAATGCGGGAATTGGCATTGATGAGCTCACAAATGACTCCGATGTGATAGTTCTTGTCGAAACATGGGAGCATGATGCGCAATGAATTTTTGGATTTGACAAATACGATGTGCATTCTTTGATGTGGGCCAAAAATTCAAAGCAATGTAGAGGCCAAGGAGGCATAGCATGTATGATCAAAAAGGGTTTGAAAGATGTTTGCATTGTCAAAGAAGATAAGTGTAAACGCTACTTATGACTGAAAATTAGTCCACCAAATGGTCAAGTCATGTTTGTGGGTGGCTGGTTGCTATAGTCCTCACTATGACTCCAACTTTTATTCTCGCTTGGATATCGATAGAGATCAGCCCTTTGTTGAATTAGAGGAAGACATTGCTCATTACAAAGACCAGGGTGAAGTCGTTATCTTTGGAGACATGAATGCTCGCACAAATACGTTACAACACGACACACAAAAAGTCGACATGCCGCATGTCTCAATAAGAATGGATTACTCATACATGTATAATCAAAGTTCTAATGATGCAAAATAACTGGATCACTATGGAAAGTCACTTCTACATATGCACAATAGTACCGGAACACTCATTGCAAATGGTGTATCTTTATGGCAAGGCACCAATGACTTTACATGTAGAAAGCACAATGGTGACAGCGTGATTGACTATATGTTGTTTTTGCAAGCCACTCTAGAATGCATACAAAGCTTTACACTTGGTGAATGGAATCCGGAATCGGATCATAGAATGTTATGTATTGACCTCAAGTGTGGTAAAAGACCCAAGCATGTAGCCTCCAATCATGATGTGAATCATTCGTACCTATGTCTAGACTTCAAACGAGCACTTATATATGCTGATATGGTGGACCAAATGTTAAGCATGACAGAGCATCAAGAGAGCCCAATATTAGAATAATGCAAGTGGAAAATTTTCAAAGAAGTAATTTGCTCGTGTGCGCAGGAATGCTTTTCAGTGAAACACATGTCTTGCAAAAGGTCTAAGAAGGGTAGCACCAAGAATAAATGGTTTAACATGGAATGTAGTCAAGCCCGAAAACACTTGTTAAGATTGGATGCAAGCAAAGACAAGGAAGTTTACTTGGAACATTCACATACATACAAAGCACTTGTTCAAAAAAAGAGGAGAAGGTGGGAAGTCAAAAAACAACTTCTTTTAGCGCAAGAGAAAGCACATGCATGTGACAAGTTTTGGGAAAATCTAAAAGGCAAACGTGTTGAGAGCTTTGGTGAATTGACTCTTGAGGATATGTATACGCATTGCAAGAACCTCTATGAGCAACCCAATGTTGATCAGATGGAGTGTTGTAGCTCCCTTCCGTTTATACCTCCCTTCTTTACCATTGAAGATGTATGCCGCGCGCTTGAGAAACTTGCTACTTGCAAGGCAGGGGACCTTCAAGGTGTCAAGGCTGAAATGATTAAATGGACAAGCAAAAAAACATGATATTGGATACGCGATATGTTTAACCTTGCACTTCAGCATGGCATGCCTCATGATTGGAGTGCAAATTGAATCAAACCTTTGCACAAAGGAGGAGATGTGAACAATGTGAACAACTATCGCACTATAATAGTTGGTTCTTTGATGGCAAAGTTATTTGTATGTATCATGGAGATGAAGATAAGTGATTTGGCTGAAAATAACGGCAAACGTATGCTTGGCCAAGCAGGTTTTCGAAAGCATCATAGCATTATTGATCACCTTGTCACTCTTCAAGTTCTTATGGAAGCGTCTCGATTGAAAGGAAAAAAATTGTATTGTTGCTTTGTGGATTTCAAGAAATCGTTTGACATGGTACCGTGAGGAAATCTTTGGAGACGTATGCAAAGCCTTCAAGTGCCGAGAAAATTTATGCATGCAGTCTTTTGCATCTACCAAAAAGTGATATATCGACTACGTATAGGAGATGGAATTTCAGAATCTTTTGCAAGCACCATTGGTGTCAAACAAGGATGCCCACTTTTCCCAACCTTCTTTGGGCTACTCATTGAAGAATTGGAATGCATGGTTCTTGATTTTATGCAACAAGAAGGCATAGAAGAGGTTAAGATCGGAAATGTGGTGATCATGCTTTTGCTTTATGCCGATGATGTAGTGCTCTTGGCACATACCTTAGAAGATGCACAAAAGCTTATGAGTCTTGGAACGCTTTTGCCTACATAGTGGGCTGATCGCGTGAATGGATCCAAAACCAAGGTTATGCTTGTAAAGACCCTCAATGACAAAAATCCATGCACTGTATACAACAATGAGCAACTTGAAGTGGTTGATAGCTTCAAGTACCTTGGCCTTGAGCTTCCATCCAATCATAAACGGAAGGATTGCGCAATGCATTGCTTGGAAGTCGAAAAGAGGGCTTATTATGCATTTGAGAATATGTGCAATGCTGGAGAGATCAAGTGTTGGGCTCTCAAAAAGTACCCCTTTCACACATTGGTGACACCGGTGCTTATTTATGGAGTGGAGGTGTGGGGTGGTAGCATCGGGAAATCTACTTGGAAAGAGTTTGAGAATGTCCAAAAGCGTTTTTTCATTAACTTTCTCCAAGTCAAGACACAAACACCCTACATGCTCTTAATTCTTGAGTCCAGATCACTTCCCATTGAGGTCTTGGGCATGCGAAGGGTTGTGGAGTACATGCTTAAGCAAGAGCAAAATACTAAGTTTGGGGTGGATGCTTGACGTCAAGAAATGGTTTGGAAGATGGGATGCATGTCACTTGGTCAAGGATGCGTTGATCGACTCCCAAGTTAATGAGGCCTTCTTACAACGCCAATGTATCACGGCTTGGGAAAAATCCAAAGGTTCTCGCTTGAGCCATTACACCACACACATTGCCCCAAACTACAAATCTCTCTTCTTCTCTGAACGAGGCAACCAAACCCATCCCTACATCCTTGAGCCTACATGCTTGAGCCCATCTCGTTGAGTGCGATCCACACTATCGTCTCCATTCGTCTTAGCTCCCATTCTCTACGCTGCGAGACAGGACGTTGGGGCACTTGCGAGAATTCTCATCGACTTTGCACCTTATGCCCTCGTCAAGTGAGAGAGATTGAGTACTACACACTACTTGAGTGCTCAGCTTTTGACCACATTAGGTCCTCTTTTCCCCATATATTCAGCCATGAGCTCTCCCTACATACCTTCCTCTCTCAACCACGATGTGAATTCTCTATTGCGACACTCATTTCAACCATTTTTGAGCATCGAGAGTCACTTATGAACTCCACTCACACCATGTGACATGTTCATTTGGTCCCATAGGTCATATTTGACCTCTGAGGAGGACGATAATAGAACTCTCTCTCTCTCTCTCTCTCTCTCTCTCTCTCTCTCTTTTCCTCTTTCTCTCCCTCTATCTATCTCTCCCTTTCTCTCTCTCTCTCTCTCTCTCTCTCTCTCTCTCTCTCTCTCTCTCTCTCTCTCTCTCTCTCTCTCTCTCCCCCCCCCCAAACCTTAAACCCCAACGTCCTCCTCAGCCCCCTTGGACGAGGGGCTGCCCTTGGGGAGGCGTTAAGCCTCAGCTTAGCCCCCCCTCAACATTCTCGCCCTGTCAAGATTCTGTACACGCTGTTACCTCAGCCCAGAACTGCGGCTTTTGTACACACTGGTACCTTGCTTTGTACACGCTGGCGCATACTTTTTCTGCCCCACCTAACCCAACCCAAAAGCTCCTGTGCAATCTGGTTCAGCCCTGCAATCAAGCACGATTTGGTTCGGCCTGCAGACTTGCACTGAGCACGATCTGGTTTGGCCTGCCGGCCTGTGTTGCAACCTCAAGAAGGACAACCTGCTCTGGCTCCCTTCCACCATTTCTGTGCAACATTTGAACATTTTGAGTTTTTGGGCATTTGGAGAGAATGTTCTCACCAAAGCCACCTCCAACAAGTGAGAAGATAGTGACCAACAGCCAAAAAACACCGAGGAGAGCACGAGCTAGCTTTGCCACTGTCTTAGCAGCCCCGATCAAGACAGATTGCATCAGACAATTGCAAGCTGCCCTCGACATGGTCATGGAAGAAAACCGCGACCTCAAAGCACGCCTTAGCACGCTCGAGGCACGATTTGACTCCATGGTCGGCCTCACAACAGACAAGGTGAAGGAAGTCGAAGAAAAACTCACACAATCGCACTCGCCAAAGTGGAAACTTGTGTGAAGGCAGAACTGTACGAACATCAGCTTCAAGAAGAGAATGCCCTCAAGCTTCGCATTGGAGGGCTGCCCTAAGCATGGGACGAGTGCAAACAAGAATTTTGCAAATTAATTGACCTCCTCAACGAGACTCTTAAACCGGTCCATGTCGACTACGATGCGGTAGAATGTATTGTCAACAAGTTCAACACCAAGCGCACACCTAGTGGACATGCCATTCTTGAGTTCAAAGACAGGAGGAACAGCTCCGATTACTCCAACAATCGTGTCTCCTTAGAGACACCGGGTTTTGGATTGTCGAAGAACTCAACCTGACACAAGTCAAGCACAAAGGTGAAGAGATGAAAAAGTGTGTGAAGCACGAGCCAAAGGCAAGTGGGTAGTATACCGTGGAGGGAAGGCCATCATCCAGGAGTTTTGAACTCCTAAACCGGCCCCTACCCCATAGGACCCCCCTTAGGCTTTGCTTTTTCTTTTGATGGACCCTCAGTCCCTAACTGATATGTATCGATTGCCCTCACTTCGAAGAAGTGGTTGTTATGTTTTGTTTTTGGTCCCATGGGTCATATCTGACCTTCGTGGACGATAATTCTCTCTCTCTCTCTCTCTCTCTCTCTCTCTCTCTCTCTCTCTCTCTCTCTCTCTCTCTCTCTCTCTATCTCTCTCTCTCTCTCTCTCATAATCCATTTCTCTCTCTCTCTATCTATCTATCTCTCTCCCTCTTTCTCTCATAATCCATTTCCTAACAAATCTACACTCACATTCATTTGCAAACAAAGCTTACATATTACAACAACGTGCAAGAAGATTGCATCTATGTCACTAAGCAACCTACGTCAAATGAATGAGGTCTCTCTCTCTCTCTCTCTCTCTCTCTCTCTCTCTCTCTCTCTCTCTCTCTCTCTCTCTCTCTCTCTTCATTTATGCATGTAAATGTGTGTGTGTGTGTATGTGTGCGTGTTTGTATGTGTGTGTGTGTGGAGTAGCATACAATAGGGAAAGAGGGGGGGGGGGTATTTTGTGATTACCTTAGGTTGTAGAAAGGTTGTCTGTTAGGTTGAGCATCCAAAGACAAACGCGATAAACCCCCTTCGATGACTCTGCCGCAAACGAAACGAAGCTCCTCCTCGAACCAAATGTGTGTGTGTGTGTGCGCGCGCGCGCGCCCGCGCGCACACGTGTTTTTGTGTTTGTGTGAGGGAGAAGGTGCAGAGAGATGGACAAGGGAGAGAGATAGTGAGGGTGTGGGAGGTGGAGTAGGGAGAAGGGAGTTTGAAGCAGACGTGATGGCGGAGAGAAAGAAGGTAGCGTATGCCACAAAAACGCGGCATACTCTATCCTTCTTCCTTTTTTAGGCACAAGAGGCATTACCGCGTCCATCACCGTGATTATTGTCGTGCAACGTCATTTCAAACCGATACAAATGTATCCGAGGTAGCAGAGGGGGGGGGGGTACTAACCACCCCCTCTACCCTTAGATATGAATAATTTTCTTTTTTAGCCTTTTGAGTTTTTTTATGAAGACTTTTAATTTTTTTATGAGTACTTATTTTTGTAGTACTTTTAGATGTTTTTGAAGTGTATTTTTTAGTACTTTTAAATATTTACGATTAAAAAATCAACCCATTTAGTGCGCACACCGATTGTACTCTATTTAAAAAAATTATAGCGCTCATTGCACTTTATCCTCTTTGAATTTTTATAGTCATTTCTTTGTTTTATTGAAATATACATTTTTTTCTAATTCATTGTTTATTTTTTAGGGCACATATGACTAAATAAAAAATTTGTTGCGTGTGCAGAACATCAACTAGATGATCATGGCCCCCTTGAGGCCCTGAACAAGATCGGTGGCTCAAGGAAAAACTCCCTTGTCCTTGCACCAAGTGCAAAAGGGCAATCCCTCGCTTGAGGTGCATTGCATTGGAGCACATGGAGAATGAAGGGATTTGGCATCCTCAAAAAAGCGCTCGAAGAGATGAGATCACCACTCACCCCTCGCTTGAGAAGGTGTCCCATTGGTCTGTGTTCAGTGGTGGTGCATCGGTGCGCAAAGTCGAACGGGAGAGGTAAGAGATATTAGATGAATTGGGTGCACCTCATGGTGATCCTCCCAATAGCTCTACTTCAACAGCTCTTGTGGCGTCTCAGTCGTATTTGCAAGAAGGACTCATTGGGTGCAAGGGAGGATTTGAGGGTCTTGAAACGTCTCCCTGCCTCTGCTACTCCACATCGTGCCCCCGATGGAAAGACTGTGCTTCCTAAAGCACCATGGATGCTAGTCAAAGACAAAGTAAAGCGTACCATTGCAGCTATTTGCACACCAACATGATACATGAGGTTGTTAAAGGGAGCTTTCACAAAAGTGAAGAAGGGTGGAAGTGTTCAATTATATGGGGTTGAAGTCCCATGATTGGCACAAGATGCTTCAGGTAATGTCCCTCTCCCTATTCTATCTATAGTTTGTGTGTATGACTTTCTCTCACTTTCTCTTTCCCTAATTTTACATTATAGTTCATTATGCCGGTGAGTATGTGTTTATGTCGGGACAAGAAAGTCAAGGATGTTATTTTCAAACTTGGAGAGCTAGTAAGGTACACCACAAGACTCCACTCAACCACACTGTCATAAAGTCTAATATCTAACCAACCCAAATGATTTTCTCATATTAAATTGATCATTTAATATGGGAGAATAAACGGGAACAAGTGTTAGAATATAGACATGTGCTTATGGATCTATCTCAACATGGGGCCAAGTTTAAAAGGGGTCCAAATGAGAGATGGTATGTTAAAGAGAAATGCTATCAAATGGAGCTTAAAGACCTTAGGGTTAGCTTCATTAAAGACCTCCAAAAGCTAGTGTTCAAAAGTCCTTTGACCTTAGGCAAGCTAGGGCTGACCTTGAGGTGGGTGCTTGTTGGCTTGCTAAGTGTTAGTGGGAACCTTACTCAAAACATTGAGGTGTTTCTCACATGCTTAAATGAATAAGGTTCTTGAAGTATTCAATTCAAAGATAACTCTCAAGAGGAATCAACATTTTTATGCTTGATTGACTAAGTCCTTGAAGTATTCAATTCAACCAAATGACTTAATAAGCATAAAAGATACATGTTCAAATGATCCTCCACATGTGGCCCTCATGATGTGTTTGAATGCTATTGGATAGGTTTTAAAGGGCTCCAATGATAATGTAGATACATAAAAATAAATAATTAAGTTCTATCTCTCAAAGAGGAAAAAGAGGACACATGTCCAAATGAAATAATAAAATAATAAGAGAGAGAGAGAGAGAGGTGTGGACCAAGCATGAGAGGGGGGTATACTCTCCCACACACACTCACACATTCTCTCATTGTGTGGAGTACAATGTGCAAGAGATCCATCTCCTTCTCCAAGCTTATTGATAAGTGGAGAGCCTACACCAACACTCTTGGCTATGGAATGCAAAAAGAGCCATGCTTCAATGCTTAAGCTTTCCATCTTCTTCATCTTCATTACTATGCTATTATGCTATGCTAAGCAAGAAGTGTGATGATAAGTGAGGAACTATTTCTTTCTCTTATGGATGATTCTTCTTCCTCTTCCCTACCCTCATTCCCTGCTAGCTCTCTCCACCTTCGAAGGTGTTTGAGGCCTTGGGACTGAGGCTTGGGATAGTTAATGCTTTTTGTAAAGTTTATGTTAAGCTCTTGATGCATGAAGCTTTCCATCTTCATAGCATCACCAAGGTCACAAGGAACACAAAGATTGTATTGTAACAAGTCTCTCTTGATGGGAGAATCTATAATACAAACGCCTTTTGGAGGGGGGACCGGCTCCAAGTAAATCCGGTCCTCAACTATTGTCATGTTCTCTAATACTCTCTCTCTTGCAAAAGTATTGTTCATGCCAAGTTAATTTAGTACTATGTTCATGTTGCTACCATCAATTAAGTTCACCCTCTATGTTCTCAAAGTAATCTCACAAAAATGCTCACTCTAATTCTCTTAATTTTGTTATTCTCAAAGTTCATAGGCCATTTCCATTAAATTGGTATCAGAGCATTTGGTTTCTCTTTTCTTGCTTAAGAAGAGAGGTCCTTAAGTAGCCTATTAATGGTCCATTTTGTTAATTATATCAGGGTAAGTGGGACTGGGATCTATTATCGGTTTTGTTGAGCCGACTATGTGGGATATGGTGCACACCCGGGAGCTTTGGTCTTAATAATGGGGCCTTTTTAGACTTTCCTACGGCTTTACCATTATTGAGCCATAAGAAGTCCAAAAGGAGCTATCCCTCAACAATTATGCTATGCTAGACCCACCCCACTACTCTCATAATTAACCAATTCGAGCCGTGGGTGTAGATACTTAAGTGCTTATTTTCAAAGGCTAAGAGGAGTAGCAACTAAGGTTTTGAGTTGCCAAAGAATTCACTTAGTAAACACATAAGTATAATTAGCATGGCTGACAATAACCAAAAGAGTAGAATAATTTTGATTTTGCACATGAAGGTGCTAATGATGATGCCCCCATGTTTATCAATTATCTTGTTACTAGATTGCATCAAGCTATGGGTAACCCTACTTTGCAAGACGAAGTTACTCAACAACTGCGTGCTTATGGGATTTCCCTTCCTCATGAGAGCTTGAAGCTTTTCGCAAGGACCATAAGTGTTTTAAGTGTGGGGAGCAAGGACATGGCTATCGTTCTTGCCCCAAGAAAAATGCTCGCAATGAGACTCCTAGGGCTTCCACCATCGAAGCTCCAAAAGAGGATGCTCATTGCAAAGGATCATCTCTCTCCTATGCTTGGGGAAAGGTAAGGGAGCATGATGCCTTCATCTTGTTTGACCCTGGCTCTACTCACAATTTCATATCAACGGAGTTGGCCACCAAGTTGGGCATTCAAGCTTTCGAGATGGGAGATATTGTAACGGGCTGACACAGCTTTCAAGGGACAGCAAGCCTCCGTTACTCCCTTGATTGGGAAGTTGAGGCTTCATGTCCAAAGCTATGTCAAGAAAGAATACTTTTTTATCTCTCCTCTCCAACATGAGGATGCTATTCTAGGGACTCCATGGTTTGATCGCATGGCTACCAACATGAAGTTCCCTGAAAGAAGGATCTACTTCACTTATAGGGGAAAGAACATGTATATAGATGCTAATGAGTCTGGTCGTACTATACCACTTGTAAATTCACCATCTTTGAATAAGTCAATGAAAAGCTCGATTTTTGCGTACATGATTTTTGTCAAAGAATCCACTAATGGCACTAATGGTTTATCAAATGAAAATGGTAGGAATCAAGAAGAGTTAGACTTGTCTACTTTTCTAAATGGATTCCAAGATGTTTTCATTGATGATAACCCTATGGACTTACCTCCAAAACTAGGGGATGATGACCATCGAATTGAGCTCCTACCAGGAAGCTCACCGCCTAACAAGCCTCCTTATCGAGTTTTGCAAGCTCAACAAGAGGAGATCATGAGGCAAGTACAAGAATTGGTAGAAAAAGGAATGGTGAGGCCTAGCTCCCCTCACTTTTGTTTTCCAGTCCTTTTAGTGAAAAAGAAAGATGGTACATACCATATGTGTGTGGACTATCGAGCACTAAACCATATCACTATCAAAAACAGATTTCCTATGCCTCGGGTAGAAGATATGTTTATAAGCTACAAGGCTCTACCTACTTCAGTAGGATTGACCTTAAAAGTGGCTATCATCAAATAAGGATAGTGGATGAAGATATCCTAAAGACCATGTTTCGTACAACATTTGGTCTTTATGAATATCTAGTCATGCCTTTTGGCTTGACCAATGCACCAGCCACATTCAATTGTTTGATGGAGAAAATATTTAGACCCTATCACAAGTTCACTGGAGTGTTCTTTGATGATATCATCATCTACTCCAAGTCCTTGGAGGAACACAAGTAACATCTCCAAGTGATTTTTCAAGCATTGAGGGAGAACAAGCTTTTTCTCAACCAAAAGAAAAGTGAATTTTTCCTTCATGAGATTCAATACTTAAGTCATATTATCTCTCACGTATGGATCCATCAAAGTTAGAGGTAATAAAAGCATGGCCTAATCCAAGGAATCTACATGAGCTAAGAAGCTTTATTGGTATGTGTGGATACTATAGGTGCTTCATAGCAAAATTTTCTCAAATAGCAGGACCATTACATGACTTAACAAAGAAGAACATTAAGTATTCGTGGACTGCTAAGGAGCAAAAATCTTTTGACAAGCTCAAAGAGAAGCTTACCTCTCAACCAGTCCTCATGCTTCCGGATCTCTCAAAGCCATTTGAGGTCCAATGTGATGCTTGTGGTGATTGGCTTGGAGCAGTCTTGCTTCAAGAAGAGCATGCCATAGCATATGAGAGCCGAAGGCTCAATACAGATGAACAGGTCTTGGGCATTTATGAGAAAGAGATTTTAGTTGTTCTACATGCCCTAGACACATGGAAGCACTATTTATTGGAGACTTCATTCATTTTACAAACAGACCACCAAAGTCTCAAGTACTTCATGACGCCTCGAGGGGTTCACCGTTCAGTACTCCCTATATAACGTGCGTTCGTGGGTTATTAAAAAAACCCCTCTTTTAACACGTTGAAGAGGGGGAAATGGGAAAACCACCAGCACATAAATTCAATGTCTCTATATAGCCTAGGGATTCCACAGCACCCCTAACCTCTCAAAAAACACCTTCAAATTGGCTTATTTGCACTAACAACTCCGCATTAGCATACAAAACAATTACCTCACACCCAAATGCACCCACACTGCTCAACTCACCCTTTCCGAATCACAAAACACTCCTAATCTGCCCTCTTGTTAGCACCCTTCAAGCTGTAGGCAAACCCTCTGCAAGCAATGACCAATACACGAAGAGCGAGAGAAGAGGAGGGGGATGGGGAGAAGCAACACATGAGATTGGGGTAAGTGCGTGGTCTTATTGCATAGAGAGTAGTACAACCAATGTATGCGGCTTCAATGGCAAGCTTAGCAGCACACAAGCTTCCAACTTTCACTTACTCACACAGGCAAAAAAGCCCTTAAATTTTCGCATTTACAACCTTTTATAGGGGTACCTCTAGGAGGTCCAAAAAAAGAAAAAGGGTGAGTTTCTCCTCCCGTGGCCTTCACTTAGAGCTTCTTTTAGAATTGGATTGCATTGCCAACACATGGCATAGTTCACTTTTGGAAATATTTACTTGGTGTGTATTTTGGGCTTTGGTCCTCTCCACTTGGCCGCCCGGACTTCCCCTTTCTTGGCCCTTCAATGCCATTAGCTTTTCACTCCAATTGCCCTAACTGGCTTTGCAGCGGGACCCCTCCCCCTCGTCGAGGCAATAGCGATGTCGCTATTGGGGGGGGGGGGGGAGGGGCCTTCCCCTCAAAAAACCTTGCCGCTTACAGGTGCGGGCACTGCCCCCTATCCACTGCCCCATCATCACAGAATTCCATCGGCCGCCCAAGGGCGCGCCACCGCGCTTACTCTGCCCAAAATCACCGCCGGGCTGGCCAAGCAGCGCTGACCCACGGACGCCATAGCTAGGGAGAGGGGAGCTCCCCTCACGCCTCTTGTGTACAATGGGGAGGCCTCCCTCCACTATATATAATGCAGCCCTGCTCTCCCGCCTTGTGCATGTGGGTTTTAGTCCAGCCACGTGGCGGCTCCATATAATCCCAGGCCTTAAGGCTTCAAAAACCCCATTATTATTTTTTTAACAAAATCTTGTTTGGACCTGCCTTTGCTTGGCTCCCATTCTCTGCTCCCGAGCCAGATCACCGAGCAGGAAAAACCCACTGAAACTTCACCTTTCCGGCTCCGACTACCTTTACCGTCTTTGCATTCTGACATCCCGGCATCCTCGAACCAGGGCTCTCAAAAAATGGAAAAATCATCTGCAATCCAATCCGGTCAAATGCTCCCAGTTTTTTGACTGCCATATCTTCTCGCTCCAGACTCCGTTTGGCATGCAGTCTCTTCTTGTTAGCTCTGTATAATGTACACTCCACTCTAGAACTTTGTCGAGGCTCAGAAGATGCCAGATGGCACATCCTCCAATGCGGCCAAGTGGGCTCAGACCAAGCCCCCGGAAAAACTTCAACTGACCATATCTTGCAAACCATGGCTCCAATCCGCAATCCGAAAAGACGGGTAGGCCCCATGAATTGAGCTCTACACATCTATACCTCAAGTTTCACTTGGACCATCTATCCCCAACTGCCCTGTCCAGCAAGAATCAGCAAACCACTAAAGCTTCAACCTTCAATAACTTGGGCTTTGTAGCTCGGTTTGATGAGCCGTCTAGACCTGCTCCTTTAGCACTTCAAGCTCTTCATTCCTGGACCCAAAGACTGCACTTTGCATCTCCTTCACCTACTACCCCAATTAGCTCATTATGTAGCCTTTCTTGGCCTAGAAGCCACATCATGGATACACTTCCACTGCCACCTGCCATCCCATGATTTTCCTAGCTGCTCCAGCCCTTTGCCATGCTTCTGCTTGCCTGTATACACGTGTCCATGCCACCTTATAGCGTCGACACACTTTGGCTGCACCAACATCTGAATGAATATAATGACCCCTTATTTTAAGAAATTTTTCCAAAATTGAGTATAAAAACCCCTTATTTCAATGTATCTCTGTTAAATTGCCTAAATTTTTTTCATTTTAAAACCCCTTCTTTTGAACTCACATTATACATTAATACGACTACATAGTGCACCCCCCGAGTATGACACAAACCAAGCTTTCCGACAAACAAATGAGGTGGGAAAAAAAATTTCGTAATTTTATTTTCATATTGCTCACATTGCTGGTAAGCACAATCAAGTGGTCGATGCACTTTCACGACGACCAAAAGTCAATGCGGTGTCTATAGCAACTCACAATGATCTATCTTCCATGATAGATGAGTATGCTATTGACCCTGACTTCAAAGATGTAATGTCAGCCCTTGCTTTTGGGAAGAAAGAGGAACCATTCACCTTGCAATATGGTTATCTTCTCATGGAAATAGGCTATGTGTTACCCACTCCCTTCGTGAGAAAGTCATGTATGAATCCCATGCTCCTCCCTATGTGGGGCATAGAGGCATTCAACCTACTCTTTGAGGAGAAGAGACATACTTCTATTGGCCTACCATGAAAGTGGACATACAAGAGTATGTTTCAAAAAGTGTGGTATGCCAAAAGACTAAGTATGATAGAGGGAAGAAACCTAGATTACTCCAGCCATTGCCAATCCCTAATTCACCATGGGAGAGTATATGCATGGATTTTATCTTTGGATTACCCAAGTCTATCCATGGGAATACGAGAATATGGACAATAGTCGACAGGTTTAGAAAGCAAGCACACTTTATTCCTGTCAAAAAGACTATTAAGGCACACGAAATGGCAACCATCTTCATATCTCGTATTTTCAAACACCATGGATTACCAACATCCATCGTGTCAGATAGAGATCCTAGAATGACCAGTAATTTTTAGAAAGGTCTCTTTGAAAATCTAGGTACAATATTAAATTTCTCTTCGGCCTACCACCCACAAACGGATGGCCAAAGTGAGATAGCTAATCTTACGATACTTGATCTACTATAGACTTATGTTACAAAAGTAGATCAACGATCACAATGCGAGAAGTACTTACCCCTTCTAGAGTATGCATACAATAATACTCTCCATACTACTAAGGAAAAGCACCTTTTGAGATCATAGAGGGAAGACCTAAACTCCCTTGCTACTTAAAGTACATGGGAAGATCTTTGTTGCTGTGAGTATAGCCATGACCTACAAGAATCTTTTCAACAGGTTAAGGAGGCTATATCCATCTCTCAACAAAGGCAAAAAGTTGTTGCTGACAAGCACAGAAGGGACTTAACGTTCAAAGAAAATGATTGGGTCTTACTTAAGTTTCCCAAGGCTCAATTGAGGCAAACAATGGGCAAAAATCCTATGGGCCATCAAAAATATTATGCTAAATTAGTAAAAAGATACTATGGTCCTTTTCAAATCTTGAAGCCAATCAATGACATGGCTTATTAACTCAAGTTGCCGAACCATTGGCTCATACACAATGCTTTTCATGTGAGACTACTTAAGCCCTACAAAGGAGAGCCACCAATAGAACCAATTATTGAAGACCCTCCAGAAATCGAAGACCAAGAAGAGGTGCTACAACCTGAAGCTATCCTTCGGCATGAAGACAAAGTACTACGGCATGGTAAGATTATCCGGCGGTATCTTATTAAGTTCAAAAGTTATCAATTTAAAGATGCTAGATGGATGCAAGGAATGCAGCTTAAGAATAGTATGAACCTTGTCAATGCTTACAATGTTGCACTAGAGTAAGCAAATGTAAATGCTTTCTAAATGAACAATGTTTTTGTCTTATAAGACTAATCCTCTTTTGTGCAAAAATTTAAATAGTATACATGCTTAGAATCATGTTTGTGATGACGAAGTCACTCAAACACCAAGTAGAATTTGTCACTCTACTTTGGGAGTATGATATGGACTAAAGAGCAGACATGCTTGCGGCAGCTATGTCTCCCAAGCACCAAATGGACTAGTCATCCATTTTGGAATGATGTCGCAGGGTGAAAAGGGATCCTCTACCTACCGCTAAGAAACATAGACTAATGACAAAGACTTTATCTCTTCTACCTCATAGTCAAGGACGACTACGATTTCAAGAGAGAGGTAATGTCATAAAATCTAATATCTAACCAACCCAAATGATTTTCTCATATTAAATTGATCATTTAATGTGGGAGAATAAACGGGAACAAGGGTTAGAATATAGACATGTACTTATGGATCTATCTCAACATGGGACCAAGGTTAAAAGGGGTCCAAATGAGAGATGGTATGTTAAAGAGCAATGCTACCGAATGCAGCTTAAAGACCGTAGGGTTAGCTTCATTAAAGACCTCCAAAAGTTAGTGTTCAAAAGTCCTTTGACCTTAGGCAAGCTAGGGCTGACCTTGAGGTGGGAATCCTACCCAAGCATGAGGTGCTTGTTGGCTTTCTAAGTGTTAATGGGAACCTTACCCAAAAGCTTGAGGTGTTTCTCACATGCTTAAATGAATAAGGTTCTTGAAGTATTCAATTCAAAGATAACTCTCAAGAGGCATTAACTTTTCCATGCTTGATTGGCTAAGTCCTTGAAGTATTCAATTCAACCAAATGACTTAATAAGCATAAAAGACACATGTTCAAATGATCCTCCACATGTGGCCATCATGATGTGTTTGAATGCTATTGGATAGATTTTAAAGGGCTCCAATAATAATTTAAATACGTAAAAATAAATAATTAAGTTCCTATCTCTCAAAGAGGAAAAAGAGGACACATGTCCAAATGAAATAATAAAATAATACGAGAGAGAGAGAGAGAGAGAGAGAGAGAGAGAGAGAGAGAGACAGGTGTGGACCAAGCATGAGAGGGGGATATACTCTCCCACACACACACACACACACACACATTCTCTCATTGTGTGGAGTGCAAAGTGCAAGGGCTCCATCTCCTTCTCCAAGCTTGTTGAGAAGTGGAGAGCCTACACCAACACTCTTGGCTATGGAATGCAAATCAATCCAAGAGCCATGCTTCAATGCTTAAGCTTGCCATCTTTTTCATCTTCATTACTATGTTATTATGCTATGCTAAGCAAGAAGAGTGATGATAAGTGAGAAACTATTTCTTTCTCTTATGGATGATTCTTATTCCTCTTCGCTACCCTCATTCTCCGCTAGCTCTCTCCACCTTTGAAGGTGTTTGAGGCCTTGGGACTGAGGGTAGGGAAGAGGAAGAAGTGGAGAGCCTACACCAACACTCTTGGCTATGGAATGCAAATCAATCCCAGAGCCATGATTCAATGCTTAAGCTTGTCATCTTTTTCATCTTCATTACTATGTTATTATGCTATGCTAAGCAAAAAGAGTGATGATAAGCGAGGAACTATTTCTTTCTCCTATGGATGATTCTTCTTCCTCTTTCCTACCCTCATTCCCCACTAGCTCTCTCCACCTTTGAAGGTGTTTGAGGCCTTGGGACTGAGGCTTAGGATAGTTAATGCTTTTTACAAAGTTTATGTTAAGCTCGTGATACATGAAGCTTTCCATCTTCATAGCATCACCAAGGTCACAAGGAACACAAAGATTGTATTGTAACAAGTCTCTCTTTATGGGAGAATCTATAATACAAACGCCTTTTGGAGGAGGAACCGGCTCCAAGTAAATCCGGTCCTCAACTATTGTCATGTTCTCTAATACTCTCTCTCTTGCAAAAGTATTGTTCATGCCAAGTTAATTAAGTACTATGCTCATGTTGCTACCATCAATTAAGTTCACCCTCTATGTTCTCAAAGTAATCTCACAAAAAATGCTCACTCTAATTCTCTTAATTTCATTATTCTCAAAGTTCATGGGCCATTTCCTTTACAACACTTTTTTTATATACACAATAATCTCAACTATCACTTAGTGTATCCTTGTCTGTTTTCTTGCGGATCTCCAAGGAAATTGAAATGAATGCTATCCCTGTTGCTCAAACACTTGCAACAAAAACTGTGTGTGCCATTGAGGATGAATTTCCTTGATTGGTCCTTCTTAGTCAAATCCACCTCTTGGTTCACGTTGTGGAGGAGATCGCTATATATGAAGTAATGCACGCACGATGGATGTTCTTCTTAGAGAGGTTTTTAAAAACTCTCAAAGATTTTGTGTGGCTACGGTCTCAACCAGAGACATGTATGGCCAAAGGGTGGATCGTGCAAGAGGCATTTGTTCACATCTCATAGTATTTAGCACAAAGTTGATCCTTCAATGCCTCGCATGTGGTCAAATGAGGAAGATGTAAGGATGACTTCACACTTGCCAAGTGGAAAGGGAAAACTATTTAACATGGATATGAATCTATCTCGAGTGGTCAATAACTTTTGTATTCTCAATGCAAAGGTTATGACCAAGTGGGTGGACTTGTGGACAATGGCAAAGACAAGGTGTTTGCAAGAGAGAGAAGCATGGAAACAAGCACATGGAGGAAGGAGGGCACCTCCAGTGCCTAGACACCTTGCATGTTTCTTAGATCTCATTAGTGTGGAGTGGATTCATGAGAGAATGACCGAAGCAAAAGCGCATGGAGAAGACATCCCCAACAAAGAATGGGAGTATGTATGAGGCTGTGTACCAAAGGTAGAGTACTTATATACCTAAACCATATTGTAAATTTTTTCCTTGATTTTATCTTTGTATTTGATAAAAGACATTTTTCTATTTTGTAGTGCCTTTCCTTTAACTCTATGTGGTCAAAGGGTCGTCACTTTCGTATGCGCCACATTGGCGAGCGTAGAACCACCATGGATTGTGGCATCATGGGGAACTTTGACACGGACGGTGATGAAGCCAGGTACTATGGAACTATTGAAAGGATACTAAAGGTTAATTTTTACCTTCATCTTCAAGTGCAAGTGGTTTGCAAATGTGTCTAGACGACATGAGAATGGCCTCTACATGGTGGACTCCAGTGTGCATCACACAGGGAGGTATGAAAATTTAGTTTTACCGTGTAATTGTGAGCAGGTGAGTGACTACCTTTTTTATTCTCATTTGCTTCTAACATTAATTATACCAATGTTACTCACTTTGAGCTTCTCTTCTATAGGTCATCTATATCCCAGCAATCCACCAACCAAAACTTTGGTTCATAATTCTCATAACACCTCGGGGGAGAACCATTTTTTCCACTAATAAAGTGGAGACCATCTTCGACCCTCTTCCACCTCCTACCTTGGATGAGGTGGAGACAGAGGAGAGGGAAATCCGACGGTGGCAAGTCTTAGCGAAGATGATTGTCATGATGATGAAGATGATGAGATGGAGGATGACGAATTTAAAGATGATGAAGCCAACACATCCACAAACGACAATTCCGTTTCTCTCTTTATTGATTTAGGAGCCATGGGCTTAGAATAGGATGATGCTTCTTGTAGGGATCTTTTGGACGATGATTCATAAACATTTTGCATACTTTAAGTTATGAAATTTTTTGGTCATGTAATCCATTCATCTCTCTCTCCCCCCTCTTCCTCTCTCTAATTTTGTGAATATGCTCAATTATGTTAATCAAGTGACAGTGATTAGTTTAGCTGTAATCAAGTGTAATCATAGATAGCTAACTATTGTTTCATGTTTTCATACTTTTTTTTTAAAATTGAAAATTTCATATAATATTCTTTAATTTCTATTGAGAGGAGGGAAACACCAAAATTTGGGGGGGGGGGGGGGGGGGGGGGGGGGGGAGGGGGGGGAGATTTTTAAGCCAAGTTTAGGCGCTAAATCTTGCCACGGGAATAAACGCGGTAATAGTAACGGCAATAACTGAGGTAAATACCACAGTAATAATCACGGAAATACTAGCGGTAATAATTTTAAATACAAACACCCCACCCCCACCCTCCTCTCTCTTCCCTCTCCAGCTGAATTTGGTCGTAAAGATCGCGTTTAACAATTAGAGATTTTCATAGTAACTACACTACTAAACACACACTCTCTTCTATGTTGTGTCTCTTAAGGCTGTAGAACAAACACTAATATAAAGCAAAAGACCTTAACATTTATCTACAAGTAGTGAAATTGTTCAACAAATTTGATTTGGACAATGTTCAATGGCTATCCACCACCACCATCACCATTGGAAGCTAGGTTCTCTTGTAGAGAAAGAGGAGACAACACACATGAATGAGTTTGTTAACAGCTATAAAGGATGGATTAAAGACTTTTGTTTATCTCACAAACAAGCAAGACAGTCAAGGAGGTGCTCATTGAGTATGCTTATATACAGCATGAGCTATGCCTATGAGAAACATCGATGGGGTTTGCTGCTAACTGACCAAATTGTGCATTTTCTAAACTACATAATAGTTCCTTTTGTTCACTCCTGTACTGTGCAATTCAATTTTATGCCTTGACTATTGCAGATATCTATCCTTTGGATGAAGACGACTGATAGCCGGTGGAATACATATATGGCATTTTCAATACATTCCATGCATCGATGGGTGGACTTCTCTAAAACACTAGCGTTGGGCACCCCCGGGGGGAAGGGGGGGGGGGGGGGGGGGGGGGGGGGGGGGGGGGGGGGGGGTTTACTATGTATAAATTGTGTATATCACGTGTGTTCAAGGACTATTTCTAAAACTCCTTATTTGTGATTTTTTGACAAATAAAGTACAACCTTACTTATACAATGTGTAAATTTTTTCCCAATTTCATTTTACGATACCCTCCTCTATGTGAAAATGTGAGACAAATGAAATTTAATAACCCTTTCTATTGCACTCACATGATAGTCACATAATTATTGTAAGTGACCCCCCAGAGCACTAGCACTAGAAGAAGAGTGCTAATGAAAGGGGGATATTCTTCTTTGAACAGTTCTACAATGCTCCTCAATCTATGCTTGTCTTTGGCATGTTGCAATATCTCCCACTTTCTCCAAACAAAATTTCTAAGTGGCGAGTAACTGCCTCTAAAACCTTTAAGTGCTTCGTACTAAAGCTCCATCAAGAAATACAGAAGTGGTTACACCCAAATGTTGCGAGTCATCTGGTACATGTCTCCATCTTCATGCCCATAATTGTGGTTTATACTTTTTTTACGATGAGGAGGAAGATTGTGATTATGCATGTGTTTATTGACTTCTTTTATGATGAGGAGGTCATGGAAAACTATGACTACGCTTATTTGCATGTAAAAGAAATGCCTTGATTTTCTAGATGATTCTTGGAATGTCCATGATTCCAATAGCATCTTGTGCAAGGTGGATAATATGTCTATTGTGTGCAAGTGCATTATAGCCTCTCAAAAATTCATAGCTTCCTTCTACTATATGAGGTGGCATCAGCAAATGGTCATTTGGTAGTTGTGGACCAAGATTTGTCTGATGATATCACTAATTCTTTTGAGGATGCTTGAGGTATTTTGTGGATGTGGACATGAAGTGGAGATTAGTTTTTGAGGTAGTTCCACAATATGATAGGTGCACAAGAACTTGGAGAATGAGGTTGACCTCAACCTGCCTCCAAAACTTCTAGTGCAACATGCTAAAGGTAGTATCTTTTACAAGTACAAATTACTCTTTCTTTTATGCACGCTTTTCTTTCCCTCTTTGCTATTGTGAAAATGTTTCGATCTAATAAGTAGTTTGAGATAATTATGTGGTGTAGAAACTTGAGAGAAAGGAGAAGAAGATACTATGTGCAAACATAAGAGATGACCGACTAAACATGTGCAGTGCAAGTCCTAGTCCAAGAAGCATGAGGTTGTCAAAGAGAAATTTTTCAACAAAGCTATAGACAACACTTGCATACATGCTATACATATATAAATGTAAAAACTGTTTTCTTGCAACAAAAATTTGGAGTAAAATTGTTTTTTCAATTCCAAGTTCAAACTATCCTTACATTAGCTATAATCATGTACATTGTATTGTCAAAGAAAATACACTTGGTTTAACTCTAATTTACAACATAGGGGGACCCTTCCTGAGCATGAGCATCAGTAGTGGAATATAAATCTTTAATTTGGGGAGGTACATTCTCATCCCATACAACATTGGGGAAGTAGTAGCAAGCTCAAAATAATGAGTGACAGAGGGTGTTGGGTGATGTTGTGGAGACAGCAGGGGTGTTGGTTGATGCGTAGGAGAGTGTGGGGGAAAGTTCAATGGTGTTGAATCACAAGGAAATGAGCGCACGAGAGAGCATGGGGGTGTTGAAAGATGCATAAGGACACAAGGGTGTGGGGAGATGTGTAAGAGAGCGTGGGTGTGTTGGTTGATGATGTGGAGAATGCAAAGGTGTTAGGTGGTGGGGTGAGGAGAGGAATGTGTAATATCCTTCTCCACCTTCAATAAAATCGGGTATAAAGAAAATATTGGAATCTAAATCCTTAGAACAATGAGCCAAGGCATCTTCATCAGCTTGCTATGTTACTAGATGCTCCTTATATCTCCACTGTCAAGAGCAGGATTGTGGCCTCGGTTGTTCTAGGACAAATGCATCATGGATTCCTTGGGGCCATGTCTCCACAAGATTAATTAAGTTCTAAACCATTGTGGTCCTAAAGAATGCCACATTAATCTTAGAGAATTTTGCTAGGTTCCTAGCCTGCAAAACCACTCCACACCCCAGTAACGTCAAGAAGTTAAGGTTTATCATCCATAATAATAAACAACAACTTATTCTTACACTTAGATGCTCCTCCACATAATGCACTCTAAAAGAAGATATGCTTTTGCAAGCACCCTTAATCCACATGAATGCTCGTCATCGTGTTTGGGGACTTTGCAACTCAAAGTTAGCATGTCCTCCCAGATTTTCTCATGGGTCAATGCCTCTAGTGTAGCTATAAGTTTTTGAATAGATCCACATAAGTAAGAAGAGAGTGTTGAACGGTTGCATCAATAGTTGTAAAACAAAAAACAACTTCAATTACCTATATACATTCTCGTGGACCCCATGTGCGGAGTTTGCAAGATAGCAATGCTTGCACTCCATGTTCAAGCCAACAAGTCTCCAATGGAAACCATCTGAACCAAATAGTGCATTTAGCTACCTACTACTTATAGACACACTCCCTCAATAATAAAAAGACTAATAGCACCAGTTACCCTTCATTGTAAGCTAAAAGTAAAATCTTTGTTGTCTACATACTGATGGATTGAAACCGATCAACAACATCGATCAATGAAGTGGCATCCAAAGTGAGTGCCATTGATAGTTGTGAGTCTAAGAATATAATTTTTTGAATAACAAACAGTACTGAAAAAAAGAAACTAACATACCATTAATATCAATTTATTATTTGGTATGTCATCTCCCTCATGACGTCTCCCAATATACTTATCTCCTTTGGTCCAAAAGGAAAGTACAAGATGTGTCCCTTACAAGAAGGGCCACGTCAAAATAAGAACCAAGAAAACTAAGAGCTTCCCCCAATTAGCTTCATGAATGGATTTTGCCAATTGCCTGTCTTGATTGAGCTAGCGCTTCCTCATTCATTTTTTCCCTAGTCCCCCTATTCCATGTTTAGACAAATGGGATAAGTATGTTAGATGGTAGATATGTCTGTCACCTTAACTTTAACTAGGGACAAGACTCAAAATATTGTCCATTTTCCTGCTAGAAATGGACACCGGCACAAGCATCTTATCCTACCTAAATTGTAAATCCACGTGGAGTTGATTTTGTGGGGGCATCATGGTAACCCAATGGGCGTGAGCTATCAAGACATAGCTGTCCTAGAAAAGTTTGATGAGAGATTCTTTGGTTTCCTCATGTAGGCAACCCGCTGCGCTTCTCACCCATCAAAAATTGAGGCCGACCCTCTTGCATATCTCACGGAAAACTATTTGAAAGGGGAGCTTGGGGATAGCTAGACATATGTGCCTTTGGATTTTGCAAAGCTCCAATAGCCTACACTCTAGTTCTACTCATATCTTTGATTCCTCATAGTAGCACATAAAGTGGGAAGGCTTTTTCTTGTGATATGTGAGGAGGATGGTTGGTGGGGAGGATGGCAAGTACACCTTCCTCGTTGTCCACTTCATGCACACCATGGGAACCCTGAACTAATGTAGACAAAGAAAACTGGAAACAAATAAGAGTAAATTTGAACACTAAGAGAGAGAAAATGAAGCATGGGTGGTATGAGAGTGAAAGCTAGCTCAGAATGTGGATGACCTATCTGTGACAACAATGGACCCAATGCAAAGAGAGATCTTATATATGGGGGAGATATCATCGTAATGAATCTAGGGATGTAGACAAAATAGGAACTGCATTTATGAGGCTCATTCATTGGGGAAATGATGCCTTGGGAAGTGTGCAACCAAACATTTTGGAGACGCATGGGATCCATCCATGCCCAATTCTATGTTCCACTACAATGTGACTTGGGGGGAGACAAAAATGTGCACCCTCCTACTTGTGCTGTGGTGCAAAAAACAATTTATCATGTCACAATGCAAAATGGGGGGGGATGTACCCCTCCTTGTTGCATTGTGGCACAATCGGGGCGGGGGGGGGGGGGGGGGGGGGGGGGGGGGCTTATTGCATTGTGGCATCACAAGGTGAGAGAGGGGGTGGAAAATGCACTCCCCTTGTTGCACCACAATGCGAGAGGGGTGTGTGTCCTGTAACCACCCCCTCCCCTTGCATTGTGGTGTGATTGAGTACAAAAAAGGGCAACACTAAGACAGTCAAAGGGACAAGATTGGATAAATGACACATAGACTCAAATAAAAATTCACATGGACTCGTTCATAAGAATTTTGAAACAACATAAGGGATTCACTTTCGGCTTTCTCTCTTCCTACTATTCCTCTTGTTTCTTAGTCTTTGGTGGTTTCTTGTCCTTTGTCTTTGCGTTGTTGCTTCCTGTAATGTTTGCTATCTTGGATTCTTTGATCTTCTTCTTCAGCTCCTTCTGCATTGCTTTAACTTTTGAGATATTTCTCTCCACCTATTTTAAGTCCTCCCTCATCTTCTCAAAAACCTTGTCTTGTTTGCCTTCTTCTTGTCCTCCATTTGTGCTCTGCACGTAAAGCTGTGAAAGGCCAAGATTGTGCATTGAAGGTGCTTTATATGCGTGATGGAGGGGCGGTCATTAATACACTGCAATTTTGGCTACATAACTCATGGTGCACTAAATGTATGGCCATTAATTCAATCATGAAGCTAATCCGCATCACATTTTTTGAGAGGCCTATAAATATGAGTTGTCCACTTACTCATCCATAACTATTTGTGTCACTTTCTTATACTCTCTAGCCACAGCTAGAGCCTACCTACTCAATACCCTCCCGTTTCTCACCCGATTTTAGGTTTGCTAGCCTCTTGTCGCAAATGGATCCCTTCCGAATTGAGGTAGAGGAGTTGCCTTGCTCTGATGACACATTGAAGGATAAGTTACTTCATTTTCTTTACCACATTGAGCACTTCAGTTATGGGAGCCAAAAATCAAGCCAACGTTTAATTTTGTTTACTCATTGCAAGAGTGGGTGGTTGCTTTGAGACGTTTCCTTGCATATTTTGAGCACACCTATCAACAGGAGATGACAAATAGCACGTTTGAGTTTGACGAATATAGTTTTGTCCATATGAAGGACATAAATTTAGAATGTTCTAAGAAAGAAGTTTTCAGGAGCACTATTAAGCTACCACCACATATGCATAGTAAGAACATATAATGTCTTAATAAACATGATCAGAAGTGTTGTCTAGCATAATACTATGGAGGAATCATTGTGTTTTTTTAGGTAAATTAGGACAACCACTGGAACACAATAGAAGAAGCAAAGGGAAATCAGCCTTTAGTCATAGTGATGAGTTAGTGCCACACAACTTGGTTCTTTACAGGTATCAAAGGGTGTACAACTCCTAGAGGGAGCTTTGCCAAACAAATGTGCTTCTTATGCTCCCCATTGTTGGAAATAGGGTTGCAAGGAAACACACACAACTTGGAGAAGAGAAAGCTCAAGGCACACAACAGAGAGTGTATTACTTAGTGTGCAATGGAAAGATAAGATAGCCCTAGAGTGATGGGCGTATATACAATACACGGGGAAAAAATATCCTAGTGAGGGAAAAAATGCCATGACGGTCTTAAGTGTGTTCATACACATCACTACCACATGTATATGGTAACAAATCCCCCCTAGGAGTGATGCGGTGAACGAGAGCTAGCACATGGAGTACAGGGAAGTGCCATGCCTTGAGGAATGATCAGTCCACAAAGGAGAGTAAGCCCAAAGCTTTGTGGAAAGCTTCAAACTTCTCATGACACAATGCCTTTGTGAAAAGATCTACAAGGTTGTCTTGTGTTGGCACATAAGCCAATATGATCTCTCCTACTGAGAGCCTCTCCCTGACATAGTGGTAATGGACGTCAATGTGCTTTTTGCGACCATGAAAAACTGAGTTCCTTGGAACTGCCAATGTGTTATGACTGTCAGTGAAGATGATGTTGGCAGTGCATAAGGCATCTGAGCCATACATACTCAATTGTAGCTGTGTAGACCCTATACTCAGCCTCACAACTGCAAGTGGCCACATTAGGAGCCATGATATGCATGAACTGCCAAGCATGAAACAGAAACCACTTGTGGAAACTTGCGTGTCAAAACAACTAGCCAATCTAAGTCCAAAAAAGCATGTAAATTTTGTGGCAATGATCTCCCTTGGGATAAAACAACCCAAGATGTAAAGTGCCACTCAAGTAATGAAAGATTCTTTTGACATCCTGCCACTGCTTAGACCTCGGGCTATGCATAAGTTTGTTGGCCTGTGAGACTGCAAATTGAATATCCAACCTAGTGTTGCATTACATAAATAAGGCATCCAATAACAATTTGGTAAAGAGTGACATTGGAAGAATCACCAGCGTCAAGATTCAATTTCAAACTTGCTTCCATGGGAGTGGCAATAGTATTGCAATTCTCAAGTCCAAACTTACATAGCAATGTCTCTATGTAACTTGTCTGACACAAGACAATACCACCATCACACTGCTTACAGTGTATGCCCAAGTAATGATGCAATAGCCCCAAATATTTCATCTTGAAAGTAGCATTCAAATCAGCCCTTAAATTCAAGAATATGTGCCTCATTCGGACCAGTGATCAGCAAATCATCCACATATAGAACAACGATAAGAAGTACATAGCCCTCACTCTTTACATACAGTGTGCTTTCTGTTGGATTGTTACAAAAGGCTCGTTAAACCAAATGAGTGCCAGCTTTCTCATACCAAGCACAAGGAGATGTCTTCAACCCATACAAAGATTTCTTACATTTGCGCACTTTATCTTCATGCGCTTTGATGACAAAACGGTGAGGTTGCACTACATAAACTTACTCAAATATGTCACCATTCAAGAAAGTAGTAACAATGTTTGATTGATGTACATCCCATCCAAAATGAGCTGACAATTCACATAGAAAACGCACAACAGTTATTGGACAAGTGGGAGCAAAAGTCTCTTCATAATCTATGCCTTTCTATTGTGCATAGCCTTTTGCAACAAGTCGAGCGTTATAGCAATCAATCTCACCATGCGGCTTACGTTTCAACTTTGTAAACCCACTTCGTACCAATGGCCTTTTTTCCAGGAGGAAAATCACATAAACTTCATGTGTAATTTTCTATAAGTGCATCATATTTTGATTGCATGGCTCCTTATGAAGCATGACTCCTCGTAGATTGCAAAGCTTTTGTAGGACAACTGTTAAGTACATAAGTGGCACACATGATAGCCTCAAGCCAAAATGAATGTGGCAAAGCTTGACTTTTGACCATACGGAGCAACCTATTTTTTGTTTCAGTAATAATGTTCTGTTGAGGTGTATATAGCATTGCACATTGGTGTTTTATCCATGACTAGCCAGAAATGCATTAAATTCATGAGACATATACTCGCCCCCTCGATCGGAATGGAGGGTGCACATAGTATATTTAGAGACATTTTTAGTCATAGCCAGAACTTGCTTGAAGCACATAAACACTTCGGACTTAGCTTTAAGTGGATAGACCCATGCATGCCTAGAGTAATCATCAATAAAAAGTCATGAAGTACAGGTAATTGCATAAGGACGGAGTTTTCATAGGCCCACAAACACCGCTATGTACAAGCTGCAACCTGCATGTAGCCCTTATTGAACCATCCTTTGGAAACTTTGAATGTTGCATCTTACCCATAATACACGCTTCACAAACATGCTTCACAAGTACTTCAAGAGACGGCAAAGAAGCAACCATAGATTTCTTCAAACGCAGCAAACTGGCAAGACTCAGATGTCCAAAATGTGCATGCCAAAGTTTTGCATCTAAAATAGCCTTTGAATCCACAAATGCATTTGCAAAATTCTACCCGCACTTGTCATACAAAATGAGCTTATATAGCCCATGGCATAAAATGCCAGATGCAACAATTTCATCACGAAAAATAAGATCATGAATTGTGCATCTGTCATCCATTAATTTGACAACAAGACCAAGTCTACCAAGTGTAGACTGTGTTCCCATGAGGGACATCCTCAAGAGAGGTAAACAAGTCAGCTCAATCTGCATCTACATCAGCAACACAATCTCCTTTCACAAAAGACTCTACAATAGTTACACTTTTAGTGGAACCAGTCTCTTTTGCCTTCAATTTTGGACACTACTTGATCATTAGCTAATGACCAAGTGATCATTAGCTTTACAATAATGGCAACACCTCTTCTTTTTTCTGTTTTCACCAAAAATACCATACGAAGTGTTGCCAGCAAAAGCATTAGGAACAGGTTCCTTTCCACTCATAGAAGAACCATGAGAAGTGGCTACATTGCTGTTATCACTTTTTCTTTGAGCAGCAGTAAAGGCATGTTCAATTACATGCTATTTAGCCTCTTTTTTTTTTTGGAAAGTGACTCTTGCAACAGCGATGTGCATAATGCATTAAACTTGGCAGCTTCAGGATTTTCTTGGGTCATAAGTCTCTAACTACTAGTAAAAATCTGGGAAATCATCAAGAACAGTCTGCATAAGGGAACTGTCATAAAATGACTTCTCTTGCAAAAATAAGTTTCTCATTAATATTCTTGATACTAATAAGAAAAGTGTCCATTTCATCTTCCTCATGCATAATCTTTGATTACAGCTCTTTACACAGCAATGTAATTTTAGCCTCATTGCAACTTGCATAAAGACCAACTAGAATATCCCAAACCTATTTTGCAGATTTAGCTAAACGAATGTGAGAAGCAATAGTGCGATTCACAGATAATGAAATCAATGCATGAGCATGCGCACCTCTTACATCCCAACAAGCCTGCTCAATTGTAGGAAAAATAGCTCTAGGAGCATCAATTTTTCCACCAAAACCTGCAACATCCTCAACATCGCTTGTATCCATAGAACCAGGATGTACATCAATTCCTTGCACAAGAATCCAAAGACCCTTTGACACAAGAACATGTTGCATCATGTAAGCCCACATTGGGTAATCGTCCCCATCCAATATATTCTCACAGCAACAAACATCTTGAACACATCTGTGTTGTTGTCAGCCATAGCAAATGCCTGCTCCTGATGTGAAAACTGCTTGAAAGGAGGAGAAAGAAAGCAGGACCAATCATGCTATATAGCACAACCCGTAGAATACTGTAAGGGACCTGTTATGCAAAAAATAGCACTGTCAAAAATTCTACACAAAATGACAAGATTGCATGCGCAATACTGCTTGTAGTGGAAAGGGAGGCCGAAATGACGCCGAATGGAAAATCTGAACAGACTAATCTCTATGACCTTTCTCGAAGTATTTTCTGACCTACTGACACTCACCAAAGCACAATGAAGTTTGAGAAAGTGATCAGGCGTATGTTGGCGATGTTGATGACTAAGCCCGGGAGGATGCAACCTGCTTTGATACCAATTGTTGGAAATAGGGTTGCAAGGAAACACACACAGCTTAGAGAAGATGAAGGAATCTCAAGGCACACAATACAGAGTGTATTACTTAGTGTGCAATGAAAATATAAGATAGCCCTAGAGTGATGGGCATATATACAATGCACAGGGGGAACCTCCTAGTGAGGGAAAACAATGCCCCATTAAGCCTAAGTGTATTCACACACATCACTACGACATGTATATGGTAACACCCATTGGTGATCATCATTATGTAATGCTTGTTTGAATTGTAACAGAACTATTGCCCTACTATAATTGCTCAAAATCTATAGAAGAAGGACACAATATAATCAATTGTGTCAACAATGAAAAATATTAAATCATGGATGCTCATGTAACAGTAGGTGAGTTTGTTGAACCAATAGATGCACTAGCAATGGTATACAAGGATGTGGTCACCTATGCAACGAGAGGAATCCCAACCCCCGAGAGATTATTTTTGAGCAAGCAATAATCCAAGCAAACAATGACAAAAAGATAAGGACATGCGGTACGGTTTATCATCATTAAAGAAACCAACCCTTTCCTTGTCAATCTTGGGCCAAGGGATATCCAACATAGCACTTAAATCCATAGCTTTAATCCTCAAGGGTTTCCTAAGCATATCTAGTCAACCATATAGATTAGCATGTCGCTTACAAGTCGAAGCCAAGAGTTAAGATATGAAGCTTATAAACTCTCGAATTTTGCAATTCAAGATATGGTGAGCCCCATTTTGAATAGTTTACTACTTGACAAGTCTCTTCTAATGCAAAGGCCAAAAGTTAAAGACGTAGCTGATAAGGACATGCTTAATTATTAGTAAGCCTCAACAGGTTCTACCCATGACATGCACAAAGGCTCATAGCATCATGGACAGTAGCAAGTAGTGAGAGGGAGAGCGAGGCACAAATAAGAGAGATAAAAAGAGAGTTGACTGCCTGAAAGTTAGCATAGTTTAAAAATTGTGCCTTTATGGCATAGTAACACAACTATGCCTTTCTAAGCATAGTACAGTGGAAAGTTCTCTACTGTCAGAGATGGTCGGGTGATGTAAGTGGGAACTAAGACTTCTCTGCTCTCAGAGATGGTCGGGTGATGTAAGTGGGAACTAAGCCTTGCATGGACATAGCCTAAACTCTTAGAGAGAAGGCCACCTACAATTCTAGATACTATTCCTTTAAACTATGCCAACTGTCATGCAATCAATAGTGAAAATTGTGCCTTTATGGCATAGTAACACAACTATGCCTTTCTAAGCATAGTAACAGTGGAAAGTTCTCTGCTCTCATAGATGGTCGGGTGATGTAAGTGGGAACTAAGCCTCGCATGAGCATAGCCTAAACTCTTAGAGAGAAGGCTACCTACAATTCTAGATACTATTCCAGGATACCTCAACATAAGCTTTCTGACCATGGTAAGGTTCATAGACATCAATCTGATAGCCATTGATGGTCGTACGTACAATAGTTATAGCTTACAAACAAACAAACTGGTGGAACTAGGGTTTAGTGCGATGATTGAAAAAGGTCCACATAAAGAAATTTTTGGGTTTCACTTTGTTCTGGCCTTTGTTTTGTCAAGGGTTGTTTTGGTCGTCTTAACTCACTCAGTACCAATTAATTTGAAGATTTCAAAAAACCACTCATGAGGACCTCTGCCACATGCAAGAATAATTGGGTAGAATGCACCTTAACCAACCGCCCATTAACCAACCCCACATTGACTTTGTGCGACGCGAACAATATTTTCGATTTGGCGTGGCAATTTACGGAGCTCAAAAAATACCTAGGTTTAGTGTATTCTCAACTTCAAAATTTGACATTTACCTTTAAAAAATAAATTTGAAAGGTGGGAAACCTTTAAATTATGGCAAAAACCTCTTATTTCACTCTTATAGGTTTACCAAGTTTTTGAAAAAGTATTTATTTTGAGCCTTATTGGCAAAACAATGGTGGGTTAGAGAACCCTTAGAGCACAAGATTATAAGGCGATCAATTTCAAAGAGCACAAGATTATAAGGCGGTTAATTCTGAGAACCACTGTGAGAGTAAGGTTGGATTCATACAACACCGACAAAAGAAAAGTCTGATGCAAGTCTACTACCACATCGTATGAACAATGTTGGAGACAGAAGAGCAAAAAAGACAGAGGGATTGAGAGAAGCCAATAGCTGTTCGGGGGGGGGGGGAAGGGGGGGTCGGAAGAAAAAATTTGGGCCCAGAGGAAGACAATCTCTATCGTAGCAAATCAGCATTCCTCGCCATCCAACTTACACGCCTCTATGCGAAGCTTTTCCCCTTGCTCGTTTGATCGAGCCTAAGTGAGACTATTTTCAAAAAAGCCTATTGTCTAATTTTTTTAGAATTCCATTACAAGCTCTCTCTCTCTCTCTCTCTCTCTCTCTCTCTCTCTCTCTCTCTCTCTCTCTCTCTCTCTCTCTCTCTCTCTCTCTCTCTCTCTCTCAAACTCTTTCGAGCCTGCACATCATGGGAATAGGACCTTGCCTATATTCAATTGGTGTTGTGAGGGAGATGGAATTATGCTAAGGTTTTGAGGGAGCTCGTGTCAGGGAGAGATTGCTAGTCGGGGGTTGTTATTGGCACAGTACAGGGAGGCATGTAATCGTGAGGGAGGGGAGAGGGCTGGGTGCAGATGCAGGTACAGAGGCATGCCAAGGTCCAATATCTGGGGTGGGGGATGCATCTTTAATACTAATAAAGGTTCCCTCTTTTGGGAGGAAGTTAGAAAAGGCAAGGAAATCAATTGTTGGGTCATCCAAGAGTACCACCTAGATGTTGCTAACAAAAGAAAGAAAGAAGTGGGGAAGAAGCTCGTTTTGTAGTACGTAGAAGGTGATGATGGTTACAATGGTGTCCTCTCAATTGTGGATAGGGCCCTAGAGCCAAAGGTAATTTTCAATCATCCATCTAGGAGAGCTCGACGAGTGAAGGGCAAGTGGACAAATCAACATGTTACCATAATCACCATATATGGACCATGTACTGTGAAGGAAAGAGCCAAATTGTGAACCACCTGATTCATATTTCCTGTATGGTTCGGGTGGTTGACCATATACCCCCATATATGTTTATGGGCAACAAACACTTGAAATAAACTCACCAAAATAAACCAGAGAACATATATGAACAGCTCATCCAACTCATGGCGTCATATGGTACTCCCCCTTGGTAGCACCCCTACACATGTAGGTAACTCCGTACATGGAACGGTTAATAACTCGCACTCATGAAGTGATGTCAGAGACTTAAATAAATTTATCATCAATTTTAATCAAGCTTTTGATTTGGCTAAGTGGGTTCACCCATCCGATGAGTCTATATAGTGGTTCTCCAAGGAGCTTGGGGTCCAAAATTTTGATTGTGCAGTGGACAGCAAGCTGTTTTTTCCCCATAACTCATTGCTCATATGGAATTTTCACGTGACACCCAAAGAGATAAAATGCTCTAAATGATGTGTTTAATCTTTGGTTTAAAGGATTCAACCTGATTCATAGTGGTTTGAGAGGTATGATCAAAATAGTGTTCCTACCGCCTACATAACATGAAACAAAAAACACTTTTTATGTAGACACGTGACCATAAATACATTGTGCGCATAAATCAGCATGCTAAATTTGATGAAACAAACATGGAGCATCCTCATACACGCCATCAAGTCCGTACATGTCCCCCGTATACAACAAAAGCAACCATTGAGAGGGTAGTTACTCAAAAAACGGAGTAGAGAGAGAAAGAGATGATGGCTATGGAGTTTAGAGCTTCTTAGCGTGCTTTAGGAGTGATTAAGAGCTATCAAAAGGCTTCTTGATTTGCTGCAAGAGAGCGTTGATGAGAGCTACATAGAAGTTTTCACCACAAAGTCATTGGAGAACACGCACACCGTGAAAACAAAAGAGAAGATAGTAACCAAGTAGAGAGAGAGTGTTCTTCTTTTTTTTTTCTCCCACGAACAAGAGAGAAGATCTTATGGAGATGATGATGGAGATCTTGCACCACTCCATAGAATATGTAGGTATCGTCATGCGGTAGTAGACGCAACTGTCAACACTGAAAACTGATCTCTCTATGCTAATTTATAAGCATTGTGCCTGGCTGGAGTGTTGCCCAAGCTAAGACAAGGTGCCCCCTCTTCTATGTGGAATAGATCTTGCTTTTGGGAGTCTTTTCTAAAAACATGGCAAAACTTTTGATGGTCAACTCTCCCACTTACCATTCAATTTTTACAGCAAAAATTGACTAATTGGATAGTATTCTGGCAACTAAAGTGATCGTGACTAGACTATGTTCCACAGTGATGCTCCTACATAATTATGGATTTCCCGTACTGCCCTGACATTGGAACACACCCAAAACACAAATAATCTACCTCTCTATAGCCCAAGATACTCATTGCACCCCAATCCACTAGAGTTCACCTTCAAAACTCACAGAATCTGCATACAGATCATCGTCTGCATGCATACCAATGCATGCAGACTATGCACAATCGATTGATAGCACACAATACCAATTTTTCCCGTTTGCAATTTTCACACAGCACACACCACTCTCTCTTTCTCTCTCACACACACCGAGGTCTGGGGAGGCACATGTATCTCACACAACCGACACCATGCAATTTGAGCAGAGCAAAGATGAGAAGGGGGAAAAGCGGAAAGAAATGGCACCAAAATTTGTTATGGTTTGCTTCAATTACGGCAAAAACATCACCTACAAACACCCTTTGAAATCTGCTACTACAACCGTCTCGGCATGACACCATCGAGCACGAAAACTTGGGCAACCTCTAGCTTCGTCGTCGTACGTCTCTCCTCGGAGCGGCAAGAAACCTTATTGATGGCGCCCTTGTTTGCTCCAAAACAATCCAAGAGCTCCTCTTTAGGCTCGCTAAAAACCAACCGTGAGAGCTCCTCTGCAAAACTCCTCTGTCTTCTCCAAAAGAGAGCTCCTTAATTTGCAAAAATGGGACCCTTAAGGGCATGGGCACCTTCCTTTTTTAGCTCCACCCTTGATTTTTCTATTTTTGACTTCACTCTGCATGGGATCAACCTTCTAATTTGGGCCCCCTTGCTCTCCAAGTCATGTGGGAAAGGCTCCCTTGTCATGACAGTGTGACAACTCCATGGGACCCCCCTCTTTACTCAATTAAAAAGAAACGCCCCCAGCTGAGCGCGGGAATGAGGCCCACCGGCCACGCCACATCAACAATGCACTTTGTCGCCATTGCTGTTGTCGCATGCCAAAATTGGCGCTAGCGACGCCCCGCAACGCCATCAACTACAACTGTCTCTGCCTAGCAGCGCCGTGAGCGGCTCCGCCATGTCCACTGGATAGGAGAGCTCCCTCTCTCTCTTTTCTATGCTCGTGTATACTCGCGCTAGAGTATATATACCCAAGTCTCCCTAATGCCCCACCACATGTGGGTTTTGTGATGTGACATGTGGCAGGTACGGGTAGTTCCACCCCCAAACCCCAAAAAAATCACCACAAAATCTTCAAAAAAAACTTGTTTCCTCCATTAATTTCAACTGCTTGCCAACCGTGCCATGGCACCCAATCACCGAGCCGTAAATCTCCATGGAAAGTTCACAACACTGGCTTTGAGCCATATAATCCCCGTTGGGCCTGGACTTTGCCAGGCCCGCCAACCAAACCATCCAAAATGGAGAAAACTCATCTGGCACCGCCTGGCAGGGAATTACCGTCGACTTTGACCTTCACTATCTTGATAATCCGGTGTTTGATTGATGAGCAGTAAAATCCCATGGCCTTCACTTGCCACATAGAACCCATACAAATGATAGCAAAATTCCATAATCCATGCTATCATTCCAAAATCCTCAAATGGCACACCTATCGAGGCGACCAAGCCGACACAGAACTAGCCACTTGTGAACCTTCAATTGGCAATAACTTGGCACCCAGAACTCCAATGGCCATTTGAAAAGACCGACATGCACCACATAAAGAGCTCTACACATCCATATGTTGAAACCAGCTCTGACCACCTGTCCACGTCTGCCCTTTTCGTCTGATATCTACAAACACCTCCAGCTTTAAACTACCATATCTTTCGCACCGTGGCTCCGTTTGATGAGTCGTCTGGACCAGCTGACTTAGCACTCCAAGCTCTTCACCTCCACGCAAGAAACCAGCTCTTTGGACATCCTTCACTTGTCACCTTGTCAAGCCCTCTCTGGAGCAAATTGTTAGGTTTTGCTATTGTAAGCAAATCTAGAAGGCAAAAAACTATCAAGTGTTTGAGAATGATCTTTCAACTACTAGCTTCACAGAGATCGTTCAAGAAAGTAGGGAGTTGACTCTTTCCATTGGTAAAAGGAAGGACTCAGATGAGTGGTATAGGGCCATTAATACCATTCTGATGTGTTATGAGAAGTAGTTGATTGCCTCTTGGTGAGGTCGATAGCTTATTGATGTCATTTGCAGGGATTTCATTAACGTGATCACGAACTCATGAACACATTAATGTCGTTGAGTGTTCACACATGAAAATCACGTGATCACATTAAATATTAATGTAACCCTCTTAGTAACCTGCAAAAACCACTTGTGTCGGTAAGCCCGTCGAGTTTTTTTATTTTTTTGATTGGCCCTTCTATTTATAGTAAAAATTCTATTATATTTAAAATTTTGACTAGGCAAATACCTGTGGAGTGTATCCTAGCACCGGATACAATTATTTCTCCTTGTGAGTCGATGTAAGGTCAGAGAGTCACAGGTCCTATTTTGGACTAAGTGTGATTCTTAATACGGTAACCACTTCTTAAAAATGAAAATCCTTGACCGAAAGCAAAGGTACGATGCCAAACAAATGGAATGTCTTAAAAGTCATCCTCATTGCGATAAAGCCACTGGTCCATAATAAGGGGGCTGAAGTTAGTTTTAGAAGATAAGCATATTTTAAAAATGAGTCGTTAGTCAATGGTTGGATACCATGTGCTAGTGTATTGAGCATGCAAAGATCCTTGAAGTCTTTCATTTCACACCATCATAAGTTTTAATTGATGTATATTATTTATCATTGCACAATACGAGAGCTACAATCTTTGATTGGGTGAAAATAGCTTTTATATATTCATTTGAATGTATAAGGGGATAGAATCCTTGATTGGGTGACAGTAATCCTCAAGTGTGTAATTGTATTGAAGATTTCATAGTTTTGTTTGATGCATAATGTTAGATAGAGGGTGCATTGTGTATTGTAAAAGAGTATCGGTGCATGAAATTGAAATCATATATATTGTTACTTTTGGTTGTGTTTTGTAAATGATTATCATCGTTCCAATGTTTAAGTTAATTATTTTTTGTTTTTTTCTTTAACTTGGATGTTATGAAGCTTTCTGGTATTGACTCAAATAAATGCCCTAATAGTTGTGCTATGATTGCTAGCACAACTCTCTTTTACTAGAATTTATAAAGACCCGAAGCAATTTTTGAATGACTGTTGGAATATTTTTATAGCCCTCTTCTTAAATGGTAGTGAAACAAGTGATAAAATCATAAGGCCTGCCTACATAAGTTATGTATCAATGGCAAAGGAGAGACTGCTTTTGAGGAAGGGATGCAATCCATAGACAAAGAGAAAAAAATGCACCTCTAGTGCTGCACGACCCCTTTCACCACTCAATGCAAAATAGTACATCAAGGGTGACATCAAATGATCAAAAACTCAACTTCATTAAGGATAAACATGTTGTGAGCATGGAACACCAATGTTCAAAAAGTCCCTCAAGGAGAAAAGATAAACCTATTTTGTGGACACCCCCGTTGTTAGTGCAATACCATTGAAGATTCCAAATCAAATGTAAATGGTTGTCATATCATGAAGAAATTGAAAGATGGAACGCCGGGCCTAATTTAAAAGGTTGTGTGTCTCTCCTCTCCTTGAGGCAAGTGTTGGAGAATCGTTTACGTTGCCAAAGCGGTGAAGCTCCTCTCTCTCTCTCTCGCTTTTTGTCTGTTGCAATGGAAATGATTTTCTCTCTCTAAAACCTTCTAGTGAGGGTGTTTATCTCTCTCTCTCTCTCTCTCTCTCTCTCTCTCTCTCGCTATCTATTTATTTAGATCTATTTTTATGCATCCGTGTGTGTTTTGCTATGGCGCCTGTCAAGTGGAGCACTGGAAAGCGAGTCGATCTAGGCAGGCGAGCATGTTGTGTGTGTGTCTTGGGGGATGAATGAGTAATAGGTGTGCAGGAGAAGCGGTTGTAGTTGCCACAGCTCAGGGCATGGATGTTCAGAGTAGAGCGCGATCGACGTTGATGTGGTACTGTAGGATAGGGCATCGGAAATTTGATTCGGGGTATCAGATTTTTTGATGCTTTAGATTGAACGTACGCTTTCGATTGTAATAGACATAGAACTCTGCATATGCTGCTACATAGGTGTATGCACAAGTTCAGCATCGTCGAGTGCATGACCAATAGCCAAAGCATTGTTGCCCATGTAGGCTATGGGTGCATGAGGAGCTTCCAAGTGGTGGGGGATTCAGTACATGCCTTGTTGTCTTAAAGTTTAAAAATCACATCTCCATTTCATTATTTAATGTCATCATGATCGAATACTTTGTCTATTCATCGAATGACCACTACCCCATTAGATACCATACCTTCAGCACTAAAGGGCACAAGCGGTGGGATCTACGACAGGGGAACTAAGACACGCAGATCGAGACACACGCAGCCGTCGGATGACCCACAAGTAAACCAAGACACAAAAAGTAAACTTGGACAAGCAGGGAGCCTGTCCGCTTTTACTTATCATGCATATGTTTCCCATCGTGGTCAACATATGCACACGAGAGGCCTGGATAGGCAACAAACCTTGTATGGCCCTCACCCCGGTTCAAATCCCAGGCGCGACATCGGACGTCCATTTTTCTTAGCCCTTAAATATCCTTGAGATTCGTGCGCACGGCCCCCCATCATTTGGCCTCATTAAACTTCCCGTGGGGTTTAGTGTTGAGGATACCATACGTCCTCAATTCTGAAAGAGGAGTATTTTTTTTTTCCTTGTATAAAGGACAAAGGCGATAAAGATGCCTTCTCTTTTTGCTGACCAAAATAGAAAAAAAGGTTGAGTTATATTTTCAAACATTTTTTGCCTAGCAAAAAATGTTGATTGGTTGAAATAAAATAGTGGGCACTCATTTAAATGAAGAGTGTGTAAATTTAATGATGGACATGTCTTCAGTTTTGAAATATGAAACGAATGCTCATTTACCAAGGAAAAGATTTTGGGTTGCGGCCTGCCTTTAAATTTGAAAGCATGAAACATGGAAGCCTGAAAAAGGGCATATTATTTTAGACAAAAAAACAAAAATTTCCATTGGTGCCATGTGGGTTAGAACAAGTATAATATCCCGATGGGGTTATTTAAATGAGAGAGATATGTGGTGTTGAGGAATGATCAGGTCACACAAATGTGATATGATGAAAACTTTTGGTTTGGAGTTTAATAAAGCAAAAGATATCTCTCTCTCTCTCTCTCTCTCTCTCTCTCTCTCTCTCTCTCTCTCTACATGTAACATTTAATAGCCTAGTAAATTGTGTGTAGCGGAAAATAATAGACATAGTGAGCATTTTATTAGAATAGATTCCTAATGAGCATAGCAAGAGTGCTTGGATGGAGAGAGCAACAAAAAGCATAACACCTAGTTAGATAGGCATGAACAATACTTCAATGAAGAAAGAAATTAAGCTATTGACAACACGTGAGGACCGGATTTACATGGAGCCGGTCTCCCCTCCAAAAGGCTTTGTATTATAGGTTTCCCCCATCAAGGGAGACATTTTACAATACAATTCTTTGTGTTCCTTCAGTAACTAGCTAGTGCAATGAAGATGGAAACATCAAGCACTAAGCAAACACTTATAAAACACAACATCAATTCCAATCAAGTTTGCGGAGACGATGTCTCTCAAACACCAAGTACAGCTTGTCACTCTACTATGGAAGATTGATAAGACTAATGTGCAGACATGCTTGTGGCAGCTTAGGCTCTCAAGCGCCAAATGGATTAGTCATCCATTCTAGAACGATGTCATAGGGTAAGATAGGGATCCTCTACCCGCTAGAAAAGGACTAATGAATAGGCTTTATCTTCTTTACCCCATAGTCGAGGACGACTATGATTTCAAGAGAGAGGTAATGTCATAATAACTAATATCTAATTCTCCTAAATGATTTCGCATGTTAAACTGATCATTTAATATGGGAAAGTACCAGGGGAGAAAAAGCTAAAACGGCCACAGTAGGGATCCAAAGGAGGGAAAGTAGGGATCCAAAGGGGGGGCCATCTGCAAAAGAGCAATGTGCAACAATGGGCTTCAAAGACCCTAAAGTTCCGCCCATTAAGACTTCCAAAATGCCAAGGTTCCAAAATTCAAAGGTTATGTCCAATGGTCCAACCCTAGGGAAAATTGGATGGTTTAGTGATGACCAAAAAGTCTTTCATGGCTCCCAAAGAGGAGGGGGCGAGCCCTAAAGGTGGGGAAGAGAGAGAAGCTTGTGAGAGAACACACACACACACACACTCAAAGGCTTCTGTTTATACAAAGGGCATAATGGACACATGTAAGCTCCCTGGGCCAATTGCCCAAAGTGCACTCAAATCCTATTGGATGGCCATAGAGGTGGACCAATGAGAATTAGGCTAGAGCAAATCTAGTTTAATTCATTTGAAAACACTTGATAAAAGAACCAATAGAATTAAACTCTCTAGAAGACTATTGGACAGTCTCCCAAGGGGTCCAATGAGCATTCAGCAGCCCAATGGCTTGCCTGATTCCTATTGGCTAGAAGACAAAGGGGTCCAATGAGAGTTTAGTTGCATTATTACCTAAAGCTCTCACAAAAGGGGAAAAGGGGACACATGTCACAAGGCTATCACTTATGCTTCTCAATTTTCATTGGCTAAGCTTTGCAAGGTCCAATGGGATGCCAGCATGAGTAATTTGCAAGAGGAGTCGACCAAGAGAGAGAGGGGGCTAATTTTGGCAAGGCATTATCACACACACACACTCACACAATCTCATGTATGAAGCAAGAAAACTCTCTCTCTCTCTCTCTCTCTCTCTCTCTCTCTCTCTCTCTCTCTCTCAAGCTTTAACAGAAAGCTCATCACCTACTCCAAGCTTGTGAGAAGGGAGGCCTACACCAACAACTCTTGGCTTTGTGATGCAAATCCAACCAAGAGCCAAGCTTCAATGCATGCCCATCTCCTCTACCATGCTGATTACTAAACTATGCTAAGCTATTATGAGTGATTAGGTGAGGAGATATACTTCTTTCTCGGTAGACTACTCCTTCTTCCTCTCAATCTACTCTCATACCCCGCTAGCTCTCACCATCTTTGAAGGTGTGTGAGGTCTTGGGTCTAAGATGGTGAGGGAATTGATGTTGTGTTTTATAAGTGTTTGTTTAGTGCTTGAAGTTTCCATCTTCATTGCACTAGCTAGTTACTGAAGGAACACAAAGAATTGTATTGTAAAATGTCTCCCTTGATGGGGAAAACCTATAATACAAAGCCTTTTGGAGGGGGGATCGGCTCCATGGAAATCCGGTCCTCAACTATTGTCAATAGCATTTCTCTCTCTTTTGAAGTATTGTTCATGCCTATCTAACTAGGTGTTATGCTTTTTGTTGCTCTCTCCATCCAAGCACTCTTGTTATGCTCATTAGGAATCTATTCTAATGAAATGCTCACTGTCTATGCTATTTTCCGCTACACACAAGTTACTAGGCCATTAAATGTTACACGACACATTCTGAAATTCTCTTTGTCTTGATGTTGGAGCTGAACTGCAACTACCCGTCTCTGCCCTATTCAAGAGACAATATTTTTTTTTCGATTGGGGATGGATAGGCTGCAGCCGCCCATGGTCACTCAAGGAGGGGGCCAAATGCAGAGAGGTCGGGATGGTTGTTTCTGTGCTACCGATGCACAAGGTCAAGACACGCTTCTCCGAGTGAGGAGTCCAACTTAGAATACCGAAGAGGGGGAGCATGTGGATGTGTGTGTGTATGTTGCTGGTTGGAATTGTATGGCATGTGGGTGCATCAGATCCGGATACAGTCTCTGACTTCCAGGAGAATGCAATGATATTTACCTTCAGACTCAGTTCAAAGACATTTTCACCAATGGGTATGTTACTTTTGACAGGTTTGGTGGTGTAGAAGAACTCCATACAAATGCGCGAGGTTGATGCGTCCACACCAAGGACCAGATGTGAGGAGCATGCTCTGCAAGGTTGGGGAGCGGGCGGCCACCAGCAAACGCAAAGCAGACATCTCTTCCTCTTTATTGAAAGGATGAAAAGTTGTTTCATTAAAGTTCTCTCTCTCTCTCTCTCTCTCTCTCTCTCTCTCTCTCTCTCTCTCTCTCTCTCTCTCTCTCTCTCTCTCTCTCTCTCTCTCTCTCTCTCTCTCTCTCTCTCTCTCTCTCTCTCTCTCTCTAAAAGTCCCCCAACAAGCAAAGTCGCTCCTCTACCCACCGAAGTCGCTCCTCTGCCCACCTACCTATCAACTATATCTAGCCTAACAAATAGCCCAAACATTCTCGAGCCATCCTTGGTAGGCTCTCACTTGCTCAAGCAGCTGCGTCTTATGAGGAGGGAAATCATGATCTGCAAAGGGCCGAGTGTAGGGAAGGATCACAAAGGGTAGTTTGTCATCAGAAATATTCCTCTTCTATATGCTGCATGAATCTATACTATAATAAAAGGGGGAGGGATTTTGCCCCCCCCCCCCCCCCCCCCCCCCCCCGCCCCGCCCTTTACACGTGGCGCGTTCTCTTTGATCCAGCTTGTGTACACTACAACTCCAGCTACACAGACACACATTGTGCAAATTGAGAATGAGAGAGAGAGAGAGAGAGAGAGACATTGACTGTCCTAGGAGCCGGGAGTCACGCATATAAAGCAGGTACAATCGAGAGCTCAGGAGTCAGACCCAGCTAAGTTAGAGGCCTCAATACACGCACATCATAGCAGGCAGAGCCAAGCTAAGGCGGCAACCTAGCACAAGATCGAGAGAGAGAGAGAGAGAGAGAGAGGGGGGGGGGGAGCAAGACTCCTCTCTCTATGTCGGTAGCAAATAGACAATGTCTGCGAACGCTGTGAGAGAGAGAGAGAGAGAGAGAGAGAGAGAGAGAGAGAGAGAGAGAGAGAGAGAGAGAGAGAGAGAAAGTGGGTGGCATCCTTGGCTTCAACACAAGTGGTTCTAGCTCGATCAAATGATTTTCGGCATGCTCCTGGCCAGCATTACAGTATTATAACCTTCTATACTATAATAAAAGGGGGAGGGATTCTGGTCCCCCCCTTTACACGTGGCGCGTTCTCTTTGATCCAGCCTGTGTACACTGTAGCGCCGGCTACACAGAGACGCACCTGAGAGAGAGAGAGAGAGAGAGAGAGAGAGAGAGAGAGAGAGAGAGAGAGAGAGAGAGAGATTGACTATCCCAGGAGCCGGGTGTCACGCATATAGAGTAGGTACAGCCAAGAGCTCAAGAGTCAGACCCAGTTGAGTTAGAGGCCTCAGTACAAGCACGTCATAGCAAGCAGAGCCGAGCTAAGGTGGCAATCTAGCACATGCCCGAGAGAGGTAGCGAGACTCCTCTCTCTGTGCCGGCAGCAAATAGCCAGTGCCTGCGAACGTTGTGTGTGTGAGAGAACATTGAGAGAGAGAGAGAGAGAGAGAGAGAGAGTGGGTGGCATCCTTGGCTTCAACACAATGGGTCGAGCTCGATCAAATGATTTTTGGCATGCTCCTGGCCAGCATTACAGTAGTATAACCTTTGGCTAATGTTTGCATACCGGCCTTCTGAGTGCTGAAAGGGCCTGTCGGTGCTGGAGAAGACGATGAGGCCAACATTGGCATCGCACAGAACCGAGAGTTCACATGCCTTTTTCACCACCCCCATGCGCCGCTTTTGCAGAAGGTCGCTTGCCGACGGAGAGAGAGAGAGAGAGAGTCTTAATTTTTGCAGCGGCGACGAGTGATCGCAAGGAGAAAAGGAGAAATTCCCCTCCAAAATAGAGAAAAATAATCCCTATGTACACCTGCAATGGTGGCTCCTCATGGGGCACCTGCCAAATAGCTAATTGCAAAATCCCAAAAAAATAACCTAATTTTTGAAAATCTCCTCTTGGCAAATTCAAGGAGAGAGAGCCTTAATTTTTGTCGGTGACCAGTGTTCGGGAAAAATGTGTCTCGGCTTAATATCGTGTCGTTTTCAATATTAAAAATGTCATTTATAAGCAAGGAGATCGCTAGAAAAGGAGAAATTCCCCTCCAAAATAGAGAAAAATAACGCTCTTTTTATCTCCCTATGTACACCTGCAATGGTGGCTACTCATGGAGCAACTGCCAAATGGCTAATTGCAAAATCCCAAAAAATAACCTAATTCTTGAAAATTTCCTCTTGGAAAATTCAAGGAGAGAGAGCCTTAATTTTTGTCGGTGATCAATGTTTGGGAAAAATGTCTCTCGGCTTACTATCGTGTCGTTTTGAATATCAAAAATGTTGTTTATAAGCAAGGAAAAAAAGGAGAAATTCCCCTCCAAAATAGAGTAAAATAATGTTCTCTATATCTCCCTATGTACACATGCAATGGTGGCTACTCATGGAGCAACTGCCGAATGGCTAAGAGCAAAATCCCAAAAAAATAACCAAATTTTTTAAAATTTCCTCTTGGCAAATTCAAGGAAAGGAATTTTGTATGTTTAAAAAAATGATTTTGTTTTAACACTGTCAATGACTGTCCAACACAAATGGTGTGCGTGTGTGTGATGGAGATGGTTAGATGTAGGGGGCGGGAGAATTGCGCCGAAGGTGTAGCCGTTGTAGATAGGAAACGAGACAGAGAGCGAGCGATTCTGTTAATGCTTCAAATTGGAGAGAAATGAAATTATATATTTGAGGCATTTTGCACGTTTATAGTGTACTCAAACCCCATGTGCTGCTTGCAGATTGTCACCTACTGAGAGAGAGAGAGAGAGAGAGAGAGAAGAGAGAGACTTTTCACCGGCGACCAGTGTTTGGGAAAAATGTGTCTCGGTTTAATATCGTGTCGTTTTCAATATCAAAAATGTCGTTTGAGAGCAAGGAGAAAAGGAGAAATTCCGCTCCAAAATAGAGAAAATAATGCAAAATCCCATATAAAAAACCTAATTTTTGAAAATTTCCTCTTGGCAAATTCAAGGAAAGGTTTTTTTTATGTTTTAGAAGATGATTTTTTCCGAACACTGTCGGCGGCTGTCCAAGCACAAATGGTGTGTGTGTGTGATGGAGATGGTTAGGCGTAGGGGGCGGGACAATTGTGCCGAAGGTGTGGCCGCCGTAGAGAGGAAGCGAGACGGAGAGCGAGCGATACTGTTAATGCTTCAAATTGGAGAGAAATGAAATGATATATTATGGGAATTTCACACGTTTATAGTGTACTCAAACCCCATGCGCCGCTTGTAGAAGGTCACCTGTCTCACGGGGAGAGAGAGAGAGAGAGAGAGAGAGAGAGAGAGAGAGAGAGAGAGAGAGAGAGAGAGAGAGAGAGAGAGAGGGCCTTTCACCAGCGACCAATGTTCCGGAAAAATGTGTCTAGGCTTAATACCGTGTCATTTTCAATATCAAAAATGCCATTTGAGAGCAAGGAGAAAAGGAGAAATTTCGTTCCAAAATAGAGAAAAATAATGCAAAATCCCAAAAAAAAAATCTAATTTTTGAAATTTTCCTCTTGGCAAATTCAAGGGAAGGAATTTTTGTATGTTTTAAAAAATTTGACATTTTCCGAACACTGCCGATGACTGTGAGGTGACCTTCTGCTGTGTGTGTGTGATGGAGGATTAGGCATAGGGGGCGGGACAATCGCGCCGAAGGTGTGGCCATTGCAGAGAGGAAGTGAGACAGAGAGCCCGTCGGAGCTCGAGAAGACGATGAGGCCCACATTGGCATCGCACAGAATCGAGAGTTTATGTGCCTTTTTCACCAATCCCACATTAGAGAGAGAGAGAGAGAGAGAGAGAGAGAGAGAGAGAAGAAGAAGAAGAAGAAGAAGAAGAAAATTTTAACATCATAGGAAACTATCCAAGAGACCTTAAAGATCTATCCCACAAGGCCCACATTGGGGGGAGAGAGAGAGAGAGAGAGAGAGAGAGAGAGAGAGAGAGAGAGAGAGATGAAACAAAATGAAGTAAAATGTTCTATCCATGCCTCCAAAAGGCAATTATGATCTAAAGTGTGTGTGTGTGTATATATATATATATATATATATATATATATATATATATATATATATATATATATATATATATATAGAGAGAGAGAGAGAGAGAGAGAGAGAATACTTTTCTTGATTTGCTTTATGAAAATTTGAGGGTAAGAGGGGCCATGCCGCAGCCGAAGGCGCACCGTTTTACTAGTTAGTGTAAAGAGTCGAAGCTTCTATTAATGACGCTCTGAAATATGTGGTCTGATGTAGGCTGCAACATGACAGGCCACGATGAATAACAGGCTGCTTCGCATTGATAAATACCTTTCTTAGATCATAGTCTTTAATTACACTCTGATGCAAAGACATATATTACACTATCGTACACTAAAATTATTCCTACTCACTAAAGCCTCAATGCCCCTCAATTATGGTCCTCCCTCTGAAACTGAGAGTAGTGCTTGCGGGCCACTTTGTATGTAGTACTCCTTCTGGATGTGTGTTTGAGAATTATTGTTTCATATTTTTGGTGTACACGATGTACTTTTATGTGATGTCTAGGGTGTGTTGTCTTTGTATTGCATGATCTGATCAATTAGCTCAAAATCTTTCATGCGGCTGCCGAATTGAGCACATGAGTTGAGTGCTGGATAGAGTATCTCACAAGTATTTAAAATGCTCCTAATTGTACCATTGTAATCTTCAACTTTTCTTTACTTGTAATCTCCATATGGCCTATGGTTGGTACCTTCTTCTTTCTGCAAAGCAACCAAAGTAGTTAGTCTAATCCTACTTGTTCCAGCATGTGAAACTGTCTATTTTAGGTCACTGTGATTGAGTGAGGAAATCATTTTTTTGCCTGTAGGGTTATAGGCCTGAGGTTGTCATGGTTGTGGCTCGACTCATGGCTTCCCTCCATCACCTTCATTTTCTCCACTGCCTCGTCAATTCTAAATAGCACTACATACTATCTAACGTGGAGTTATTTGTTGGCCCCCCACATTCCACATGCCAGCTATCCCCCAACCTCACATCAAAGAGACTCACCTCTTTGCAGGAAGAGAAGGCGAGTTGCCCAAAAGAAGAATTCCCGATTGAGAAGAAGGTGATACAAGTGGGAGTGAGCAAGAGAAGCCACCAATATCCCATACAAACCCATATACCAACATTTGACATCAATCTTGAAGAGGTTGAAATTCAGGGAGACATCAGATTTCAATGTAATGAAGTGGAAGAGCTGAAGATAGATAAAGACATAATGTGTGCTACTGATGAGGATAATGTGATGAATCAATTTTTGATGAATCTTGATGAGGAGTATTTGACAGGTGATAGTCCGGGAGGTGTTTGTGTTGATGGAGAAGAGTTTTTTGGAGTTTTGAAGACTGAAAGCCAATTTCTAGGAGTGGATATGAGTTATGCAGGTTGTGAAGACAAGGATCTCGACTTTCAGATCCCTGAATTACCAGTTTTAATACCGAAGGTCCCTGATCAGCAGATTACTGATTTGCAAAGAAGTTATGTACATGAACTTGATGAATTTCAAAGTCTTGTTCTTTCTCAAGCGGAGATGATCAATAATCTGCAAAGTTTTAGAATTCAGGTCCCTAATCAGCTGATTACTGATTTGCAAAGAAGTTATGTACATGAACTTGCTGAATTTCAAAGTCTTGTTCTTTCTCAAGCGGAGATGATCAATAATCTCTCATTAGAGCTAGAGAATGAGAAACATTCAAGTATGGTTGCAGCAAATGAAGCGCTTTCCAAAATCAGTCAACTTCAAGAAGAGAAGGCATCATTGATGGTGGAGATTTCTCAGGTTCAAACTGAAGCCGACTTGCATATTTCTTACTGTTATGAAGTTCATGATGCTCTTAAGCAAGTTGTTTTGGATAAGGATAATCAAATTGAGGACTTGAAGCTTCAACTTACTCAAATCAAGAATATAAAGTCTTCTTCAAATCTTGATGTTACAGAAGGTTTCTTGAATGATGATGTTGTTATCAATTATCTTTATGATGTTGGTGCTTTTACAAATTCAGTCATGGATATTGGAAGTCCATTTTTTTTCAATGAAGTTCATTTTACTGATGATATTCTTGATGATTTATACCAAGTTTCTGATGACAATGGTTTTGTTGACGCTGAGGAGATGGTTTTGACTGATGATTATGCAAGTATTTTGCAAGTTCCTGATGATGGAGAAGTGGGTTTTCCTGAAGATGGTTCTACATTCCTATGTGATGTTGTTGATGGAGGAGATGATGTTGATATTCTTATATCTCATTGGTTTTATATCTTCATGCTTGATGACATAAGGGAAGTTTTTCAGGGAGCAGAAGTCAAAAGTTTTCAGTTTCTGGGAGATATTACTGATTGGACAGTTTTGCAGCTACCCAGTGGATTTCTTTATGTTTTTGAGAGGGGATGTGAGCAAGCCATCTTGGTGGTGTTTTTTATGTGTGAAGGAGATTTCAACTTCTTACTTTTAAGCCTTGAATCAGATCAGTTTGATGAAGAAGCAGATCAGTTTTAGTGTTTCTTGAATCATAATTTTCAGGATAATCAGTTGTTTTGGCATATAAAGTCTAAATCAGGTTTCCTAGTGCTTCATCTACATGTAGAGATATTGGATGTGTTCAAGAGGCAGTGTCTAATGGTTGCAAACTTTGCATCCTACCTTGAATCTTTCTTCATTCTTCTTGAAGGGAAAACTGTACCTGAACCTGAACCTGACCTTGAACCTAGACCTAAACCTGCTTACTGAATTTGGATATGTACTTGAATATGAAAATGGGCTTAAAGACCTGAAATCACTTGAAGAAGAGGAGAGTTTTCTACTTTGTAGAAGGTATTTCAATTCAAGAGATGTGGAGAAAATGAAGACTGAAATGATGGAGTACATGAAGGGAGTTTGGGAGAAAATCAAAGTCATGGTGTATGATGTGGTCAGTAAGCCATATCAGATCTTTGCAGAAGAAGAAGAAGCCAAAGAGGAGAATTTGTCACTACTACAGAGGCAGTATGATGAGTTGAAACAGTAGTTTGAGCAGTTTGCAGAAGCAAGAGGATCAGCACAAACATGATGAACCTAAACAATAGAGTGCTCAGGGTGATATTGTAATTATGGAGCAAATTGATACTGAAGTTCAGGTACAGTTCGCTAAAGTTGCAGTCATAGTTCCAATTGCAGGTGGACCACAAAAATTTAAAGATCCAGTATTGTCTATTATTGATGAGATACTCAGTGTAGAGGATGCTGAGGTTCCAATGAAAGCAGTGGAAGTTCAGGATACAGTTCATTTGGAAGTTCAGTCTGCAGTTCAAGAAGCAGTTCAGGATGAAGTTGCAGTTATAGTTCTAGATATACAGGTTGATGATACAGAGGATCAACAGAACCTGGAAGATCTTTTGTTGAAGAGTGTTGAAGCAATGTCTGAAGATCTAGGTATTGATGCTACATTACTTGAAGCTACTCAGGATATGGAGGAACAGTCAGGAGATCCTGTTGAAATTGAAAATTCAAGTCTTCAGGGACAGTAGCCAAAAGAACTTTATTTCGATTTTCAAGCTTTTTTTGTCAAGGGATGTTGTGGGTTCTCACAATGTTTGAGAAACATTGCCCACCAGGTGTTAGAGCCTGATCTGTCAGGACATTCAAGGTATTATCTTTTTAAACTGTAATTAAGATATTGACTTTTAAACCTTAGGGACATCTTTACACAAGTACTTATATTTTGGGTAGTTATACGAATACTGGGAATGTCTCATGGCGTGAGGCAGTTTTTGCGATGTACCTGTCGATGCAGTTTCGCTATCTCCTGACTCTGTATTGCTGTTTTGTTGGGATGTTTGATGATGATTATGAATACATAGTGATGGCAATACCTTTTCCTCTCTATTATGGTGTTTCCTGTTAATTTACTTTGCAGTTCCGCATGTCAATGATCAGTTTATTGTACTTGCTTCCTTGTAAACTGCATGTTTCTGCATTGAATACTTGTTAGGACTGTATGCCCCTAACAACAAGTCTTGCTGCAAGGATTGCTGCTATTAGAGTTGTTTTGCCTACGACAGAACAATCTCGTTGGGATGTAAAGGATGCGCAGGCTCATGCGTTGATTGCATTGTCTGTGAAGCGCACCATTGTTCCTCACATTCATTTAGCAAAATCTGCAAAACGGGCTTGGGATATTCTAGCAGGTCTTTATGCAAGCCGCAATGACGCTAAATTTGCTTTGGTGCGTAAAGAGCTGGAATTGAAGATTATGCATGAGGAAGATGATATGGACACTTTCCTTGTTGGTGTCAAGGATATCAATGAGCAACTTATTTCTGCAGGTGAAGTCATTTTAGACAGTTTCCTTGTGCAGACTGTTCTTGATGCCTTACCAGATTCATACCAGACTTTTGCTAGTACTTGGAGACTAATGACCCAAGGAAATATTGAAGTTGTCAAGTTTGATGCATTATGCACATTGCTATTGCAAGAGTCACTTTCCAGAAAAAACAGGACTAGGCAGCATGCAGTTGAACAAGCTTTTATTTCTTCTCAAAGAAAGGGTGGTAACAGCAATGTAGCCACTTCTTATGGTTCTGCTACGAGCGGCAAAACTTATGTTCCTAATGCTTCTGCTGATAGCAATTCGTCTGGAAATTCTTGTGATAAGGGCAAAAAAAAGATGCGTTGCCATTATTGTAAAGCTAATGATCACTTGATCAAGCAGTGTCCTAAGTTGAAGGCCAAAGAGGGTAAGAAGAAAGAGGGTGGTTCCACTGCAAATGCTGGCTCCACTAAAAATGCAGCCATTGTTGAGTCTTCTGTGAAAGGAGACTGTGATGCTGATGTTGATGCAGAATGGGCTTTTAGTGCAGAGTGCACTTACAATCCCGTTGTCCATGATGAATGTATGTCATTTGTTGCAGATTCACATGTGTGGTATTTTGATAGCGGTGCTACAAAGCACATTACCTCACATCGTGAATTGTTCACCTCTCTTGAGTCTGTCCTCATGGGAATTCAATCACTTGTGCCAACAATGCCTCTTATCCAGTTCAGGGGGTTGGAAAGATTCTGCTTGCTGCTGCAAATGGTAGTTTTTTCACACTTGTTGATGCACTTTATGTACCTGCGATCAAGAAGAAGTTTTTGTTTGTATCCGCACTTGCTAGACTTGGACTTGTAGTCAAATTTGTGGATGACAGATGTACATTTCATGATCTCAGTTTTGGTGATGAAATTGTTGCATCTGGCCTTTTGTGCCGTGGGTTGTATAAGCTCACTTTGTATGACAAATGTAGACAAAATTTTGCAAATGCAGTTGCTGATTCAAGGGCTATTTCAGATGCAAAACTTTGGCATGCACGTTTTGGGCATCTGAATTTTGCCAGTTTGCTGTGTTTGCAGAAATCATTAGGAAAAATATGAACCCTCTAGGGGCCCTTTGGGATTAAGGTTAATTAGAGGCCAACCAATAGGGAGAGGGTGGTGGACACACTCTATACCCTCAAAAAGGTACGGGGACAAGGTAGCCTTACACCTCTTAATGGCCTCTTACCTAGTGAGAAGGTAAGGGAGGTGGCTAGGAGAAAGGGAGGGGGGGGACCACTTTGACCTTTTTTCCCCCACTTTTTGGCCCGGATTTAAAAATACACTAAAAATTTCAAATTTTCAAATTTCAAGTTTTCCCTCCTTAAAAGGTCCCCTAACCTATTTCATGGTCAAAAAAGTATTTTTGACCTCCAAAAGTCAAAAACGTGCACTAAAAAATTCCAAAAAATTAAATTTTTTCAAAAAATTTCAAAACATCATTTTCCACCCTCCAAAGTCTTTCCAAACCTATTCTATAGCTAAAAGTGATTTTCTATCTCTACAAACCCTTTTCCAAGCTATCCATGGCTGCAACAACCACATGCACCCCCTATAGTCCAACATTATCTCTCTACTAGCTTTCTCCCATCTCCATTGTAGCACCAAGCAAGCTTCTTCCCCATCTCTTCCCCTTGCCCACCACATAGTTCCACACCAAGCTAGCTCCTCTCCCTTCTCTCACCTCCATTACAGCATGAAACAAAATTCTCCTCCTTCTACTTTCATTCACTCGCACTACATGGAAACCTCTACTCCCGAAGGTGGAAAAAGCATCAACTCACATGACTTGCATACCACAAGAACAGGAGGTGTGAATAGTGCATGGGAATTGCAAGGATTCATCTCCAACATAAAGATAGAATGGTGAGAAAACTACTCTTGTAGCTTACATTCAGAGCTTAAGATCATCTCCATCTTTAAGTTTATCATGCTGGAGGGAATTAACCTCTTTATGGCTTTCAATGTTTAGGCTTCACACCTCATAACATTGGGTGGTGCTATTTTGTTGATTGCTTTGGTGCGCCATCTATAGTTTTGTAGCATGTGATTGAGTCTCACAATGTAAGTAAGTTGTGTTATCTATGGAGAGTTATCAAAGATTTTTCTTATAATTTATTCTTTGTATAGTTGTCATTAGATTATTAGAATGATATCATTTTGTACTTTATAACTTTGTGCTCACATAATCTGTTGTTTACTTACAGAGTCAACTTGTTTTGAGAGGACATGAGCAAGCAACCATGTGCAGAGATGAAAATCACCCTATTTTTGTTCCGTGAGGAACCTTTCACTACCGTGTTAAAAGATTTTGATAAGAATAGTAGGATTTTTGTAGAATCTTGAACCAATAGGTACTCTCTAGGAGCTCTTAGAAAAGCCATCACTATAGTACTACTATCTTCCCTAGTGTCATAGACACACAAATACTCGTGTATATGAATCTCTAGATGAGAAAGACAAATACTTGTAAGAGAAGCCTAACAGCAACAACATTGTCTCCATTTGTAATTATTTTTATGAGGCTGGATTCCTCTATAAATGCAATATAAATATTTCTTTTTGTTAAATGGTGTCGCACTGAGTGAGAGTATTTTATTTAGATTACTGGAGTTTCATACAGATTTGAGAAATATTGTTGATTTTTTTGGATATTCTGATTTGTCTGTAAGATGTTTGAAGTTTCAAGTCTTAATCATTCCACCATGAAGAAATTCATGCAATATTTTGATTTCAGTTTAATCACTAATGGTTATTCTTATTAAGTGGATCATAACCTTTGTCAAGATGTCCTCATTTGGGGATGTTGAATATATATCAATAGCAACATTTCAAAAGTTGAGAAAGCTAAATTCTTGCTTTCCAAAATGTTATTGTTTCCATACTATTCCTATGCCAAGCTTGACTTAGAGAAATGACAACTTGAGATGGAGATGTAGATATATAGGGGTGAATTATTATTGATTCTTGTTTCATCATATATATTATAAAGCCTTTGAGTTCCACCTTTTTGAGTAGTGTTGACAAGTTTTTGGTATCAAATCTTCTTAAATATCCCTATTCATTCGCTATTGGTAGCTATTTATTTGGTATTGTTAAAGATCATACCAATAGCTATCACCTTGTGAACTTAATTGTTGAATTGCGGATTTGATTTTTACTATGTAGCTCATTTGGATAGAGAAAGTGTAAACATAAATTATAGATACATGCATTGTTAACATAGAAGATATGTATCACTCGAACCTATATAACTGCTAATCAAGAAACCTTTGGTCGGATACTATAACAATAGGGGTCACATGTGGTTTTAAATACCAAAGAAATGGCTTAACCAAAATATTTCCAAGAACACGAGGTGAACACAAGGAAGTAAAAATTGGCTCCTTGTTTGGTTGATTTCTAGTGCTAAATGTTCTGAGTGCACAAAATTTGTGAGGCCTTTGACCTTGCGAGTTCACTAAAGTATATGTAACATAGCACATGTGTTCAACGTAAGGGAATTTATATTCTTGTAAAGTTACAGAAACATGTGTAGGTAAGGCCTATAAGGGCTACTTTCAATCCATTGTGGTGAACGGACATAATATAGGAAAATTTGACATAGTGAATACTCCGGACATCAAACACTACAACTCTATCTCATGGCCATACATTAAAACAAAGCCCCTATTTGTCATTTTGAAACCCCAGAGACCCTCAACAAGAGGGACCACAACGGCGCGTAGAATGCCCATCCAAGCACAAATAGGGACCAAGATATTTCCAAGAACAGGGGATGGACACAAGGAAGTAAAAAATGGTTGATAAGCATGATACAAGGTTTAGGTATCTGCCATTTGGGGGGGGGAGGGGTTGCTATGAACACATTAAACTGCCTAGTTCTATCTCATGGACATGCATTAAAAAAAGCTTGTACTTGTCATTTTAGGGCCCAGGGACCCTCAACAAGAGGGGCCACAAGGGCGCGCAAACTGGCCATCCAAAAATTTTGATGGCCAGTTTGCGCGCCCTTGTGGCCCCTCTTGTTGAGGGTCCCTGGGCCCTAAAATGACAGTACAAGCATTTTGGATGGCCAGTTTGCGCGCCCTTGTGGCCCCTCTTGTTGAGGGTACCTGGGCCCCTAAAATGACAAGTACAAGCTTTTTTTAATGCATGGCATGATACAATGTTTAGCTATTTGCCATTGTGGGGGGGGGGAGTTTGCTATGAATACATCAATTTTCCCAACTCTATCTCATGGCTATGCATCAAAAATTTTGGATGGCTGATTTGCGCGCCCTTGTGGCCAAATTTTGGATGGCTGATTTGTGCGCCCTTGTGGCCCCTCATGTTGAGGGTCCCTGGGGACCTAAAATGACAAGTACAAGATTTATTTTTATGCATGGCATGATACAATGTTTAACTATTTGCCATTGTGGGGGGGGGGAGTTTGCTATGAATACATCAATTTGCCCAATTCTATCTCATGGCTATGCATCAAAAAAAGCCTGTACTTGTCATTTTAGCGCCCCAGGGACCCTCAACATGAGGGGCCACAAGGGCGCGCAAATCAGCCATCCAAAAATTTTGGATGGTTGATTTGTGCGCTCTTGTGGCCCCTCATGTTGAGGGTCCCTGGGGCCCTAAAATGACAAGTACAAGATTTATTTTTATGCATGGCATGATACAATGTTTAGCTATTTGCCATTGTGGGGGGGGGAGTTTGCTATGAATACATCAATTTGCCCAATTCTATCTCATGGCTATGCATCAAAAAAAGCCTGTACTTGTCATTTTAGGGCCCCAGGGACCCTCAACATGAGGGGCCACAAGGGCGCGCAAATCAGCCATCCAACAATTAAAATTTTTGGATGGCTGATTTGCGCGCCCTTGTGGCCCCTCATGTGGAGGGTCCCTGGGGCCCTAAAATGACAAGTACAGGCTTTTTTTGATGCATAGCCATGAGATAGAATTGGGCATAAAAATGTATTCATAGCAAACTCCCCCCCCCCACAATGGCAAATAGTTAAACATTGTATCATCATGCATAAAAATAAATCTTGTACTTGTCATTTTAGGGCCCCAGGGACCCTCAACATGAGGGCCACAAGGGCGCACAAATCAGCCATCCAAAATTTGGCCACAAGGGCGCGCAAATCAGCCATCCAAAATTTTTGATGCATAGCCATGAGATAGAGTTGGGCAAATTGATGTATTCATAGCAAACTCCCCCCCCCCCACAATGGCAAATAGCTAAACATTGTATCATGCCATGCATTAAAAAAAGCTTGTACTTGTCATTTTAGGGGCCCAGGGACCCTCAACAAGAGGGGCCACAAGGGCGCGCAAACTGGCCATCCAAAATGCTTGTACTTGTCATTTTAGGGCCCGGGGACCCTCAACAAGAGGGGCCACAAGGACACGCAAACTGGCCATCCAAAAATTTTGGATGGCCAGTTTGCGCGTCCTTGTGGCCCCTCTTGTTGAGGTCCCCGGGCCCCTAAAATGACAAGTACAAGCTTTTTTTAATGCATGTCCATGAGATAGAACTGGGCAGTTCAATGTGTTCATAGCAACCCCTCCCCCCCCCAAATGGCAGATACCTAAACCTTGTATCATGCTTATCAACCATTTTTTACTTCCTTGTGTCCATCCCCTGTTCTTGGAAATATCTTGGTCCCTATTTGTGCCAGGATGGGCATTCTACGCGCCGTTGTGGTCCCTCTTGTTGAGGGTCTCTGGGGCTTCAAAATGACAAATAGGGGCTTTGTTTTAATGTATGGCCATGAGATAGAGTTGTAGTGTTTGATGTCCGGAGTATTCACTATGTCAAATTTTCCTATATTATGTCCGTTCACCACAATGGATTGAAAGTAGCCCTTATAGGCCTTACCTACACATGTTTCTGTAACTTTACAAGAATATAAATTCCCTTCTGTTGAACACATGTGCTATGTTACATATACTTTAGTGAACTCGCAAGGTCAAAGGCCTCACAAATTTACTGAATTTACTGCATTTTTGGCTACTCGTGGGATAAAACACCAATGTACAGTGCCGTATACGCCTCAACAAAATGGTGTTGCTAAGAGGAAAAACAGGTCTCTTACGAAAATGGCAAGATGTTGGTCAAGAGTCAAGCTTTACCACATTCGTTTTGGCTCGAGGCTATCATGTGTGCCACTTATGTACTCAACAAGTGTCCTACAAAAGCGTTGCAGTCTATGACTCCATATGAAGCATGGCATGATAGAAAGCCATCTATTGAGCACATGAACGTTTTTTGCTGTTTGGTTTATGGTTTAGTGCCATAAGTGTAGCGCAAAAAATTGGATGATAAAGCTGTCAAATGTATTTTTGTTGGTTATAGTGCTGAAAGCAAAGGTTACAGGTTGTATCATCCGCAAACAAAGCGTATTTTGGTTTCACGAGATGTAGTGTTTGTGGAAGATTTTGTTCAGCCCTTGTTGTCATGTACTAGAGAAAGTAATGTAAGCTCATAGGACATTTATGACACTTTGTTGCCTCTTTTCAGTGGTGGAAGTTCAAATGTAAATTCCAATGAGGCAAATGTACAGCCTATGGGGGTTTTTGAAAATGTTATAGATCAGATCAGCCTATGACTGATGGAGATGTACATGATGTACTTGATGAGGAAAGGGCTCAAAATGAGCAGGCTAGAGGTATGCCAAAATGGCTGGTGCACACTTTGCGTGACAATAAATTGGATGCACCTTTGTCTAGTCGTACTCGTTCAGGCTCTCGCCATGCATCTTATGCATCAGATTGTTATGCTTTGGTTGTGTCTAGCTTACATGATGTTGAGGAACCTCTGTCTTTTGATGAAGCACAAAATTCAAAAAATTGGATGGCTGCCATGCAATCAAAATATGATGCACTTATAGAAAATGACACATGGACTTTATGTGATTTGCCTCCTGGCAAAAAAGGCCATTGGTACGAAGTGGGTTTACAAATTGAAACGCAAGCCAGATGGTGAGATCGATCGCCATAAGGCTCGACTTGTTGCAAAGGGTTATGCACAACAAAAAGGCATAGATTATGAAGAGACCTTTGCTCCCACTTGTTGTATGACTACTGTGCGTTTTCTATGTGCATTGGCAGCTCATTTTGGTTGGGATGTACATCAATCAGACATTGTTACTGCTTTCTTGAATGGTGACATACTTGGGGAAGTTTATGTAACGCAGCCTCGCGGTTTTGTCAAGAAAGGACAAGAGGAAAAAGTGTGCAAATGTAAGAAGGCTTTGTATGGGTTGAAGCAATCTCCTCGTGCTTGGTATGAGAAAGCTGACACTCGTTTGGTCAAACAAGGCTTTCGTAACAGTCCAACAGAAAGCGCTTTGTATGTAAAGCATGAGGGTGATGTACTTCTCATTGTGGTTCTTTATGTAGATGATTTGCTGATCACTGGACCAAATGAGAGAGATATTGCTGAATTTAAGGCTGATTTGAATGCTACTTTCAAGATGAAAGATTTGGGGCTATTGCATTATTACTTGGGCATACAGTTTAAGCAGTGTGATGGTGGTATTGCCTTGTGTCAAAAGTTACATAGAGACATTGCTATGTAAGTTTGGACTTGAGGATTGCAAACCTATTGCCACTCCCATGGAAACAGGTTTGAAATTGAGTCTACATGATGCTGGTGATCCTGCAGATGTCACTCTTTACCAAACTGCTGTTGGATGCCTCATTTATGTATGCAACAGGAGGCCAGATATTCAGTTTGCAGTCTCACAGGTTAGCAGATTTATGCATAGCCTAGGGTCTAAGCATTTTTAATGCCCAAGGGGAGATTTTGCCGCCAGACTTACATTTGCTTTTTCGGACTCAGATTGGGCTAGTTGTTTTGAACACGCGAGTGTTCACAAGTGGTTTTTGTTTCAATGCTTGGCAGTTTCATGTTATACATGGTTGAGCAAGAAGCAACGTACTGTGGCCGCTTCGAGTTGTGAGGCTGAGTACAGGGCAGTCTTCACAGCTACGGTTGAGTGTGTATGGCTCAAACACCTTATGGCTGATTTAGGTGTTGGACAGGACACTGCCAACACTATCTACACTGACAGCCAGAGCGCATTGGCAGTTGCGAGGAACCCAATTTCTCATGCTCGCACAAAGCACATTGAGGTGCATTACCACTATGTCAAGGAGAGGCTCTCAGTAGGAGAGATCAGCTTGGCTTATGTGCCAACACAGGACAACGTTGCAGATATTTTCACAAAGGCATTGTCTCGTGAGAAGCTCGAAGCTTTCCGCAAAGATCTGGGCTTACTCCCCTTTGTGGACTGATCATGTCATCAGGGCATGGAACTTCCCTTTACTCATGTGCCAGCTCTCGTGCACCGCATCACTCCAGGGGGGATTTGTTACCATATACATGTGGTAGTGATGTGTGCGAACACATTAGGATCACCGGGGCATTTTTTCCCTCTTTAGGAGGTTTTTTCCCCCGTGCATTGTATATATGCCCATCACTCTAGGGTTATCTATGTGTTTCTCTGCAACCGTAATCCCATCAGAATCCACTTGCATATTTTCCTAGCCATGCCCCTGATTTCCTGGCATCCCATGAAAAGGTGGGCTAGGTCTTCACTAGCTATTCTGCACCCCGAGCAACGATCGAACCCGATGCCTCTTTCTTGTATCTTTACGCCCGTCACAGCAGGGCACCCCACATCACTTTCCATATAAATATCTTCATATAATGAGGCCACCTTGGCTTCCAGATGTTCTCCATGACTCCCTCCCATCGTTTTTTCGTCCAATGCCTCTTCCATAATTTGTTGAGGGGGCTACACCAATTAGCCTTGTGCATTAATGCATGGTAAATGCCTTTAGAGTGTGGTTCCCAAAAGAGGCTACTCCCGGGCCATCTCCAAGCGTCCCATTCAAAGTTGGATTCACAAATTGGCATCACCACCTTATCAAGCTCTTTCATCACCCTGTAGACTAGTAAGATCTCAAAGCCATTCAATTGAAATTGGATGGCTAAAGAGTCAAGAGTTTTCCAGCACTTCCTGTTGCCATCCCATAATTGCTCTAGTTGAACGAGCCCTTTATTATTCACATTCCTGGCCATTTCTATCCAATAGGGGCTTTGTGGCAGCCCCAATATTTTAGAGAGCCAAGGGGACCAGTGCAAAATGGAGTTCTTAAAGTATCTGGTTACTCCCCCCCATTCCAAAACCTCACCTGCACTTTTGCACTTCCTCATCAACTCCCCTGAGAGTCCACCAGATCTAAGATAAGACCACTTCGGGGCGAGAAGTTTGTCGTGCATCACAACTCCCTTCCACTTTCCCCCTTTCGATCTTAGTTTTACGGCATCAATCATTTCCTTGATCATGATAGCCCAAGCTTGGTCCAGTTTAGCCAATGAGACCATAAATTTGGCTCAAAGGGCCTCAGCATGGGATACAGGGTTAAGAATGCCGAGCCCTCCTTGGTCTACCGGGCGAGCAACTACCTCCGATCTAGCCCACTGCCATGGTCGGGAGGTTTTCGTGTTGTTCTTTCAAAGAAACCTTTTCACTGGTTTTAAGAATTCTTTCCAGTTACACTTAGCCATCTTGAGCAGGGGCTGAGGAAAGCAATGTACAGGATCATAAAAGCATTAATCACTCTAATCCGGCTTTGGAAGGGTAGGAGAACAAACTCCCATCTTCTCATTTTGGCGCTTATTTTTTCAAGGACCCATTGAAATCTTTGACTGTGGGTTACGTCCACCCCTACGGGGGTTCCCAGGTGTCTAAATACACTCCCTTTTGAGATAATCTCTCATGTCCAGACTGTAGGGTCAGAAGAGTCGTTCTTCGACAGGGAGATTAGTCTTGACTTCTCTATATTGCACTTGGATCCCGAGGCCACGACAGATGTTTGCACAATCTCTAGAGCTCTCCTGACAACTTGAGGGCACGCCTCAAGAATAGGAGCGAATCATCTGCGAACATTTTGGCCAGTAGTAGCTGGTCGTTGCCCGGCAATGCCAAACCTTGAATCTCTCCCCGTGCAGCACTGGCTTCGAGCATAGTAATGAGAGGATGCGACCCGATGGAAAAAAGAAAGGGGGCCAGGGGACATCCTTGCTTAATAGACCTTTTAACCTCAAAAGAGCCCACAATTCTGTCATTAAACAGGAGCTCTGATTGGTTGCCAATGCCTAGTGTGCATATGAGGCGACAAAGGCGAGGCCCAAAGCCCAGAGCTCCCATGACTTCTTCTATATAGGACCAGTCTATCCTATCATAGGCTTTGTCGAGGTCCAGCTGCAGTAAGATGCACTCTTGCTTGGAGAAGGATGCATACTCTTTTCCTACCATTGCTGCCAAGATATTGTCATATACAGATCTCCCTTTAATGAACCCGTGTTGATGGGGAGGGATGATCCGAATCAGGAGGGGGGCAAGTCTGAGAGCTATCACCTTGGCAATAATTTTGTATGCTACTGACATCATAGTAATGGGACGCCAATGTTTAAGTTGAGAGAAACATATATGTTTGGGGATGGGCTTGATAAGCCCTCTCTTAACACTTGCATCCAACGACTCTTCGGAAACAACTTGATTGGACATCCGTGTGACTGGACCCTTGAGATCATCCCAAAATTCCCTGAAGAATTCAGCCATCAGTCCATCCCAACCGGGGGACTTTTCATTGCCAAGAGCTTTTAGTGCCGCTGAGCATTCCTCCTCAGAGAAGGCCTTTTCCATGAGGTTGGCTTCCTCCTGGGGAACCTTCTTTTCAACACTTCCAAGTACAGATGCCCGGGCTTCTTCCACTTCTTGAGATTGGGTCTCTGGCTGAGATACTTGAGCATAAGTGCAACCATCTCATCTTGGTTTTGAACTATATTCCCTTTCTCATCATTGAGCACTTGCACGCAGCCTCGACTTTTCCTCACTTTTAGAGCCCTAAAAAAATGTGCTTGGTTAGAAGGCTCTAGTTGAAGGAAATTTTCCCTAGAGAGCAATCTTGCCTTCTTGATTTCCTCCAGCTGTTCGTTGGCCAGCTGAGATTTAGCTTCAATCCATCGCTTGTGCTCATCTTCCGTAGCCAGTCCGACAACCTTCCTAGAGGCCAATTGCGCTACCTCCTCTGTGAGATGTTTGATATGTGCCTCATTGGCTTTTTTAACCCGAGGACCCGAAGTTTTGATAGCTTTTTGTACACTCCGAACAATAAGTTTATTCATCCCCACATCTTTCTTGAGCTTTCCCAACGCTTTCTTGGTGATGCTTCTGAAGAGAGGGTCTTTGAATAGGTGTGTTTCTGTAACAAGAAGCTTTTTCTCCCCTCTTGGGGATTGCCCCCCCCCCCCCCCCCCCCCCCCCCCCCCACCGTTTATCTTTCTTGAGTTGTAAGTGTAATGGCATGTGATCGGAGAGGCTTTTTCTTGAGATTACCTCCATCTCTAACGTTGATGAGATCCAGTCAGCTTGATGAGAGCAGTAGCATATGTCTAGCCAGGAGACAGTGCGGGCATACTGAAGGCTTGTGTAGGTGAATCCAAGCATGCTGTTCCATGGGCCCACTTCCCACAAGTCAATCATAGCCCACTTCTCACATAAGCTCAGCCATTTAGACTTTTCTGAGCCATCCAGTAGACTGGCGGAGCCTATTCTGTCCTTGCTTTTCTCGACCATATTGAAATCTCCAACCATCAGCCACTCCCCTTCGATCGGAGTATCCCTGAGCTGCATCCATAGTTTAGCTCTATCCTTTGCATTGCAGGGGCCGTAAACATTTACTATGGTGATAGGTTGATTGTCCCATCTGATTCTAACACCAAGGACTCTTCTCGAGGGGTGGTTTAGAACCACCTTTGGCTCCAAATATCTGTCAATAATGAACAAGACACCATTGAAACCATCTCTTCCTTCCCCATAAAAGATAAGTCTTTTTCCTATAGCCTGTTTTCTCTTACAACGAGCATCCAAATGGTGTTCTTGGATGGCCCAGCAATTGACTGCCTTCTCTTGGCTGCAAGAAATTTTTACACTATCTATTTGCCTTACTATGAACATCAAAATGGACCTTTTGTGTCTATCTTGTCAATTAGACAATTTAAGGCTAGCAAAATTGATGTTATCACTTAAAATTGCTTTCTGAATTTTGTGTTTTGTGTGTTGTGGCATCTTGAGAGCTTTTGCCTAGCAAAGCTATGCTAGGCTCGGTGGAAATTACCTCACCAACATGCGAACACATCCGTTGACATTAATGTGGACTACACATGCTCTCAAGTCCTACCCTCTTACAAAACATACATATACTAGTAAGTCGGACAATCGTAATCACTCTCTAGTTTCTCCTCCCTGTAAATATCTCACCCCTCGCATTAGCAAATTCCTTGTCGACTTCCCCCTAAACCATCTTATCTTCATCCCCATCTCCTATGCTTGCAATAGTTACAATTACTTTGCTACTATGTTATTCACTCTCGGGATACCTTCTTCAAGGTTGCTAATTCAACTTTTCAATGCCTTACTTGGACTAGTGTCAAACTTCCAATCCAAAAATAAGTGTAGATTCTTTGGCCATTGGGGCCTCCATCATAGTCCCTTGCAAATGTGCTTGCTCCTTTTAGTCGCAGCTTTGTCGAGCATCAACCTTCTTATCAATTGCCTAATCGTATCATGAGATATTGTCAATATAGTTGGTTTCGAATTCTAGGTGAATCTTTTGTCTTGCAAGTTGCAAATGATTTGTTGCAAAACTCTATTATGTATGCACACATCTTTATTTTGATTCCTCTTGTAGAGAAGCCATAAACCCTCATTAAGAGATAGGATGGAATGTAGCCTTGATTCTTGGGAAAATGAACTTGAGTTGGCAGGCCTTGTGATTTTATCACTTGTTTAATCTATTTTTCATTAGCAAAAAGGGCAAGCCAAAAAACAAGTCCCTCACTCTTCTTGTAATTCCTCTAATTTTTTATTTGAGCATGTGCTTTGGTTTGCTTTTCAAAACTTACCCAGATTTTTAAATTTTTTTTTACCTAGCCCAACTATATGCCTTTGTTGCATGGGTTGCATCTATCCCCATTGAGATTTGCCCGCTGAGACTACCAAAAGTCTTCTCTTGTATAAGTTAGGAACTCCCTTGAATCCCAAGCTTCATAGTTTGCCTATTGCCAGTACCATTGAGACCATTCTCAAACCTACCAAGGGAAAGGACCAAGTTTGCGACAAGTGGTCTCTGCTTCTAACAATTTTAAGGATTTGAATTATTACGGTGATACAACAAAAATGATTGAATTACACAAAGACACAAAAGTGGTACGCCATTTGAATACTTATAAAATGGATCGGTTTTTTTAAAAGGCAAACAAAAATAAAGAAACATATTATTCACTTATTGTATTGCAACAAGTTTATGGATCATACAAATACAACCCCTTTTTTGAAGGCTAATGTCGTCCCTCCATGGCCACCCACCCACCTGCCAGCGTGCATATTTTCTAGAACCTTAGTCTCGCCAGCAAATAATCATGATTCCTATTGTGTAGCGCTTATTATCCTACTTAGGGAGGGCTCGTTTCTTCAACAATGCTTAGTATCTTTGTCTTTTCTTTTTGTGAAACTCCTAGCATCAACCCTATAAAAAAAAAAGGTAGAAAAGAGAAGAAGGGTTGATGCAGGAAGATATCAACACACCAATGCATGAGGATGGGGCATCGGTCAGTGACAAGGCCCAGAACAAGAACAATACGGTAGAAAATAACAAATGCACTAGAGATGCAATCATGCAAGAGAGGTTAGCATCGATCAATTTATAGTTAATGAGGTGCCCGCTAATGAGAATCAAGGGCCCATTCATGTGAATATTAACAAGGTAAACTCAAAAATCTTGTCAAATGTGTCATTTGAGGACGTTGTGAAAGGTGAAAATCTATTGGATATTGCAGTTGGAAGGTCGGATAAGTAGAAACAAGGTTCCTTTGGCAGCTCATCATAGAACAACGTGACACAAGATGCAATAATTTAGAGACTCTGTTGGTGTTATTTGTTGAGAGGTTGGAAGTTGTGATGCCGAAAACACACTGCATAAGGCTTTGCATGCTCCTCTGGAATGAGGATGCCATGCTGAGAGAGAGAGAGAGAGAGAGAGAGAGAGAGAGAGAGAGAGAGAGAGAAACACGACAGTGGGTGCAATCATCCCCCCATGCCTAGAGTGAGTTGGCTTCCTCTAAGCATGTATTTTATATTATTTCCAAAAAGGGACAGCTCATAAATGAGGCTATTTACATTCCACTTCAGGGATAAAGACTTAACGAAATTCTTATTGACTTATTTCATGTTCTGCTATCTGTTGTCAGTTACCTGCCCACGACTCAGCTACCTTGACCTGCTGCATCACGCACACATGACCATAATGTTAGAATCCAACTTCTCAAAATCCATTCCATAACATACCCTGGGGTAACAAAAGCAACTGACTTCAATTGTTCATAACAATAGCAAAGTAATATGTGGTGGGCCAATTCCACATGTAAAGGAGAGTCTTGCCTCACTAGGCGTAGGAACTCTAACACACATGTAAACAACAACAATAATTCCCATATCACTTGCATGACGGAGAGACCTGCCTATTAGAGGTGTAGGAACTCTAACATGTGATTGAATCAAATCCATAAAAACCAACCAATGTACCAATCAAGTCCAATCATTGTATTTCATTCCATTTACTGACAATTAAACCATTCCACCAAAATTGATGCTATGCATTGCCTAAAGGTGCCTCGTCAGGCCTAAATGCGTTACTGCGATTGTGGTATGCAAAAATCAAGTGCTGATACATGGGACTTAAAGTGGTTGCAGGAAGCCATTGACATTCTTCGACAAAGTGATTCTTATATTTAACAAGATATCTATGATATTGTGTACCGGTGCATGTAGTAGTGAAGTCATGATCAACAATTGATTCTGGAAGTAATGATTCTTCATCATCTTCGAGTAAGGGTGGGTCATCAAAAACAGGTGCAATAGGTGGGGTACCTTTAAATTTTTGCAACAAACTTACATGAAAAGAGTTGTGGATGCACCAGTGGAATGTTAAGCATGTATGCATTGGGGTTGATGCATTAAGAAATTTCGGAGGTCATTTGGAGGGCCTTCTAAGAAAATGTATTTTTTGCACTCTCTCTCTAGAAAAAATGACAAATAAAAGAGCTGGGTCTTTCATAGTAAAACTTCAAAAAGTGTACTTTAAGTAGATTCCTTACCCCTCTGAACATTCGTTCGTAGTGATTGAGGGATAATCCTCTTTTTAGTTGCATTGAATGAACAACGTCAATACGGAGGGAATGAGGCTAACATGGAGGGACAAATCCGCAGCCGCTATTCACTTTCCATTAAACCTGCACATTTGGCTAATGGCGCACTCCTCAAATGGCACAAATGTTACCCACAAACGAGCCAAATATCACCTTCACATTGATTTGGACAATGAGTACCAACCATTGATTAAGCGCAGTAAAACAAACACACATATACCTCCCACCTCCATAGACACGCTCAGAGCTCAAGGAGCTAAACACATAGATATCTGGACGAGAGGCTCTCTCTACCCTAAGAATCCAATAACTAATGCGTCTCCACCGTTTGTCAATCCTACAAGCTTATTGACCTTTGCTGGTGATGGAGAAAACGGCCTTCTGGGTTATTGTAAATCACTTACAAGAGAAGCTGGAACTTACAAGAGCATTCTCCAAGCTCAACAATGTGAGATTGTTCGCCTTTCACATTTACATTCTACAGATCAGGTTACCATTTTGAAACATAAAACAGAGGTACAAGAACTGAAAGGAAAGGTGCGAAGTTGTCAAATGAAGGACACCATCTTGGGTGGTCGTATCCGAAAGAAGAAATTGCGCAATCTTGAAACATTGCAGGTTGCATCAGGAGGTCTCAAGAAAAGAATCCGAGCATTAAGGTGATGCTTCTTGGTTGGCTACATTGTCTTAGTTAAGTAATCTCTTTGTTTTTTCTTGTTATGCATTGTTTTCATGTGCCTAAATAGTGTTAGTGAAGCAAATTTTCTGTTATTTACTTATGCATTGTCTTCATGTAGAGACTCAATCTATCCTGACAAGGAAAACATTGACCCCAAAGCCAATATAGGAAAGAGATTGAAGCCACTTATAAGTAGAAGCCTGGCAGCAGATATAGTACATGACAAGAAGTTTAAGGTTCTACAAAGAAATGTAGTGGACCGCTTTATTTCAGAGAACTCAGTGCCTGCAAAAGAGATACAAGGCACACTTGATTCACTTGGTGTAAGCAAAAGAGGATATTCGGCTATCCAAAAGTCTGTCTCATCCATCTTTGTTAGGAAGGGTATAAAATCCAAACTTCTACCATCAGCCTCAAGTGTTTGGAAAGAGAGGCTTCAGCTTAAGCTTCAGCTTAACGAGGCACAGGGAGACTATCTTGGACAGCCCTTTCATATTAAAGCAACTTACAGTGGCCATGGAGCGAACATGGCATATGATGAGTTCAACAATATTTTTATGGACCTGCGGATACTACAGAAGAGAATGGTGGAGTTTTACAACATCACATTTGAAGAGTCACGTGGACTATTACATTTTGTGTTAAAACTGGATGAGTGTGAGCTTGTTAAAGAGAAAAAGCTAGAGCGTGTTACTATTACTTTAATGAATAGAGCCCTCTCAAAGTGTCCCAGTGATGATCCTTTATATTTTAGTGTTCAATCAGAATCTAACATATGGTGGCTTGGTGCGTTTGAGGTAAGCGATATTCTCAAGTAAGCTCAAATGTTCAGATCTACTTAAGTCTCATTTATTTTGTGTTGCAGGTAAAGAAAGAAGATCATGAGATTCTATATTGGGTGTTCCATCGAACTAATATTCCGGAGCTGATTGATCGACAGACTAACCAGGGAGAGGTACTACGTCTAGATGGAAGGGGAGACTTTCAAGTTCAGTGGCATCTTGCAGGTGACCTTAAAACATTAAAGTGCATGTATAATTGTGGAATGGGTGCAATGGCAAAGTCACCGTGTTTGTTTTGCATGGAGCCTGCAAAGGTCATGGACCCAAAGTGGTGGAGAAAAGCTCCAACACGTCACATTGAGGATCCTGCTTTTCGACCAGTTTTGAAAATACCACTTGTGAATGTCCACATTTGTACAATGCATGCCCTTTGTAGAATTGTAGAGAAATTGGTCTACTTATACATCGGGTTTGCTTGGAAGATTAAGAACTCTGCAGAACGACAAGTAGCCTTGCAGTGCTTAGAAATGGTACTATCGGATATGGGGCTTCATGGTGGCAATGTGAAAATCCAGCGGGATGAAAAGAGATCAACTGCTGAGAAGGATGTCCCATGCAAACCATCCATCGGTGGGGTGAAGGCACGGAGGTTTTTATCTAAGCCCCAAGGTACAAGAGATCCAAAGCTAACAAAACATGGAAAAATATATAACACATCTTATGTTAGCAAGGTAGAGTATCAGAGCTGGAAAAAGCTACATATTGCAGTCAAAGACCACGAACCAACTACTCGTAACGCGAAGGCTGAGGTTTGGCGATCAATAGACATCCTATTTTTGATGTGCGACAAAGATGACTGGTCACAAGGTGATATGAACAAGTTCAAGGAAAATCTCAACCTTCTGAAAAAATCATTCAAGACAGCATGGACAGACACCCAGATTACTCACTACATGGTATTATCATGTATTTCTTTCTCTCTTATGTGCAAATATGTGAGTGTAAAACATTCTAACTAATCTGTTTTCATATCCAACACATCATCTTCAATCATTTTCCATATTTTATACAGAAGTATGGGAACCTGGCAATATGGAATACCCAAGGGATGGAAAAGTTTCATTACATGGCGAGAAATGCTTATTTCAGGCACACACGACATGGTGGCTCTCGAATCAAGGCTAACAGTTTGAGAGAACTATTTGAATGGTTCTATCGTAGAATCATTCATCGAATGCAGGCAAAAGAAGTCTTGGCAAATTCAGCAACAGCACAAGCCATCAGACATTTACAACAACAAAAAGCTAAAAGATCAATGGCATACAACAACTCCGGAGCTCGTGAAAGTCAACGAAGGTGGAGAGAGACAATGGTGTATGTGAATCACAAGTGGAGAAAGATACTTTGAGTGGATGACATTGTACAAAATTTATGTAATACATGATCTTATACAATTGGTACTTGAAGTGTATCAAGATTTTGCAGGTTCAATTTTGTTTTTTGGCACGTCACCCTTGTAACGAATCATGAGATGTTTGCCATACTCTAAAAGTTCATCTGGGTTTTGTCTACCAAGAGCTAGTGCCATTGTTGTGTAGGTGTAGTAATACGCTGCCCGACCACCTGTATAGCCTGGGCAATAACCAAAACAATCTCTAGCAAACACTTTGTCCACAAGAATGACTTTATCTGCACTTTTGGGCAGCACCGGTCCACCCAAGAAGCGTGATAGTGTCTTGAATGTGTAAGTTGCTATTGAACCTTTTTGTGACATGGAATTGTGAAAAACTACTATCGGCGACTCGCAGAGCTTTGAAAGGTACTGTGCTAGGGCCGCATCCCTTCCTCGATACTCTCTTGTCCGGCGCCGAAGGAAGTCATCCTTGTCAGCAATCCAAGACTGCACATACAATGTCAGAAATGACACAAACAGAGAGAGAGAGAGAGAGAGAGAGAGAGAGAGAGAGAGAGAGAGAGAGAGAGAGAGAGAGAGAGAGAGAGAGAGTTACCATGAAGCTCTCATCCTGCAGAAAGAGGTTTTCTTGCCACAGGTCTACAGATGTAGTTGACCCCTGATCTGAATGGTTAAACCAATCCTCCACTTCTTTGTTACTTTTCGATGGTCTTAGGCTTTGTCTTATTGCTTGGAAGGTGGCTTCATCAGGTAGTGTCTCCTTGTATTTTTCAGCTTTCTCAAAGCATCTTCGAAGGCATTCCATTGGATTGCTGGATGTTTCCATTGCCTCATCATCACTACTATCCTCTGAAACAAATCCACTCCTCTCCTCTTGGACTCTGGAAATAATAGCTAGGGAGAAATCCTCCCTTAAATAAAACACACTTTGCACATCATGTAAGAAGATATAGGTCCTGTCTCCAATCCTGAAGTCAGGCACAGCTGGCAACATCATCTGAGCATGCTTCTCAGTGAAGTTACTGACATCCAATGGAAGTTTGATTTCTGTGGTTTTCACAGAGAGCATCTTACTTCTTTGTACTTCAATTGCCTCAACCTCAAGGTCGACTGTGTCTTCAACCTCCTCGACTTCTTGCATATGAGTTGTCTCCTCGCATTCCTCTTCTGGTGCTGCATCCTGCTCCTCTAACACCTCATCAGGATTCTGCATGAGGAATCCAAACAAGCTGTTGAGGTAAATCATAAAGCCAAAGGCTTCCTGAATGAGTTTGCATTCTTTTTGGTGCAAAGGGCAGACTGAATGTCGGCAAGAGGGTGGTAATTCCCTATACTTCTTCACTCCGTGTCCCTTTCCACCACAGTCATTTAAATGCACAAGAGTCATAGTAGGCAGAACAACCCTTCCTACCTGCACCATCACCTCAAACTTATCTCTGTAGGACTGCAAGAAATTACTGTGCTGAGCTAACAGGTCTTCAATGTCAAACTTTGGATTAAACATAGAATGAATTAGATCATACTTGTCCCCAGCACCACAAGATGCTGCAAAATCAAACAGCCTCTCATCAGTTGCAGTTGGGTCTTCCAGAGAAGACACATCCTCCTTTTCTTTACATTTTGTACTTTCTAGCACATCTGCATCATTTGAGAAGTCTATATTTCTCTTTCTGGTATTTTTCTTGAGAAGTACTTTACAGGGCACCACACCCTTGTAGGGTGAGGGATCTTCTTGCCCTGGTGACCTCTCTGATTGATCTTCACCAAGCGACTTTTCCTCAGATATGTCCTGACAAAAGTCAACAGTTCTTTTGGCAGATACATTAAGCAACTGAGCCTGCAAGGTTTGAAATCCTGGCACAAGCTCTGGATCTGGTTTCAGCCTCTTCTGCCTACTGGACCTTAATCCTAATCATCAAGAAACATAACAAGTCAAAACCATGAGGAAACATGACAATTCTGCCAAAACCAAACCATCATGATCTCTCTCTCTCCCCTTATAGATATAAATATATCTATAAATATATATATATATATATATATATATATATATATATATATATATATATATATATATATATATATATATATATATATATATATATATCTGTCTCTCACCAAAGCACAAACAGAAACACACCTAGTCTCTCTCTCTCTATATCTCTCTCTCTCTCTCTCTCTCTCTCTCTCTCTCTCTTTGCATTTGTCTATAGGACTAAAGGCTCGCGAGGAAGGAAAAGTGCCTTTTGCAAACCTCTCCGCGCGCCTTAAGTACAGCTGCGAGAGCAATAACAATACTAACGGCGCGCGGAGAGAGTTGCAAAAGGAACTTTCCCTTCCTCGCGCGCCTTTAGTCCAATAGAGAGAGAGAGAGAGAGAGAGAGAGAGAGAGAGAGAGAGAGAGAGAGAGAGAGAGAGAGAGAGAGAGAGAGAGAGAGGATGTGTCTGTGTCTCTGTCTATGGAACTATGGGTATTGAGGTGTGTGTGTGTTGAACAACACACACACACACACACACACAATTTGTACCAAGTGCTAGAAATACAGAGAGAAAGAGTGAGAGATCACCTTTTTTTGGTGGGGTTTGCAGGAACTCAAAGGGAGGTGTCTCCTCCATTGCTTTTCTCTGTGTCAAGCGGAGTCTGTCTTTCTCCCTCCCTCTCTCTCTCTCTCTCTCCCTCTCTCTCTGAGAGTAAGGACTCCCTCTTTCTATCTCTCTCTCAATCTGTGTCTCTCCCTCTCCCTATCTCTGTGACAAGCTGATCACGCTTTCTCTCTCTCTGAGACTCTCTCTCTCTCTCTCTCTCTCTCTCTCTCTCTCTCTCTCTCTCTCTCTTTGTGACAATCTGCTCACTCTCTCTCTCTGTCTCTCTAAGACTCTCTCTCTCTCTCTCTCTCTCTCTCTCTCTCTCTCTCTCTCTCTCTCTCTCTCTCTCTCTCTCTCTCTCTCTCGATTGTTCTCTCTCTTTCTCTCTCTCACTTATAACGGATACACACGGCGGCGCCCCACGTGTCACAATAAATTAAAATATATTTGCATGCGGTCGCACGTGTGGTCATTATTGAGACCGTATACTTTTTGTACGCCATATAAAGCGGTCAAGAGAGAGAAAAAATACACCTCGTGAAAGAGAGTGAGTGAGTGAGAGAGTGAGAGAGAGATTGTGCAAGAGCATCGCCTGCGTCTCTGACAGCAACGCCACGCAGCGACATAACGAAGGTCTGCTTCTCCCTCTGGCTTTGCCTAAATCGCTCTATCTCTGTTTCTGTCACCCACACACAAACACACAGACACACATCTTTAAAATACAAACACACACACACACATACACACCCACACACACACACACACACACACAGAGACACTCACAAACACACACACACACACACACACACTCACAAACACACACACTTACACACAGACACACATCTTAAAAATACACACAAACACACACACACACATTCTCTCTCTCTCTCTCTCTCTCTCTCTCTCTCTCTCTCTCTCTCTCTCTCTCCCTCTCTCTCTATACCAAAGGCGCGCGTAGAGAGTCATACCCGTAGTGCATGTGTCTATGCGCGCCGTTAGTACTGTCCATTGAGTAGAGAGAGAGAGAGAGAGAGAGAGTATGGGTGTGTTATTTTAACCTATACTAACGGCGCGCGGACGTGCTTGTTGAGGTTAAAAAGTGGTCTGTGCGCGCCTATAGTAATGTGGATTCTCTCTCTCTCTCTCTCTCTCTCTCTCTCTCTCTCTCTCTCTCTCTCTAGTTATATATGCTAAGCTATAGAAAGGAGAGAGAGAGAGAGAGAGAGAGAGAGAGAGAGAGAGTCAGAGAGAGAGAGAGAGAGAGATTCATAGAAAGAGAGAAGGGGATTGAGACTCTTCTTTTGGTGTACAGTAAGATGGCTAGAACAAAAGCCACTGCAAGGAAGGCAGGCAAGGGTCCAGGATTAGCATCGAAAGCAAGTGGTAGATCAGCAACCCCAAAGAAAAGACTTGGAAAACCAAATAAAATTCTGAAAGGGCCAAGGATGAAGAAGCTCCAAACCTGCATGGGACTTTTTAGAGAAATCAGAAAGGCACAGAAATGTGTAGATTTATGCATACCAAAGCTGCCCTTCCAGAGGATGGTGAGGTCCATATGTGATGAAGCTACCTGGGGCACCAAAAGGTGGAAGGTGGTGGCATTAATGGCTCTACAGGAAGCAGCTGAGGACTTCCTACTGGAGTACTTCAGTGACATGACCATTGTTGCAGCCCATGCCCACAGGGTTACTATAATGGACAAAGATAGTGAGACATTGAAAAGAATAAGGTGGAGGTATGACAAACTGCTGGTCCCCAATGTCTGCAAGGATAAGAAAATGAGAGAAATTTTGTTATACCCCCCGGAGCTAGTGCCTCAGCTCACAGTTGTAGATGTCACACATGATGTGAATACAAGGGCAAAGGCAGAGACTATTGCTCGCCAAACAGAGGAAATGAGGGAAGCAGAGCTTCAGGAGAAACCAAAAGTAGCAGTGGAGTCCCAGAAACAACAGAGTGCAATGTGACCCTGTCTATAGAGGCAATGAATCAAGAAACTCTACTTTCAATGAAGAATGGTTTGCTTGCAGAGATACCATTTGTAGATGGAACCAGAAAGCTAGCTCTGGAAAAGGTGGACATTGATTTATTGCAGAATCCAGATGCTCAGATTTCAGACACAATTATCTATGCTTGTCTTAAGTAAGTGTTACTATCTTGCTAGCTTTGAAAACTCAGATAATAGGTTTGCTAACTCAGGTAGAGTCTCTGCAGCCTGATCAAAAGTCAACTCCCATTGCACACTCACACAGAGGTGTTTCTCCTTGATCCACAAATGTCTGTAATTATTAGACAAAAGAATAGTCCATCTGGGACCTTTGAGAGCTGGTTTCGCCATTGTGCTATGCTGGAAGTTACTGTGATCATCTTCCCATATGAGAACAACCATCACTGGAGTCTCATATGCCTTGATGTTGACCAACCAGCAGTGTGGGTGTTCAATTCAATAAAAGGAACCCACCCTGAAATTAGGCTGTAAGTGTTTTGTGTCAGAAAGTGTTTATTATAGATATCCATGTAAATTTGAAGCCTCATGCTAACATCTTGACATTGCCTTGTGCAGTTGTATAAAGAGGTTGTTGCTTGCCTATGGCAAGCTATGTGGAAGGTATGAACTATACAAGGCCCCAATCAAAGAAGTACCTGTCCCAAATCAAACTGATGGGAATTCTTGCGGCTGGAGATGTCTTCTCCATGCAGAATATGTCCTGCAAAGCTACTTTGCATTAAAACCTTTCATGACTAAGGTACCCATTTTGCAATGCATTCAGTTAGTTTTGGTTTAGTCTATAAAAGAATTCTCATCATGTGGTCTTTCAATTTTGCAGAGTGCTTTAAAAAACTACACATATGATTATTTGCAAAGATACCGGGTAAGTTTAATACAACACCTGCTTACTATGTCTAGCCCTAGAGAGCTTGAAGATAGCGGCTTGGATGAGCACACTACTGATCTTACAAAACATGACGTGCCACCACGACAAACCCCTACATCCGATACAGTGGAATCGCATCGGGCCGAGGGTGTCATATCAGCAGAAGATCAAAGAGTCGAGGATGAGGAAAGGACAAATGAGCATATGGAAGCTGCTAAGGTTCAACCGGAGGAGACAATGAAAGAGCCAAGTCAGCCAGTGGAACAGCCAAAAGAGCCTATGGCTGAAACCGAAGATGAGGAAAGCAGGCCTATAGATGAGCAAAAGGATATGGATGAGGAAAGCAGGCCTAGGGATGAGCAAAATGATATGGATCAGGGAAGGATGTATGAGGCAAGCCGATCAACCTTGAATCAGGCAGAAAGGGCCATGGGGGAGACCCCTGATGAAGATTTGAATGATGACTATGAAGATAAAGCGGAGGAGAGCAACAACGACATGAACACTACAGAGACCCAGTATGGACCCTTGCTACCTGTAGATACGGTTGTTCCGGTAATGTCTATTCAAGTATGGAAAAATATGTTCAGATTCTAACTACTTATATGTACTTGTCAACTTTTACAGAGGTTGATTATCTTAGACGTCAATGGATTGCTGCTGATGCGGGTGCCTCTCGGTGACAGAGGACCCTTTGAGGATTTGCAAACGTTTCGGATGGGAACTTGTCGAGTCGTGGTTCGTCCAGGAACCAAGGAGTTTATTGAGTTTCTTCTTCCGCGCTTCAGAGTTGGCATATGGTCTTCAATGCAAAGGCAAAACTTATCGCCACTAGTTGCAATAGTTTGCAGTGTATGCCAAGCTCACACGTCAGATTTTGCCTTTTTGTATGATCAAAGAAAATGCGTTACCGTTGAGGGCCACTACCACCCTAAAAAACCAGGATTACCTCTTTTGTACAAACCGTTTAGCCAAATCGGTGTACCCTTTGATGCAACTAATACACTACTAATTGATGATACTCCCGAAAAGGGAGAACTAAATCCGCCGGGAACAACTATCTCACCACCTTCTTTCGAGGGGCATTCCTTTGATTTTTACCTTGAAGACATTCTGATTCCATACTTACAGAAATTGTATCTCAGTCCATTGTTCACGGACGAGTTTGTACTTTCTAATGAATTAAGATGATTCTTCTATCTGTCTTTGTCTTGTCTAACATATATATATATATATATATATATATATAGACAGAGAGAGAGAGAGAGAGAGAGAGAGAGAGAGAGAGAGAGATTTGATGTGGTAAAGAAATGTATTTCAAGCACACTTTTTCATAGGGCACAATTGAAAAATGAGATCAATAAACTTCATGTCTTGAAAGTCATTTGTATACACTTGGGTTTACAAGAATATCTGTTACATTGACACTACTTCAACCCGACCATCCAACTCTTTGCACAAAATATCTTTTTCTCTTCGCCGCATCACCTTACGGCCAGCTAAGAAAAAGGAAAAATCTGATAGTTCCTTGTCCATTGACTCTTCAATGATGTCATTTCGCAAATGCTAAAGACTGCATAGCTCCCTTATTGTAACCACCAATAGTAGGCCATTCTCTTTATCAATCACTTCCACATCCACAGTAGGATTATCTTCCAAACCTGCAGAAACTTGGTCCATAGGAATGTACTTACCGTTTAGCATTTGTGATCGCATATACCAAAATGAGAGTAATAGTGATTGGCTTGCAATCATGTACTTGACAACTAGAGTATCAAGCGCGACCTCGCACCGTAAACCAATCTCTTCCTTTGCATACCATCCTTTGTCAAGAAGTTTGTCACAGGATGACTGCTGAAATGACTTGCACATGAACATAGTTTTTGTAACTCTGATGTTGTAGCTATGAAACAGCTCTATGAAGAGTGCAACAGGACAAAAGTTTGCAATTCGAACCAGTTTGGTAGGAATAGAGCTACGTAGAGACCTTTGTATATCCTTGTAGAGCTTACTTCGCATTGCCTCCACCATTGTTTCCTCGGGAACTGGCCAGTCCACAGTGTTCCAATCGGTCGGTAGAGGCAGTTTCACCAACATGCCATTCTTATTGCCTGAGTTGAGTTGGTAAAAGTGGTCATAAAAAAAGATTCCCTCATCAGCCAATCTTTTGCTGCTCCTCTCTTAGTACTGTAGAGAACCAATATGGGCATGTACAACATGGAAGAGGCCTATTATGCACTCCACACGCTCCCATTGCTCATAAGAAGAGGGATAAACATCTGCAATATATATAAGAAGAGTTAAACTAAGAGTATCAATAAGTACAAATGACAAATCTAATGTAATTGAGTTGTGAAGAGTAGAGACATTACTCATAACAAGCGGGAGAAACATTGCAAAATATATAAGAAAAGTTATAATGAGAGTATCAGTAAGTTCACATGTCAAGAGTACTTACAATTGCAACGTGGTTGATGTATATTTGATACATGTCCACCGTTTGCTATCACCTCTAGATGGGTAAACACATGCTGAACAAGAACTTCCTTTACAGATCTTTTGCCGATCTCAACTTTGAAATCCAACACCCTGGCCTTCCATGCTGAGCGGTAAACGTTGATACCACTAGACCTCTTGGGTCTTCTTGGTTGCATGAGGACCCATGAACCTTTGTTTATCCTTTGTCCAACCCATTGGTTGTCTGCACTTATTGAAGCTGGTATTGTAATTGAGGATATGCTACTACTTGGCCTTCTAGGCAAAGTGCCGTTGTTGTTTGTTGGTGTGAGAGACAGTAAACACCTTGAGGCTCTTGGGCGAGAAGACGTGGATGCCATAACTCTCAGAGAAAAGCTTTAGTGGAGGGAGATTCACTTTGAAAGCATTCTAATGGAGGGAAAGTGTTTTAAAATTCCAATATCTTGTGCGGGCTTAATGGTCACCCTCCAGTACGTTAATGACCATGAGAGAATATCAGAAGTGGGACCACACGCAAGCACCTAAAAGCTCGATAAAAGTAAGGAAATTACTATGCTACAATCCTAGTTTCGTGAAAGTTTTATGCTATTTTCCTATTTTTTGAGTCTTTCCAGGTACTTTTCTACGTAACGTAGCCTTCATGCTCATTGGACGCGCTCTATTTTTCTCTCTCTTCATATGGCCCTCCAAATGACCTCCAAAATTTCCTAATGATATTTTGGTGACCTTGAAGGGACCATAAAATATAGGGGGTAACTTGACCTTGGGGTGCTTTTCAATGTGCTTCAAACGACGCTTTTCAATATGCAACCAAACATAATCATTTAAATTGAACTCAATGAACTTACGCTTTTTGTTGGCTTGTGTTGTGTAGCGTGCTTGGGCTTTTTGGATAGCTGTAGTGACTTCTTGTAAAATGCGAACATGATCTTGTGCAAAGGTGTTAGCCGTAGGAACATTAGTAGTGAGGGTGGTCATAGGAATAGGCAACTTCTTACCGTAGACAATCTCAAAGGGAGCTTTGTTAGTGGCAGAGTGGGAGTGTTGTTGTAAGCAAATTGGAGGAGAGGAAGATGTTGGTCCCAATTTGCTGCATTGTCTATTGTGTAGGCGCTAAGGAGGTCAAGGATAGTACTATTAGTAGCTTCGGTATGGCCATTACTTTCAGGGTGGAAAGCAGATGTGAAGTCCATTTTGGAGCCTAAATTAGTGCATAGTGCAGACCAAAAATGATTGCAAAATCGACCATCACGATCAGAAATTAGTACTTTAGGAAAACCATGGTGAGGGAAATGAGATTCAAAAACATTTTGGCAGCTTGAGGTGCAGTGAGAGTCTTTTTACAGGGAATAAAATATGCTTGTTTACTAAACCGATCTACAACAGTCAATATCATATCATTGTGTGAAGAGGTGGGTAGAAAACTGTTGATAAAATCCATGAAAATCTTTTCCCAAGGGCCCTTTGGAATAGGCAGGGGCATAAGAAGTCCATGAGTTTTACCATGGTGTCGCTTCACACATTGACAGACAATGCAGTGTGAGACAAATTGTGCAACATCGTGCTTCATGTCAGGCCAAAAGAAATAGTCAGTGCAAGCAGATAGAGAGTGCTTTGAATACCACGGTGACCCATATACTTTGGTGCATGCATTTCGTCTCTAAAGTGTGCAGTGACACAAAGCTTTTGATGATAAAAGACAAAACCATTTGCTAAAGAATAGTCACCGAGACAGGCAAGTAATTATTGGCAACCAAATCACACCAGGCATGTGAAAATTCCATATCTGTTTCATAAGCAGGAATCATCGCATCAAAACATTGAATTTCAGCAACAAAAAGATGATTAAGATACACCGCTTGAATGTGAGCGAACGTATAAGAGTGAAGGGGTGGGGGTGGCCATCAACTATTGGCCTACAACTAAGGGCGTCAACTACGACATTGGATTTGAACATCATGAACCATGTAAATACCATTAAACCATGTACCTTGGAATGCACTCTTCACTTTAAAGGGTGATTTTACTTTAGGTAATTGTAATTTGTGTGCAAGATGTTCAAAAATAAAATCATGTTTACTTCCGTCATCATACAAAAGAGACATTGTTGTATCGTGTATAGAAGCAGTCATTCGCAACAAAGAGTGTAGAGTAATAGGAGTACATGTGGCATCGGCAGTATTGAGAGCAACAGGTGAGGGATCGATAGTCCAGTCATCGTAGATTTTCGTATTCATGTCAAGAGTATGTAGCTGAGCCACTTGATTGGGATGTTAACGGTTGAGAGGGCAATTGTCCATGACATGGCCAATTCTATGACAGTGATGACAAACTATGCAAGAACGATTGTTTGTGGGAGGTGCAGTGGCTTGTGCAGCCGGTGGAGATGCAAAATTACGAGGTGTTTGTCCAAATGTAGGGCGTCGTGGACCAAAATTAGATACATTGCGTGGAGGTGGTGTAAGCCGTGGAGCAGTCAAAGCACGTGCATGTGCAAAATGGTGAGTGCGTGGTGTCTGATAATTATTGGGGTTATACCTGCGATTATCATTGAAGCACGAAAAATTATTGAAAGGAGGTGGTTGGTGTCGCGGTGGATTAGCTTGTAGCATATGTGTGGTCGAATTGATCTCCTTTTCAGCATCATCTGCATAAGAAATAGCTTCGTAGAGAGTGGATGGCTTCAAAGAATGGAGCTTGGCTTGAATACCGCGTTGAAATCCCCGTCTTCATACTTGATTTGAAGCGTATCTTTAGGAACATCCTCCATCATGCGCAGGACTGTTTTGTTTATTGTGCTACGCAGGTTGGGCTGCAGAATGTGTGTATGTGTAATCATGAAGGAGGCTGGTGTGTGGGAATTTGAAGGGGTGTGTGTTGTGATGAGGCTTTAGAGGGGAGCGTGATTTGCAGGAAAAAAATGCATAACTGCATGTGGTTGTGTGTGTGAAGAATGTCCAGCTCGTGAAAACGACTTTGGCAAAAGGTGTGAGTGGTGTTGTGTGAGACTGCATGGTGGCTGCCTAGAAAGAAAAAAAGACAAGAGGTGGGAATGCCGTGTGGGGGCTGCAGGAAGGTGACGAGGGAGTTGACTGTGGCTAGTCGAGCAGTGAAAACAGAGAGTGATGTGGTGGTTGGTGTGGGGAGTTTAGGCGTGCATGTAGAAAAGAAAAAGGGATGCAGTGGGTGAGGAAGGCGCTGGGCCACCATGCACAGGAGGACTGGGTGAGGGAGAGAGAGGCACTGGTGGAGAATGAATGGCATGGCGGGAGGTGGCTTATAAGCTGTGGTTGAAGGCGGAAAATAAAATAAAAATAAATAAATAATTTTTTTATAGAATATATAGCACCCGCTCTACAACTGCGCCCACGCCAATCGATGCGAACGGCGCGCTAGCAGTGCTGCTTGTTCCGATGGGTGAGGTGCTCATTAGCAGCATCGTCTGGCTTGGACAAGTGTGAGTTGACTTGGAGCTGCTGAGAGGAGGGTTTCCCTGTTGCGAACAGAAGTTCGACGCGACCTGCAACGCTGCTACCCTGTGTTCATGTTTCTTGAGGAGGGAAAGAAAAGGTGGGAGCATCACAGGGGAGGGTCAGGACCCATAGGGCTGAAGACGAAGGAGAAGAGTGAGCGGAGGGCAAAGAGCAGGGCGACGTGAGGAGTTCAGAGAGTAGCGCTGCTGAAAAGGGGTGGCGAGGTGAGAGGGTTGAAAGGTTGAGGAGTTGTGGTGAGAAGGCTGACACCGAGAACGCTTGCGTATCCGTTGTCAAGCATGAGCTTAAGGGCCTGGTTCCATAGCTTGGTGAGCAAGAGGCCCCAAAAACCATAGTGCAACTCCAAAAGCAATTATGTGCCTCCGGGTTGCTTCAAGTTTCTCGAACTTCCTCACTACCAATGCTTTGCTGGTATACATCTTCATGTGTCATTCGCTCTTTCTTCTTTGTAGCACAAACGGTCATGCTCCCTTCTTCATCGAGGGGAAGATATGGGTTCGAATCCCATCAGAGATAAATTTTATCTACTACTATATGCAATTAAGATGCGATTCGTAAGCAATTAAGAGGAAAATGTTTAAGAAATTTATGTACATAATCATACTATTTGAGATCAAAGCTGCACTTATCTTTGCATGCGTAGCCTTCATGGTGTTGAAATTGATCGGAGCGTAGGCCTGGCTCTGATACCACTGTTGAGAGGTTGGAAGTCGTGATGCCAAAAACACACTGCATAAGGCTTTGCATGCTCCTCTGGAATGAGGATGCCATGCAGAGAGAGAGAGAGAGAGAGAGAGAGAGAGAGAGAGAGAGAGAAACACGACAATGGGTACAATCATCCCCCCATGCCTAGAGTGAGCTGGCTTCCTCTAGGCATGTATTTATATTATTTCCAAAAAGGGACAAATCATAAATGAGGCTATTTACATTCCACTTTGGGGATAAAGACTTAACTAGATTCTTATTGACTTATTGGGAATCTCATGTTTCACTCCAAGTCAAAACACATTGAGATGAGGTATCATCTCATTTGAAATGCATTGACGGATAAGTGATTGGAGCTTGTCAAGGTCCACACTGATGACACCCAATGGACGTTCTCACAAAGAACTTGGATCCAAAGAGGTTTTCACATTGCATTGAGTTAATGGGTGTGTGTGTGTGTGTGTGTGTGTGTGTGTGTGTGTGTGTGTGTGTGTGTGTGTAAGACCACACCACCAAATTGCGATGCACTTGCAAGAGCGGGTGTGGTACCAAATCAACTCACAAAGAGCTATGAAAGCTTCAAATGAGGTTGTATGTGTATATAGGAAGTCCACGATGCCCCCCTATCAGTGTCATGTGTACGTGGAAAATTCGAGAGCAGCCAACACTGCTTGCACAACTTTTCATGTGAGCCGGGAGCTACACATGCTCCAAAAACATGTGTGTGTAGGTTACACTCACCCATAATTTGCGAGCTCTCCAAAGATGGGCCTATAGTTGCACTTTGGTGCACTGAGCTACCTATGATGGCCTCTGAGCTTCCAAGTGCAGACTTCAGTGCTACCTTGTATTCCAATTCAAAAGCGTTGATTCTCGTTTCTCTTTTGTTCTGAAGCTTGTGCTACTAGTAGAACAAATCTCTAGTGCTACATTTTTCAAGCTTCTATACCAGTGCTATTGCAAGAAATTCCCTTGCTATGGTTTAGTGCTACACTTTAGAAAATTTTGTGCTACATCAAAAATTGCATTTGTAAAGCTTTTGCAAGATTCAACCTTACACTACCTGCAAATCTGAAATGATTTTTTTAAGTTTTGAGTTTGCTACTATAAGGCTACGATCCAACGCTACACCATGGATCTCCAAGGTTGCCTTGCTAAGGTTGTTGAGCGTTAACTCCTTGCCGTTGCTAGATCATGCACGAGGAAAGGGGGACAACCACGGGCGTGTGGCCTTAAGCACTCTGATACCAATTGAAGGTGCCGTGCACGATGCATGCATGTGGAGTGGGAAGGGAAGAGACAAAGAGAAGAGATAGAGTTTGGGGTGGAGCTATGAGAGGCTAAAACCTCTCACTCCTTATTCTTCATTATATGAAATGATGAGTTAATGGATTAGCGTTCAAGATTTAGTGAGTGTAAGAGGGGCGGCCACATACACATTTACCCCCACTGAGATTTGTAAGAAATGTAGAACAAAATAGGCTGATTGATTGAGATCTACTTGTATTAAATCTCTCAACAAAAATATTTACCTTTGACATAGAAAATTCTTGCATGATGATCATAAGCTACAATGTAGAACACAAAGTAGACATTTTAATGGAAAGGAAGAGAATAGATGCTACCTGCTATGGATAATGCCAATGAATCGATACAAAAATGGCCCAAAAGGTCCCATCGTTGATCTAAATTCAGAGCTCATGAGCGCAACAAATCATTATAAAATTTTTGTTAGTATCTGTGTGGTTTTGTTTGAAATATTGGAAGGAATTGAAGATCTAGCATCTTCTTAATTCCATGGATATCTTTAAAAATTGTACAACATCTTGTTTGTTTGAAGGATACGGAGGCAAAGCAAAACTATAAGTGACATTTGTGGCCACAAGTTGATGAAGTGATGAGTATTAAAGCCTCGAGGGGGTCACTATGTATAAATTGTGTATATCGTGTGCATTCAATGACTATCTCTAAAACTCCTTATCTGTGAATTCTTGACAAATAAATCATACCCTTTTCCTATGGAATCTGTAAATTTACAATTCCAATTTATGATATTCTTTTGTATGTGAAAATGTGAGAAAAAATTAGATGTAATAACCCCTTCTGTTGCACTCATGTGATAGTCACATAATTATCAAGTGACACCCCCGAGATTAAAGCTTACACACCATGGGTGCTAACATTTTTTAGGAATATAATTAAATTATATCTTAAATTGATATGTGCATCATATCCTCCCCCTTGTTATTATTAATGGGTATTTGACAAAGGGTGTCTAAGACAATATCTTTTGTTTAAGGAAGCTCGCTACTCTGTATTGAACTGTGCATTTTCAAGATTGAGCAAAGCAAGGCTAATATATTGGGCATCGTTTAGATACTACGAAGGAAAAGGAAGTGCATTGAGATCCTCATCGATGGGTATTTGATAAAGGGTGTCCAAGATAATATATTTTGTTTAAGGAAGCTCGCTACTCTATATTAAACCGTGCATTTTCACGATTGAGCAAAGAAAGGTTAATATATTGGGCATCATTCAGACACTACAAAAGAAAAGGGAGTGCATTGAGCTCCTTTGCCCAAATAAAAAGGAGTTACCAATGTCTTTTTTGACATTCAAATCCATGTACTCATTTGTATAATGGATGAGATAGAGCTTGCTAGTGTTTTAGCATTCGATGGATGTTTTGAGTGCCAAAGAGATTTATGGGAATTTTCAAGGGATTCGTGTGCTAGATAGTGTGGCCAAATGCCAATGGCTAAGGTATGGGTACTTGGAGAGTGTATGTACGAATATGTATATACCTAGAATCCACATACTATGGATGCACGTATCATCCATAGTAGGTATCATTGAATCCCACGCAAAATGTTGAACAAAAGGCATTGTGATTGTGTATTTGCTTGATTTCTATCTACATCTCTCAATTCCGTTGCATTTGACATCGTGCATGCATATATAATAGATCCTTAAGAGTTGCATGATGGTCTAGAGCTATGGAAAGTTAGGATGGATGTAATATCCTCAATAAATGTGGTGTAAAAACCTTACTATAAGGTCGTTTAAAATTTATAAAAAACATATACATAGGATTGTTAACCCTCACGGCTCACGGACACCCTATCACCTACGACGGACGTTGTATTATTTACTTGTAGAGTCAAGTACCGGGCTTGTCGGTCCAATAGGAAAAGGGTAAGAGTGATCGTCGATGAGAGGCACACTCTAACTGGAACATTCAAGGGATTAGTTGGCTAAGCATGGGCACCCAAGTGTGAATGGGGTGAGCTCATATAAAAGTCAACTAAACCTAAAATTCACTCATTCTCTCATTTGTGCAATAGAAGAGTGCTCTTGCTCCATCTCCATCTCCATCTTCTTCTTCTTCACCTCCTTGTGTGTGTGTGTGTGTGTGTATGTGAGTGAGAGAGAGAGAGAATGTGTGGGCGATCGAGCATTACGAAGGCACGGCGACGACGAAGCGGTTGAGCGTGGCGAAGCGGCGGCTCCTTCTTCTTCGCGGCGAGGAATCCTCCACGAAGCAAGCGTAGAGCGGTGAGTGACACACCATCGCCTTCTTTGAGCTTACTAGTTTAGGCTTGTTGTGTGCTTGGAGCCATCTGTGGCTCGCACACGGTGTATCGGAAAGTTCCTTGCATTGACACGTGCGACATGCGCACACATTTTTGGCACCGTTGCCGGGGAATGCCGTGCATTAAGCTCGAGTAGCACTCTGTGCTTCTCCGTGGTGCAATTTCAATTATAGAAAAGGTAGGGAAAGAGTGTGTGTGTGTGTGTGTGTGTTGAGAAGAGGGATTTGGTGTTATATTGTGTGTTTTTTTTTGTTAATGGAGATTTCAAAGGTACTGTGTTTATTCTCTATGAAAGGTAGTTAGTTTTTTTTGTTAATGGAGATTTCAAAGGTTCTGTGTTTATTCTCTGTGTATTAAGGTAGTTAGTTTTCTGTGTACAGTAAGTAGGAAGTAGATTAGTGAGAGTTAATAGAGTGTGTTAGTGTGTAAGAGTAGGTGTATTAGTTAGAAGTAGGTAGATAGAGTGTGTGTGTGCTCTCGCGCAGGCCGCGACAACCTTATCCTTAAAAATATATATATCAAAGCTCAGATCAAGGCTCGGGGCAACACTGCAGGAGGCTAGAGTCACCAGCTCAGATTGGAGTGAAATTCGACAGGCAAAGACACGGCCCCAAATCTTGTGGGTAAGCCCGTAGGGTACGGTGTGCTCAGAATTTCATTCTGAGGTCATCTCGGTCACCGTTCGGCTTCGACAAAGTTCTGCGCAGGCCATTTTCGACCACGTGGTCTCAGCGGGTGCAGATCCGACTCTGCAAATTTGGGGTTTTCGGCCTACGACTGCAGGTGCTGAGGATATCGACACTCCCAGAGTGTTGATTTGTGGTTGTCTACACATCGAAGGACGGCTCACAGTTCTTGGAGGCGTGTCACTTACGACACGAGCGCTACACACAGACTGTAGGCGACATCCACTAGTTCATCAGGTAGCTTGTGTTTGCTGCTTGATATTCCAGATTTCATCCTGACATTGCACGTACTTCCACATGGGATGTATTGTCAGAGATGATGTATGTCTGTTGAGGGTTTGCTGGCTGTGAGTGTCACGCAGCAAACAACCGCCGCAACGGTTATAGCATACAGTGGGAAATTTGTGGATGTATGACTTTGTGGGAAGTCTATGTACTGTCAGATTTACTGTAGCCTTTGTTGAGGGTCGAGTGAGGTTTTATTGAGTTGGGGGATTCTCGAATGTTGAGATCCTTTCGGTGATACAGGTCTTGGAGCGATCCCTCGAGCACCCTTAGATAGGCAGCTAGGATGTATTGAATGTGAGTTAGACAGTTGGGATTGCATCTTTGCTTTACTGCCGTTGAGGCATTGTCGCAATCTATGCTTACAGGACAGTGACAGGACAGTCAGAGACAGTACAAGTGCAAGACAGGTTTACCGACAGCTTACAGTGTTAGAGAGACAGTGGTTTTTTGAGATGTTTTTTGGTTTGTTTTTAGTACACCAGAGCCATTTTACAAAGGAGACTCTGCCAAAATTTCTGCAGAATCTGAAGCTTTCTTGGTTCATATGACAGGTTGATATTGGTTCAGAGGTGACTTTACAGGGGAAACTCTGCCGAATTTTTCCCAGGAAAGTAAACTACTGTGAAGCGTAGCTATGGCTGGATCATAGGACACTGCTCTTTACAATATCAAGAAGCTGGATGGAACCAATTTCCCATTGTGGAAGAAGCAGATTTGGCATGTGTTGGTACAAAAGAAGTAGATAAAACCTATAAAGCTCAAGGGGATAAAACCAGAAGATATGGACAAAGATGAATGGAGCGAAATGGATGAATTGGCACTTTCTACCATTATGCTGACTTTGGCAGAAAGCGTTTACTTCAATGTAGCAGACGAGATTTCGGCTTATCAAGCATGGTTAAAGCTGAGTGATCTTTATGAGAAGCAGAGTGCAGCTTCACAGGTATACTGGCTTAAGAATCTTGTTGACTTGAAGATGAAAGAAGGGACACCTATGTCCAATCATCTGAATGAATTCAACACAATCTACAGTCAGTTGTCAGCTCAAGGTGTCAAGTTTGATGAACCTGTTAGAGCTATGTTCCTATTGATCACATTGCCGGAAAGTTGGGACACTTTTCGCACAGCTTTGAGTAATTCTGCACCTCCAGATGGTTTGAACATAGCAGGTGTAGAAGGAAGTCTGCTTACTGAAGAAACCAATAGAAAGACAATGGACAAAGGTAAAGGAACAGCCTTAGTGGTCAGGGGAAGGACCAAACAAAAGTACAAAGGTGGAAAGAGGAATCAGTCTCGTAGCAAGTCCCGCAATGCTAAAGGCAAGAGTGATATAGAATGCTACCATTGTGGCAAGAAGGGTCACATGAAAAGAGACTACAGAGAATGGAAAGCAGAAAAAGGCAAAGAGAAAGCTGAAGACCATGGTGAGAAGAACAAGTCCTCAATGAAGATTCAAGAAATAAATGTGACAAACACTGTTGCAGAAGATGACAGTCTAGTGTCAGGAGACATCTACTTCTTGAAGAACACAATGGACTCAGCTCTTCTTACAGCATCTGATGGAAATGCACTGAGTGACTGGATTATAGACTCAGGGGCATCACTTCATGTGTCTCCAAACAAGGAGTGGTTTACCTCTTATGTGACCACTAAAGATCATGTTCGGCTAGGCAATGGGCAGACATATGAGATCTTAGGTGTTGGAGATGTTCAATTGAAGTTTCAGAATGGCTCTTCTTTCACGCTGAAGAATGTGAGACATGTTCCCGCAATTACAAAGAGCTTGATCAGCACAGGTTTACTTGATGATGCTGGCTACATCACCACTGTTGGACAGAATATGTGGAAGATATCCAAGGGTTCTATGACAGTAGCACATGGAGTAAAGTCTGGAGGACTTTACATGATTTATGTATCAAATGTCTCCAAAAAATGTAATCAATGTAACCGAGCAACCGAACGTTTCTTTGTGGCATAGCCGGTTAGGACATATGTCCAAGAAGGGAATGGAAATCTTGTCTCATTCTGGTTATTTGCCTGGCTTTTCATTTAATGATTTTGAATTTTGTGAACATTGTCTGTATGGTAAGCAAACACAGCAGCCACATAAGCATAGAAGCAGTAGAAGAGATACACATTTGGCACTTGTTCATAGTGATTTGTGTGGACCTATGCCTAACCTATCTCTAGGGGGAGCTTCTTACTTTATGACATTTATAGATGATTACTCGAGGAAAGTATTGGTTTACTTTGTCAAGCACAAGGATGAAGTGTTTAGTGTTTTCAAAACGTTTGTGACACTTGTGGAGAATCAGAGTGGCAAGAAGCTTAAATGCTTACGCACTGACAATGGTGGAGAGTATGTTTCAAAGGCCTTTCAAGACTTTTCTGAGTCAAAAGGTATAAAACGTGAACTTACTGCTCCTTACAATCCTCCTCAAAATGGTGTTGTTGAGAGGATGAATAGGACCATACAAGAGAAGGTCAGAAGTATGTTGTCTAATGCACAACTGCCAAATGGGTTTTGGGCTGAAGCTGTATCAACAGCTGTTCATCTTGTAAATAGATCTCCTAGCAAGGTTTTGCAAAAGGATTCAGTGCCAGAGATGGTATGGTCAGGCAAAATGCGCTCATACAAGCATCTCAGAGTCTTTGGCTGTGAGGCATATACTCACGTTCCAAAGGAATTTAGGAACAAACTTGAGCCAAAGAGTAGAAAGTGCATCTTTCTAGGCTATGGTAATTCTGGTGAGATGGGGTACAGACTTTGGGATCCCGAATCCAGAAAGGTTGTCCGCAGCAATGATGCTCACTTTAATGAATCCAAATATCATTCTAAACCAGAGAGGGTTGAGGAGATTAGAAGAGTTGTCTTCCAAGAAGATGGACCTGCACGTGCAAGACAAAATGTCAGGGCTCAAGAGGAGCAAGGATAGGATAGAGTGGAACCACAGGTTGTGGCTGAGCCTGAGCCACCTATTGTGCGTAGATCTGGACGTGTCACGCGACCTCCTGATAGGTTTGTTCCATCTATGAACTATCTCATGTTGACTGATTGCAATGAGCCTTCATGTTACAAGGAAGCAATGCAAATGAAGGACTCCGGGAATTGGCAATTGGCCATGCAGTCAGAGATGAGAGCTCTGCATAAAAACAAGACATGGAAGCTAGTTAAATTACCACAGAGCAAAAAGGCTCTACCTTGTAAATGGGTTTACAGGTATAAGATCACCGCTCATGATAGTCAGCCAAAGTATAAAGCAAGGCTTGTTGCCAAGGGCTTTAAGCAAGAACAAGGCATTGACTTTGATGAAGTCTTCTCTCCGGTGGTCAAGATGACTACATTGAGATGCTTTCTTGCATTGGTTGCCATATTAGATTTGGTGTTGCACCAAATGGATGTCAAGACAGCGCTCTTGCATGGTGATTTAGATGTGGAAATTTACATGCAGCAGCCAGAAGGGTTTGTTGAGAAAGGCAAGGAAGATTGGGTATGCCAGTTGTTAAAGAGTCTTTATGGCTTAAAACAATCACCGAGGGCATGGTACCATAAATTCCACAAGTTTATGCTTTCTCAAGGCTACAAACGTAGTGAGTTCGATCATTGTCTATATACAAAGAAGGCTAAGGATGGTAGTTGGCTGATCCTTATTTTGTATGTGGATGACATGTTGATTGCTGGCAAGCACTTGGAAGAAATTTCAGCTTTGAAGTCAAAGATGGCAAAATCGTTTGACATGAAAGACATGGGTGAGGCAAGTCATATACTTGGTATGCGCATTGAGAGAGACAGATCAAAGAAGTTGATTTGGTTATCTCAAACAGAGTATATTGACAAGGTTTTGCAACGTTTCAATATGGAGAAGGGAAAGGCACTGAGTGTTCCATTGCCACCATATGTGAAACTTAGCAAACAAGATTGTCCTGTGTCTGAGGAAGAACAGGCTGAAATGGATAAGATTCCATATGCGTATGCAGTGGGTAGTTTGATGTATGCAATGATTGCTACTCGCCCAGACATTGCATTTGCAGTGGGAGTAGTAAGTCGATACATGTCAAACCTAGGCAAGAAACATTGGGAGGCAGTGAAAGGAATATTGAGATACCTGAAAGCTACAAAGAGTATGCGTATATGCTATGGGAGTCAGGAGCTAAGTGTAAAGGGTTTTACAGACTCAGATTATGCAGGTGACTTAGACAACCGAAGGTCTACGTCAGGGTATGTCTTTACATTGGCTGGTGGAGCAGTATCATGGCGTTCTAGATTACAAGATTGTGTTACTCAATCTACTACAAAGGCTGAATATGTTGCAGCATCAGAGGCATGCAAAGAATCAATTTGGCTTAATCGACTAGTAATAGATTTGGGAATCAAAGAAGAGATTCCTGTGTTATATTGTGATAGTCAAAGTGCTGTACAATTGGCTCGCAATCCAGTTTATCACTCAAAGACAAAGCATGTGGATGTGAAGTATCATTTCATCAGGGAAATGCTCGAGGATAAGCAACTTCAGCTTGTCAAAGTTCACACCACAGAAAATCCTGCTGATCTACTTACAAAAAGACTTCCCTCAGAGAGCTTTGCGCATTTTCGCAAGCAGTTAGGTGTAGGGTAGTACATCACTTCTCTACATCTCTTGTATATTAGCTTGTATAGTAGCTTCTCTCACACTTAAAGTACCACATTGGACTTTAAGTAGGAGGTTGTTGGGGTATAAAGCCCAATGTGGTCGCCCAGGTAAGTGGGCGGGCCGCCAGGTATGTACACATATTCTTTTGTAAAAACCTAATAAGAACTCACTATGCTCTACATATTACAGTAGAGCGAGTTCACCATATCGTCGTGCTCTTCTTCTCGCACTCTCTCTCGCGTTGCACTTCCGCTCGTACTCCTTCAACACGTAGCTAAAAATCGATTTTTTGAGGATGAACGGAACGTCAGATGCCCGAAAATTGTGTTGTAAAGCACACAGCGACCCTCTAAGTGATACGCTCATTTCGAGCTATCACACACTTTAATCAAAAAAATCAAACATTAAAAAACATTCAAAAAACATCAAAAACAAGAAAAAATCAAGTAGAAAACGGGGTGCAAAACACCCACAAAACAAAGCAAGTAACCTTTAAGGGTACTTGCCGACACTTGTAGGGCACCCAAAGCACATATATCTACGCTATGGTCGTGTGCTAGAGTCCGAACAACTAGCTAGTGCTTCGATTTACGGAGGTACTCACTATCCTTCCACTCTAGGGTCTACGCCCTCGGCGAAGACCCAAGGTAGTGCAACCCAAGACCCAAATATAGCGGCTAGCGACTCTTCCTCTGACTACGATATTATGGAAGAGCGTCTTACACAAAGCCCTGGGGGAACAAATGAAATCATGCCTAGCTGGGCCCAACAACCTGGAACTAGTGTTTTTAGCCGTTTGATGGAAACTTTTAGTAGAGCTACACGCTCTGAACCTACGGCTAGTGAAGTAAACGAAGGGGGTGGGGAAGTAGAATCACCATTCACATCTCCTGTAGACCCCACACTCCCTCATAGTGTCCACGTGGACATTCTACCTACCTCATTTAATGAGGGCCCTACCGAGCTACCACCTTCCAAAGTCGCCTCTAAGGTAGCGGTGACTAAAAGTCAAAACACGGGAAGCAACATTGCATCCACCTCACGGAAACCCTCTAGTACACCAAGTTTGGACGGGGTACTTCTCAATGAAAATTGGGAATATGACCTACACACGGAGACTTTGACCGACCTATTCATGGGCTACACATACCATGTGGGTTGGTTAGAAGTTGTACAATCCACATCTAGTGCCACTAGTCTAGAGGAACAACAACACATGATCCGCAATGTCATCCATAGGATTATCCAGTCTGAGAGGAAAAATCGAGGAATAAACATACCTTCGACGGGTCCTATGCGATTTTTAGACACGGGCAAAGGGAAACAACCCACTCTATCACAAATGGAGACTCCCCCAGTGAGTCCTATAGATCCCCCATATGTTGTTTCGCCAGGGTCTCAATGCAATTTGAGCCCACAAGTGATAGCTTTACTTTTCCAAGTCTAGCTCATCTTTCCCTGGATGACACCACGGATACCATGCCTACCCCAATGATGGGCATGTTAGGAAATAAGACGTAGCTAAATAGATAATTGAGTAGATTACTTAATGGAGAGAGACAGATTTACATACACGAGATTATAGAGTAGAGAGAGAGAGAGAGAGTACACACGATATACGTGGTTCACCCAATGTGGGCTACGTCCACGGGAAAGCAGCCACTCAATGGCTTTAGTACTTCAAAACAAGAAGTAGTTTACAAAGGGACTATACCCTTAATGGAGCTCCCGCCTTGCTTCACTCTCACCACCTCACACTCACCTTGTTGCATCAACTTCACACTATGAAATGTGTGTAGAAATGGCCTCCTTTATAAGCCAAAAGGGTTGCCCTCTCTTATGAGAGACAGCCCTGTGTAGCCGCCCTTGTGCGAATAAGTCCAAATCGGACCCTCCAATCCGCCCATGTGTGGCCGCCCTTGAGAAGACAAGTCCGCTTTTGAATTCGGCCACCGGCCATTGACTTCCGACCACCGGCCATCAGCCATTGACTACCGGCCACCGGCCAACCGACCGGTTGTTTTCCGACCACTTTCCGGCCGCCGTCCGGCCATAATATTCCGACGAAACAGAATATTCTGGCGGAAAAAAAAAAGTCTCGGGGGCCTCCGCCCCCGAGGCCTCTAAAGTTGCCCTTGATTCTTGTCCGTGAAAATTTTGGTTTCCGATGAGTGATTTTCCTTCACGCACGATGGCTTCTCCTCATAATGGGGGCCTTACAAATGTGCGCTTTTACCACAGAAAATTACAAGGGTAAATCAGGCTCCATACTTAACAATCTCCCACTTGGAGACTGATCTCCAAACCAAACTTGTGACTGCTTTCCATTCTGGCTTCTTATCCTTGAATGCCGATTGAAGATGAGCAAAAGCTCAACTTCTCCTTGTTGACCACCTTTGTAAACATGTCTGCAGGATTTTCACTTGTATGCACCTTTCCTAGCTTTAGCTGTCCCTCTTCCAAAAGAGTGCGTATGAAGTGATATCTCACCTCAATGTGCTTTGTCCTTGAATGAAAGGCTGAGTTCTTCACAAGATGGATAGCGCTTTGGCTATCACTGTACAAGACACAATTGTCTTGTTTGAATCCAAGCTCTTCTAAGAATCTGTGGAGCCACAGAATTTCTTTGCTTGCCTCCGTCATTGCTACATACTCTGCTTCCGTGGTAGAAAGTGAAACCACTTTCTGCAGCTTTGAAGCACAGCTTACTGCTGTGCCTCCAACCGTGAACACATAGCCAGTAGTGCTCCTTCGAGTATCTTTGTCACCTGCCATATCTGCATCAGCATACCCTTCTAGAAAAATATCAGTTCCTCCAAAATACAAAGCATTTGTTGTTGTCCCTTTTAGATACCTAAGTATCCACTTCACAGCTTGCCAATGCTCTTTACCTGGGTTGTCCATGAACCTACTCACAACTCCCACTGCATGTGCAATGTCTGGCCTTATCTAGACCATAGCATACATTAGAGAACCTATCGCTGCAGCATATGACACTTTAGACATATAGGTTATCTCCTCTTGTGTCTTTGGACACATATCCTTCGTTAGTTTAAAATGACCAGCCAAAGGTGTAGAAACTGGTTTTGCATTTTGCATTGCAAACCTTTCTAGTACCTTCTTGATGTAATCTTCTTGAGATAGCTTTATTGTCTTCTTCGTCCTGTCCCTTGATATTTTCATACCAAGTATCCTCTTTGCAGCACCTAAATCTTTCATTGAAAAAGATTTAGACAGCTCCTCTTTTAGGTCTTTGATGTCTTGCATGTTAGCACTTGCAATCAACATGTCATCAACATACAACATTAGGATGATGAATTTCCCATCTCCCAAATTCTTCGTGTAGACGCAGTGATCGGAGTTGCATCTTGTGAATCCATGATCCAACATCCATCGATCAAACTTCAAGTACCATTGTCTTGATGCTTGCTTTAAACCATACAAGCTCTTCTTTAATCTGCAAACCATTTTCTCCTTACCTTTTACTTCATACCCCTTTGGTTGAAGCATGTAGATTTCCTCCTCTAAGTCACCGTGAGGGAATGCCGTATTTACATCCATTTGCTCGAGATTTAGATCATGAGCAGCCACAAGGCTTAAGACAAGCCTAATTGAGTTCATTTTTACAACAGGAGAAAATATTTCATTGAAGTCAATACCTTTCTTTTGAGAAAACCCTTTTACCACAAGCCTAGACTTGTACTTTTTCTTCCCACCTTCTTCTTCCTTCAGCTTGTACACCCATTTGTTTTGAAGTGCCCGCTTACTTTTAGGCAACTCAACCAACTCCCATGTTTGGTTGCGATGTAGTGAGTCCATCTCCACTTGCATGCTCTTCGTCCATTCTTCTTTGGATTCATGTTGCATAGCTTCTTCGTATGATTCCGGATCTCCAGAATCTGAGATCAAGAGATGGTTGAAGGAAGGAACAAACCTTTCTGGAGGTCTACTTGTTCTTGTAGATCTTCGGGGAATAGGTTGAGGCTCCTCATTTGGTTGACGTTGTTGCACATTGTCACCGTTTGCAGTCCTTGAGTCTTCACCGTCCTCAAGCTCCATGTACTCATCACCTGTTTCTTTTGTTTGTTTTCTTTCCAAGTAATCTTTGTACATATTTTTTTCGTTAAAAATTACATCCCTACTCCTTAAGATTTTACCATCTTCAGGATTCCATAGGCGATACCCAAAGTCTCCTTCTCCATAGCCAATGAAGAAACACTTTTTGGACTTTTCATCTAGCTTTGATCTTAGGCTTCTATCTATGTGCATGAAAGCCTCACACCCAAACACTTTGAGAAATGCATAATTCACTGGTTTACCTGTCCATGCCTCTTCTAGAACTCCTCCATCCAAAGCCGTTGAGGGTGACCGATTGATTAAGTACACAGACGTACTTACAGCTTCCGCCCAAAGCTCAAGCGATAGGCCTGCATGTAGCCGCATGCTTCGTGCTCGTTCCATGATTGTCATGTTCATCCTTTCCGAAATCCCATTTTGTTGAGGTGTCCTTGGGGTTGTCCTTTGCCTCCGAATGCCATTGCTAGCACAAAATCTTTCAAAAGCTTGGCTGCAATATTCGCCTCCATTGTCGGATCTGAGGCATTTAACCTTGGTACCTGTTTCATTCTCCACAAAGGCTTTCCACCTTTGAAATATGGAAAATACATCGGATTTATTCTTCATGACATAAACCCATGTTTTTCTAGTCGCATCGTCTATGAATGTTACATAGTATAATGAGCCACCAAGTGATGGTGTACTTGCAGGACCCCAAACATCAGAATGAACCAACTCAAGTTTTTTATTTTTTCTTTCATTTCCTGATTTTTGAAATTTTACCCTCTTTTGTTTACCATAAACACAATCTTCACAGAACTCTAAGTCCACTTCTTTCAAACCTGGTAGAAGCTTCTTTGTTTGAAGGATTTGCATTCCTTTGGCACTCATATGCCCAAGTCGATAGTGCCACACTGCACTATCAACTTCTGTAGTTGCTGCACAAGCTGAAGGTTGTGTGCTAACAGTACACAAGTAAAGTGTAACGACCTTTTCTCCCTTGGCAACCACCAAAGATCCCTTTGAGATCTTCCACCGTTTATTTCCGAATGCAATGTTGTGACCTTCATCGTCCTTGTCCTGTAGAGATTAAATTTTTTCGAAGAGAAGGAACATGCCTAACATCTTTAAGCTTCCATTCATTTCCGTTAGCAGTTTTGACAGAAACTGTATCTTTGCCGACAATCTCACAAGCTTCATCATCTCCCAAGTATACATACCCAAAATTACCTTTGGTGTAGTCTTGAAAATGTTGCTTGTGTGGTGTCGCATGGAATGAAGCCCCGAAATCTACTATCCAGGAATTAGACACATTGTCTAATGAGAGAATTAGAGCATCTTGCTCTACTTTACCTGCCACATTGGCCTCCGATGTTGGTTTGTTGTCTTGAGACTCTGTCTCCTTCTTCTTCTTGGACCAGCAATCCTTCTTGACGTGGCCCTTCTTGCCGTAGTTCCAACATTCAAGAACTGACTTTGTTCGTGACTTGCTCCGTCTTGAGCGATCACGACCCTTTTGGCTTTTGAACCTCTCCTTAGGCCTTCCTCTTGTTTCCACTGACAATGCAGCGCTTGATGATTCTCATGTGCTTCTCCTTCGTATTTCCTCGCTTAGGAGAATACCCACAACATCATCAAACTTAAGAGTATTTATACCAGAGATAGAATTACTTACAGCCATCACAAGGCTGTCCCAACTATCCGGTAGAGATGATAATATAAGGAGAGCTCGCAATTCGTCATCGAAATTGATTTTCACCGATCGAAGTTGACTTATGTTTGTGTTAAAGTCATTTAGGTGTTCTGCAACTGAACCATTCTCTGCCATCTTTAGATTGAACAAGCGCTTCATAAGAAATACCTTATTGGATGCCGATGGTTTCTCGTAGAAGTCGTCAAGTGACTTCATCAAGTCCTCCGTGGTCTTCATCTCCGAAACATTGAAGGCCACCGTTGACGCCAAGCTTAACCGGATTGTTCCCAGGGCCTTTCGATCAAGGACAATCCATGCTTCATCTGCCATCGTTGCGGCTTTTTTGCAAGACCGCCTAGTGGCAAATAGAGGTCCTTCTGGTAGAGATAGTCTTCAATCTGCATCTTCCAATGTTGGTAGTTTTTGCCGTTGAACTTCTCAATCTTGAGCTTCCCTTCCTCCGCCATAACTCCCACTCAATTCAAGGAATCCTTTCCTTGAGATAATTTAGCTACGAGCAAACCTTGCTCTGATACCAGTTGTTAGGAAATAAGACGTAGCTAAATAGATAATTGAGTAGATTACTTAATGGAGAGAGACAGATTTACATACACGAGATTATAGAGTAGAGAGAGAGAGAGAGTACACACGATATACGTGGTTCACCCAATGTGGGCTACGTCCACGGGAAAGCAGCCACTCAATGGCTTTAGTACTTCAAAACAAGAAGTAGTTTACAAAGGGATTATACCCTTAATGGAGCTCCCGCCTTGCTTCACTCTCACCACCTCACACTCACCTTGTTGCATCAACTTCACACTATGAAATGTGTGTAGAAATGGCCTCCTTTTATAAGCCAAAAGGGCTGCCCTCTCTTATGAGAGACAGCCATGTGTAGCCGCCCTTGTGCGAATAAGTCCAAATCGGACCCTCCAATCCGCCCATGTGTGGCCGCCCTTGAGAAGACAAGTCCGCTTTTGAATTCGGCCACCGGCCATTGACTTTCGACCACCGGCCATCGGCCATTGACTACCGGCCACCGGCCAACCGACCGGTTGTTTTCCGACCACTTTCCGGCCGCCGTCCGGCCATAATATTCCGACGAAAAAAAAAGTCTCAGGGGCCTCCGCCCCCGAGGCCTCTAAAGTTGCCCCTGATTCTTGTCCGTGAAAATTTTGGTTTCCGGTGAGTGATTTTCCTTCACGCACGATGGCTTCTCCTCATAATGGGGGCCTTACAAATGTGCGCTTTTACCACAGAAAATTACAAGGGAAAATCAGGCTCCATACTTAACAGGGCATGCCAAGAAACACACCATGGACCTCGTTTGTTAATAAAGCACCGCTACATGGCAGCTCAATGCCTGCAATAGTATCTACAAGTGCGTACCAATCGTATGCACCTATGGGTCCACGTACTCATGTAGTCCCTACCCCTCCCATTGTTTCAACTACCTATGCTCCACAACCACAATACACAAGTTCTTATTTCCATGGGACTATACCGGCTAGCATTAGCATGTCACATCTGACGTCTGCTATGCCTAGGGCCACTCATATGAACTATGGACCACCACATGGCACAACATCGTACCCAACATGGAACCCAAGGGCTTCCTATGTGCCAAGCCCAATGCCAATACCTACTCCACATGTAGTCTCTGGAGCACCTTCACCCACGGTGCCTGCTCACTTAGGTAACTTGGCAACATTTGCTCAAGCTATTGGTCGATCTATTGCTGAGAATATGCGTAACATGCCTAATAGAGAGCCTAGAAGTAAGGCAGTACAAATATCCAAGCTCACACAAAAATTAGTGGAGACGGGGATGTGAGGAAGCATATCGAAGTGTTTGAACAAATATGCGATTCTCTAGGAGAACACAATGACCTACATAAGAGCAATGCTTTAAGCCTAACCTTAAGTGGAAAGGCTGGGGATTGGTATAGAACCCTAAGGGTGGAAGAAAAAACAATTTACCCTACTCTTAGGAGATCGTTCTTAAAAGAATACATACGAGAGGGAGTGCTTTGGGGTGTAGCCTCTCTGCTCCAGAAAGCCCAACGAGAGGAAGGAGAGTCGGTGAGAGACTTTATAAGTCGCTTGAAGCATTTGAATTCTCGTTGTAATACAAATGAGCACTTCAACAATAACCAATTGCTTGATAGATTCATTAGGGGATTACGACATGAGGATATCTACAATGGCATAGTTATTAGAGGTGTCACCACTTGGGAAGCAGTCACCACCAATGCGATCCAATTGGAGGATAATTTAATGATTCAAGGAGAAAGAGTGTTTGTTGAGCCTAAATCTATTAGCTCACAAGCATCGGGGCATCAGCCAATGACCCTAAAGCCTATTGCTAAGGAGCCAAAGGTATCTGAGCCTATTGCTAAGGAGCCAAAGGTATCTGAGATGACTTTAGCAGATCTCACCAAGGCTATTCAAGAGAGTCTTAGAGACAATCGTGCTCCGCAAAACAATCATATGTATCCAAGAAGGGAGCAACAATGGTGCTCAGTATGCTATAGACCGCATAGTACCAGTGAATGCCCTACTTTTAGAGTAAAATTCAATGGGAACTGCAATGCATGTGGAAGGTATGGTCATCAAGCTAAGGATTGCATAGTATTTAAGCGCACGATGACCAATAGACCAACCTTAGCATGGACAGACACACCTCAGTATGCTATAGACCGCATAGTACCAGTGAATGCCCTACTTTTAGAGTAAAATTTAATGGGAACTGCAATGCATGTGGAAGGTATGGTCATCAAGCTAAGGATTGCATAGTATTTAAGCTCGCGATGGCCAATAGACCAACCTTAGCATGGACAGACACACTTCGAGTGCCTACATTGATGCCGGTCCCACCTCTTGAACAAACATCACAACATATGGTCCCTAGGGCCCAAAATGTTGTTCAAACAACACCATTACCACCTCTAGTGCTAGGACCGCAACCACTACATCCGAGAATCACTTATGTGAATCAAGTGGGTTGTGAGTCATCTATTTCTTGTTTGGAAGGCTATGAGGAAGATATAGATCCTAATATCGCCTATGGGATGGATGTGCTTGAAGAAAGTCCACAATACTACATGGAGGACTATTGGGGACAAGTCAAACCTGTATATCAAGTAGCTGCTCTTGCGGCAAGAGGCCAAAATATCAATCACTGCTAAGAGACCACCTCTTCAATGCTATGAGTGTGGAGGTCCACATCGTGTAGCCGAGTGTCCTATTAGGCTACAAAAGAACGCCACACTAATGCAAACCAATCAAGCAAGCACGTCTACAATGCCGATACTCATGTGTAATCGATGTGGCATAGATCATTTGATTGTCCAATGTCCAAATAATCCAAATGCACTGAAGATCACGCCATTAAACTTGATTGAAGTTACCGAGGAGCCATCACCAAGTACACCCGTGGTACCAGTAAATGTACTCACACGATCGATGCTCCAAAAACAAAATTATATTCTTGAGAAAAGAGACACGACATCAATTTCCCAATCTCAAAAAAAGAAGAAAACACGAAGAAAGAGATCGCAAAAAACAGCGAAGTTAGACCCTAGTTCAAAGACCAACATAAGGACTGGTGACGACCCGGTATATATGAACGACGCTGAAGAAGATTCTGATTCAGGTGAAACCATGGAGACCAAAATGACCACTAACATAGAAACCAACAAGGAAGATCTTCATGAGCCACAATGTCCAGGATCCAAAAAGAAGATAGGAACTTACCCAAATCCTAGAGAGGAAATTGAGCGAGTCAAGCAATTAAGGAGTTTGGTAGAAGATACCCAAAGGGATCTAGTACCAGCACCTAGGAAGATCCAGATTACAGACACCGTGTTCCCTACGCAACAACAACCTCACCAAGTCCATAGACCCTTGGACATACCTAGTGTCATCCAAGAAGAAAGTGACTTAAAGTCATGGGAAAGTGGGCGTACTCACTTCTTGATGGAAAGAATGTTTACAGAGGGACTACCTGATCCTATCAAAGAAATGGAGATCCCATCTTCCTCACGTCAAGGGACTCAAGGCCAAAAGGTGTCGTTAAACATTGCCAAATTGATGGATTTCATGTCTTCAGAAGTTAGAACCACCATCATGTCCAAACTATATAAAGACCCCGAGCTAGTCTCAGCTCTTCAAGCCTTCCTCAATGGAGAACTGAAGTTTGGGCTACCACAATTTGCACAGATGGATGGAGTTGGGGAGATGCCAATAGACGAGGAACACTTAGATCCACAACCCAACCTAGATGAGAACCTTGTTATAGAAATACCTGTTAACAAGTTGGGACAATACTTTGAGGGTGATGAATCTAATGCGACTATACCAATCACTACTAAGGGATTAACTGTGAAGGGAATCCTTGATGGTGGCGCTGGGGTTAGCATTGTGACTAAAAATTTATGGGAAACTATGGGAAGACCTCACCTTGCGACCACAACCATAGTAGTGAAGATGGCCAATGGGTCTATTGTTAAACCTATTGGGATGCTAGAAGATCTCAAGATCAAGGTATTTGGACATAAAATAAGGATTACCTTTATTGTTATGGATTTCTCCAAACACACTATGGCATCGGAGATGATCTCAGGACGTCCTTTCATGAGGGAAGCAAAAATGGTGCATGACTGGTCTAAAAACCATGTCTACTTGCAGTTCCAAGATTCTGTCATTCGAGTGGATCTTGTGACGGGTCGAGCACATCCTCTAGGAAACAGGTTTATAATTGATCATAGATCTGACACCACAGTTCACTCGGCCCCATTGCAGTATTGTTACACGTGTAAAGCAAACACTGATGTTGGGGAAGATTCTCCTTATATGGATGTACTACCTGGGATGACTGAGTCGGACAATGTGGATTGGGTCCACCTAGCAGCAACCATAGACACTTGGGGAAACGGGGGGACGACCTGGGTAACACCTGAGGGGGATGAAATGCCACCACACGTACCCTTAAATATGCTACAAGCAATGCATATAGCTTTTGACAAGACTCATCCTCATATAACAAAAAGAACATACAAGTGGGTCCCTAAAGCTTCTTTAGCGACCATGGTGGATGCTAAAAAACAAAAGCATTGTAGGAAACGTACCACTCGCTCCAAGAAAAGTAAGAAAACGTGGAGTTGGATTCCTAAACGACTATTGGAAGCCCAAGGCTACTATCAAGGAAATGATCAAGTTTGGGTGCCAAAACGTAGATTGTGTTCTTACCTATCACCTGACCCATATGCGCCCAATCCTGTAGCTCCAAAACGAATCAGCGATCACGGAAAGAAAAAAAATCACAGAATGTTACTCACCCGCTCCAGAGCTAGTTTGGGTACCAAAGAAAGAACGATTTGTTTCATCTAGCTCAGGAAGGGGGGAGTCCCATGAAGCTTCTAGCTCCTCATGTAATGTATCCATAGAGGTAAAAGCTTCTCCACAGCCTCCACCTACAATAGCGGATGTCCATAAAGCTACAAAGGAATCCACACCTCCCATTGTTCAATTATTACCTGATGCACTACTTCAAGTTAGTTCATGGGCGAGTACCTTACCACCCTTGCAACTCGACGAGACACCTAAGGTAATAGAAAACTAATGGAAAAAATCCTCACCTATTACCAACTGGAACGATTGGTTTCAAAGGGTGACGAGCTCATTTCAAACGGTATGATCTACCCAAGGAAGGGGGGAGTGTTTGCTAACAATCATCATTCACTTGCTTCCCTCTCAACCTTCCTCCCTGACCTCTCAATCTCCCAATCTTAGGGAATGTACATATAAAGCCTTATACTCACAAAAAACAAAAATAATAAAGAGCAAGAGCAATTAGCAAACGAGTATGCACAATAAAAGTCAAAACATTGACTTAGACCTACACATTCACATTTGGTACACTGAAACAAAAACCTATGCCATAAAACACCTTTGATCCTCATCACTCGAGTGATGGAGTGTAGGTAGAATTAGTAGGAGCGTTTCTGTTTTAGAGTTGAGTGATTAGCAAAGTTCCTTTTTCCCACTGATGTGCCTCCTAGAGGTATTCTTTGTGTTTCCTACTGTGTACAGGAACGTGTTGATGTGGTTAGGATTTGGACCTTCATGGAATCTTTCTCTCGTTCACACTTCAGATCAAGCGCGACAATCAACACAAACAGGTGTTTCTTGTCCATTAGCATTGCCCCTTATCTTTTTCGCATCCATGTTTGTCTGCTTTGATTGTGATTGGTAGCATAATATTCATCGCATTTGCTTAGTATCAAACATTAAATTCAATGAATTTTTTGTCATAATCACTTGTCTAGATTTAAAAATCAAGCAATCCGACTAAGCTAGTTTGACCAAGTTAGGTGTTAGAGATCTTCTCTTAATACCATGGGGAATGCCTTCCTAATAATCAATGGTTACTTAGGTTCTTAATCCGATTTAGGCAGCATTGGGTGAAATATACTAGGGCTTTCTAGTGGGCTTAGTCGTATGTCGCACATGTCAATGCAAGGAACTTGCCGATACACCGTGTGCGAGCCACAAATGGCTCCAAGCACACAACAAGCCTAAACTAGTAAGCTCAAAGAAGGCGATGGTGTGTCACTCACCACTCTATGCTTGCTTCGTGGAGGATTCCTCTCAGCAAAGAAGAAGGAGCCGCCGCTTCGCCGCGCTCAACCGCTTCGCCGCCGTCGTGCCTTCGTAATGCTCGATCGCCCACACACACTCTCTCTCTCTCTCTCTCTCTCTCTCTCTCACATACACACACACACACAAGGAGGTGAAGAAGAAGAAGATGGAGATGGAGATGGAGATGGAGCAAGAGCACTCTTATATTGCACAAATGAGAGAATGAGTGAATTTTAGGTTTAGTTGACTTTTATATGAGCTCACCCCATTCACACTTGGGCGCCCATGCTTAGCCAACTAATCCCTTGAATGTTCCAGTTAGAGTGTGTCTCTCATCGATGATCACTCTTATCCTTTTCCTATTGGACCGACAAGCTCGGTACCTGACTCTACAAGTAAATAATACAACGTCCGTCGTAGGTGATAGGGTGTCCGTGAGCCGTGAGGGGTAACAAGGATGCACAATAGTCATTTGGTAATGGCTCATGTAATTTCCTCAAGAAAAGTGGTAATGCTAGGACGGATGTAATATCCTCAAGAAATGTGGCGTAAAAACCTTACTATAAGTTCATTTAAAATTTATACAAAACATATACATAGGATGCACAATGGACATATGGTAATGGTTCATGTAGCTTCCCACATGTGGTTGTACATGGCGTGTGTGCGCGCGCGCTTTGTATAGTATCTAAAAGGACATTTGATAATGTTTTGTCTTTGAGTGCAATTTTTCTTCACCTAGATTTCCCCAAGATATTACCCCCCCATGCTTGCATCTTTGTATGATTATGAAGGCCTACAACATGCTAAAAGGGAAGGACTCATGAACACTCGTAATCACACAAAATTGTTTGCAAGGCATGTAATGGTAATCTGGAGCAAAGGAGGTTTGCAGCATATGCATATCACCCTCTATCTCTATCATTTTGACATGTCGTATGTAGAAATTCTCTCCCCCTTGCATCTACTCAAAAGTTGAGTCTTTTAAACCCAAAGTTGACGAGACAATGTTATGACTTGTTTGTCTTGGTAGCATGGTAGAAAACTACCCACTTCACCACGACGTTCATGCTTCATAGATTACACCACATTCCCAAGTACAAAACTATCTTCTTCTTCAAACGAGGAATCACATTACCCTTACATGCATGAGCCTGTACGATCTTTACTATTGCATCAATATGGCTCAACTCTCGTTCTCTATTGGCGAGACATGGCATTGGGGCATGTGCGAGGAGTCCCATCGACTATGCACTCTGTGCCCCCAACAAATTCATGAATCTGAAAATCACACTCTACTCGAGTGCTCAACAATTGATTGCAGTAGAGCTTGCTTTCCCCACATTTTCAGCCATGAGCTCTTTCTACACACATTCCTCTCCCAACCACAATGTGGACTCTTGATTGGGGATGCTCATTTCCACAATTTTCAAGCCTCGAGAGTCACTTATTAGCTCCATACTCCCCGACCGGATATGTTTCTTTTGGTCTCATACTTGAGTGCTCAACTTTTGATTGAATTACAGCTTGCATCACACCCTACTTGAGTGCTTAACTTTTGATTGAATTAGAGCTTGCTTTCCCCACATTTTCAGCCATGAGCTCTCCCTACACACATTCCTCTCCCAACCACAATGTGGACTCTTGATTGGGATGCTCTTTTCCAGAATTCTCGATCGTCGAGAGTCACTCATTAGCTCCATACTCCCCACTGGATATGTTTCTTTTGGTCCCATAGGTCATATTTGATCTCGAAGAACAATTATGAAATCTACCTTGCAACAAATGCGTACTTGGGACTCCCAAATCTAAAGCGCCAATGCGAAAACAAGACCGGATATGCAGAAACACATGCAACAATTAGCCAAATGTGAGAGAGAGAGAGAGAGAGAGAGAGAGAGAGAGAGAGAGAGAGAGAGAGAGAGAGAGGAGAGCGATTCCTACTTGCACACTGTGTTTGCATGTGCGTGGGTGCTTTAGCATTGAGCGATAGAGTTTAAGGCCTACCATGAGCGTTCGTCATGCATGCCACTTATGTAGATTGGCCAAGCTTGTGAGGCGTGCCAACTGATAACACCTTCAATCCCAAATTTGCTTATAAGAAAACGATTGAGCGCTCACCATGTAGGGTGGGGCATGCAGTGCATGCACAACGTTAGGGTAAAGGGGCAAATAAAAAACTACCCCCCTTTAGGAGGACTGCCGGGGCCAGCTTTTTTGTGCACTTTCGGACCCATTGTGAGACACAAATGGGTGAGAGTTGGGGTGGACAATGTAGCCAACTTGCAATCGTGGCCATTAGATCTTGGGTTCAAACCTTGTTGGCACAATGGCTCTAAATGCCCCCCCATTCTGGTTTCCTATTTACACCCATTTTTTATACACATAAAAAATATTGTGCGGGCGTTCTGTGCCTGTATAAATGCAACTTGATTCCAGATTTTTGCTACTGGTAGAGACGATTTCGATCTTCATTTTGAGCATCTAAGCACTCGATTCTGTTTAGCGTGCTTTTCGGAGTGTGTGTTTCCTCTTAGGTGGCCTTAAGTTGGCCCCTTTACCCTATATCAACCTGAAGAACATGTGAGAGGCCGTTGAGAAGAAAAGCAGTCGGATTCAAGTGTGAATGCATGATTTGGGAGTTTCAAATTTGAGTTGTTTTGCCGGGGTTATGATGCGTGAAGGTAGGCGGTCAGATCGGGTCGTTAAAAAGAGTTGAGATCGACGGCAGAAGAGGGGCAAGGCACGGATCGATGACGAGACAATCAATATATAAAAAGGAAGAGAGCAGCATTAGGGAGAGTAATAAGTGAATCGAGAGATAGAGAGCGCAAAGGTAGGAACAGAGCCTCCTGCCTCTCATTGATTCCAGCCATGGACTCCAAGGGTGCAGGCGGTAAAGGCGGCAGGGGCAAGCCCAAAAAGAAAGCTGTCTCCAAAACGGTCAAGGCAGGCCTCCAATTTCCTGTGGGTCGTCTCGCTCGCTATCTCAAGAAGGGCCGCTATGCTCAACGCATTGGATCTGGCGCTCCTGTATACCTTGCAGCTGTTCTCGAGTATCTTGCAGCTGAGGTATGTCTTTAAATTGCTGTTATAGGTCTGGTTCTTTAGAATGGCAGAGATGCGTGGGTGGATTTCATGCGTTTTTGAGTGTAGGTGCTGCTTACATGTGCAGAGGCTTGTGGTTTGGCAAATTCGTGTGATGTGGCTGTGTGTATTTGCGTGAGCAGGCTAGTAGTACTTTGGAAGCCAGGATGCAATTGATCTGAATGTGGAACTAGGAAAGGGATGGTTATGTGGTTCAAAGGATTTTCAAACTATGTGCTCTGTTCTGCATTTCTGACTCTGCTTCTTTTCTTCAGGTGCTTGAGCTAGCTGGTAATGCTGCCCGTGACAATAAGAAGAACAGGATAATTCCTCGCCATATTCAACTGGCAATCAGGAATGATGAAGAGCTCGGTAAATTGCTAAGTGGAGTTACTATTGCGCATGGTGGAGTGTTACCAAATATTCATCAAGTGCTCTTACCTAAGAAGTCTGCAGAGAAGGCAGAGAAGAAAGAGAAAGCCCCTAAGGCTGCTAAGTCTCCTGCCAAGGAGTCAAAGTGATTTTCTCTATCACTTTGTTCTAGGGGGGGTTTTGTATATACTTAGCTTTAACAAGGCAGCATTGTGCATCCACCCTTCTTTCTTTGATTGAGGTTAACATTTCAAATGCTATTTAAGATTTCATACGATGATCTTGAGTGAATAAGCTGTTGGGTGTGCCCTTATTGTCTATATTTGTTCGATTACCAAACTCGTTATGTTAGCTTATTCTGTAGTTACATAAGTGGACAGCCTTGATTCTAATTGAAATTGATGCTAGGTTGGATAGTCTCATGATATCATGGTGTCAATAAATTGACACTATAAATTGACACTAATTGACACTTTAAGCATAAATGTCCTTGGTAGAGGTCAATGCTCCTTAATTGAATTATTTATCAGACATTTGTTGGTGTTAAAATTGCTTGGTTTGATTTGTCAACACAACTTCATTGGTATGTATGTATTGATTGCAAACACACTTCATTGGTCTATAACTTCGCCTCTGTCAAGTTTAGCCCCTTCTTTAGCACCGGCCATAACCATGCAACTAATGCGAGTGGTAGGCAGTATGTGGTAGAGCTCACCTACCATGACATCTCTCAGGAAGGATATTGGGTAGTTCTGTGCTTGTTCTCTGTGGTTTGGCAAGGGTGCATCAGAAACTGCCCTTTAAATCTATGCATGCCACATAGCAGGGGGGTGTTGGAGTATTGAATATGGCTGTGGGGGTGATGCTGTGAACAGTGGCTGTTGCCTCCTTGCATTCTCTGCATCAGGTGTCACCTGGGTTGGCTCCATGTCGATAACAACTTAAGTGTAACCTGCCCAGCTGCCAGGGTTGAAGGGAAGGAACAAATCAAGGTGTCGTAGAGGTACTCACCACATGCTATGAGGGGGTGTGGGTGTGTAATAGGGGTTGTCATAGCTTGACGATGTGCTTTTACTAGGTGTAGGCAGAGGGGAGGGGTTTGTAGGTGTGGTCATTGACAAAGGAAAGCAAATCCGTGATGAGCTTTTGAGGGATGTTCTTACGGATGTTTTTTGATCTTGAGAAGCAAATGGCCTTGATTAGTTGTGCAAAACCTTCACATGAGGTTACAATTCATGACGACATTGCTAGTTAGGGATCTCTTTGCAATGCACTGATTGAAACTGATTGAAGGATATGCTCATTAGGAAGAGGATGGTATTTAGGGGCTTTCTTTATTTGCCATGAGATTTTGGAGGTGATTAACATGACATAGATGTGTACACCATTCATACAAGAATACAAGAATGGTGGGCGTGAGAGATGTAAGAGTGGTTAGAAGATCCATATTTCTCTCTTTAAAAAAAAAAAAAAAAAAAAAAAAAACAATTTCTTGTAGTTGAAAAAGTGCCTTGCAATGTAAATGGAGCTATTGAGGAGAGTAGTGGTAAGATGGTGGGAGGGGGTGTTGACTCCCATGATATCCATCCTCAACTACATTGACCAAGGCTTGATGATTTTTACCTTGCAAGATTGTTGAATTTGCTTTACATCTACTTAAGCACCATAAGGTTAGTGTCACATTGGGACGGGTGTTCCTCACTTTTTGTAGGGTGTTGCTCGTTGTCGTCACATTGGAGCTTCTCCAAAAACATGCATATAGGCAGTAGTGAATTTGCCTTGGCCAAGTGGTATGACCATTGGTTTTCTTGTTGCTTGCTAGAGTTCAAACCCAATGTAGTGAGCTTGTGCCATAGCTTTTAGTAGATTTCCCATGTTGAAAGTTGGTTGAGGTTGGAAGGCCACCCCTTTGGCAAACCCTAGTGGCCATCTTTCGCTTTTTGGAGCACCAATGAGAGTGCCAATTTAGCACGGCCATCCCTCCCCTGTCCCAGTGTGACACTAGCTTAAGTGATCATGCTTTAGAGCACAATAAAATATTTGGTAAATAAATGATGGGACAACTTCAAGATTTTATATTAAAGGTCTAGAAATTCAACTTAGAGAAAGTTAGGTACCTTGCCATCGCTTACAAGCTTATTTATTGTTACATCTATCTTAGTTAAATAGGTTTTAGTATAATATTAAGTTAATATGGCTTGATAGTTTGAGGGTTCAGATCTAGAACTTGAAAGTTGTAACTACTCATCTTCATGGGAAGAGGAGTAACTTATGAGAACCAAACATGGTGAGTAAAAAAGAAAGGGAAGCATTGAGAAGAGAAACAAAAGCATTGGGAAGGGATGGTTTTGTTGAAGTTTGTAAGTGTTGAGAATAAATTAAGCAAGAAGAGGCTTGAGCATTGGCGTTAATTGAGAAGAGAAGGATTGTGGATAATATTCAAGCATTGAAGCACTCGTGACCTAAGAACTTTCAAAATGTTGAATGAAAAGGGGTTTCCATTACATGTAGGAACCATTTGGTGATATACAAGAGTTGGTGATGTGTTGAAAACAGAATATACCATTCTAAAAATCTAATTGAGGAGTGTAAAGTGATGAATTTTTTATTTTTGAAGGTGAAGCTAAAGTTCAAGCTTGATCAACCTAAATTGCATTGGTGAAGATCTAAGGAGTCAAAATTGACCCAAGTAAGCCACATTTTACTCTTTTTGCAAGCAATTACTTGAATTATTGATTGTAGAAATCTTAGAGCATGTATAAGTAACTATGTGTTAGGGTAGGAGTGGATCTAAGTATTGTATCCTATGCTCTCCACTTCAAATTTGCATATAGTCTCTCTTTACTATTTTGTATTAAATGTGAAGGCTAATATTGTTATTTGATTCTTAATCTTAAAATGGGTAAGAAGAAAAAGTGCTCTTTGTTAAAAGCATGGGCATTATGTAGAGTGATGCTACATGTGCATGCTTTGTCGAAAGGAGGATGTTTGTGTCAAGTATCACATGCCAAAGTAGTCTAGGGAGTTGTATCGGATTGTATGCAATCTTTTTAGGATACATTATATCATCAAGACATGTGATGCTCAAGAGGATCTAGATTGTTTTTTTGATTTGGATGATGCACACAAGTGGTATAGTCGTTGTGTCGGTAACAAGGGGAAGTCATGCTCTATGGCTTGATGAATATCAAGGTTGCAAGAAGCGTGTGAATATATTTTATAGTATGAAGATGAGTTTGATGAATATCTCAATAATGATGATTCTCAATGGTGTTTTCAACATGTTATTGCTTCCAACATAAAACATCATTAAGTTGTCAATTTTTAGGTACTAATAGGTTTTCAGACACCTATAGTTTCAAAACTTGAGATTTCAAAGCTTAAACCTGATTTTTTAGCATCTAAAGCTTTTTAACTTGATTTTGATGTTTTTGAAGTTGGTTCAAGAAGGATATATTGTTCAAAGCAAGGGAGGAGTGGAAAAGATGATGGAGGAAGGAGGTCAAGAGTAGCTCATGAGCCAAAGGATCGAAGAGGATCGTCAGCTATTCCCAAACTTCACATCAAAGACACTCATCTCTTTGTAGGAAGAGAAGGCAAAACTTACCCAAAAATAGAATTGGTGATTGATAGAAGAGAATGCAAGTGGGGGTGAGCCACATAAGCCACCAATATCCCATACAAACTCATATAGCAACATTGGACATCAATCTTGAAGATGTTGAAATTCGAGAAAATATTAGATTACACTCTAATGAAGTGCAAGAGATGAAGTTAGATAAAAACATAATGTGTGCTAATGATGAGGATGATATGACGAATTAGTTTTTGATGTATCTTAATGAGGAGCGTTCCACAAGTGACAATTTGAAAGGTGTTTCTGTTGATGGAGAAGTGTTTTTGGAGTCTTAAAAATTGAAAATCAATTTTGAAGAGTGGATATAAGTTATTCAAGTTGTGAAGACAAGGATCTTGAATTTCAAGTTTCTAAATTGAAAGTTTTGATATCAAAGGTCCTTGATTTACTGAGTTCCACAATGTAGGTCTCTGATATGAGAATACTGTTTAAAGAAGTTATGTATTTGAATTTGTTGAATTTCAAAGTCTTGTTGTTCCTCAAGTGGAGATGATCAACAATCTCTCATTAGAATTAGACAATGAGAGGCATTCAAGTATGGTCGCAACAAATGAAGCAGTTTTCAAAATCAATCAACTTCAAGAAGAGAAGATATCATTGATGGTGAAGTTTTCTCAGGTTCAAGTTGAACCCGATTTGCACATTTGTTATTGTTGTGAAGGTAATAATACTCTTAAGCAAGTTGTTTCGGACAAAGAAAATCAAATTGAGGATTTGAATCTTGAACTTACTTTTATCGTGAATGTGGAGTCTTCTTCAAACTTTGATGTTATAAAAGGTGTCTTGAATGATGACGTTGTCGTGAGTGATCTTTATGATGCTGGTGCTTTTGCGAATTAGAATTGCATCTTTTTTTAAGGAAGTTCAATTTCTTGATGATATTCTTGATAATTTATACCAAGTTCCTAATGTTAATGGTTTTGCAAACGTTGAGAAGATTGTTTTGACCGATAATGATGTAAGTCTTGTGCGAGTTCTTGATGATAATCAAGTGGTTTTTTTCTGAAGATGCTTCTATGTGACTTTGCGGATGAAGGGGATATGAATTATCTCATTATCTCTCAATGGTTCTATTTGTTCATGTTGAACGACATTGATGATGAATTTGTAGATTTTATCTCTTTTCTATGTGGGAAGATGGCCTATACATACTTTATGCAATAAGCGAAGAAGTGAAAGGGAATTCAAGGAACACAAGTTAAAAGTTTTCAGGTTCAGTCACTTGAAGTCTATTCAATCCAGTGTTTTTATATTGGTCGAGTGCAGTTATATAATCTCTATGAGGAGTAGTCGTCTAGAGATTTTCAAGTGAAAATAGAAAGGGAAGCAATTCACTTCGAAGTTAATAATGGTTTTTTTAATGTTCTTACATCCACAAGTGCAATTTTGTTGGGAATTTTTTCGATTTTGTGATGCAAAGTAACTTTGCTAACCAATTTGAAGTTAAGTTTTGCAGATTAGAGGCAAAGATGTTTCAAATCAGCAATCGGGTGTTTTTTCTTGAAAGCCAAGTTGTGCAACCTGAAGTAGAAAAAGCTGACGTGAAGTTCTTGAGAGTGTTAATGGAGGGTGATAAGTTTGGAAATGAACCTAGAACTATATTAGTTTCAAGGAGATATCAGTGATTGGAGTGTTTTGCAGCAAAAAAGGGGATTTATTTATGTCTTTGAGGGGGAATATGAGCAAGCCATCTTGGTGGTGTTTTTTATGTATGAAGGAGAGTCCAATTGGTAATTTTTATGCCTTGAATTAAATCAATTTGATGAAGAAGCATATCAGTTTAGGTGTTTCTTGAATCAAGATTTTTAGGAAAATCAATTATTTGGACATACTGAGTTTAAATTAGGTCTCCAAGTGTTTCATTTACATGAAAAGATATGGAGATTTTCAAGAGGAAGTGTCTAATGGTTGCAAAGTTTGCATCCTATCCTAAATGTTTCTTCAATATTTTTGAGAAATCTGAATGTGAACATGAACCTGAACCTGAACCTAAACCTAAACCTGAAATGGAAGTTGAATTTGTACTTAAGTATCTGAATCTGCAAATGGAGATGAAGACCTGACATTAGTTGAAGAAGAGGAGAATTTTGTGATTTGTAAAAGGGATTTGAAGTGAGATGCCAGAAGCAAAGACCAATTTGGTTCTTTTTTCCCTAAAATGAGTCAAGAAGATCACGGAAAGGTTTTTTTTGAGAGAGTGGAGTCCATAGTTGATTCTAATCTTCTTTCACAAGTGTTGAAGATTTTGAAGAAGCAATGTTTGATGGTTTGCAAGGTGTTTTTCATATTTAATAATTCATAACTCATTTTGAATAGAAATCTGATTTATGTGAAATATTATTTGTTGCAAATTGGTGGTTAACGCTGATTGTGGGGATGGTTTTGAAGTATGTGATGAGGGTTATTGAGCTTAATGTTTCACAGATGAAGCTTAACCTTACATGAATTTTTCAGATTTCTTGAATTTTGATCTTGAAAACGATATTTTGCAGATGGGAGATGTTGATTTTGATGATTCAATATCATTAGGAGAACTTTGGACTCACTTTTGGGTCTTGTAAGAAGTTCCACCTCATCTTATAGAGAGAAAATGTTAAATAGTACAATTTAGGTGATGTTTTTTTGCACCAACAAAAAGCCAAAATGACATTCACTGTTAGGTATCCACCGTCTTCTTTTTTTGTCCTTCGTTCTCTTGTCAGGAATCTAACTAACCGTATGACTAATGATTTGAAACACTAATTTACAACCATTCACTCCAAAAACATAATCTACAGGAACTCTATCAACTCTAAACATGGGACTACAGTGATTCCATATGCGAGCTTACAAGCCTTCGCTCCTAAAACTTGAGATATTTTGTCAGACATAGTGTTTGTCTCTCTATCAACTCTAGGATGGATAACACTTTAAAAAAAAAATGAAAACACCAATTTGAATTTGCAATCCTCAACCTCTTCATCTTCAACACTTACCCAAAGAAAGAACACACATTATCTTCACGTTGATGTATTGCAAGAATATGCACCATTGCAGAAACGTAGGAGGGAGTCTTTCTTATTTCAATGGGAGAAGAACTTAGAAGGACAAACAAAGAACATCATTTGGATTTGTGGATCGATGGGTCTATTTACCCAAAGGATCCTGCAACAAATGCGCCACCTCCCTTTGATAATGTCACTACCCTTTTATATTTCATAGGTGATAGCAAGGATGGGCTATTGGGATACACTAAACATTTGGAAATGCAAGGATTGAATGCAAAAAAGCAAAGAGCCCTCTTGGCGATGGAGAATATGCAGCTGAAGAAACTTAATGAAGCATGCATCCGAAGATTTCATTGAACAAAGAGACAATCCAAAGCCTTGAGAAGAAGATTACAAGTTTGCGTATGAAAGACACCGTGCATGGGAGTTGGAAAATAAAACGAGATCTATGCAACATAGAGAATATGAAGATTGGTAGTGACGGCCTGAAAAACGAATATGGGCTTTAAGGTAATTCGAAGTTTTTTTCTGCTTTTGTATCATATATATGCTTTACACTTTCTTATTACCAATCATGACACATGGTGCTTTCTTTGTAGGTCTTTGCTACATCCAAACTCGAACGAAGTAGGTTCATCTAGTTCCAAAACAAGCAGTTGAAGAGATGATAACAGAAAAAAATTGATAAATTGAAAGGGAGGCTCCTTACCTCGGGAGGCTCCTTACCTCCTTCATGGAGGAGAATCAGTTGGAACCAATGGAAGTGCAAGCAATACTTGATGAGAGTGGCATCTTGCAGATGGGATAATGACACTTTTATTCAACTAAAAAGTCCCAAAATAAATTACAAAGAGGATCATTGCTGCCAAAGCCATCACATGTAAAGGTTGCACGTCGGCACGTAAACGATGAGGTGTTTGAGAAACTTGGATCACCATTTCATATTGAAGCAACATTCATAGGCAAGGGAGAAGAGAGGTACTGTATAACGAGCATAAAAACCTCTGTTGATCTTGAAGCATTGCAAAGGTATGCAGTTCACTTCTTTGATATGAGTCGAGAAGAGTGTAATGGGGTTCTCAAGTTTCCTTTGAAGCTCGATGAGTGCGCAGTCCTATAGAATAGGAAGCTAGAGAGAGTCACTATTACCCTCATGAACAGAGCTTTGGATCCATCAATAACCAAAGAGGGCCCATGATACTTCAGCATGCAGTCTGGAAACAATATTCTGATATTAGAATCATTTGAGATATACTTAGGTCAATCTATAATAACAAAAATATTGCACGTATGGTTCTTGGCTTTATGTTCCTTTTTTACATACAGGTTGATAAGAGTGATTTTGAAATCCTCCATTCGGTTTTTAGTCAAACCTAGATTCCTTCTATCATCAGCGAACAAAGAAACGGAGGTGTGCTTTCAGTGGAAGGATTTGGTGACTACCAAGTCAAATGGCACATGGCAGGCGACTTAAAGATTCTTAAGTACATGTACACCATAACACATGGTGCAACTGTGGCAAATCCATGTTTATACTACATGGTTGATGCACAATCTCTAGAGAGTGCGTAATGGAATAGAGCTCCCAACAGACATCTTCAAGATAAATCTTTTCAGCAAGTGCTTGATATACCTATGTGTAGAGTTTACATTTGTACACTCCATGCACTCTTCAGAATAATTGAAAAGGTGGTTCATTTGTACATATGTTTTGCATGGACCTTAAAGCCAGTAAGTGAGTCAAAAAGAGTCATCAAGCATTAGAGAAAGTGCTCTCAAACAATGGTTTGCATGGAGGCAATGTCAAAATCAAAGAGAACTCTAAGATTTCTCAAGGTACCAAGGAAAGCATCCATAGGCAGCGTGAAGGCCAAAAAATTTCTTGGGTTTAGCCTCAAAAGAGTCTGAATAGAGAGGAGAAGAGACACCTGTTCAACAAACAAAAATAGTTACATAGAGTGGTTAAAGACAATGCTGATGGTGGGGCAATCCAAAATCACAAGGCAAACGTGTGGAAATCACTTGATAAAATTTTCCACTACATTGAGCAGCATTCGTGGGACGAAAGTAAGCTCACATAATTTCAAGCAGCCTTGCTGGATTGGAAGAAGGCATACCTAGCAAGGTGGGGTGGGCAACATATCACTTTACATGGTGAGTTACCATGTTCCATAAACAAACAACATATGCTCCATAAATCTCTACTCTGCTCACCATTTTGATTTATTCCAATGTAGCACATACTGTTCAACCATGGTTCATATTTTGCCAAGAAATATGGCTCATTGTTAATATGGTCCACACAAGGCATGGAAAAGACCCACTACATGGCAAGAACATGTTACTTTAAGCACATAGATATGGGGAGGAAAAGATAGAGCCAATAGCCTATTAGAGTTACACCAATGAACTTATAGACAACTTATACATAGAGAAAGGTAGAATGAGCTTCTTAAGAGCTCAAACATTACACGTTCTTTACAACTCATCCACAAAGAGAAGCAGCAAAGGGCTTGGGGAAAGTCAAATGTAGGGGCGCAATGCGAGGTGGCGATAGTCACAAGTCTAGAGCAGGAGAAGATGGGCATGATCCCGTCGTTTTTATTCTCTTTGTTGCACCCCCTTCTTCCTCACTATGTACCTCTTTGACGTGCACGCCCCTAGTTGAACTCTTTCCTCTGTTGATGGTAGCATTCCTTCTAACCCTTAAAAATAGCCTGTTGTTGTATTGATTTAGGCTCTTTGGGTCTTCGATTCCTGCCGACAAGAGTGTTTAGTACCCATATTCGATGCCAAACACACGTAAAGCAAACTATTTATTTATCAAGAATATCCTTTCTGCATTCAGTGGCACGGGGTACCCACCACACAATCTTGTAATAACTTGCATTGCAAACAAAGGAAACTTTGCATTGTGCTCGGAGTATTCCTTGTGGTATATTATGATCTACAAAACAATATTAAAACATTCATGGGTTATCATTGAGATGCAAACAATAGAGTCAAGTACGTAAATTGTTTCTACAAAGCTTTTTGTGGTTAAAACACCCGATGTAGTGAGACAATGCTGCATCCTTGCCTTGAGCCTCCTGCTCTTCGAAGGAAACTATAGTCATACACAAGCACCTGTCAACAAGCAGATTGATCTCAATATTGCATCATTGAGACATGGGCAAAACCATTTGCATGCCTAAAAGAATTTACCAACTGATTCTTGTCCATTTCCAACATGAACCTTCCCCACAAGTGAATTGAGTGGCTAATCACCAGCTGGGCCAGGGGTGCCACATGGATGCCCATGTTATCCAAACCAAGTTGTCTCATGGTTGATTGGAACTGCTCCTTTGTTGGCAATTCGGCTTCTCTTGACTTTGCTTTGTTGAATATATCTTTGATCAGTTGACCCCTGAAGTGAATTGTGTGTCGTGGACAAATGTGTCAACAAGGAGATGTTTGTCCACTCTATCCTCCACAAATCCATGTTTGTCTCACAAAAATTTGCGATTGCAGCTGGGCAATAATCCTCTTGTATATTTAGCTCATTCATAATATCATTGAGGAGAATGTAGTGAATGTTATTTTCCATAGCAAAACTGGGAGCACAATTTAGAGGCAAAGACCCTTCTTCATTTGGGCTTTCTTGCTTGCTTCCTAGTGCTGCATTTGCAAGAGAAGCAAGAGTTAAACCTGCATCAAAATGTCTCCTTTAACACCTCTACCCGCTCTTCTTCTGGATCAAACTGTAACTCCACGTCCTCTATCTCTTCCGTTGGCACCAATGGATAACTACCAGAATTTGACGATCAGAAAGTCTCTGACTCACCACCCGTCAACAGGTACAAGTAACACACAAACCCGTGGTTGAATTCCACTAATCAACACTTTTTAGAGTGCCTAAGACATCTGTCTTTGACAAGCAATGCTTTGGAGGGACACTTTTCTAGACAATGATTCAACCTTCTTGTAGCACCCTTCGCAGGGTCAAGATTGGTTGGGTGCACAAATTGCATGCCATCAATTGTCAAGGAACTATCCCAAATGACTGCTTCATAATGTTGCAAATGTGTTTGTAGATACTCAATTGAGCAATCAACAATTTGTTGGATACAAAACTTTGCATTAAACATTTCTGATAGCTCTGGTGCACGATGATGAGCACGAGTGTTGTATAGGAATGTGTATAATTTTTCTTCATATGTATCCTCCCCTACATCGTCCATCTCTAGGACTATGTTTTACAAGTCTGAAAGAAACATCAAGACAAAGCTACTATTATATATGAAGGATATTTGGGATCATAACCAAGCGAATAGGGAGCCTGGGGATTCCCTAAAGGTCTTTATTTTCTTGGTTCTGACCCACTTGTTTAGGACAACCGATGGCGTGATAAGAGTCTGAACTAAACGAGTAAGGGCCTGAAGAATCCCCCAGGGCCCATATTCGCTTAGTTCTGACCGACCAGCGTGATCATCTCGGTACAATCCATGCTATATCCACCCCCATTCGGCATGGAGGATCAGAACCAAGCGAAGAGAGGCCTTGAAGGATTCTTCAGGCCCTTCTTCGGCTAAATTTTGACCAAAGTATCGTGTTGAAACAGGTCACATGATGAGGGTCAGAACCTGGCGAATAATGGGTCTAAAGAATCCCCCCGGGCCTCTTTTTGCTTGGTTCTGATCCAAGAGATTATGTTGATAAAATTCATGGTATACCCGTCCATTCGGCACATAGGGTCAGATTCAAGTGAATGGGCCCTTTGGGAAATTATTTAGGTCCCTATTCGCCTGGTTTTGACCCTGTGTTGAGAGGCCTTGCGTGCCCATGCAAGAGGCTTAGTTATTCATTTAATACTCTGATTCAAGGCTTATTTGGGACAATGAATGAATAACAAAGCCTCGTGTGGCCATGCAAAAGACTTAGTTATTCATTTAATACTCTGTCTAGGCATAGTTGGCTTAGTTATCAATAACTGATAGCGAAGCCATGTGTGACCATAGCCTATCTAAGCACACTCACTCATGATGCCCAAACATAGCATTAAATGAAAAACCATAGCCTTGCACGGTCAGACAAGGGGTCATTATTCCACAATGCTTTAAACCTCACAACCATGCCTGGAGAATCTCAACCCATTGTTACGATTTGTAACTATGCAAATTTTGGCGTCGCGTGATCACAAACAACATTACTGTGTTCCGACTTTGAAGACTACTCTCTCCTTGTGCCCTAACCCCGTGACGCAGGTGCGCACAGACATGAAACACACGTGCAGAGGAGAGCTAGCCCGAGAGAGAGAGAGAGAGAGAGAGAGAGAGAGAGAGAGAGAGAGAGAGAGAGAGAGAGAGAGAGAGAGAGAGAGGTGCACTATATAATCATGTTAATGTATAACGTGAGTTTGAAAGGAGAGGTACATTAAAATAAGGGGGTTTTATGTTCAATTTTGAAAAAAAAAATCATAAAATAAGGGGTCTTTTTATTCATTTATACATGTTAAAAGGGGAGTTTTTTAAAACCCCGCGAATGCACGTGATATAGGGGTGTACTGAATGGTGAACCCCCCGAGAGAGAGAGAGAGAGAGAGAGAGAGAGAGAGAGAGAGAGAGAGAGAGAGAGAGAGAGAGAGAGAGAGAGTCTGTCTCTGCAACAATGGCACACAGGTGGATGGAGATGCAACAGGTAACAAACGCAAAGCTTTGGAGGTCGTTGAGAGCATCATCGCGAGAGATGGTTGAGAGCAAGATGGGGAAAAGGCGAAGGCAAGGGTGATGGCGACGCGACAGTAACAGACTCAAAGCTTTGGAGGTCGCTGAGAGTAAGATTGCAAAAAAGGCAAAGGCAAGGGAGGTTTGTTTCTCCTATTTGGAGATGGAGATCCCGAATGCAATGGTGATCGGTGTCTGATGCCAAACGATAACTCCAAAAGGACACGTGGGTTGTCCTCATACAAGGACAACCAATGTAAATGCAATAAACGGACTTAGATTCTCATGCAGTACGATCAACCAACCACTATGAAACTAGAAATGATGCTTAGTAAAGAGGTGCATGGTGCAAAATTTAGAGGTAGCTAACCCCTCCTTTGAGCGTCAACTTGCCCCTGACTCGCATTTTAACTCTAACCCCACCCCAGCTTCAGGCAGTGAGCAAAAAATAAAAGGACAAGGACTCCCACCCACTTGCCGCGTCCTCTTTTGCCTCGCTTTCTTGATGCAGATCTCTACATAGTGAAAAGGTATCCTATTATTCTTTTATGCAGTTCAAATTTTCAAGGTCAGTACCAAGCGTATAGGGGAGGCATAACTGTGTTTGGTGCTCTTATTTGCTTGGTACTTACTATATTCCTTGCAACTGTGTTTGCCGCTTGGAGACCCTTATGTGAAAGGGACATTCTCTCACAGAATGTGGGTTTTTCGTTATGCTGTTCGTAGAGATGGCTCGTGGAAAGGCCACGCCTAGAAGAGTGACAGGTGAGTCCTTGCATGCTCAAGCAAGAAGACGCCAATACGAAGTGCACAGATTCGTTATGCTGTTCGTAGAGATGGCTCGTGGAAAGGCCACGCCTAGAAGAGTGACAGGTGAGTCCTTGCATGCTCAAGCAAGAAGACGCCAATACGAAGTGCACAGATGCGTCCTACAAGAGCTGCGTAGGATCGAAAGGCACATGCAACCGGCCATTCCAAGGCTTCCTTTTCAATGAGTGGTACGAGAGATATGCAAGCATTGAAGAGTGGGCATGCAATGGGCCAACAATGCTCTTCTTTGCTTGCAGAGATTAGAAAGGACTACCTGGTTGAATTCTTTAGTGATAGCTATATCCTAGTGGCCTATGTGCATTGTGTCACAATTATGCCCAGGGATTTGGACACTCCACAGGTTGTGTTTTCTCTATGCTGGGCTGCTTCAGCTAGTGCCAATTTGGGACACCAGGACAATGGATATTCTTAACATCCCCCCCCCCCCCCCCTCCATTCTCGAGCGCGACAAGTAGAGCCTTCAAGGGTTGCGAGCAACAGTGCACACGATCACGGGTCGAGAGACAGGAGCTTGAACATGCCAGGGACGAGCCCGCACAGGTAGAGCTAGAGCCCACGAAGGAGGAGCTTGAACATGCCAAGGAGGAGCCTGAACCCATCAGGGACGAGCCCGCACAGGTAGAGCTAGAGTCCACAAGGGAGGAGCTCGCCGGTTTAGAGCCCGAGCCAACTAGAGAGGAGCCCACAGAGGTAGACGGAGAGCCCACCAGGGAGGAGCCTGCGCGGTTTAGAGCCTGAGCCAACTAGAGAGAAGACCGCAGAGGTAGACCCAGAGCCCACCAGGGAGTAGCCAGGCAGAGAGGAGCCCATAGAGGTAGAACCAGAGCCCACCAAGGAGGAGCCAGTCAGAGAGGAGCCCGTAGAGGTAGACTCGGAGTCCACCAGGGAGGAGCTAGTAAGAGAGAGTCCCACACACATAGAGCCAGAGTCCACCAGGGAGGAGCCCACCAATTCAGAGCTTGAGCCAGTCAAAGCAGAGCCCGCACAAGTAGAGCCAGAGACATCTCAAGAAAAGCAAGAGGCAACATCTTCTTCACAAGGGCTAGCCAGCGTAAAGCAACGACAAGCTAGCAAAGAGCAAGCATGTGTGCCATAAGACTGGCATCTTGTAGAGAAAATCAATGAAGAAAACAAAGAGGAACTACAAGCGCTAGCCAATTCAGCCCCTCTTCGAATATAGACTCATCTACCCAAAAGGTCAAAGGCGGACTCCGTTTTCAACATCGATCGACAAGATTTTCTTTACATGCGTGATTTCTCCAACGCCAACGGGACGGATGCAGTCGTCCACATTGCTATGTGGTAAGGATCAAGTTCATTATGCGACGATGTTGGGGTCAGTACCAAGTGAATAGGGACCCTTTGATATATTCAAGGTCGCTATTCGCTCGGTATTGACTTGTGTTTTTTTGGCACTTAGTGTTAAAACCAAGCGAATAGGGATCTAAATGACCATTTCAAGAATTGTATATCTTTTTTCTGACCCATGTCTTTGCACGCTATCTCGCTATGTGGTAAGCTTTAATAAGTTCATTATGTCACGGTGCTAGGGTCAGTACCAAGTGGATAGAGATTCTTGGAAATTTTTAAGGCCACTACTCACTCGGTATTGACACATGTTTTTTTGGCAGTGAGGGATAGAACCAAGCGATTAGGGACTTATATGACCATTTCAAGAACTGTATTCGCTTCGTTCTGACCTATATCTATATATCCAATAACCAATATCTAATTGCTGACATTTTTGCATGTTAGGTACGCTATCTCGCTTCTGCCCACAAACGTGCAAGAAAAAATATATGTAATAGATCTGCTTATATATCCTATGCTTCAGAAAAGTGAAATGTCATTTTTGACACTATTGGACTGGTTTAGCAGAGTAAATTGAGATCTAGCGCACAAAATTATTAAATTGAACAAAATTATTATTGTTTTTTTATATTTCTCAACGAGTTTTGCTCTAAAATGCCGATTTTCAACATAACGCTAGCCTCTTCTTCATTGGTCGAGCGCCACTCTCTCTCTAGAACTAAAAGACCCGAAAGTGATTCCAACTTTCTCCTAATGTATCACTCTCATAATATTTAGGTTAGATTTTGCCAAATGATGATCAGGAGATGAAGGCTTTGAATCTGATTTTGCAAAATGCATGTGGAGTCCAAAGGGATTTGATGTTTTGGATATTTTTCTTGCTAAATTTGTAGTCTTTGATGAGCGGGATGACTGAATTGCAAAGAGATGACTATTTTGAGTTTAATTTACCGAGAATGATGGATATTGAAGAGGAGATGTTTGTAGAGCATTTGGATCATTTTTTTTTAATGGTTCTTGGAATCAATTTGTTTTCTTCTTGAGAAGATGTTTTGAAGATATGTTTGATGAATTTCAGACGTGCAAAGAGATACAGTTTTCAGTAGTGTAGAATTTAGGAGTGCAAATTTCAGGGATGCAAAGGATCCTAAACCTGAATTTGTCTATTTTTACTAATTTTTGGTGGAGTAAGGCTTGATCATAGAACATTGGTTCTACAAGTTTGTTTTGTATGAGCTCTCATGGATGATGATTTACTTGATGGGTTTCCAACCTTGACATGTTGCCAATAAATGATGCATTTGTAAATCACTCTTGATAGTGAGGTAGTGCACAAATTGGGAGGCACTTCACTTTGCACTCTATATAGTTATTATTGCTGAGTTTTTTTGAACAAGGGATTTGTGGGTATCGAGTCAAAAGTTTTTGCTGGGAAAAACTTTTTACCACCGGATTGTGCCAGGTGTTGAATGGTGTTTTGGGCATACCTTCTTAGGCTAAGGATGTTACTTTAATGTAGACACTCAAGGATATACCTTAATTCCCGTTTTTGGATATTGAGCAGTTTTCAGAAACTTGAAAGTTGTAACTCGTATCTTTATGGGAAGAGAAGCAACCTATGGGAATGTGTGTATGGAAGAGGATGAAGGTTTTGTGAGTTGTCACTTTCAGATTCTCTGTAATTGCGTTTCGGTCATGATTTAGTAATGTAGGTTACTCACTGTTTTTTGATTTCTGTTTGTGTACGAAAATGCCATGATATAAAGGATTTTGTGAACGAAGAGGTTTCTTATTGTCTTTCTAGGGCATTGGGATGATAGACAATAACAAATTGATACAAACATCGTCCTCTGTCTTGCACAATCGAATGACACCCATACATGATTATCAAGTCAATAGTGCACTTCAATTTTTACACTTTGTTGATGCTTTTTGTATTCTTAGAGTTTTCAATGCTTCTAGTAGTTTAATTTAGTTACATGTTTTTTCCTCTTTGGCACATACTCGATCTCGATCATTATATGTATATAATGGATACTTACAATTAAGCAATGCAACATATGTATTGCAGTACTCAATGCAATATTATTTTAATAAAATGTCATCGGTCCACTTCTAAATTTCATATCTACTAGATTGCTTTCTTTTTGTGTTCGCTATTTATTACTTCCTTATTAATGTACTTGTTTTAAATCCACAAGATCACTCTTCTACATCTGCTTATTCTCCTTTCCACTTGCCTAACTCCATAGCAATTCGAAACTAAGATCTCTTTCAACCATTGCAGTTAAATTGTTAATGTCTTCTCATATGCGTGGTGATTTGTTTGTAAATTATATATAGTTTTCAAATTACTACTTCATTATTTCAATGTCCTCAATTTTATGTCTGTTTAATCGTTTGTGCGCTCCTTGCTGCACTGTCGAAGCAAGGGACTTGCCGATACACCGTGTGCGAGCCACAAATGGCTCCAAGCACACAACAAGACTAATCTAGCAAGCTCAAGAGAGCAAAGGGTGTGTCACTCACCGCTCTACGCTCGCCTTCGTGGTGGATTCCTCGCCGCGATGAAGAAGAAGCTGCAGTCGTGCCGCACTCAACCGCTTCGCCGCCGTCGTGCCTTCGTAATGCTCGATCGCACATACACTCTCCCTCTCTCTCTCTCTCTCACATACACACACACACAAGGAGATGAAGAAGAAGAAGATGGAGATGGAGATGGAGCAAGAGCACTCTTCTATTGCACAAATGAGAGAATAAGTGAATTTTAGGTTTAGTTGGATTTTATATGAGCTCACCCCATTCACACTTGGGCGCCCATGCTTAGCCAACTAATCCCTTGAATGTCCCGGTTAGAGTGCACCTCTCATCGGCGATCACTCTTACCCTTTTCCTATTGGTCCGACAAGACCGGTACCTGACTCTACCAAATACATAATACATGTCCGTCGTAGGTGATGGGGTGTCCGTGAGCCGTGAGGGTTAACATGCCCCCCTTCCTGATATAGATTCCATCCTCGGAAGCTATTGAGTTGAAGCTCATTCGTCGAGGTGGAAGAGCATTTGAGATGAATGTCCTTAGCCTTCTTCAGTCACTGCAAAATCAAACAACATTGGCATAGTAATTGCATTCTCATAAGTGAGTAAAAAGCATATGCAGTTTTAGGTAGACAAATTGATTGGTAAAAGAATTTCAAACAATTTGTCAGCAATGAACATTAAATTGCAATGTAATCAAATGCATAAACACATGTAAAGGTAAAAAATTAAACAAGTATGGGGTCGCTAATTTGACGGTCGAAAGGCACTAGAGATCGAATATTAATACCATGGGTAAGCTTCTTAATTTTTTGTGGTTAATTAAGTTGTTTAATCGCGAGAGCCAAGTATTCATGTTCGAGGGTTGACTAGAGGCTATATCTAGAAGACCTTGTAGTTAATCTACCATAAAAGGAATTTCTCATGAAATCATCGCCTGACTGATTACTTTTTCTTTGACCCCCCAAAGTCTTTTCACATTGATTCAATTTGATGTGTGTGCTTATTTTGTATGCCTTGGGTTTTTTGCTTTTCAAGGAAAAGCGCCCACACTGGGAACCTCTAGGGCTCTAGTACCGTAGGCAATACATGTGAGTGAAGTACCAAATCAAGCTGAGATTTCTCTTCCAGCTTAAGATTTTACAGTGTGGCACTTTGATTTTTTGTTTGTTCATTTTCAACATTTTAATTTTGTAACTTTGGGGGGTCATATAACACTGATACACCTCCCCAAGCTCATCACACTAGTTAACTCCCTTTATAATACTTAAGCTAAAGGTCAATAGGGTCAAGCCCACTAGAAAGCCCTAGTACATTTCACACAATGCTGCCTAAATCGGATTAAGAACCTGAGTAACCATTGATTATTAGGAAGGCATTCCCCATGGTATTAAGAGAAGATTTCTAACACCTAACTTGGTCAAACTAGCTTAGTCCGACTGCTTGATTTTTAAACCTAGACAAGTGATTATGACAAAAAATTTCATTGAATTAAATGTTTGATACTAAGCAAATGCGGTGAATATTAGGCTACCAATCACAATTAAAGCAGACAATCATAGATGCAAAAAAGATAAGGGGCAATGCTAATGGACAAGAAACACCTGTTTGTGTCGATGGTCGCGCTTGATTTGAAGAGTGAGTCGAGATAAAGATTCCATGAAGGTCCAAATCCTACCAATAGCAACACGCTCCTGTACACACTAGGAAACAAAAGGAATACCTCCAGGAGGCACATTAGTGGAAAAAGGTACCAACACTTATTGAACACAACAAAAAACATAAGGAATTCTAACCTAATTATTTACACTCCCCCTAGAGAGTCAAGGGAATAGGATATTGTAGAGGTTGGGGGGAAACCCTAAGGCTAAACCCCTATCCTCGTCGTCGAGATAAACAAAGTCATCATCCATGAGACCATATGTGCCATCCGTGTAGTCGTGTAAATTTTCTTCTTCATCATAGGTGCCCATGTTTACTAAGAAGGTCACTAGACGCCTATAGTCATCTTGGTCAAAAGGGTAGGCTTGTGCAATGGGAGAAACGCTCTCTACTAAGTATGGATCAGACGTGGTCAAGAGACGTATCAGCCATTCTAACTCCTCAAAATTCCTCTCATATACTAGCGTACCTATCAAATCCCATTCACATGCAAGCACTGGAAAGACCATGTGAAATATTTGTGAAAAGTAACGAGGGTACCTCTCACCCAAGGCAGGAGTGGATGACTCTAGCGTACTAGCCATATCTGTACACGCAAATAGATGATGGTTAGAGTGCAAATATTACAAGGGTCGTGTTCTTGTGCATAATTTGTTTTTATGATTTGTGTTATGGCTCTTGCTCTTTTACTTTTTTATCTTGTTTTTGTGAGTATAAGGCTTTATTTATACATTCCCTAAGATTGGAGATTAAGAGCTCAGGGAGAAAGGTTGAGAGGGAAGCAAGTGAATAATGGATGTCCACAAACACTCCCCCCTTCCTTGGGTAGATCATATCGTTTGAAATGATGTCGTCACCCTTTGAAACCAATTGTTCCAGTTGGTAATAGGTGAAGATTTTTGCCAGTAGTTTTCTATTACCCTAGGCGCCTCGTCAAGTTGCAAGGGTGGTAAGGTACTCTCCCAGGATCGAACTTGAAGTGGTTCATCAGGTGATTCTTGAACACTGGGAGGTGTGGATTCTTTTGTAGCTTCATGGAGGTCCACTACTATAGATGGAGGCTGTGTAGAAGCTTTTACCTCTATGGATGTATTACATGAGGAGCTAGAAGCTTTATGGAACTCCCCGCTTCCTGAGCTAGGTGGAATAAATTGGTTTTGCCTTGGAGCCCAAACTAGCTCTGGACTAGGTGTGTAGCATTCTGTGATCTTTCCCTTCCCACGGTCTGCCATTGGCTTTAACGTTACACTGTTTGACTCATATGGGTTTGTTGTCGATAGGGAAGGACACATTTTACGTTTAGGTACCCAAATTTGCTCATTTCCATCATAATAGCCTTGGGCTTCTAATAGTCGTTTTGGAATCCATCGTGATTTGGTCTTGAATCTCCTAGAGCGCGCTCTTGGTTTTCCAGGGAAATTTTTTCTTGGAATGGATGGGAGGGTTGAGGTAGTTGAAAGTAAGGCCTTGGGGACCCATTGATATGTACTCTTAGGTCGTGCAGGTTGAGTACTTGCAATATTACTGCTTGCTGCAACTATAAGTGTTGAAGTGCTAGGTTCATGGGTAGCCGACAAAGACGAGTTAACCACCTTGGCTTGTGGATGTTGGCTATCCTTCAACTTTGCTAGAGTTTGCAACGTAGGTGACTTTGCTTGAATGATAGGGGTAAGAGTCGGTGGTCGCGTCGTGACACTACCAGTATCCCAATCAATAGTGCATTTGGTTGCCAACATCCACGTGCGTCCCAGGTTTACGTTGCCTTCCATAGCTCCCGCGGGCATGACTAGAAACCTCTGCACTATGCTTCCATTGTCATAGACAACAGGGGTCTGAAGGACTCCAAGAATAGCATTTTTCTTTTTATTAATGCCCTTGACTTGCATCGTACTTGGGGATAGGGCCGGTTTCCCTAATTGACACCAAACTCCATAGGATAACAAATTGTGTTTAGCTCCCGTATCTAATAAGGCATTGTATAGTACTTTCCCATAGGGGCTATTTAGCTCAATTGGGTATTGTAGGGGTGGCTCAAATTCTAATGAGTCGTCATCTGTGTCCTCGAAAAATGCTTGCGTGATTCCCAGATTAGCCTCTCGTTGGCGTCTAAGACGTTGTTTTCGTTCTCGAGCCTCAACTCTTGCTTGGATTTTTTTAAGCTCTGCTTGTTCCTTGGCAGCCTTCTTTTGATGGATGGCTTGCAACTCTTCCTGGCTTAGAGGATCATAATATCTTTTGAATTTACTCCCATTAAGGAATCCAATGGTTTCAACTCCATCTAGAGTCTCCACACGAATGGTACCTTGCGGGGTAATTTCACACACTCGATATGGTCCCTTACCAGCGTATTTCAATTTCTTCTTTTCATTACGTACCCTGTACATAAGAACTTTATCACCAACCTTGATGTCTTTATCCTTTAAATGGCTATCAAACCACTTCTTTCTCCTATCCTTCACCACTAGAGCATTTCACACAGCTAATTGCCTCTCTTCATCTAGCCTTTCCAAGATATATAATCGCTCCACTAAGGGGTTACCATCCCAACCTTCTTGAGAAGCTACTCGAAGACTAGGAATGACAAACTCCCATGGCATAACTGCTTCTTGGCCATACACCATCTTAAACGGTGTGCAATTAATAGCAACTTTATACGCAGTACAATAAGCCCATAAAGCTGATGTAAGCTTTAGGTCCCAATCAGTGCGATGAGCCTCGACTGTCTTTGTCAAAATGGAGATGAGAGTTTTGTTGGTACTCTCAGCTTGGCCATTTGCTTGGGGATAATAGGGTGTAGACTTGTGGTGTGATATCATGAAGTTTGATGTGAGTTCTTTTATTACTTCATTTATAAAATGAGTTCCATTGTCACTCACAAGTTCAAAGGGGCATCCAAAACGTGTGATAATGTTCTCAAAGAGGAACTTAGCTGTTGTTTTTGCATCCGCCTTCCGTGTTGCTTTTGCTTCAGCCCATTTGGTTACATAGTCGGTAGCCACAATGATATATCGTGATTGCGTGTTACGTGCAGCCAGACTAATCGGTCCTACAAAGTCTAAGCCCCACTTTTCAAATGGTTGGGTTACCTTGATGGGATGTAGAGGCATCCTATCACTTCTTTGTGGCTTCTTGAAGCGTTGGCATTCATCACATCCCTTTGCAAAAAGTGATGCATCCTTAAACAGAGTGGGCCACCAATAGCCTGACTGTAAGATCTTTCAGGCAGTCAAGTTTCCTGAAAAGTGACCACCAGCTACGCCCATGTGTGCCTCTTGTAGAATATATAAATACTCATCCTTGCGGGGACAACGTCTAAGAACATCATCTTTTCCTCTCTTATAGAGAGTTCCAGCCAGTAAGCAATAGGGTTCGCATTCCTTGATTAATTTTCGAGCTATATCTTTTCGCAGTTCTTTGGGTGGAAAACCATTAACTAAGAAGTTAACAATCTTTTCACTCCATTCAGGCATTGTCTCAACAATGAACAAAGGAGTATCAGGCAAATGAACTCCTTTATAGTTCGTAGGTGGTGGCAAATCGGCAATGGCTTTAATCTTACTCTCATCTGTGGATATCCCGTTCTTGGACACTATATGCCCATAAATCTTTGAACTCCTTTATAGTTCGTAGGTGGTGGCAAATCGGCAATGGCTTTAATCTTACTCTCATCTGTGGATATCCCGTTCTTGGACACTATATGCCCTAGAATGACTCCATGCTTAACCCAAAATTGGCATTTGAAAGGGTTCAATGAGATGCGATAAAATCTGCACCTTTCAAATATTTTTCGTAGATATAACAAATGCTTCTCCCAAGAAGAATAAACACAAAGGTCGTCTAGGAAAGCTTCACAAAACTCCCTTAGAAATTCTTTAAACGCAGTGTTTATTAATCGTTGGAATGTAGCAGGGGCATTCGTTAAGACAAAAGCCATAACACGAAATGCAAACACTCCAAACTCTGTGATAAAAGCAGTTTTAACTTGGTCCTCTAATGCAATTGTGATTTGATTGTAACCAGAGTACCCATCTAAAAAGCTATAAGCTTCCTTGCCCCCAACTCTTTCAAGCACATGTTCTGAATATGGCAAGGGATAATGATCTCTCCTAGTGGCTGCATTAACTTTCTTGAGGTCCACGCACACTCTTAGTTTCCCATTCTTTTTTGGCACAATGACTATTGGAGAAACCCATTCTGAGTGCTCAATAGGGTATATGAATCCACATTGGATAAGTTTTTCAATCTCCTCTTGTACAATTTTGGCGTACTTAGGATTCATTGGATAGGGTCGTTGCTGGACAGGTTTAGCAGTGTTGATCATGGGAATTGTATGTTGCACCATAGAAGGTGGAACGCCCTTCATGTCATGATATGTCCAAGCAAAGATATCCTTGTATTCCTTGAGGAGCTTCTTAAGTACAGCCTCTGCAGTTTCGGTAAGGTCTTGAGCAATAAAGACTGGTTTAGACTCCTCACCTGGTTCTGCTAATTCTATCTCTTTAACTACCGCTGGACCATCATAGACTCCACTGCTTCCATTGGTAGGTATTCGTTGGGCTTTGGCATACACAACCTTTCGCTCCCCCGTGGTATAAGATTTAAAATGTTCAGGAGCCGTATGTAAGTCAGCAGGCTCTTGTCCGGACGGAGACCTACTTTTAGTTCTGCCTCCTTTTGTTGTTGTGCTAACTCTCGGTTTTGACGTCTTCTTATAGTTCGGCTCAATTTCGGCTCTGTAACCTCCAATTGAGCGAGGTCAATGGGTTGCGGGCTGCACCACATGACACTCTAGAGATGTTCACCCCAATTGTCTACTAGCTTTCGATGAGCATCACATGCCCCTAGATAGCTAAGCCATTCTGCAGTAGATCTTTCCTTGTTTATCCTAGCTCTCACATTTGCTCGATATCGTCGTCTCTTATATGACCTTTGTTTCTTGTTAAGGTTTTGATTTTGGTAAATGTTTGAACTCGACTCTCTTGATAGGTCTTCGCTTGTATCTTCTTTACTCTCATATAAATTATCATAGATGGTCGTACTAGACCTTGAGTGTTCAGTTTCTATACTTGGCTGACTCGATGTTTCCTTAGGTTCTGAATCCATTTCTCCCTAAGATTCCGTTTCTGATGTGTATTGGCTTGAAGCCTTTGAGGAATCATCGGTTTCACTCTCAGGTAGGTGTGCCTCTTTCTTATCATCGGATGTTACATGCACTACACCTAACATGTTTATTGGTGCAATGTGTGGTATCTCTTCCCCATCTGGTGTTACCCAGGTTGTTCCTCTAGCTCCCCATGTATCTATAGTTGCCGCTAGGTGTACCCAATCGACATTGTCTGACTCAGCCATTTCGGGTAGGATATCCATATAAGGAGAGTTCTCCCCAATATCCGTGTCTTCGTTACACGTGTAACAATACTGTAATGGAGCTGAGTGAATTTTTGTGTCTGATCGATTATCAATGATGAATTTATTTCCTAGAGGATGCGTTCGACCACTTAAAAGATCAACTCGAATGACAGAGTCTTGGAACTGTAAGTAGACGTGGTTTTTGGACCAGTCATGCACCATTTTTGCTTCCCTCATGAATGGACGCCCTAAGATCATCTCAAATGACATAGGATGCTTGGAAAAATCCATAACAATGAAAGTTTGCCTTACCTTGTGTCCCAAGATCTTGATTTTGAGATCCTTTAACATTCCAATAGGCGTAACAATAGATCCATTAGCCATTTTTACCACTACGCTTGTGGCTTCAAGGTGAGGTCGCCCCATAGACTCCCAACAACTCTTTGTCACCATGCTGACTCCCGCACCACCGTCAAGGACTCCCTTTACAGTTAATCCTTTAGTAGTGATTGGTAGAGTAGCATTAGATTTATCACCTTCAAAGTATTGCCCCAACTTGTTAACGGGTACTTCAATTACAGATTTATGTCCCGCTAGGTCAGATGGTGGTGCTAAATGTTCCTCATCATTCATTACCGAGTCAGGTTTGTTCATACGTGCAAACTGTGGTAATCCGGCCTGTAATTCTCCATTGAGGAAGGCTCGAAGAGCTGAGACTAGCTCGGGGTCTTTATATAGTTTGGACATGATGGTAGTTCTAACTTCTGAAGACATGAAATCCATCAATTTGGCAACATTTAATGGCATCTTGTGGGACGTAGGACCCTGACAAGAGAATGGTGAAGATGGAATCTCCACTTCCTCAAGGGGGTCGGGCATTCCCTCACCAAACATTCTCTCTAGTAGGAAAGGTGTGTGTCCACTTTCAGATGTCTTACCCTCACTCTCTTCCCGAATGATACTGGGTATAGCTAACGGCCTGTAGTTCTTGTGAGGTTGAACTTGTGTGGGAAACACCGTGTCCGACATCTGGATATGTTTGGGTTCAGGTTCTAATGTTCGTTGAGTTTCTTCCACCAAACCCCTCAGTTGTTGGACTCGTTCAATTTCCACTGTTGGGTTTGGATAGGTTCCAATCTTTCTCTTGCAATCCTCATTTTTCGTCTCTCGTGGCTTATCTTGGGGGTTCGCAACTGGGTGGTTTAACTTTGAATACTCTTTTGGTGTTCGTCGTAATTCCCTCTCGTGATCCTCCTCACTGGCTTTTTTCTTTGTAGTAACAGTTTTGGTCTCCGTGGTCTCTATCGAATCTGAGTCATCCTCAGGGTCATTCATATACACGGGATCCTCTCCTGTCCCTATGTTAGTCTTTGAACTAGGTTTTGAGCTAGAAGCATTAAGGGATTTCTTTCTTCGTGTTTTCTTCTTTCTCGCTCGGCCAATGGATGCAACATCTCTCTCTTCGAGGATGTAATTTTGCTTTTGGAGCATCGACCGTGTGAGTGCATTCACTGGTGCTATGTTTATAGTTGGTGGTGTCCCATCAACAATCTCTATTATGTTCAATGGTGTGATTTTCGGTGCGTTTGGATTGTTAGGACACTGTGCGATCAAATGATCTATGCCACAACGATTACAAGTGAGTATTGGCATTGCCAATGCACTCCCTTGACTTGTTTGCATTAGTGCGGCATTCTTTTGCATTCTAATGGGGCACTCAGCTACTCGATGTGGTCCACCACATTCGTAGCACTGAAGAGGTGGTCTCTTGGTAAAACTATTAATGTTTTGGCCTCTTGCTGCTAGCGCAGTAGCTTGATATACCAGTTTGATTTGTCCCCAATGGTCTTTCATATAGTACATGGGACACTCCTCAAGCATGTCGACTCCATAGGTGATACTAGAGTCTATGTCCTCTTCGCAATCTACATAAGTACTAGATGACTCGCAACCTATTTGGTTCATAGGTGTAACTCTTGGATGAGGGGGTTGCGGTCCTAGCACTGGAGGTGGAAACGGTGTGGTTTGGACCACATTTTGGGTTCTAGGGACCATGTGCTGTAATGGCAACTGTTGCTCCATGGGTGGGGTAGGCATCAATGCAGGAACTCGAGGTGAGTCTGCCCAAGCTATAGGCGGTCTATTTTCCATGATGCATTTAAGCATTAGGCAATCCTTCGCTTGATGGCCATACCTACCACACGCGTTACAAGTCCCGTTAAACTTTAGTCCGAAAGTAGGGCATTCACTCGTAGTATGTGGGCCCAAGCAAATTGAGCACCATTGTTGCTCCCTTCTTGGATACATATGAGTGTTTTGTGGAGCACGATTACCCCTAAGGCTTTCTTGGATGGCCTTTGTGAGATTTGCCAAAGTCATCTCAAATATCGTTTGCTCTTTCACGATTGGCTTTATCTTCATTGGCTCATGCCCTGATGCTTGCGAGCTACTAGACTTGGGCTCGGCAGACACTCTTTCTCCTGCAATCATTAAATTATCCTCCAATTGGATTGCATTCATGGTGACTGCTTCCCAAGTAGTGATACCTCTAATGACTAGGCCATTATAAATACTTTCATGTCGTAGTCCCCTAATGAATCTATCGAGCAATTGGTTGTTGTTGAATCGCTCGTTTGGATTGCATGGAGAATTCAAATTCTTTAAGCGACTAATGAAGTCTCTCACGGATTCACCTTCTTCTCGTTGGGCTTTCTGGAGCTGAGAGGCTACACCCCAAAGTACTCCCTCTCGTATGTATTCTTTTAAGAACAGTCTCCTAAGAGTAGAGTAGATTGTTTTCTCTTCTACTCTTAAGGTTCTATACCAATCTCCAGCCTTTCCGCTTAGGGTCAAACTCAAAGCCTTACACTTATGTAGCTCATTGTGCTCTTCCAAGGAATCGCACACATGTTCAAAGACTTCCATATGCTTTCTAGCATCTCCGTCTCCACTGAATTTCTGTGTGAGCTTAGCTACTTGAACTGCCTTGCTCCTAGGCTCTCTATCAGGTGCACTACGCATGTTTTCCGCAATAGAGCGACCGATAGTTTGAGCAAATGCTGCCAAATCTCCTATTTGAGCAGGTATAATGGATGTATGTACTCCTGGAACCACATGTGAGATGGGAGTTGGCCTTGGCCTTGGCATACGCGTGGCTCTTGGGTCCCAAATTTCGTATGGTGGTGTACCAGACGGTGGTCCAAAGTTTACAGGCATGGCCCTAGGCATAGGGGGTGCCTGATATGGCATGTTATTATTAAATGGCATGGCTCCACTTGTATAAGAGCTTGGATAATTCCATTGTGGATTGTAAGCTCTTGGAATAATCGGAGGTGTAGGAGCTACATGAGGCTGAGGTACGACAGGTGCACATGATTGATACATACATGTAGGTATAGTTGGGGGCACTGTGCTACTAGGCATCGGCGCAGTGTTAACAAATGAACTCCATGGTGTACTTCTTGTCATGCTCACCACTGGGATATGCATGGTAGCCGTAGTGTCATTAAGAGAAAGATGAGCTAGATATGAGAAGGTAAAGCTGCCACTTGTGGGCTTAGATTGTACTGAGATTCCTGGCGAAACAACATATGGAGGATCAATGGGGCTCACTGAGGGAGTCTCCATTTGCGACTGGGTTGGTTGGTTGGCCTTTCCCGTATCCAAGAATCTCATTAGGCCTGTTGAAGGCATGTTGATCCCTGTGTTCTGTCTTTCTAACTCTACAATCCTATGGAGGATATCACAGACTTTCTGTTGTTGCTCATCTATGCTAGTAGCACCCGTTGTGGATTGTAGAACATCTAACCAACCCACATGATAGGTATGTCCTGAGTACCGATCAGTTAAAGCTTCTGCTTCTAGGTCATACTCCCAATTTTCGTTTAGGAATATCCCATCTAGGCCTGGCGTGCTAGAGGTTTCCCTTGAAGTGGAAGCATTATTGCTCCCCATAGCTTGCCCCTCCGTGACGACCGCGCGTGGTTTTGGTGACCCTTTCTTGGCCACACACACTATCACCTACCTAATCTCCTAGTCAACAGCTCACAGCTCACTACCTTATCTACTTCCTAACAGTGCTGCTAACCACTAATTAATCTACTAACTAATCTGTTAACTGCTTACTGACAGTGAGCTAACTGTCCACCTACTTCCTCTCTCACTACCTTACTGTGCAAAGACTGTGTGCATGCAAACCTTGATAGAAAACTGTGTACAGATTGTGTGTAAACAGAAATTGCTAATTGCCTTCCTACTTATTCATTCACTGCAAACAAACTAACGACTACTAATTGTGCAAAAACTGTGTGCAAACAGAAAACACAACATTATACAGAAATCACAAAACTTGCAGACAATACAAAAATTAACAACTTACAGAAAAACAACTCATTCCTCTTTCTCTTCCTCTTCTTTCCTACTACAAACAACTCATAGGAGAAGCAAAAAGTGCCTCTTAAGCTTAGTGCAGGGCGATTCCCCGACATCGGCGTCAAAAATGTGCGCTCCTTGCCGCACTGTCGAAGCAAAGGACTTGCCAATACACCGTGTGCGAGCCACAAATGGCTCCACGCACACAACAAGACTAATCTAGCAAGCTCAAGAGAGCAAAGGGTGTATCACTCACCGCTCTACGCTCGCTTTCGTGGTGGATTCCTCGTCGCGATGAAGAAAAAGCTGCAGTCGTGCCGCGCTCAACCGCTTCGCCGCCGTCGTGTTTTCGTAATGCTCGATCGCACACACACTCTCCCTCTCTCTCTCTTTCACACATACACACACACACAAGGAGGTGAAGAAGAAGAAGATGGAAATGGAGATGGAACAAGAGCACTCTTCTATTGCACAAATGAGAGAATAAGTGAATTTTAGATTTAGTTGGTTTTTATATGAGCTCACCCCATTTACACTTGGACGCCCATGCTTAGCCAACTAATCCCTTGAATGTCCCAGTTAGAGTGCGCCTCTCATCGGCGATCACTCTTACCCTTTTCTTATTGGTCCGACAAGCCCGGTACCTGACTCTACCAAATACATAATACACGTTCGTCGTAAGTGATGGGATGTCCGTGAACCGTGAAGGTTAACATCGTTCATCACTATGTTGTACACTTTTTTTAATGTATATTAAATCATATCAAGCATAACTTTCTCGACAACATATATATAGCAAGGCCACCAAGCAAGACTAGTTTGTGATGGTAGAGCCATTTTTGGGGTGTTGATGGAGAACATGTTTCACATATTCTATGTCATTAGGTTAGCATGTTTCCTCAACAATGCCACTCACATAAAGCAAGAATAGATTATTGTAGCTAATAAATATAATCAATTTTAATGGATTATTGTAGCTTTTTTGAGTGTAACTTTAACATCTAATTTAAATCCATGCAAGAATAAAATGCTCAGTCTTGTGTGGAGAAGATTACATTTGTTGATTGGATTCCTTCTCTCTCTCTCTCTTTCTCTCTTTCTTTATCCCTACACTGGCACTCAACTTTGCTTGTGCATACACACTCTCTCATAGTGGTTGCTTTGATAATTGTTGGTTTGCTACAATTGAGAATAGCTCTATTGTTGTAAAAAATGTCCCCTTTTATTGGACCCATGTGATACTCTTAGAGATAAATAAGTGGGAGCCCAAGAAGTTCAAGAAGTAGCTAATATTTAGAAGGAATAAGCACCTCCCCTTGTGAGCCCTCTGGCGTGTTGGTTTTGTTTAAAAAAGGACAGGAGCCTCAAGGGTTGGCAAGATAGGACCCATCCTCAAAGAAGTCCGACATAAACACATTTAAGTAGCACTATTTAGTTGAAAAAACATATTAAATGGTACTACTGGCGGTGGAAAAACCCCTGAGATAATCATACATAGAGGTTTAAGTTACAAAGAGAAATGAAAAAATTAGAGATCATGGTACTCCAGAGCTGCATGATAAGCCAGTACTAGAAGGCCGCCCACACTAGCCTTACTCAGACCGCACATAGCATCCTACACCAAGTCAGAAGCCTCCACAATAGCCTCCAAATCTACATCAGAAACGCGTTTGTGTGGACCAGAGGTGTGTGGTAAGTGCAAGAGTAGGCGAGGAAGACAAAGAGGAGCTGGGGGGTCACGGGTAGATATGTTGTCGCAAGGTCAGTAGATAGCAGACATAGGAGCATCAATGAGCTTGCACGCAAGCAGAGAGAGGTGTGGCAGCTCATCGTTGGCTCAGATTTCTTTCCCATTCTCTCTCTCTCTCTCTCTCTTCCATTAAACAAATAGCCAGGAATGGTGATTGGCAATGCTTCTGCTCAACCTCCTTCAATGTGCTTACCACAAGAAAAGCAAGCTTTTGCTCAGTACTTGCCAGCCATTCAACCTTTCTTGGTTGCAAGCTCACAAACGAAATTACAACAGAGCCAGCCCAATCAAGAACTCAAGTAGCCACACCATAAGCACAGGCAATGACCTTATAATATTGATAGCAATTATTTGTACAGAAAAGTTCAGATCATCTTTCACTGATAGAAACACCTGTGAAAAAATAAGGCAATGCTGCTTGCTCACCTAAAGTAACACTCCATAGTCTTTTGCAGAAGCAAGATTCTCATGCTCTTTTAATGATGATCATGATGGGATTGTACATATCGCAGACCGCAATATTTGCAGACATTAGGTTCTCCAGAATCCAAAGAGATGTATTCCACTGGATGACCGAGTAGGTGGTGTCCTGAACAAAGATAAAGTAGACCTCAGATTATCGAAAGTTATTGAAAGTTAAAAACAGTACCTGCTTGTTTCAGCTTACACTTTTACTTACCTCCATCACAAGCCACGACTCGTCCTTCGACGGCTATCGGTGGTATCTCATTGATATATTCCATTGGAGACTTATTGTTCAGATTCTGAAATAAATAGAGAAAGATCACTTGAGAAGATATCTATGAAACTTACCTACGTTTCTTTCACCGACCAATGAGGAGTTAAATTGACACTGTATGATCTTCCTTCAGATATGATCAGATATGGCTGCTGGAAACATGGCAAAAAGATCTGAGCTAATGGAATATTGATCTCTCCATTCGCAGATTTTATTTGATGTCCTTTCAAGAGAAAGCAAAAGGGTGAAGGGGGCCTTAAAGTCTCTAGACATCAGAATGGGTGCCTTGCAGTGTCCAGCCAAAGCCAACAAACTAAAACCATCTACTCTCCCAAAAGCCAGCGCTCAAAAAGCAACCAGCGCTTTTCACGGAAATCCGTTCTGCCACGTCAACATGCTGTCAGTGCATTTCGCGGGCCTGTCCGTACAGTCTGCCACGTCAACATTTGTCAACATAAAACACGGGCTGTGTAGAAAGTGTGTCGTGCTCTCTACAATGGGTGCTCCTCAGTGCAGTATGCGTGAAACCTCACTCCAACAGAAAAAAAACATCACACAGCAATGGAGCAACAGCTCAAATCACAACTGCAGACTCATAATTCACTGGAACTAAAGAGCTCATAGAACCATACAGTCTTTGGTTGGCACCACACTCAGCTCCAAGCCCAAGACTCACAAGTACAATGGGGGTGTCGAGGCTCCAATGTGTAGGGAGGGTGCAGGTGTGTGGTGCTGGACTCAAGACAAGACACTATACTAGACTTGTCACAATTGTGACTATGTTACAATATTAAATCTACTCCTAGTTGCAGATATGCGAAGTGCCATGCCAAAGAGGACCCCTACGCTTGGATGGTCGCGACACTTCGCCCAAAAGATGTGCCTCTTTGCCAAAAGCCACACTCCTTCAACGATTGGTCACACCCCTTCGCTCTACAGGTGTGACTCTTCGCCCAATGGTTGCAGCTCTTCACTGAAAATATGTGTCTTTACGTCTAAAGTCATGTCTCTTCACCATGAGACATGCCTTCACTAGTGACTTTTCGTCTCCTATATAAGGAGCTGTCACGTGCACATTTAACCATATGTGTACGTAGACAAGCTGCTTCATGACATGGCACTTTTGTGAGTCTGCTTGCAGACCGTGCATGTCCAGACACTTGGAGTAGATGCATATCCTCTGGTTGCACACAGCATGATCATCAGATTTCCATCAGAACCCATCAGGAGCATTTTTACAGTGCTTAGACCTAATTTCCCTATTTTTGACAATTTTCACTTATTATTTTTGAGTGACTTTTGTTGGGAACTGGGTAGGGCAATTTGACTAGGTGAATATATAAGCAAACCTAGCGCTAGCATTCCACAGCAGAAGAGGCAACAGGAGCACTTGCTCAACATGCAACTTCTCAGCAGGACCCCCAAGATGCTCTAGCGTTTTTGGCAACACAACAGAGACACTGGCGTTTTTGCATCATCAGACCAGCCTTGGCGTTTTTGCATGGCAGATCAACCTCGGCGACCACAAGACACAGCAGATAGCAGATTTCAACAAGATCATTTTCAGCCCTAGCATTAGCAGATTCCCACAACAGATAGCAGATTTCCCTGCAAGATCATTTTGAGCCCTAGCGTTTTTGCAGATCTTCGCGACGGAATCAGCCCTAGACTCAGCGTTTTCAGTTTTCAGGAGATAAAGATTTGCAGTTTTCAGCCATTAGTATCTTCAGATTTCAGCCCGTCTCGTCGTCGTCCTCATCGTCGGCAAGTCCAAGCATTTGTAGAGATTTGTGCAATCATAAGTAGACCGCTCTCACCATAGAGAGTGGGGCCTTCGGAGGAGGGTTTGACAACGTTCTGGTGTCGTATTCTTCTCTCTCTATCTCTCAATCTCAGCACCTTCATTCATAGTGTTCACCACTTTGTTTGTGTCCATTGCACTCTCTCACTAAAGGAACGGAAGGCTCTCCCTTGCGTAAGTAAAAGGAACCCTTGAGCACAGTTCGGAGCACTCATCTTGAGCAAAGTTAACATTCACTTCCGTTACACCTTACAGAAGCCTACTGTACTCAGTTTTCAAGCATTCATTCAATCAATCAAACACACATTCAGTCTCTTCTGTCTCAGTTTGATCTAAGTATGAAGTTTTAAGTCTTAAATATAGGATTAGCACCACTAATCCTCACAGTGGTATCAGAGCAAAATTTTTCCCAGGACCCTAAGGTTGTGAGCCTCTCACCCTCGCCGCTACCCTCTGCCCCCCTTCTTGGAGTTGTATGGCAGCAGAAGAACGATGGCAGCCGCAAGCATGCAGGCATGAGATAACTCACATCTAGTTCTATTCTCCTCTTACTGCAATAGATAGCAGACAGATGTGTGTGTGCGGATGTACCAATGAACAAGTAACGTTGGTGATTCGTTATGTGCCTTTTTGCTGCCGACTTGCTTCTGTGCTTGCACCCTTTCCCGGCGCACTCCCATGCTCGCACCCGTTCCCGGCGGCGTGCCTTTTCAATGTGCGCATCCCTTCGTTGGGATTTTCTGAAGCCTCTTCGCGCGCTGGCTGGCTGCCCCTTCGTCAAATATTAAACGCTGGCTGTTGTATGTAATCAACCCAACAGCGCACAAACTTTATAAAATTAGGCAAAGGGTTTGTTTATTATAAAAATGGCCGGTCAGCCCCAATTTTTTTAACACCATGTGAACACACCTTTTAAATGACCACATTAAACTTACGTAAAGTCTAAAACAAAATGATGACCAACCAGCGTACTCAGTTTACACACGACCCTCCTGCCTCTCCCTTTGGTGCCGGTTTGGTGTGCACACTCTGCACGCAAGACATTTCTCCTTCATGGCCGACGAATTCTTCAAGGTGCAAATCCCTTACCTTTCATATATAGAGAAAATATGCGTGTTCTCCCGAAAAATCCTACCACATCCGAAGCAATAAATATTCCGGATACTCTTGAATCTGAAGTCATCATAATTTTAGATTCCCTGACTCCAGAGCCCGAACCCGTTTCTGAACATAGTCTCCGCTCCAGAGTACCCATCCCCGAACCTGTTCCCGAACCAAAACCTACATCTGTTCGAGAGTTCCCTTTGAGGCGTAACCATGCCGAATTCTCAAAACGGAGGTGGTCAATCTGACGACGCCCTTACTCTTATCAAGGAACAGATGGCCACACTCTCCGCAAGTCTCGCATCACTACACACTCGCTTGGACCAGATGCAGACACAAAACAATTCTCGGAGTCGTCCTACGACTTCTTAGACAACATATGCTGCTTCTCCACCACCTTCTTCCGAAGCTTCAATGGACGAACAAAATGAACCAGAACCAACTGAAGAGGTAGACAATCGTGAACTTCAATTGCTTTATGAATTTTTTAATGCTGCACAGAAGAAGCTGCTTGATGTTAAATTGCCGGAACCGTATAATGGTCGTCGCGACAAGCGCGTGCTGGAACAATGGCTATTCAAAATGGAGGTCTACTTGTCCAACACGGATTTAGTAGAAAGTAAAAAAGTTGCACTTACTAGTTCTCTTCTCAAGGATACAACATTTCTTTGGTGGCAACGACGGGTTGCTGATGGTAAACACACACCTTCTTGGGACAAATTCCGGCATCCTGTTCACAAGGCGTTCAAGCCTGCCAATGCGGATTTTCATGCTTGGTCCTCTCTTCGCCGCCTGAGTCAAAAAGGTTCCTTCTGTAACAGACTTGGACACTCCAAGTCAAGATTCTACCGCGACACGACAGGAATTTACTTCAAAATAGTTCACTATTCACAATTGATTCGACACGCCCTGGCAAAGTTCCGTGGCTAGAGATATTGGCCCCCAAGACTGGCGCCCCTTTTGGTATTTCTTTTTGTATTAATCTGCAACTCAAAGTACAAGGGAGTGGGAGGCTCTCACTCTCAGACTCTGCGTCCAGATGCTCTAAGAAGTGGGAGGACTGCCCACACTTACAAAAGTTTTACAAGAGATGCCAAAAGCAGAGCCCCAGAAGCTGTAAATCAAAAGCCTTGTAAAAATTTAGCAACTTTTCTCTCACAAGGCTTGCTAAAATAAAGCAATGGTAAAAATAAAGCTTTCTCTCTCTCTTGCGTAGAGCGTAGCCCAAAAAGCTGCATGTTGCTTTTACGTAGACTTTTTCGTACAGCTGTTGTAGAATGCGGGCGTCCGCAGACTCCGCCATGTCAGCAGTTTCAGCGCCGTACAGGCCATGCCACGTCAGCAATTCAGCGACATACAAGCCATGCAACGTCAACAGTTCAGCGCCATTTCCGGAAGCTGGCCAAATCGGGGAGGGTGTGTGTGTATCTGTTGGGCATGCCACGTCACTGGATTGTGACATACCCCCTCTTGAAAGCATTATAATCGCCCTAGATTACGCCTGCAAAACAGACAGAAGCCATAAACTGTCTTACCAGACACTGACAGTTAATACCGACGCACTAGGAACACACATCTAGCACATGTACCAATCAACAGTCACATCACTTGACATCACAAGACATCACATGACAAATCACATTCAACATTCATTCGGATCTCAGACCATGATTTATCGGCAACGTATTTAGCAATCGCATCTAGATTCAGTTGGGACCTCACAGATGCTCGATTGACTAATCCTAATTGCAACCATGTCTAACGAGATCTTTCAGACCAAAATGCTGCAGTCATTTCGTCTATCAGTTCCTGCACTTAAACAAGTCAAGAACAAATCAGTATCATATTATCGGGAATTCCAGTTCATAAAGTCATACAGCAGAATACTACCAGCTCACAGTATCCCTGAAACTCAAAGAGACATCATTGACTTTAATATCAAAAATCGAGGCAATCTGTTGACAAAGGAGCAAAGCAACTCCCCTCTTGTGCATACCCGCTGCATCGATTCGGTCCAAGTTGAGTTCGGGGTTTCATTTAGAATAGACTATGCTAATCCAAATGCTTCAAGGTAAAGATTCACAATCTGAGGAGTATCTGCTAGGTCCTCCTCCTCCATCCACTTCGCATCCAATGCAGGATAGTTTTTGAATTTAACCAAGAACCACCTTATCACTTTACCCTTAACCTTTTTGTCTTTATGTGCCAATATCTGTTCTGGAACAAATCTCCTCGTTTTCTTCCACTTTGGGTTGCTCATCAGGCTCCCCATCTTCGGGCACATCGCCTTTAAAAGGCTTCAAGAGACTCACATGAAAAGCATTGTGAATTCTCCAAGTATCGGACAGCTTCAGTCTAAAGGAGACATCATTTATCTTTTTAGAATTTGGAAAGGTCCGTAGTATCGCATACTAAGCTTTGGAAAAAGCCTCTCCTTTCCCTTTTTCTTTCTCAAGCATGCCTTCTCAAAACGTAAGAGCACCCAATTTGTTCTCCTTCAATTTCAAATCGCGACGATGACAATCTGTTGCCTTTTTCTGTCTTTCTTGAGATTTCTGCAAAGCCTCGCGGACCTTGGCAAAAGCCGTGTCCAAGTTACACGTGTACTCATCGGCTTCAAAAATCTTATCTTTCGTGCTTAGGAAGGGTGGAACCTTCGTAGCACCTTCAATAATCTCAAATGGCGTCTTCCCCGTCGAAGAGTGTATCGTGTTATTGTAGGCAAATTCCACCAAAGGTAAATACTTTTCACATTGAGTCTTCTGATCCGAGATGTAAGACTTCAATAGATCTAGTACCACTCAATTGGCAATCTCTGATTGCCTGTAAGTCTGCGGGTGGAACAATGACCAGAACTGCAACCGCGTGCCAATGTTCTTCCAAATTGCCTTCCAAAACAAACTCATAAATCTGGGGTGCCCTGTCGGAGATCATCGTCTCAGGCATGCCATGTAATTTGAAAATCTGGGCCACAAACAATCTCGCTAAGTGATCCGGCTTGACTGTTTTCTTCAATGGAATGAAATGAGGCTGCTTGCTAAATCTGTCAATAACAGTCCAAAGACCATCGTGACCACTCTGTGTTCTCAAGAGATCAAAAATGAAATCCATTGCAATACTTTCCCAGGGGCGGGTGGGTATGGATAAAGGCTGTAACAATCCCTGTGCTTTATGCCTGTCAAACTTGACCTTCTGGCATACCAAGCAACTGCGTACAAAATCGTCCACTTCCTTCTTGAGTCTCGGGCAAAAGAAGTATCTCTCTACACCTTTCAAGGTGGTAACAATGCCACGGTGACACGTAAAAGGTCGACAGTGGCATTCGGTCATAACCTTTTCCCTCAATGGCTGTGTAACGCACAACATTGTTTTCCTCATCAAGTAGCCATCCCGAATGGAATATCCCGCTACTATCTCCCCATTCCGTATCCCAGTGAAAATATCTGCAAAATCTGTATCCGTGGCATACTGGTCGACCATAACCTCAAAGCTCCTATGATGTATCGCAGAAATAGCTAGAACCAATGGCTCCGAGACAAAGCATTCGCCACCAAATTCTTCTGTCCCTGCACGTGGACAATCTAGAAGTGAAACTGTGACAAGATGTTCGCCCACCGCATCTACTTTTCCGATAGCTGGTTCTGTGACAAGAAGTAGTGTAAACTCTGATGGTCTGTGTAGACAGTAAAATCCGCTCCGAGTAGGTAATGCCGCCACTGAGCAAGAGCATGGATAACTGCCAAAAGCTCTCTCTCATAAATCTGTGCTGTCAATTCTGGCATTGAGAACAATTGGCTCTTGTAGGCAATGACATGGCCTTCTTGCATTAAGACCGCACCCAGACTACGACCACAAGCATCCCAATATACTGCGAATGACTTCTGCAAATCCGGCAAAGTCAAAACTAATCCTGTAGTCAATTTCTCTTTCAATGTCTGATACCACTCTAACAGACTTGGACACTCCAAGTCAAGATTCTACCGTAACACGACAGGATTTTACTTCAAAACAGTTCACAATTCACAATTGATTTGACATGGCCCGGCGGAGTTTCGTGCCTAGAGATATTGGCCCCAAAAACTGGCACCCCTTTCGGTATTTCTTTTTGTATTAATCTGCAACTCAAAGTACAAGGGAATGGGAGGCTCTCACTCTCAGACTCTACGTCCAGATGCTCTACGAAGTGGGAGGCCTACCCACACTTATAAAAGTTTTCAAGGGATGCCAAAAGCAGCCCCAAAAGCTGTAAATCAAAAGCCTTGTAAAAATAAAGCAACTTTTCTCTCACAAGGCTTACTAAAATAAAGCAATGGTAAAAATAAACCTGCACGCTGCTTTTGCGTAGACTTTTCCGTACTTGTAGAATGCGGGCGTCCGTATACTCAGCCACGTCAACAATTCAACACCATTTCCGGGAGCTGGCCAAATCGGGTAGGGTATGTGTGTGTTGTTGGGTTAAAGGCCTAAATAACCCCTTTTTGTACATTTTTATACTTTGAACCTGGACACATTTTTTTAAAGTCACTTATAATAAAAGTGGGAAAACCCAAAACTCGCTTATTAAGTTTTCCCAAAAAATGTGAGCTCTCTCTCTCCTTGCTTCGATCTCTAGCGCTAGCTCTCTGCTGCTCTGTGCCTCCAGCTTCTTGCCCCAATCCTGCACTACATCGCGACACGCACCTACTGGTACCTTCTGCTTCGCGCTTGCAACTGGTATCAGAGCCCTAGGGTTTCAAAACAACCCTGTGCAGTCTGCTCGACAGCGAGTTAAATTTGCTTTCCCGCGTTCAAATTTCGCTTTTATCGCGAAGCCCCTTGTTTCTGGGGTCAAGAAGGTCACCAAAACTGCCAAAAGCCCAAAACAGGTTGTTTTTAGGTCAAAATAGATGATTTACAGGTTATTACGGGTCAAAACAACAATACGCAGGTGTACCAAAGTTGTGGGATCACATGTATTGATGTTTGTCATGAAAGTTGAGTAAAAAGATGAGTACACGCGCTTGAAATTGCACATTTCAGCTGAAATTTCAGATTTGGACAGTTTCATGTAAAGAAACTGTGGCTCTTTGTATGCAAAGTCTTGTGGTTGCTACTATTTGCTGAAATTTTCAGCCTTTTGCATCTCCTTAGTATACACACTTGTGGTTGAATTAAGATGGCTTCTTTCTCTTCCACATCTGACACTAAAAGTTTGATGGAAATCAAACGGTTCGATGGTCAAGGCTTCGATGTTTGGCAAGAATGCATGCAAGATATCCTTTTCTTAAAGGATTGTGAAGATACATTGGAGCAGAATAAGCCACCAGGTTTGTCTGACGAAGAGTGGACCAGGTTAAATAAGAAGGCTATGGCCTACATCAAAATGGCTATCAATGATGACATTTTGACAGACATCAAGCGTTTGGACTCTGCTTATGCAATATGGCAAAAGCTAAAGTCCAATTATGAAAACACCACGCCTGTGAACCAGGTGCATTTGATGCGAAAGTTAGTGAATATGCAGCTTGATGACTCGAAGTCAGCTTCTGAGCATTTGAGTGCTTTTAAAGGTGTGTTGAGTCAATTACAGGACAGTGGGGGCTTCAGCAATTCAATGATAAGCTGAAAGCTATTTTCTTGCTTATGACATTGCCAGATACTTGGGAAACTTTGGTTGATTCCTTAAGCAACAGTCCCACCCTAACTTATGACGGTGTGAGAGGGTCTATTCTCAATGAAGAGATTAGACGCAAGTCTAGTGGGGAAGGTGGCAGTTCTGCCTGCAATGCAAGAGGTAGAAATCAAAAGCGTGATGCGGACAACAGGACGCAAAATAGAAGTAAGAGCAAGACAAAAGATAAGGATGTCCCTTGTTATCAATGTGACACATAGGGTCACAGGAAACCTGATTGCAGGTATTTCAAGAAAGAACAGGAAAGGAAGAAGGAAACGCAAGAAAAGAAGAAGAAAGATGAGAAAAAAGGGGAAAAATCAACAGGTGATTCCTCCAGGGATGCTAAGAATGCAAATGTATCCTCTAGTGTGGTCATTGAGGAGCTGTCAGACGTTGACGAAATCTTGGTTACGGCTTCATGCCCCTCAGATTTGGTTGATAGCTAATGTAGAAGACATTCTTATCTCGAAGAAAGATGTCACGTGACACATCCAACCCTATGTGTCCGTGGACAAGCTACAGCATGATCAGGGTTCAGTTCAGTCAAGTCAGTCTAAAATTAGAAGTGATCTAGCACTTTTGTGAGTCTATTCGTAGACCGTGCATGCCCAGTCACTTAGTGTAGATGCATATCCTCTGGTTGCACACAACATGATCATCAGTATTCCCATCAGAATCCATTAGAATCAGTTAGAGGATTTTTTTCAGTACATTTAGCCTATTTTTGACATTTTTCACTTATTAATTTAAGAGCCTTCCCAACAAAAGTAGATAGGGCAAATTTGGTAAGTTAATATATAAACAAACCCAAGTTAGCACTCAATGGGAGAAGAGGCAGCAGGAGCACATGCTCAACAGACACCTTCTCAATAGAACCCCCCCAAGAGACCTAGCGTTTTTGGACCAGATCAGCCAGCGATTTGCACTTGCAGATTCCGGCAGCAGAACATCAGAGCAGCCTAGCGTTTTGCATTTGCAAGACAACCGGCATCAGAATTGCAGATTTTCAGCCCTAGCGTTTTGCAGATTCTCCGCGAGACGGAAAGTCAAGGACCATCAGCGTTTTCAGTTTTCAGCAGTTAGCACCCGCAGATCAAGTCCCGAACCTCGCAGATCTCACCTTCCCGCAGCAGTTCCTCACCGCACAGTCAGTTTCCACCAGGTTTACAGTTTCAGCCCGGAAAACGCAGATTTCAGCATCTGCGTTTTCAGCGCGTCGTCGTCGCATCGTTGTCATTGACATCGTCACCGACATAGAGTCAGAATTCAGCAGATAGAAGATTAGCAGATTTCAGTCCATAGCGTTTTTGGACAGCAGTAGAAAGATTGCAGATTTCAGCCCTTAGTCGACTTCGTCATCACCGTCGACATAGCCTAGACTTGCATCAGTCTCATGCATACCATTTGTACCAGATTGTGCAATCATTAGACCACTCTCGCCGGCGAGAGTGGGGCCTTCGGAGGAGGGTTTCACAACGTCTCTGGTGTCGTATCTCTCTTCTCTCTCTATCTCTCAATCTCATACACTTGCACGCACAGTGTCCATTCACTTTGTTTGTGATCATAGCATTCTCTCATTAAGAACGGAAGGCTCTCCCTTCCAATGAACGAAAAGGAACCTTGAGCACAGTTCGGAGCACTCATCTTGAGCAAAGCGCAACATTCATTCCGCTGCACCTAACATTGGCATCAGAGCTTTGGCAGGGTTCTGTATCACTCAAGGAAAGAACCACAAGAATCACAAGAATTTTTTTTGCTTGTTGAGGTCGCATGAACCCAAATTCGCTTGGGCGTGTCGATTCCTAATCGTGTTTTTTGAAGAGTGACAAGAATCCCAGGAAAGAAGGGCTTGTCCAGCCTCCCCTTGTGTCTCTTTTCTCTCATTGAGAGCGGACCGTGCACTTAGCGGCCGGCCAATCGACGTGAGGTGGAAAAAAGCAACCTTGGTGTGAGCGCAAGGCTGCCAAGGGGTGCGCCCACGGAAAGGAGTAGAACTCGGGTGAAGAGAAGATCCTTCTCAAACGCGGTTTGCAAGCGAAAGAAAACCTCAAGAACCTCAAGAACCTCAAGAACTTAAGAACCCAAGACCTGCAAGAACCCAAGTTCCTCGTGGACTTAAGAACCAAGACTCCCAAGAACCCAAGTTCCTCGTGAACTTAAGAACCCAAAACCACAAGAACCCACGACTTCAGTGGATGGTCATCACTCGAAGCGGAATGGATACTTCGCTTGGAGGTGATGAGCATGAGAGAGGCGAAGAAGAATTTTCCCCACCAGGAGGTTTTTCTGACCCTTCCTCATCTACGCCAAGAATTGTACTAACTCCTATGGAGGAGTTGGACCAGATGTTTATGGAAAGGAAGTTAGAACGCGAAGCAAGAAGAGCAGAAAGAAAAGCAGAAATGGAGCGCGAACACCAAGAAAGAACGGTAGCCATAGCGCGTGCACGCGAGCAAGCACGCTTGGAAGCCAAAGAACGACAAGCCAAATTGGATAGTGAGCGCGCAGAAAGACAAGCAGAGAACAAAGCAAGACAAGAACAGAGCGACCGACAAAACAAAGAGTTCTGGCGACTCTATTCTCAAGTTCAAGCACAGATGCAAGAGATTTGGGGATAGGAGACTCTCTCAGTCTCTTCTTCTCCAAAGCATGACACACAAGATTTGCATGATTCTGAGAAGCATGATGATTTGAATGATGATGATAAGCATGATGATTTGGATGACAATGACAAGCATGATGATTTGCATGATCAAGATGTGATTTCTCACGAGCATGATGAGTTGCATGAAGAAGATGTGATTGTTCACAAGGATGATGTGTTAGTTGATGCTTTTTCTAGCGAAGCTAACCTCGTTGCAAATTCGAGCAATCACGAAGAAGCGATCTTGGCTCTCGAGCCTAGGTCCAAAGAACCTTCACAGGAAGTATTATGTGTTCGCATGATTGATACGCACGCATTGTTCGAGTGTTTCATTCGTGATCGGTTCCTATATTTTAGTCAACGTCTTTATGTGATCCCTTTTCCTAGGCATGACATATTGTTCGCTGAGCACGTTTCACTCATGAATGAGCACGGATGTATGCGGATTGTTCATGAAAAGCTGAAAAGTATGCATTCAAGGAAGGCACGTGCCATGTCTCTTCCTTGGCATGACACATTCGTAAAAAGAGCACATGAAAGTATGAGCACCAAGCATGGGGATTTCCGTTGTGAATTGCCACAGTTGATTGCTCTAGATCAAAAGAGAAAGATTCGATCTCATTGTTTGCGTGTGCGTGGTGAACGGGTTAGCATTCCATCTCTTTGTTCATCTACATTGCATGCATAGTCTTTGAGGAAGACAAGATTTTTTCCAGTCACTTTACATGGAATAGGTATGTTCATGGTTTTGTGTTGGAAATGGTTTTAGAAAATTTTTTCCATAGAAATTCTTGAAGAAGAAGGAAGCAGGACTCTAGACGAAGTTGAAGCATTGAAGGAGCCACAAAAGACTTTGTGTCGCTTTCGGTGCGGCCCAATGAAGCAAGCATTGCAGACCTTTATGAAGTTCAAGTACCGCACAACCAACACATCAGAGTGGGCCGGCGAAGAGTCCCTTCCAGAATTCCGGATGCTATTGGCGATCTCCCTCGACGCCATATAGTTCGATACCAGTACCTCACTTTGAAAAGGAGGGGATGTCACGTGACACATCTAACCCTATGTGTCTGTGGACAAGCTACAGCATGATCAGGGTTCAGTTCAGTCAAGTCAGTCTAGAATTAGAAGTGATCTGGCACTTTTGTGAGTCTATTCGTAGACCGTGCATGCCCAGTCACTTAGTGTAGATGCATATCCTCTGGTTGCACACAACATGATCATCAGTATTCCCATCAGAATCCATTAGAATCAGTTAGGGGATTTTTTCAGTGCATTTCGCCTATTTTCCCTATTTTTGACATTTTTCACTTATTAATTTAAGCGACTTCCCAACAAAAGTAGGTAGGGCATATTGGGTAAGTTAATATATAAGCAAACCCAAGTTAGCACACAATGGGAGAAGAGGAAGCAAGAGCACATGCTCAATAGGCACCTTCTCAGCAGAACCCCCCCAAGAGACCTAGCGTTTTTGGACCAAATCAGCCAGCGATTTGCACTTGCAGATTCCGGCGACAACGGAACATTAGAGCAGCCTAGCGTTTTGCATTTGCAAGACAACCGGCATCAGAATTGCAGATTTTCAGCCCTAGCGTTTTGCAGATTCTCCGCAACAGAAAGTCAAGGACCACCAGCGGTTTCAGTTTTCAGCAATTAGCACCCGCAGATCAAGTCCCGAACCTCGCAAATCTCACCTTCCCGCAGCAGTTCCTCGCCGCACGGTCGGTTTCCGCTAGGTTTACAATTTCAGCCCAGAAAACGCAGATTTCAGCATCTGCGTTTTCAGCGCGTCGTCGTCGCATCGTTGTCATCAACATCGTCACCGACATAGAGTCAGAATTCAACAGATAGAAGATTAGCAGATTTCAGCCCATAGCGTTTCTGGACAGCATTAGAAAGATTGCAAATTTCAGCCCTTAGTCGACTTCGTTATCACCGTTATCATCGTCGACATAGCCTAGACTTGCATCAGTGTCATGCATACCATTTGTACCAGATTGTGCAATCATTAGACCACTCTCGCCGACGAGAATGGGGCCTTTGGAGGAGGGTTTTACAGCGTCTCTGGTGTCGTATCTCTCTTCTCTCTCTATCTCTCAGTCTCATACACTTGCACGCACAGTGTCCATTCACTTTGTTTGTGATCATAGCATTCTCTCATTAAGAACGGAAGGCTCTCCCTTCCAATGAACGAAAAGGAACCTTGAGCACAGTTCGGAGCACTCATCTTGAGCAAAGCGCAACATTCATTCCGTTGCACCTAACAAAAGATGTCATTGATGCATTGCTCAATGCTAATGATGGCCTATCCGAGTCATGGATAGTGGATTCTGGTGCTTCATTCCATGTGACTCCATCTTTGGAGTGTTTTGCTACATATGCTGCACGCAATTATGGCAAGGTGTACCTTGGTGATAATTTTGCTTGCAATATTGAGGGAATGGGTACTATGGATTTGGCTCTTAACAACGGTCAAGAGCTTGTGTTGAATGATGTCAGGTTTGTACCAGGCATTAAGAAAAGTTTGCTATCTGTTGGCCAGTTAGATGCACGTGGTTATACTACCATCTTTGCTGGGGGTTCATGGAAGTTGCTTAAGGGCTCTATGCTTGTTGCAAAAGGGTCTAAAAGAGGTACTTTGTACTATCTTCGATGCAAAGCTTTGCCTGGCAAGTTTCTTGCTATTGCTGAAGTTGCTTCACACACGAAATTGTGGCATAAGAGACTTGGCCATATGAGCCAAAAGGGTATTGATGTGCTTTCCTCTCTGAAGAGGGTTGATGTAAAAGGCAAAAACTTGGATTTTTGTAACGATTGTCTTTATGGAAAGCAAAAGAAATCTTCTTATTACTCTGGTGTCTCTCGCAAAGCTAATCCTCTTGATCTGATTCACTCCGATGCATACACTATGCATGCTAAGTCTTTTGGTGGTGCATTGTATTTTGTTACATTCATTGATGACTGTCATAAGACGGACACCACGTGCCAATAGAAAAGAACAGACTTTTAACACTTCAATAACAACTGAACTGAAAGAGAGAGACGACCTGCGGCACGGAGTGGCGGAATTCCACCCCAGAGTATTGGCTTCAAACCTTGGCGCCCCTTTTGATATTTCTTTATATTGCATCAACACAATACAATCCGGTACTCCAGACTCTGCACCTTCTCTAGGAAGCATGCCAGAGAATGAGCCCTAGCCTCATATTTAAAGGCCCTTGGCCTAAAAAGCAGTTACAGTAAAAAGCCTTTAAAACTCAAAAGCTTCTGGTCCAAAAGCAAAGCCAAAATGCTGCCAACGTAAATCACGGAAATCCGTACAGCCTGCCACGTCATCAGCCAACGCAAAACGCGAAAATTTGTACAGCCTGTCACGTCATCATGCCAGCGCAATTTTTGAAAATCTGCCACGTTGCCCTTAGGGTTAGGGTTTTTGCAGTTTTAGGGTTAGGTTTTCCAGAATTAGGGTTGGCAGGTTTTAGGATTAGGCTTTCTAGCATTAGGGTTTCAGCAGTTAAGGTTTCTAGCAAAAATTAGGGTTTTGCCACGTCAACAGTTTGTTACATCTCCCCTTCTTGAAATAGAGTAATCGTCCACGATTACAGCATATCTGCAAAACAACTCAAGTTAGCTCAAAAACAATTCTGAGTGACATTCCGAGGGACAATCAGCTTGCTCTTTTTATCAAGGAGTTAGCTTCTCCTTTCTGCTCTTTTGATCAAGGAGTTAGCTTCTCCTTTCGGTTGTTTTGATCAAGGAGTTAGCTTCTCCTTTCGTCCAGATTGGAACTCTTGATATTCCGACGTAGTAAAATTAGCCATCACACCCAGACCGCACTGATCTTCCACGGGTGTCGATGCACTAAAATTACATACCCAAGCAATCTCATCCAATTAGGAATATTGAGAAATTGGCACATCACAATGCAACACAAATGCTCACATATGCATGTTACAAGACATAGAAACATAAAGCTGCCGATGAACACTCCTCCCACATAACCTAACAAGGTCCGGGCCAGGAGATATGCAACGACTCCCTCATCACTCCTCTCGCATAACCTAAAAAGGTCAGGGCCTGGAGATATAGAGGCCTTTTACAACCAAACGCCCCCCAGACCGCAGCCTGCGTCCTTTGGAGGTGCTGAGAGTAACCACTGCTCAGACTTCTTAATACTCCTCCGCATAACCATCCAGGTCCGGGCCAGGAGTCACAGCATACAACCAAACGCTCCCCAGGCATCGGCCTGCGTCGTTCCGAGGTTCAAACAATACCAAAACAGTATTTCTCACTTCTCCACCCGGGAGTAAAATCACCAATCATTGAAACCAGTATCAAACCAGCGTCAAACAATTCAAATCGGCACCAAGACACGTTCAAAATAGATACCATCCATTTCAAACAAAGTTTCAAACAATACTCTCTCAAACAAAGTTCAAAAGTATCTAACTATAAAACAACTAGAGAGTTCATTCAGGATTTTGTTCGGACAACCGAACTTTGAGGACGACTGGCTTGCCCTTCTGCATCACGGTGATGGTTCGGTTCCGAACTTGGAGAGTCGCATCATTCTTGTCATGCCAAGGCATGCCTAATAGAACGTCACAATTGCCCAACTTCATGATGTGGAAATTAGCCTTTCCATGATAATCTTGAATAGTCACTGAAAGAGCACCAATGAGCGGTACTACTTTCTGAGTTTGCCCTGTGGCTAGCTCAGCTTCAATTTCTCTACCCTCTGCATCATAATCAAAGTGCATCTACTTTAAGAATTCTGGATGGATGAAGTTCTCTGTAGCTCCGAGGTCAAAGAAAATAAGGGCTTTGAAACCATTGACTTTGCCATATGCTCGGCACAATTCATTTGTACTCTCAAGGCATATGCCATAAATATCAGGAACTAGTCCAATAGCGGGTCCAGCTCTCTTAGAGGAGGTGGCGCTGGGGTTTTGTCGACCGTTGGTGCGGGCGTCAACTCCTTTGGTCTATCAGTGCGTTTGGGACAATTAGAATGATTATGCCCTATTTGAAAGCATCCAAAGCATCGGCCTTCTTGTAGTAAGGTGTCTCGTTGTTGAGGCGTCAAACGAGGCCTTTGCGGTTGATTTTCACGAGACTCGAGAATTTGTTCGTTGTTGCCGAGAGTTGTGGTTAGTGGCCGCAGATTCTTCTCTGGTAAACTCTAGCTTTCCCTTCATCAGTTTGTAGCCGACTGCGGCATGGTCCATAAGTTCTTGCATGGTAGAGACTTGCTTGGATAGACAATATTCCTGCAATGGTGATGGTAGTCCAATGGTGTATCGCTCACATTGGGCCTCCAAGGGAACAGATCTAAAGGACACCGGAAGGTACGTAGAGAGACCTTTGGTTATATTCGTCCATGGTTTCAGTGGCAAGCATTTTCAAGTTGCCCCACTCTGCCAAAATCCGCACTTCAAACATAGAAGTCATGTAACTACGTGCAAAAACTGTCTTGAAAGCTTGCCAGGTCCTTGGAGCATGCGGTTGTGTCGCGATTGAACTCCACCATTGCATAGCATTATCTTTAAGAAATCCCGCTCTTGAGAAATCTTTGATTCTTCTGTATGGTTCCCTGAAGCATAGATGTTGTCGAATTGCTATAGGAACTGCAATGCTTTCTTGCGATCTTTCACCCCGGAAAAAGTGAAAAATTTGACTGTTGTGCCACCATCTTTGAAATCTTTGGGTTGGTTTGACGCATATCCCGGGTATGGATAATAAGGGTATACATATGGGCTCCAACCATTCTAGCCTGGTGGCGGTGGTGGTGGCGGTGGGGGCAAAGGCGGTGGCAAAGGCGGTTGCACAGGATCAAGGTCAAATGGTTGCACCATATTCCTGAAGACTCCCCCAATTGGGACAGACCGCTGAGAAGGTTGCCGATTGGAAGCTCTCGTACTTTCTGGTGCCGGAGGAGGAGGTACCACCTGGGGCATCAGAGGGGGTAACATGTAGTTCAAAAAGTGTTGAAAACTTTGCAGCATCGAAAGATTTTGCTGAGGATGCCGCGAAAGAATGTCGTGAAGCTTGTTGAGCAGAAACTGCAAATATTCTGCTAAATCCATGAATTCCAAGTATTGGGTTCTTAATTGGCTTATGCCTTGTAAGACACTGCGATGAAGACGGGAGCACACCCGATGCGCGATGAAGTAAGGGTGGGAGTGGCTAATAAGTCCGGATTGGAGGACGAAGATACCTCAAATAAAATTCCAAAAGCTCTGTCTGCTCTTTTGTAGGACCGGTATGCTTTCAGAGCAGCACACGCCTGATGCTCTGATACCACTGTCACAAGACGGACACCACGTGCCAATAGAAAAGAACAGACTTTTAACACTTCAATAACAACTGAACTGAAAGAGAGAGACGACACGCAATACGGAGTGGCGGAATTCCGCCCTAGAGAGTATTGGTCCCAAACCTTGGCGCCCCTTTCGGTATTTCTTTATATTGCATCAACACAATACAAGCCGGTACTCCAGACTCTGCACCTTCTCCAGGAAGCATGCAAGAGAATGAGCCCTAGCCTCATATTTAAAGGCCCTTGGCCTAAAAAGCAGTTACAGTAAAAAGCCTTTAAAACTCAAAAGCTTCTTGTCCAAAAGCAAAGCCAAAAAGCTGCCAGCGTAAATCACGTAAATCCGTACAGCCTGCCACGTTATTGGCTAGCGCAAAACGTGAAAATCCGTACAACCTGCCACGTCATCATGCCAGCGCAATTTTCGGAAATCTACGAAACCCTTAGGGTTAGGGTTTCCAAAATTAGGGTTTGCAAGTTTTAGGGTTAGGGTTTCCATACTTAGGGTTTCAACAATTAGGGTTTTTGGCAAAAATTAGGGTTAGGGTTTCTGGCAGAAATTAGGGTTTTGCCACGTCAGTAGTTTGTTACAATGACTGTGCTAGGAAAGGATGGGTGCATTTGTTGAAAAGTAAAGAGAGACTTTTAATGCTTTTAAGAAGTTTCATGCTTTTGTTACTACGCAAAAGAGTACTAAGCTTAAATGTCTCAGATCTGATAATGGAGGAGAGTATGTATCTGCTGAATTTCAGCGTTTTTGTGATGAAAATGGGATTAAAAGGGAGTTGACAGCCCCTTATAATCCGTGTTCTAATGGTGCGGTTGAGAGATATAATCGTACTTTATGTGAGAGTGCATTGCATGTTGTCCACCGCTAATCTTTCCCAAGAGTTTTGGGGGGAGGCATTGAAAACTGCAGTTCATATTTGCAATCCCTCTCGTAATAGTACGCTGAAAAATGACATTCCATAAGAGGATTGGTCTGGCAAACCTGCCTCTTATGATCATTTGAGAGTATTTGGCTGCGAAGCTTTTGTTCATGTACGCAATGACTTGAAAACAAAGCTTGATATGAAGTCCATTAAAGGAGTCTTCCTAAGTTATGGGGAAGAAGGTGAAATGGGCTATAGAGTGTGGTTACCACAATTTAGAAAGGTAATACGCAGCCGAGATGTAGTGTTCAATGAGGCAAAATTGCTTAAGAATGCTACAAAATCAGATGCTGACAAGAAAACGGTAAGATTTCAGCCTTCCGTGCCACCCATTGATGTTGAGAAAGAGTCTCATGATGCCTTACTGCAAGCTGAAATTAATAATCAGCCGGTTAATCTTGAGCTAGAAGAGGTAGTACATGATTTTGATGCTCCTAATGAGGATCGACAGCCACCTGAATTGGCTGAAAATAAGTTGCCTTATGATGTAGAACCGTTGCTTGAGAATGTAGATCATTGGGTACCCAAGTCAACTCGTTTGAGAAAGCAACCGCAGATATTTAATCCCTCTTTGCATCATGTAATGTTGACAGATGAGGGTGAACCTGTTACTTATAAGGAGGCTAAGTCATGTGAGTCAAGCAGTAAGTGGGAGCTTGCAATGCAAGAGGAAATGAACTTCTTGTATACAAATGATACTTGGGACCTTGTGCCATTGCCTAAAGGGAAAGACTTTTCCTAACAAATGGGTATACAAGATTAAGATTGTGGATGTAAAACCCAAGTACAAGGCAAGATTGGTTGCAAAAGGATATGCACAGAAAGAAGGAATTGATTTTCAAGAAATCTTTTCTCCTGTTGTAGAGCTTACAACTTTACGTGTCCTTTTTGCTCTCGTTGCGGTGATTGATTTGGAATTGAATCAAATGATGTAAAGACAACGTTTTTTCATGGTGACATTGAAGAGGACATATACATGAAACAACCTGAAGGTTTTGTAGTTCCTACACGCAAGGAACTTGTATGCAAACTGAAAAGGGCTCTGTATGGTTTGAGACAATCATCACGGCAGTAGTATAAGAAGTTTGACACTTTTATGCTGTCTCAAGGCTTTAAACGCAGCCATGCAGGTCATTGTTTGTATACGAAAAGGGATGAAGAGGGTACTCCCATCATTCTTGTTCTCTATGTTGATGACATGCTGCTTGCCAGGAAACATAAGACTAGTCTTGATGCTCTGAAACCTAAGCTAAATTCAGCATTTGCTATGAAGGATTTGAGTGATGCAGAGCATATTTTGGGCATGCGTATTAAAAGAGATAGAAAGCTGAAATTGTTGTTTTTTTCTCAAGAAAGGTACATTGCAAAAGTACTTGACAGATTTAATATGGCTGATGCTAAGCCTCTTGGAGTACCTTTACCTCCATACACTAAGCTTAGCAAAGCAGATTGCCCAAAGGATGAGGTGGCATTGAAAGCAACAAAGGGAATCCCTTATGCATCAGCTTGTGGTTCTCTTATGTATGCTATGGTTGCCACTCGTCTCGACATTGCCTATGCAGTGGGAGTTGTTAGTCGATACATGTCGAATCCTGGCAAGGCGCATTGGGAAGCGGTCAAATGCATTCTGAAATATTTGGGAGGTACACAATCAAAGTGTATTTTTTATGGCAAAAGTGACTTAAAGTTGCAGAGATATTGTGATGCAGACATGGCAAGTGACATGGATACCAGGAAATCGACCAGTGGATATGTATTTGCCATTGTTGGTGGTCCAGTCTCTTGGTGTTCTAAGTTGCAAAAAATTGTGGCATGAGTACTACTGAGGCTGAATATATTTCAGCCACATAGGCTTCAAAGGAGGCCATTTGGTTGGGCAGACTTACAAAAGAACTTGGCATGCCTGCTCATACACCCGTGTTGGGTTGTGATAGCCAGAGTGCTGTCTATTTAGCCAAAAATGCCATGTTTCATGCGCGTACCAAACACATAGATGTGCGGTACCACTTCATACGTCAGGTATTGGAGGATGCTCTAGACACCTTGACTAAGATCCATACACAAGATAACCCTGCAGATCTTCTCACCAAGAGTCTTGCTAAGGCTCAGCATCAACATTACATACAGCTGGTGGGAGTTGGTTAACTTAAAGGCGTCATTTATGCCTTTAAGTGGGAGGTTGTTGGGTTAAAGGCCTAAATAACCCCTTTTTGTACATTTTTATACTTTGTCATGGACAACATTGAACCTGGACACATTTTTTTAAAGTCGCTTATAATAAAAGTGGAAAAACCCAAAACTCGCTTATTGAATTTTCCCCAAAGAACGTGAGCTCTCTCTCTCTCTCTCTCTCCCTGCTTCGATCTCTACCGCTAGTTCTGTATTGCTTAGTGCCTCCTGCTTCTTGTCCCAATCATGCACTACATCGAGATGCGCATCTACCGGTACCTTCTGCTTCGCGCTTTCATGTGTATCTGTTGGGCATGCCACGTCACTGGATTGTGACACCTTGGCTGCGTACATCACAGAGTTCCAAAGGTTGACTCTGGAGACAGAGACCCTTAGTCCCTCTGATAAACTTCAAAACTTTATCAACGCACTTGAACCCAACCTGAAGGACGATGTGCACAAATACAATCCTACCACTTTGGATGCTGCAATCGCCTATGTGGAGCGTCTTGGCAATAATCGGTGCCCTATACAGAATTTTTTCCTCTTGGTGATAGATCTTCAAGCAATGCTCGCTTTTCATAGCGTGATCGCAGAGAAAGCTATAGCCAAAGTCACCAGCACCAATCTCAGTTCAAACAGCAAGCCACAACGCCTTATTCAACTTCAAGGTTCTATTCTCAAGATCGACTTTGATCGTGGTAAAGGACATGATTTCTCTCAAGATCGACGTTCCACCACTTAGCAAGGCTCTTTGTCAAATGCATCTTCGACTTCAAAGAAGGAAGGATTATGTACACTTTGCGGTGGTGACCATCGATTGTATCAATGTCCAAAGAGACTAAATCCGTCTAATTTGAAAAGAAATTCCAACACGAAAACATCATCGAATGCTGAACAACCACCTTCTACTCAAGATAAAGGAAAATGTGTGGTCAATACAATTCGTGTCTCAAAGGATACGACTATTCTTATGAAGCATGCTCAGTGCAATTCTTCAGTTTTGGAGCCTCTCTCAGAGCAAGTTCTGAGCCTTCTTGGAACTCTCAATGCTTGCTCCAATATTTTGGTGGACAGCGAACGCTCAAATAATTTCGTCACCACTCAGATAGTTTGATAGCTTGGTTTGCCAACTCAAAAGACATCTAACTTATATGATGTGGAATTAGTAGATGGATCAATTTTAACTTGTGATGAGACAGTTCGATAGTCGTAGCTCGATATTAAAAACTATGCAAATCAATTGGATTTCCAAGTCATGCCTTTATCTTACTACGACATGATCCTTGGTCAGCATTGGTTATTTCAATACGATCCAGCTATTAGCTTTTGAGGACATACTATCAATTTGTTCAAAGATGGACGTGAACTAATTTTACACGGACTTTATCATGCGGAACGAATGATTCAAACCTCACATGTACTAGTCAAACGACATGATACAGAGTATTATGAAACGAATATGATTTTCGATGCAGATGTAGAAATTCTAATTGATGAATTTTTTAATTGATTAACTTCTCCTGAATCAATTGTAGAAGACAAAGATGATTTCAAGCAAGAAGTGGTACTTCATTCCCAGACAAAGATAAGGACATAGTTGCAGATTCTCAGTCAGAAGATGATTATGCTTTCTTTGATTCTTTGTTGGACGATGATATGCCGATTGCAAGTCATGAAGTGGCAGTTTCTAATAATGACTGAAGAATTTTGGGATTCATTATTGGACGATGATTACACTCTCAAGCCAAAATCCTCTCCAATAATTACTAAAGTTGAAGTTAACCCATCTAAAGAGTGCCTTGAGAAGATTTCCTCTTCACCAAATATTTTGCAGTTATTGGAAGATCTTAAACCAGAAATCTTACATCACGTGAAGGATTTTGACGATCAATCTCTTGTTGCAGTCAACCTGATTATGCCAGATTCCTCTAAAAAGTCTAATGCAATGACATGGGATTTAGCAGTCAAAGCAAAAAGGTTTTGCAAGAAGCCCGTATCCCTACCACGTGTCATTGACCAGGCGAGAGTCCGTCCAATGTAAACTCCAGCCAACTGTAACTAACTCCTGTCCTATGCCAATGACACTGGCATATTTGAAGGCCCCTGGCCTTGAGATGCAAAAGCTACACATGCTCCAAAAGCATCTATGCCAAAATCTCGGACGTCTGTACGCGCCTACATTAATAGCCTTCGCAATCTCCCAGGGTGTCCATATGGAATGCCATGTCAGCATCTCTATGCAATTTGAGTGTCCACGCTTTCTTTTAAAAGGGTTTTAGGTCCTAGGTCGTAGTCTTCAAGGGTTAGGTTTTAAAAACCCTAACCCTCTGGATATGCCATGTCACAAACTTGTGACATAGATATAGACATCCTAGACCTTCTTGCATCGGCCCAAGAGATACCTTGCCATAGGAGTTGTTAGTGCCAAGTTATCATTCGGTTGGATCTACATCAAAATGATCATCATGATTGCATGAGCAGCAAGATCTGGTTCTTGTATACCTCGACTATGCAATTTAGAAGCAAACGCTACTCTAACAAAGAAGCAGTACTTGAGAGGGTTGATTGGGACCCCATTGCAATCTCCATCTCTCTCTATGTCCCTAAAGATAACCTTAACCTCTCTCTCTCTCTTTTCTAATGACACATGGCACATTTTATGAGGCGCCCCTAGTGAATGTCATAGCGTTTTGGGCTGATCACTCTCTCCACACACCCCTTGAATTTTATTTTCCACTCTCAGGCGTCTCTCTCTCTCTCTCTCTCTCTCTCTCTCTCTCTCTCTCTCTCTCTCTCTCTGTGCGCACGCGTGCGCGTGTGAGTGTGTCAGGGGCAACAAAATTGAAATGGTAAAGATCTAGGTTTACACTTCCACAAATCTTTACTTCTTTCCCTACGTTAATGATTGCTTTAGCATGAATGATGGTTCCTCTTGAGTCTTACTTTGGCTGAAGAGAGGGAATGAGAGAGCGGTAGAGATATGGGGAGAGAGAGAGAGAGAGAGAGAGAGAGACTCGATGGGGTCTCAACCAATCCTCTCAAGGACCCCCCACACCATCGCCGATGTGGTATTTGCTTTTGATTGCATAAATGGAATGTACACACATGCAATACCTCAAGTGCAGACTCTATTGACTCGAATGGTGAATGTCGCCACGGTAACTCCTCAAGACGAGACACCTCAGGGGCTGATTTGATGCACCTTTAAATCCTTCTCAATGTGGGATTGTAAGGTGCAGCGGAAGTGAATGTTGAACTTTGCTTAAGATGAGTGCTCCGAATTGTGCTCAAGGGTTCCTTTTACTTACGGAAGGGAGAGCCTTCCGTTCCTTTAGTGAGAGAGTGCAAATGATCACAAACAAAGTGGCAAACACTGTGAGTGAAGGCGCTGAGACTGTGAGATAGAGAGAGAAGAATACGACACCAGAATGTTGTCAAACCCTCCTCCAAAGGCCCCACTCTCTATGGCGAGAGCGGTCTACTATTGATTGCACAAACTGGTGAACACTGTGAATGAAGGTGCTGAGACTGAGAGATGAAGAGAGACGAACATGACACTAGAATGTTGTCAAACCCTCCTCCGAAGGCCCCACTCTCTATGGCGAGAGCGGTCTACTTATGATTGAACAAATCTCTACAATGCTTGGACTTGCCAACGATGTTGACGACGATGAGACGAGCTGAAATCTGAAAATGGTAATGGCTGAAATCTGCAAATCTTTATCTGCTCAATTCTGACTCTATGTCGATGACGATGTCGATGACAACGATGTGACGACGACGCGCTGAAAACACAGATGCTGAAATCTGTGTTTTCCGGGCTGAATCTGCAAACTTCGCGGGATCTGACCGTGCAGCGAGGATCTGCGAGGTTCGGGACTTCTTCTGCGGTAACTGACTGCTGAAAACTGAAAACGCTGAGTCTAGGGTTTCGTCGCGAAGATCCGCAAAAATGCTAGGGCTGAAAATCTCCTGCTGTGGTGGAAATCTGCTAACTGCTATGGAATCTGCTAACGCTCGGGGATCTGCTGTCTTCTGTTGTCGCTGGAAATCTGCAAATGCAAAATCGCCAAGGCTGGTCTGTCTTGCTGAAAACACTAGGTTGTTGCTGAAGAAAAATGCCAGGTCTTCCTACTCCAAAAACGCTAGGTTGTTGTGGGGGGTTCTGCTGAGAAGGTGCCTGTTGAGCAAGTGCTCCTGCTGCCTCTTCTGCCAGAAAGTGCTAGCGCTAGGTTTCCATATATACAAACTTAGTAAATTTGCCCTACCTAGTTTCCAACAAAAGTCACTTATTATTAATGTCAAAAATAGGGAAAATAGGTCTATGCACTGTAAAAATGCTCCTGATGAGTTCTGATGGAAATTTGATGATCATGCTATGTGCAACCAAAGGATATGCATCTAATCTACGTGTTTGGACATGCATGGTTTGCTAACAGACTCACAAAAGTGCCAGATCACTTCCTATTCTAGATCGACTTAAACTGAACTGAACCATGGTCATGTTGTAGCTTGTCCACGGACACACGGGGTTGGATGTGTCACGTGACAGGAAGCTTGTGCCATATTGATGGCGCTTGAGACTTGAGGCTTGAGGCTTGAAACTCGAGAGAGGGATGGAGCTTGAAAGTTGAGAGGGATGGAGCTTGAGAGAGGGATGCGATGAAGGAATGGAGCTTGCGAGAAGGATGAAGCTTCAAGCTTGAGAGAGAGGGTGAGAGTGGCTTGAAGCTTCAAGTTTGAGAGGGAGGGTGAGACTCGAGAAAGTGGCTTCAAGCTTGATGCGGGAGAGTGAGGGCTATGAAAGTGTGAGGGGTGAGGGTTAGCAGTTACAGGAGGAAAGCCCCCCCCCCCCCCCCCCCCCCCCCCACACACACACACCTCTAGTGTGAACCACCCCAAAGCTCAAATGAAATGAGCGCTACCTACAACTGCCGCCAGTTTTTAAATTTCAAAATCTACCGCTGTTTTTCAAATTTGAAACTGTCGTTCCACTGTTACGTTCCCGAACCGGAATGCTATTCCGTTCCCGCGACCGTTTCGCGACTCGAGATGCTCGGAACGCCGTTATGGTACGTATACCCTCCGCTCCGCCCATTCCCTAGTACTGTGCAAGGAAGAGACATGGAATGTGAATTCCTTGAATGCAAACATTTCATCTTTTCATGAGTAATCCGCATACATCCGTGCTCATTCATGAGTGAATCGTGTTCATCGTACCATATGACATGCCTATAAAAAGGGATCACATAAGGACGGTGACTAAAATACAGAAAAGCATCACGAATGGAACACTCGAATAATGCATGCTGACTAATCATTCGAACACACAATACTTCCTGTGGGGGTTCTTTTGGACCTGGACTCGAGAGCCAAGATCGGTTCTTCGTGATTGATCGAATCTGCAATGAGGTTAGCTTCGCAGAAAAGCATCAACTAAACCATCATCCTTGTGAACAATCACATCATTATCCTACAAATCATCATGCTTGTGAATAATCACATCTTGATCATGCAAATCATCATGCTTATCATTATCATGCAACAAGGTTGTACCAGTCCGTACGTACGGATCCTTACCGTACAGTACGTACGTACTGATCGTACTGTACGGCATTTTTTTCAGAAATTTTTTTTTGGGTCAATTGGGCGTCCGGATGAGCATAGTGATTTTATTTTTGCAATTAGGGCTGCGAATATTTTCCGTACGTACGTAAAGTTGGGGCACCTATTCTGCGCGTGGCCGTTTTGAGAAATCTCTACAACACAGCAGCACTTGGTGTTTGTGCAAGTTCACAATAAGGTAGTTGAGCATCTTCTCTCTCTCTCTCTCTCTCTCTCTCTCGTCTTGTGCCACACACATACTGTGAGCACTCAGCAAAACTTAAGTCTTATATTAGCAGTTGATAATGTTAAATGTGTGTAGTAATCATTGATGTGTTTGCATGATATACATTTTCTAAATCTCTAATGAGAAATAGAAATTTTGTTAAATGTTCTCTCATTTACTTGTTTTTTACAAAGGTACGTATTTTTACGTACATAAAAAATTTATCCATACGGAATGACGTACAGTACGTCATTCCGTACGTAATGTACGGTACAGATACGTACCGTACATTACGTATGGTACCACCTTGTCATGCAAATCATGTGTGTCGTGCTTGGGAGAAGAAAAGACTGAGAAAGTCTCCTTCTCTTTAATCTTTTCAATCTTCGCCTGCACATTAGAAATGAGAACAACTTGCTCTCCACGAATGACAATGGGAGAGTCACTTTTGGCATTGAAAGTGAATGTATTTCAATGGGCGGGTTATGCTCACAAAACCATCGAATGCCCAAAAGCATATCACATCCTGAAAGAGAAGAGACTACAAATTTTCTGCGGAAGGACGCTTGTTGAACAATGAACAAAACTTCAAGGCACTCGTACGCGATGAGAGAGACCGGAAGAGAAGCCTGACACCTAGAAGGAGATGTCTTGCTAACCTCCAAGAGGGCTCTTTCGACAAGAGAGTCACTAATCAAATCATGCATACTGCTTGGGTCAAACAATATGACAAAACGCTGACTCTTCACATGACCATAACACTTCATGAGAGACTCATCGATGGGAGCATCATGAGAAACTTGGGTTACGCTCATTTATTGCATTGACAGAGGAAGTGGGTTCTGTGGGTTCTTTAGATTCATTAGAGTCTAAGATATGTTCTTTTTATATGACCCTTGATGTGACAATGAAAACAACGACCTTCCTTAGAATAAATGCTTTGCTCTTCTTCCCTAGCACACACCTTTCCTTGCACACACACTTCATTTTGGAAGGGGAAGAATTGGGTGAGTAAAATGACTCACCTTCCCTTTATTAAAAGTATAAGACCAATTTTAAAGTTAGTGGTCATGTTCAATGTGAACTTGGCCAAAAGTTAATAACCTTTAAACTATACACAAAACGGGGCCATTTGGGCCTTTAACCCAACAACCTCCCACTTAAAAGGTATAAATAGCACCTTTAAGCTACGTGACTCCCACCATCTCTATGCATAGATTGATGTTGTACTTTGGATAAGCACTTAGTGAGAGCATCTGCTGGATTTTGTGATGTATGGACCTTAACCAATGTAATAAGGCCATCCTCAAGCACTTCTCGTATGAAGTGATACCGCACATCAATATGCTTTGTGCGTGCATGAAACATGGCATTCTTTGCCAAGCATATGGCACTCTGGCTATCACAACCAAGCATAGGTGCCTTGTCTGGCAAACCAAACTCGCTGCATAGACGTGCTAACCAAATGGCTTCTTTGGAAGCCTCAGTGGCTAAAATATATTCAGCCTCTGTCGTAGACAATGCAACAATCTTTTGCAATCTAGAACATCATGAAACAGCACCTCCCGCAAGAGTAAACACATAGCCACTTGTGGAGTTCCGCGTATCCACATCACCAGGCATGTCAGAGTCACAAAATCCCTTCAACTCCAATGGTCCTTTACCATAGCAGAAGCATTTGTTTTTAGTCCCTTTCAAGTACCTCATAATGGACTTCACTGCATCCCAATGCAACCTGCCTGGATTAGCCATAAACCGGCTCACAACTCCCACTGCATGGGCTATGTCAGGCCTAGTAGCAACCATAGCATACATAAGTGAACCACAAGCTGAAGTGTAAGGCACACTTTGCATGTCATTGGCTTCTTCCTTTGACTTGGGACAATCATCCTTGGAGATTTTAACATATGGCTGTAATGGCACGCCAAAAGGCTTTGCTTCAGCCATGTTAAATCTATCCAACACCTTTTCAATGTACTTTTCTTGCGACAAATACAATAGGCGCTGGTCTCTTTGCCTTCTAACACGCACTCCAAGTATATGTTCGACTGTCCCAAGGTCTTTCATTGAAAATGCAGATTTCAGCTGCCCTTTAAGAGCATCAACAGTGCTTCTTTTCTTTGCAGCTATCAACATATCATCCACATAGAGCACAAGAATGATAGGGCTGCCATCCTCATCACGTTTGATATACAAACAATGGTCTGCATGGCTTCTTTTGTAACCATGTTTAAGCATGAAGCGATCAAACTTCTTGTACCATTGTCTACATGATTGTTTCAACCCATACAAGCTTCTATTGAGCATACATACCAAATGTTCCTTGCCAGGAATAACAAAACCCTCGGGTTGCTTCATGTAAAGCTCTTCTTCCACATCACCATGCAAGAAAGCGGTAAGTACATCCATTTGGTCCATTTCCAAATCAAGAGCAGCCACTATGGCAAACAATACACGCAAAGTGGTCATCTTCACAACAAGAGAGAACACTTCCTGAAAGTCTATGCCCTTGGTATGAACATATCCCTTTGCAACTAGCCTTGCCTTATACTTAGGTTTTGCATCAATTGTCTTGACTTTATACACCCATTTGTTAGGAATAGCCTTCCTTCCTTTGGGCAATTCCACCAAATCCCAAGTATGATTAGCGTGCAAAGCTTTAATCTCTTCTTGCATGGCAAGCTCCCACTTGTCACTGTGCTCACATGTCTTTGCCTCTTTATACGTAAGAGGCTCTCCCTCATCTGTCAACATAATGTAATGCAAAGAGGGATCATATATGCTCACAGGCCGTCTTTGACGAGTAGACCGCCTCACCCAATGCTCCACATTATCCGGCAATGGGTTTACATCAGGTGGCATGATAAAATCATCAACAATGGGCTGCGGTACATCATTTTCAGCACCATTTTCAGCATTGTTTCGTGGCTGCAAATGCCCTTCAGGAGCCTCAATTTGCTGCCCAACATCATCTGGCTCAAACACCACTGGATCATCTACATTTTCAGCCATATGTGGTGCATCCTGAGGGTCAAAAATAAGCCTAATAGGTGGCTGGTCATGCTGAAATTTGACCTTTTATGGTCATGCTTTGAGGCACAATTGTTTTGAAGCAGCCTTGCCTCATTAAAAACAACATCCCGGCTGCGTACAACCCTTTTGAGCTGAGGTAACCAAATCCTATAACCCATTTCGCCTTCTTCACCATATCCCATGAAAAGGCCTTTGATGGACTTGGCATCTAGTTTACTCCTCAACTCAAGTATAACATGCACAAAAGCCTCGCAACCAAAAATACGTAAGTGATCATACGAAGCAGGCTTGTCAGACCAAACCTCTTTAGGGATGTCACCTTTCAAAGACATGTGAGGGGATCGATTGCATATATGCACTGCAGTTTTCAAAGCTTCTCCCCAAAATCCATGAGAGAGATTAGCTGTGGACAGCATACATCTCACCCTTTCACAAAGTGTCCTATTGAATCTTTCAGCCACACCATTAGAAGAGGGGTTGTATGGCACAGTAAGCTCCCTCTTAATGCCCAAATTTTCACAAAATTTGTTAAATTCAGCACTTGTGAACTCCCCTCCATTGTCCATACGCAAGCATTTTAGCTTTCTACCTGTTTGGGTCGTCACAAATGCATGAAATTTCTTAAACGCAGCAAAGGCTTCATCCTTAGACTTAAGCAAATAAACCCAAATTTTCCTAGAATGATCATCAACAAAGGAGACAAAATAGTATGCACCTCCCATAGACTTAGTAGGCATGCTACATACATCAGAATGTACAAAATCAAGCACACAAGATTTACGAGAGACACCAGAGCAATAAGAACGCTTTACTTGCTTGCCATATTGACATTCATTACAAAAGTCAAGCTTTGCGCCTTTAGCATCAAGCTTGTTCAAAGTACAAAGCTTAGAAAGGCCCTTTTGGCTCATATGGCCAAGCCTCTTGTGCCACAACTCCATGTGAGAGTTAATTTCAGCCAATGCAATAAACTTCCCCAACACGGCTTTTCCATGCATGCAGTAAAGTGTCCCTTTCTTTGTGTCCTTTACAATCATCCTTGAGCCTTTAGTCATTTTCCATGATCCTCTCTCAAACAAGATGCTATAACCATGCATATCCATCTGACCAACAGAAAGCAGACTCTTCTTGATTCACGGCACATATCTAACATCATGCAAGATAAGCTCATTTGTGCCATCTATGGAGAGATACACAGTGCCAATACCCTCAATGGAACATGCATGATTGTTTCCGAGGTATACATGGCCATGCTTGCCTGCATCAAAAGTAGAGAAACACTCCTTGATAGGAGTCACATGAAATGAAGCACCGGAATCAACAATCCAAGTCTGGGATAATGCATCATTGACAGTCAACAAAGCATCAATAAGATCACTCTTGGTGATCTGCATGTCCCGTGAATGAACATTAAGAGAGGCATCAATGTCATAAGCATCATTATCTGACAAAGTACACAAGATGTCCTCTACATCTGACAGCTCCTCAATCACAACACTAAAAGCCACATTGGCCTTCTCTTTGTCCTTTGAGCTATCCTGTGCATCTGTTCTTGACTTCCTTCTTCTCTTTCATTTTGTCTCCGCCATTCTTTTTCCGTTCTAACTCGGCTTTATAGTATCTGCAATCAGGTTTCTTGTGACCTTTCCTGCCACATTGATAGCAAGTCACATCACCCTTGCCTTTGTTGGCATTTCCCCTTTCCTTACTCTTACTCTTACTCCTTTGTGCATAGACATTCTTCTTCTCTGTCCTGCCTCTAACCATGTTGGCAGAGCTGCCTCCCTCCTGATTTCCTCATTCAAGATAGAACCCCTAACACCGTCAAAGGTCAAATTGGGGTTATTGGACAATGAAACCACCAATGTTTCCCATGACTCAGGTAAGGTCATAAGCAAGAAGACAGCTTTCAGCTTATCATCAAAAGGAGGCAAGCATGAATCCTGTAACTGCGACAAAGTACCTGTGAACAACGACAAGTGCTCTGCAGCGCTCTTGGACTCATCTAGTTGCATGCCAACAAGTTTTCGCATCAAATGCACTTGGTTGACAGGTATTGTATTCTCATACATTTGCTTTAACTTCTCCCATACATCAAAAGCACTTGTGAGACCTTTCACATCAATGACTGTCTCATTGATCATGGCCATTTTAATGTATGTAACAGCCTTCCTGTTCAGGCTAGTCCATGCTTCATCCGTCATATTCTGTGGCTTCACCTGTTCAAGTGCCCCTTCACAATCCTTAAGAAATAGGATTCCCTGGATCCTGTCTTTCCAAAGATCGAAACCTGTTCCATCGAACCTCCTAATCTCGAAGAGATTCTTCACATCCAAAGAAGATGAGGCCATAGTTGCACGAATAAGAGGACTAATACGCTGAATTTTTGGGCAAAATGCACAAAAACCGGAGTATAGCCTCACAAAGGTGTGCACTACAGTTCCAAATGGTCACAGGAGCAATTTGGGGCAAAATAGGTCAATTTAGGCGCAAAAAAACAATTTCTGAAATTTATGCGCAAAAAATTTCAGCGAGCGAATTTGTGCTTAAAAACAACAATTTTAGTTGTTTTTAGCCTCACAGAACATACATAAGGCTAATGACAGCCTTTAGAAGCATGTATGAGCAAAAGCCCCAATTTGTAGCATCAAATTGCACGAAATTGAGCCACAAATGGTCATACATAGCCAAAACTTGTCAAACGTGCATAGATTGCATCAATTTGCACTTTCCCCAATGTAGTCGCATCATAAAAAACACTTGCAAAAACCTGCGTAAATCTGAAATTTGCTGAAAACACCTGTTTTGGGACCCGTTTTTCGGGTGTTTTCGGGTAACGGGGACCTAGCAAAGATGTTCCCACACCTTAATACATGATTTGCAAAACCTACCTGTAATTTGCTGATTTTGACCTAATTTCAACCTATTTTAGGTCAATTTGACTTACCGGGAGCTCTCTAGTGTCCGAGGACGAGTCCTTTGGCGATGAAATTGCAGAATCTTGCGTGAGAGTTGACCTCCTTGGCTGAAAATCAGAGTTTGCAGGTTTGGGAGCAAACCCTAATTGGGCTCTGATACCAGTTGATGAACGCGGAGCGGTGTGTGCAAGTGATAGAGCACACGAAGAAGTGCAGGGTGTGTACCTTGGAGAGGGGCGAGTGCAAGCAGAGAGGTGGGCGCTAGCAGAACGAAGAGGGAGAGAGAGAGGTAGCGCTAGATTTTGGAAGGGGAAGAATTGGGTGAGTAAAATGACTCACCTTCCCTTTATTAAAAGTATAGGACCAATTTTAAAGTTAGTGGCCAAGTTCAATGTGAACTTGGCCAAAGGTTAGTAACCTTTAAACTATATACAATAGGGGGTCATTTGGGCCTTTAACCCAACAATGTATTTTCATAAAATTCCTTGTTCTGCCTTTTCATCTAGAGTGAGCTTAGGTTTAGCAATTGTGTTAGCTTTACCCTTAGGTTCATTTGGAGAGTTCTTTTCTAATAGACTATTGGAAGATTGGTTTGAAGAGTTACCGTTCTTACTATTCTTACCGTTCTGAGGAGTTTGAGTGGTACTTGTAGAAGTCTTGTTTTCCTTAGGCTTTCCCTTGTTGTGCTTTATCTCCTGTGCAAGAGCAATCGCTACCGCCTTGTTGAGATCGATTGGGTCGAGGACTTCGACATCAAACCTAATATAGTCGTCCAACCCGAAAATGAAAGCCTCCTTGCGCTCATCATCTGATTTGCGTAATTGGATGCTACGATTATTCATTCTTGGTTGCATCAATTTAATGCTTATTTTGCGACAACTAAGAAGACAAGAAATAGCAAGTTTGACGGCAGCTTTGTACCTTGCCGGTGATGCCATTAATTGGTACCACGCATGGCAAGCACTTGACCGCGCACCTAGAGGAAGCCGAGGAAGGCACGCCCCTTTCCTTCAATTGGGCCGACTTCCAAGACAAGCTCAAGGCGCGGTTTATGCCACCACAGTACCTAGCACGGTTGACTTTCTGATCTAAAGCTATCAACTGTGGCAAATCACAACGGAAATGCCGATGCTTGAGGCTCAATCCTTCTTGTACTCTTTCGGATACTGTGTCATGCCAAGGAAGAGACATGGAATGTGAATTTTTTAAATGCAAACATTTCAACTTTTCAGGAGTAATCCGCATACATCCGTGCTCATTCATGAGGGAATCGTGTTCATCGTGCAATATGGCATGCCTGTGAAAAGAGATCACATAAGGACGATGCCTAAAATACAGGAAAGCATCACGAATGAAACACTTGACAATACGTGCTAACTAATCATACGAACACAAAATACTTCCTGTGGGGGTTCTTTGGACCTTGACTCGAGAGCCAAGGTCGGTTCTTCGTGATTGATCGAATCTGCAATGAGGTTAGCTTCACTAGTAAAAGTATCCACTAAACCATCATCCTTGTGAACAATCACATCTTTATCCTGCAAATCATCATGCTCGTGAATAATCACATCTTGATCATGCAAATCATCATGCAAATCATGTTATCGTGCTTTGGAAAAGAAGAGACTGAGACTCGAGAGAGTCTCCTCCTGATTCTTTTCAATCTGCACCTGCACATTAGAAAACAGTAGGACCAATTGTTGCATGTGTTGGTCTCGCTGTGCTTGTCGATCTTCGGCCGCCAAGCGCGCTTGCTCGCGCTCACGCTCTAGGGCTGCCATTCTTGCTTCGGCCGCCAAGCGCGCTTGCTCGTGCACACGCTCTATGGTTGTCATGCTCGCAATCCTGTTTTGCTTTTCTTTCGTAGCACTCACGAGCCAATTCTGCCTTTCTTGCTTCGCGTTCTAACTTCTTGTCCATCATCATCTTGTCGAAAACCTCCATAGGAGTTAGTACAATCCTTGGCGTAGATAGGGAAGGGGGAGGGTCGAAAAAACCTCCTGGTGGGAGAAAATTCTTCTTCGCCTCTTCCATGCTCGTCACCTCCATGCGAAGTATCCATTCCGCTTCGGGTGATGACCATACACTGAAGTCTTGGGTTTTTAAGTTAACAAGGAACTTGGGCTCTTGTGGTTCTTGGATTCTTGAGTTCTTGAGGTTCTTCTTTAGCTTGCAATCTGTGTCAGAGAAGGATCTTCTCTTACCTGAGCTCTTCTCTTTCCCGCCGGCGCACCCCTTGGCGGCCTTGCGCTCACACCAAGGTTGCTTTTTTCCACCTCAGGTCGTTTGGCAGGGCGCTAAGTGCACGGTCGGCTCTCAATGAGTGAAAAGAGAAACAAGGGGAGGTTGGACAAGCCCTTCTTTCTTGGGATTCCTGTCACTCTTCAAAAACACGATTAGGAATCGACACGCCCAAGAGGACTTGGGTTATACAGAACACTGCCAAAGCTCTGATACCACTTTAAGGTGCAGCGGAAGTGAATGTTGAACTTTGCTTAAGATGAGTGCTCAGAACTGTGCTTTTACTTACGCAAGGGAGAGCCTTCCGTTCCTTTAGTGAGAGAGTGCAAATGATCACAAACAAAGTGGCAAAAACACTGTGAGTGAAGGTGCTAAGACTGAGAGAGAGAGAGAGAGAGTGAAACAAACACAGAGAGAGGATCTCCCGACTACACAGACCGCCTACAGACAAGCGTCGGACGAACCACCCAACCATAGCCACCATCCGACACCTCCCCCGTACTGGGGCCAGCGTCCGAGGACATAGACGTGCACCTGTAAGACCGAGCGTCCCATACCAACCGGCCTCACCTCCTCGAGGTGACCTCGTGCACTCCTAGCCTCGCGGGCTAACCACTGGCACTCTGCCAGTAGAGGTCGATAACCGTAAATGAGGCCTTGGCCTCCCTTTTATAATAATGGCCGGCCACACTGGTCGTGTTCACACTACGTCTGCCCAGACAATGGACGCCCATCCCGACGGCATCTGGGTTAGATCCCCTCTCCTGTGAGTGAGACATAACATCCTTCCCCCCTTAAGAACCATTGATGTCCTCATCAATAAAGTGGGGATACTGAGCCTTCAAAGCTCTAACAGGTTCCCAAGTAGCAAACCTTTCAGATTGACCCTTCCATTTAATTAAGTACTCATCATAAGCCTTTTGACGTGAATGACAGGTACGATGATCTAAAACTGTTTCTGGTTCTCGAGGAATATACTCAGTTTGCATATCTTGCCATACATTTTCCTCGATAGGCACAATCACGTCGGCTTCGCCCAATTTCACTCTAAGGCGGCTGACATGAAACACTGGATGTACACTAACATCCGAAGGAAGAGCCAGTTTATAGCAACTTGGCCGATTTTCTTTGTGATCAAGAATGGACCACAATATCTAGCTGAAAGCTATTAATGCTTTCCTATTCGCCTAGTCTTGGAATCCTTGGGTATCTTCAGATAGACCCATTGTCCCACATCTAGAGTCCTTGGAGACCTCTTTTGATTAGCATGAGTAGTAACTCGGTCACGAGCCGTTCTTATACTATCCTTAGCCAATTTGAGCATTTCCTGCATGTCATACAGGGAATCACGATCTTGGCGTTCCTTGACTTTCTCTAAGCCAATAGCAATCGGGAATCTAGGCTCGAATCCATACATCAGCATGAATGGGCTAAATCCAGTAGCAGAATGCTTGCTACTATTATAGGCAACCTCTAACTATGTAAGATACCTTTCCCAGTCAAACTGCTTATGAGAGAGACAGGCTCTCAACATCTCCTCTAACGTTTGATTCATCCTCTCAGTTTGTCTGTCGGACTCACGATGGTCAGAAGACGACATACTCAACTTCGTCTGAAGATGAGTAAACACATCTCGCCAAAATCGGCCAGTGAACTTAGTATCTCGATCACTGACGATATCCTCTGGCAGACCATACAGCTTATAAAGCTGATCGACAAATAAAACCGCCAACTCATGGCTTTTTACTATCGACTTCGTTGGTATAAACTTCGCCATTTTTGTGAGTCTATCAACCACAACCCAAATAGTGTCATTGCCCCGACTAGTATTTGGCAAACCAACGATGAAGTCCATGGAAATACTCTGCCACTTGGCATCTGGGATTTCCAATGGATGTAGCAAGCCAGCTTTCCTAAGGCGCTCTGCCTTATTGACCTGACACTGAGCGCATCTCTTCACATAGCTCTCTATGTAAGAGCGCATTCTTGGCCAATAGAAATATCGCTTGGCCAAAGCCAAAGTTCTCTGGATGCCTGGGTGCCCAGCGCTAGGACTATCCTGGCATTCGCACAAAATTCTTTGTCGAACCTCATCGATTTCCGGCACGCAGACTTTATCATTTCTGAACAATAGTCCACCTCTAATGGATTATTGTCGTTGTCTCGTCTCTCCAGCACGACTCACTTGGGTCTCCGGACCACCCAAGCCTATATGCGAGTCATGCCCTGCTTCGACCTTGTTCCATATCTTGCTAAAATGGCCATCGGAATGACATAGCCCTCGGAGAGAGAGATAGAAATCCATCGAGATTTCAACCATAGACAAGGCATTAACCTCAGGAATCCTGTTGAGTGCATTGGCAACTCGATTGCTGGATCCTTTTCTATAACGGATCTCAAAGTCAAACTCTTGCATAAGCTCAACCCATCTAGCCTTCCGGCCTCTGAGATCACCCTGATCACAGATATAGCGCAAAGAGTGATGATCTGTCCATGCAACAAACGTAGAGCCATACAAGTAGTGCCGCACCAATAGCATAATCACTGGCATCCGTTTCAACCACACAACGGTATGCTAGGATCCACAATGTGTAATATTGGCGCAGTAGTCACCAAGTGCTTTAGTGTCCGAAAACTCTCGTCGAGACGCTCATTCCAGACAACAAGGAGATTACCTTTACGATGAGGACCTGAAGTCTTCGGCCCTTTCATCCCTCCTTTTAAAAGTTGCGTAAGTGGAGCAGCAACTTTAGAGTAATCCTTGATAAACTTGCGAAAGAATCCAATAAAGCCTAAAAAGGACTTTACTTGGCGTACATTCTTCAGAATGGGCCAATTTCGCACTTTATCCAACTTTTCAGGGTCGACGCGAATTTCGTCGCGAGTAATGATGTGACCCAAATACAAAAGCTCTTTCTTAAAGAATTCACACTTAGCGTAAAGCTTCTCAGTTCTCAGTACTTCGAGAACAGTGCATATATGCACTAGGTGCTGAGACAAACTTCGGCTGTAGATCAAGATATCATCGAGAAATACAACAACGAAGTTGCCTAAAAATGGTCTCAGCAGATCATTCATCATCTGCTGGAACGTAGCTGGAGCATTGGTCAAACCAAAAGGCAAGACCAAAAAGTCGTAGTGACCATAACGCGTATGGAAGCCTGTCTTAGGAATATCTTCCAGTTTGATCCGTATTTGATGATAGCTTGATCGCAGGTCTATCTTCGTAAAATACAACACTCCATGGAGCCGATCTATCAGATCGTCCATGCACGAGAGCGGATACTTATTCTTGACAATGAGCTTATTCAACCCCTTGTAATCCACGCAGAAGCGCATAGTGTTATCCTTCTTTCGAGAAAGGAACACTGGCGCTCCCCACGGGGACTTACTTGGTTGAACAAAACCCCTGTCGAGATAATCTTTCAGTTGTCGCTGAATCTCGTCCTCCTCGGTTTTACTAAACCAATAGAGTTGCTTTGAGAAGGGTTGGCTACCAGCCACTAACTTAATGCCATGATCTACTCCTCTCGAAGGCGGCAAGCCAGGAGGTAGATCATCAGGAAAAACATCCTCGAAATCAGTCATGATTCCTCGGATAAGGTTGGATTCATCGGAATCCCCAAGTTCAACAGAAGAACATGAAATATTTTTACCAAATTCAGTGACAGAAGTACCAAGCACTAATGAATCAAACCAAGCAGATAGTACACATTGATAAAAGTTTATTTCTTTATACATTTCCAAAGAAGTAACAACTGGTATTGCAAAATATTATTTACAGACTGCTGATTACAAAGCGACACAGATACATGAGGCATGTTCTACTTAACAAAAACAAGAGAGTGATGTACATAGTCTATATACAATGAGTCTTGTTTATCATAAAACCATGGAATTCCTAAAATAACATATGCTCTGTCTAGGCGCATGATGTGGAAATCCAGGTTCACTTTGTAATCAGCTAGCTCGAGCAACAAGTCTGGAACCATTCGATTCTATACATCCGTATCCACGCTACGAGCCATCTTCACGCGATACTCATGGTCACTGTCTCGCGTCCGCAGGCTAAGTTGCTACACCAATTTTGCATCCACAAAATTGTGTGAGCTTCCATTATCAAGGAGTACGGTCACGTCGTGACCATTGATCTTCCCGAGGAAACGGAGAAGATCGTGCTTATCAAACACTTTGGTGCTAAAAGTACAATTAATGCATGAACTGTGCGCTAAATGATGGATTTCAACTTGAACAACATCAGAGTTACCTGAGATCTCGTGAATCTGAACCGAAGGACGACCTTGCGGTTTCTGTGTCTTCTTCTTCTTGGGGCAATCCTTAATTTGGTGACCGGTCTGGCCACATCCGAAGCAAGCCCCCTTCTTCACTGCATCAACAACTGAAGCATTTCTGGCTTTCTCCTTTTCCTGAGAAGATCTCGGCGGTAATTTGGACTTATGCTGCAATCGGGGTCGCTTCCTCGAAGCACCCTCACCGGATTGATGGTCTGCAGTTCTTTTCTTCTCATAATTCGCTCCATTTATTAAATGGAACGTCCTGGTCTTTGCCACTGCATCCTCGACGTCAGTCGGGGCTTTATCCTTAATTAAGGCCCAACGATAGTCCTCATGCAATCCCAGCAGATACATGTGCACAGCGTGCATAGAATCCACCTTGCAGAAGGTAAGCGCCTCTTTGAAAGTTGTCGTATATTTATCAAAAGACACAGTTTTCATCGCAAGGCTCTGCAGTTTGGCATAAGCTTTCAAAGGGTCCATTTTAGCGAAATCCCTCTTGAATTTCACACAAAAATCAGCCCACGTCGTAGGCTTCTCTGTCATGTCGCGCCACCAGGTAAGCGCCTTACTACGCAGATAGAGAGGAATCGTCTAAATCCTCCGTTCATCATGCTCCCCATGGAGATCAAAGTATGTGGTCCACTGGTGCACCCAGTTATTTACAACCAGTTCCGTACACTCCTCTTTCCCTCAGAAATTTGTAGTTTTGTACAGAATTGTGGCAGTCGGACCACCCTGTGAACGCCTAAAAGCAGCAATCTGCATCCGCAATTGCTGGAGATGGGTTTCGCCCTCGGAAATACGTGCAGTTGTCGACTGAGCCATATTTCGAGAGTAGAGAGTCGGGAACTGAGCCCCTGCACGACCCCTTCGAGAGAGGTCAAGCAAAGGTTCGTCTGAACATTCGCGTTTTCTAGAGCGGTAACACGCTGGTCGAAACTCTGGAAAGTAGTTGTAATCTATGTGTAGAGAGCATGCATGAATGGAATTTGAATGTTACCTGGCGCGTCGTCACGCTGCACATCTAAGTTGGAGGAATCCATGGCAAAGTGCGTGAAAAACTGGAAATTTCACGCGAAACCGGGCCTTTTCTGCACTTTTCGATCGCGAAAAGTTGAAGTTCGAAGAGCTCCACGCGTCGACGTGAGCGTCTGAACGCGAGCAAGTGATGGCAGGAGCGCAGGAGCACGAGCAGGTGAGAGAGAAGTGGCAGGAGAGGAGCAGGGAGCTCAAAAAGTGAGGCTCTGTAAACTCTGCAACTCTGTAAGTGAGTTTTTTTTTTTTTAATAAACTCAGGTTTTAGACCATACTCTAAAAAACTTAAGAGTCCTTGCCCTTATAAAATAAAAGGGACCACTTAATAAGGGACCCAACAGATAGCGTTAAAAAAAAGAACTTCAACGCAGGGCTGAAAAAAAAATGAAGCGCCAATCTGCTGCGAGCGACTCGTGGAGGAAAAAAAACCATCGTGCACCCAACGTGGGTGCGTGTGTCCACCACGCTCATGAAGGCCAAATCGGAGCCAGCCCGTCATGCAGAAAAAAGCCATGCTGGCTTCCCTCGCGACCTCTTCCCTGCGCAGGCACTCATGCTGCAAACTCCAGAGAGAGGTACTTCTCTCTCTCTCTCTCTCTCTCTCTCTCTCTCTCTCTCTCTCTCTCTCTCTCTCTCTCTCTCTCTCTCTCTACACACCACACAGAAGAGGAGCAGAGAAAGATTAGAACTTTTATTCGCTAAATTTAGTCTAAAGTCAGCAAATTAATGAGAGGTTTACTGATTTTCATCGAAAAACCAGCAGAAGCAATAAAAATCCATTAATTCTCAACACTTTCACCTGCCAATTTGCTGATTTTCATTAAAAATCAGCAACCGAACACTATTTTCTTGCCTGCAAACATGCTTTCGAGAAGAAAAGTAAGTAATTCCACCAAATTAATCACTAAAAATTACCGAACTTGAGGTTCCCCGACTCGAACTAATCCATAGGTGTGCACACAGTCGCTCATGCAGCCAAGCCGGCTCTGATACCATGAAATAAACACGGAGAGAGGATCTCCAGGCTACACAGACCGCCTACAGATACGCGTCGAACGAACCGCCCGACCATAGCCACCATCTGGCAGTTCCCCCGTGCTGGGGCCAGCGTCCGAGGACGTAGGCGTGCACCTGTAAGACCGAGCGTCCCATACCACCCGGCCTCACCTCCTCGAGGTGACCTCGCGCACTCCTAGCCTCGCGGGCTAACCACTAGCACTCTGCCAGTGGGGGTCGATAACTATAAATGAGGCCTTGGCCTCCCTTTTATAATAATGGCCGGCCACACTGGCCGTGTTCACACTACGTCCACCCGGACACTGGACGCCCATCCTGACGGCATCTCGGCTAGATCCCCTCTCATGTGAGCGGGACATAACAGAGAGAGAAGAATACGACAGCAGAATGTTGTCAAACCCTCCTCCGAAGGCCCCACTCTCTATGGAGAGAGCGATATACTATTGATAGCACAAATCTCTACAATGCTTTGGACTTGCCGACGATGTCGACGGCGATGAGGACGACGACGAGACGGGCTGAATGTAAAAACACTAATGGCTGAAATCTGCAAATCTTTATCTGCTGAATTCTGACTCTATGTCGGTGACGACGGCTGTCACAAGACGGGCACCACGTGCCAATAAAAAAGAACAAACTGAACAACTTTAAGCACTTCAAATAACAACTGAAGAGAGAGAGAGAGAGAGAGAGAGAGAGAGAGAGAACACGCGACGCGGAGTGGCGGAATTCCACCCCAGAGAGTATTGGCCCCAAATTTTGGCGCCCCTTTCGGTATTTCTTTATATTGCATCAACACAGTACAAGCCGGTACTCGACTCTGCACCTTCTCCAGGAAGCATGCCTGAGAATAAGCCCTAACCTCATATTCAAAGGCCCTTGGCCTAAAAAGCAATTACAGTGAAAAGCCTTCAAAACTCAAAAGCTTCTCGTCCAAAAGCAAAGCCAAAAAGCTGCCAACGTAAATCACGGAAATCCGTACAACCTGCCACATCATCACCCAACGCAAAACGCAAAAATCTCCCTATTGCCCTTAGGGTTAGGGTTAGGGTTTTTGTAATTTTAAGGTTTCTGACAAAAATTAGGGTTTGCAAGTTTTAGGGTTAGGGTTTTCAGAATTAGGGTTTCAACAGTTAGGGTTTTTGGCAGAAATTAGGGTTAGGGTTTTTGCTCTTGGACAGCCACGTCATCACTTTGTGACAGTTAAGGCCCCTCGGCCACGTCTGTAAGTTGGCTCCATTCTTTAGGCTTTAACACGTCAGCAGTTTGTTACATCTCCCCTTCTTGAAAGAGAGTAATCGTCCACGATTACAACATATCTGCAAAACAACTCAAGTTAGCTCAAAAATTTCCGAGGGTCATTCCGAGGGACATCAGTTTGCTCTTTTTATTAAGCAGTTAGCTTCTCCTTTCTGCTCTTTTGATCAAGGAGTTAGCTTCTCCTTTCGACTGTTTTGATCAAAGAGTTAGCTTCTCCTTTCTGCTCTTTTGATCAAGGAGTTAGCTTCTCCTTTCGTCCAGATCGAAACTCTTGATATTCCGGCGTAGTAAAATTAGCCATCACACCCAGACCGTACTAATCTTCCACAGGTGTCTTGATGCACTAAAAAGTTACATACCCAGGCAATCTCGTCCAATTAGGAATATTCAGTAATTGGCACATCACAATGCAACACAAATGCTTACATATGCATGTTACAAAACATAGAAACGTGAAGTCGCCGATGATACTCCCCCCGCAAATAACCATCCAGGTCCGGGCCATGAGCTGTTCAACGACTCCCTCATCACTCCTCCCGCATAACCTAAAAAGGTCCGGGCCGGGAGATAGAGGCCTTTTACAACCAAACGCCCCCCAGACCGCAGCCTGCGTCGTTTGGAGGTGCTGAGAGTAACCACTGCTCAGACTTCTTAATACTCCTCCCGCATAACCATCCAGGTCCGGGCTGGGAGTCGCAACAACAATACTCCCCCCGTAAATAACCACAAGAGTCCGGGCCATGAGTAAAAAGAAAAAAACAACACTTTTCAATCATTCAATACTCCCCCCGCAAATAACCACAAGGGTCCGAGCCATGAGTATGAACAAGCATTCTCAACCATAATTTCTCACTTCTCCACCCAGGAGTAAAATCACCAATCATTGAAACCAGTTATCAAACCAGAGTCAAACAATTCAAATCGGCACCAAAATAGGTTCAAAACAGATACCATCCATTTCAAAAAATATCCAAACAAGATCAAACAGAACTCAAACTTAAAAAGCAATCTCGACATCAGTCGAGCTCGAAAAGTCGACTGACTTTCCATCCCATCCTGAAACCTGCATCAAAAATTAGGGCTAGGTTTCTTCCATAGGGTCGTGGCCGAGCACAGCATGGTCCATCAGCTCTTGAACAAACAGTGTTTTCGTTGGTGCGATGGTAGTCCCAAGATATATCAGTCACATCGGACCTCCAAGGTCATCAGCTCGTGAAGAGATATCTACTGAGAGATGTTGAGAAATTTCAAGTTATAAACTATTAGGGTTTCCATGGCAAGCATTTCACGATACCCCACTCTACCAGAAGTTGCACCTTGAAGGAAGATGTCAGAAACCATACAACTTCGGACAAAATTTTTCTTGAAAGCTTGCCAAGTCCTTGGAGTGTGCTGCTAGGTAGTTGTAGACATCAACATCTGCATGGCATTGCTTCTGAGAAAAACAGTAACTTGAAACAAATCGGGGATTCTTCTTTTGCAAGTGATCTTAATGGCTTATGCCCTGTAAGACATGAGCGGTGAAGACGGGAGCGCGCCTGATGCGTGATGAAGTAAGGGTGGGAGTGGCTAATAAGTTTGGGTTGAAGGACGAAGATATCTCAAATAAAATTCCATCAATAGCTTTGTCTGCTCTTTTGTAGAACCGGTATGCTTTCAGAAAAGCACACGCCTGATGCTCTCATACCACTGTCACAAGACAGGTACCACGTGCCAATAGAAAAGAACAGACTGAACAACTTTAAGCACTTCAAATAACAACTGAAGAGAGAGAGAGAGAGAGAGAGAGAGAGAGAGAGAGAACACGCGACGCGGAATGGCGGAATTCCACCCCAGAGAGTATTGGCCCCAAACCTTGGCACCCCTTTCGGTATTTCTTTATATTGCATCAACGCAAAACAAGCCGGTACTCGACTCTGCACCTTCTCCAGGAAGCATGCCTGAGAATGAGCCCTAACCTCATATTCAAAGACCCTTGGCCTAAAAAGCAATTACAGTGAAAAGCCTTCAAAACTCAAAAGCTTCTGGTCCAAAAGCAAAGCCGAAAAGCTGTCAACGTAAATCACGGAAATCCGTACAGCCTGTCACGTCATCACCCGGCGCAAAACACGAAAATCTCCCTGCTGACTGTCACAAAACGGGAGCGTACACGAGCACTTGAAAATCTGAAAATTAAAATACTTTGCAAATGTGAGAGAAGGGAGAAGATCGACACAGTATTGGGGACCAGAAGATGGGTTGGTCCCCCCCCTTTAAGAGTATTCTTTTATTCAGGGAGAATTCGTATACAAGCACGAGAACCCGAGGAAACCCCTCCGTTCTGTAATCTTAGACCCGAAGGTCGTGCTTTCTCGTAAAGGGCTTGGGCACAAGGCCGTTCCTCCCCGTAAGGGACTTAGGCGCGAAGCCGTACTTTCCCGTAAGGGACTTAGGCGTGAAGCCTTACTTCCCGTGAAGGGCCTTCCCGTAAGACAGGAGATTCCTGCAAAACAAACCACACAAACACGCGACAACAATTCGTATGGCGAATCCACAATAGATACCTGTCGCTCTTGCGCGGGAAAAGCGACTTCCATGCTTCGTAGTCTCGCGATCTCTTGCGGCAGAGTCTTCTCTTGCTGATGTTGGTACCTCCTGTGAGTGAGGGCATGTGGTGCTTTTATAGCTCCCTGGCCACAGCATGAATAACTGCTCGCGTAGAGATCACGGCCGTTTTTTTTTTTTTTTTTACCGTCACCCATCAAATGACACATCAGAGTTGTCCGTTCTTGATGGCAGTTCCAGTAGCTACAATCTTTTAACAGTTCTTAGTGCACACAATAAAATATCCTAAAAAAGAGATTAATCATTAAGTTCCTTGCAGAGCTTTGGTATACCACCAAGTACTTGCAATCCCCCTTGAGGTGTTTAGTCACATGCCTCACCTTCGACGCTTCTGAGAAATTGCCATTTGCAAAGGCAACTTCAAACTGTCGAACTAAAGCGGTAGCTTTCGGAACATCTTCTCTTCCGTCACAAGTATCAAACTTGACCGGAGTGTTCCTAGGTCTAGAGACCTCCTTCATATCCTTCCCGAAATGACGGGATTTCATGGCTATGGTTTTGGATTGATGTTTATGGATATTTTCTGAATTTTGAAGGATCTTGAGCATTCCGCTCCTTGGATTCTCTAGGTTCTTGAGCATCATGCTCTTGTCGCCTTCTCAGAGAATCCCAAGTCTTGTGTCGACTTCTTGCAGAGGAAAAAAAAAATTTCCAACTCTGCGAGCTTTTCCTACAGGACTTAGGTTTCCGCCTGCTTACTTCTCTCTTGGCTTGTCATGGCTTCTTCCCGTATCTTCCCAGAGTCGTCCTCCTTTACAGAGAAAGAGAGGAGACCATGCTCTGATACCACTGTCACAAAACGGGAGCGTACACGAGCACTTGAAAATCTGAAAATTAAAATACTTTGCAAATGTGAAAGAAGGGAGAAGATCGACACAGTATTGGGGACCAGAAGATGGGTTGGTCCCCCCCCCCCCGTTAAGAGTATTCTTTTATACAGGGAGAATTCGTATACAAGCACGAGAACCCGAGGAAACCCCTCCGTTCTGTAATCTTAGACCCGAAGGTCGTGCTTTCCCGTAAAGGGCTTGGGCACAAGGCCGTTCCTTCCCATAAGGGACTTAGGCGCGAAGCCGTACTTTCCCGTAAGGGACTTAGGCGTGAAGCCGTACTTCTCGTGAAGGGCCTTCCCGTAAGACAGGAGATTCCTGCAAAACAAACCACACAAACACGCGACAACAATTCGTATGGCGAATCCACAATAGATACCTGTCGCTCTTGCACGGGAAAAGCGACTTCCGTGCTTCGTAGTCTCGCGATCTCTTGCGGCAGAGTCTTCTCTTGCTGATGTTGGTACCTCCCGTGAGTGAGGGCATGTGGTGCTTTTATAGCTCCCTGGCCACGGCACGAATAACTGCTCGCGTAGAGATCGCGGCCGGGTTTTTTTTTTTGTGTTCTACCCGAAATAGGGAGAGAGAATTCGCTGGCTGGTTTTGTTGCTTTATCTTCTAAGTGGCTGCCCACTTATTAAGTGGGCGGCCGGCATATTTTAAAATTGGTCTAAACCTGCCCAAAAACTCAATAAAACCTTATAAGTTAAAACCAATGCATTTAACAACACTTCCCAGGCGTCCCTGGATGCAACCACATGCACGAATGCAATGCAAACATAGATTCCTCGCGGAAAAGCGTCTGCCTTCCCGCGATTGTTCCTGCTTTTCGTAAAAAGCTTCATTGAACCCATCTTTATTCTTGTGCTTGCGTTCTTACGCGTATTTTCTTACTCAGTTCGGATTTCCTCCTTAGCCTACGGGATGCCCCCTTACTGATGCGCCCGTCACCCATCATGTGATGCATCAGGGGCACTCGTAACCCGGCCCTTTCCACCGAACTTACGGAAACTCCTTCGCGATGTTTACTGTCACCCATCAAATGACACATCAGAGTTGTCCGTTCTTGATGGCAGTTCCTGTAGCTACAATCTTTTAACAGTTCTTAGTGCACACAATAAAATATCCTAAAAAAGAGATTAATCATTAAAAATAAGAAAATAGTCCAATTAGCAACATCCCTCTGGCTTCTAAACAGTTGACCTCAACTGTAGTGCTTAGACATATACCTCCAGTATCTCGGGATAAGCTGCTAATTCCTCCTGCGTCATCCATTGAACATCTAGATTCGAATAGTTCTTAAACTTAACCAAATACTTCCGTGTTATCTTTCCGGATTTGAGAGACCGCTCCTGATGACTTACTATCTGCTCCGGTTGGAGTATTTCTTCTGTTTCCTCAACCTCAGGAGGTTCCTCAGCACTAGGCTGGCTTGGAGGCGGTCCCACATACGGCCGGAGTAAACTGACATGGAAAGCATTATGGATCTTCCAATTAGGCGGTAGCGCTAATCGGAACGTGACATCATTTACTCGCTCAGTGATCTTAAACGGCCCATAATAACGGGTAGAAAGTTTTACCACCTTCCCCTTATGAGACGCTTGTTTCTTAAGTCTTGCCTTCTCAAACTTGAGTAAGACTAACTGTCCGACTGTTAAGTCTAGATTCCTTTTGTGCTTGCTTTTCCTTGTGCACAATTCTAACACAGTTCGGAATTTCCTCCCGACTATGGATATTCCCTTTCCGATGCACCCGTCACCCACCTTGTGACGCATCAGGAATACCCATCACCTAGTCCTTTCCTACCGAACTTACGGTACAATCTCCTTCACGATGCTCTATGTCACCCATCCTATGACGCATCAGAGATGTCCGTTCCCGGATGGTCGCATACTTCTTTCCGATGCTCCCTGTCACCCATCCGATGTGACGCATCAGAAGTACCCGTTCCTGGTGGCCTTAAAGATATTCCCGTTCTCAGTGCTTCCGTCATTACTTTGAACGACGCACTAGGAATACTCTGTACTCGGATGTCTCCAGTGAGAAAAACCCTCACTTAAAATTCCAATAATTCATTTAGAATTATTTTTCCTGTTGTTCCAAGCGACAAAACCCTCTCACTTATAAATCCAATAATTCATTTAGAATTATTTTCTTGTCAAATAAAGCCAGTTTAGCAACATCCCTCTCACTTATAAACAGTTGTCCTCAACTGTAGAGGTCCAACTGAACTGCCGGGGAGAAACCGGAAAGATTCCAAATCTTGCTCAATGGTGAGTTGAGCTAGTTCTTTCTCAAAAGAGAACTTTAAAATTAATTTAAACAGAAATTCAATAATTCAATAATTCAATACTTACCTTACCGGTTCATGTCCTTCCTCTAGTACCTCTAGGATATCCTTCACCGATTATCAAACTTACGAGCCATGTAAGAACTCGTCATTCGCTTCTTTCCAACAGATCGGAAGTTTCCTCATTCCAGAATCCGTTAACTCAATTCCACCTTCTCAATCCGAAAAGAATAATCCTCCTAGAAATCAATCTAGGTATCTGTCTTTGCGCATAATCCTGCGCTGTTAGTCTAGAGGGTATTAAACCTCTGGTGTCCTCCCACATAGGGAATGCTCAAGTCATAGAGCATTAAGCTCGATGTCTTTCTTTCACAATTTGCGATCACCTTAAAGAAGATTCTTGTTTCGGGCCGACGCTCAACGTAGGCGAATGGTTCCAATCCGAAGATTCCTTGTGCACGGCGGCACTTCCTTCCAATCTTTTCCTCCTGTAAGTTATTACCACTAGCAGTTTTCTCGAGACGCCTATTAGCGTCTCTTCCTTGCAGAGGCCATCCTTGCAAGCATCTAGGATTCCTTGCAAAATTCTTAGGCAGATTAAATTCTAGCCATACCATTCTGTGAACATAAGTTCAAACTTGGCCCACTTAAGGGTGAACCCGCTTTGGATCTCAAGGATGTTCTCCCATATGTGGTTAAGGTAATTCTTACCATTTTAAAATGGTTGGCAAATTTTACTCTTACGAACATAATAGTTCGAATTTATTCCAGCAGCGTGTAAATGCTACTTGACCTGCTCATGGAGAAACATATACCGCAACCAAAAGTTGCTACTGTAATAATAAAAGCACATAGCGTACTCAATAATCAACGACCATCAGAAAACCTCTTCTCCGTAGAGAAACTCAAATTCCTTCTACCGAACACATCTCAAATAGAGATTCTCGTGTCGGAGTATCCTTGCGCACAAAAAGGCGCTCAAGAGAGTATAACAAACTCTCGTCCAGTTCCTTGGCATAGGTCTGCATCTTCGTGTGTTATCCATGTACTCAAAAGTGTACATAATTCTTAAGCTGTGTTGAAGTTTCGGTGAACCTGGGAAATTACCTTCCCTTCGTAAAATCCTTCGAGCGAAGAAGCTCAACTTGATGATCACTTGGCTCGATCTTAGAGCAAAACCTGCTCATCAAATAATCTAGGATTTTAATCCTTGGATTCCTCAAGCACAGGCCGTAGTCGTCGCTTGTTCCTTCCCTCATAAAGAGAGTGTTCATTCACTTGTGCAAAAAGCACTACCATATTACCAGGTAGGGGTGTTGGTTCATAAGGTACTCAAGCTTAATGAAAGCTTTTCTTTGTTGGAAAGCTCAGAATGGTTCCTTCATAATTGCCTACCCACAGTAGCAGGTAATCTGTTCGAGAATTACCGGATACCAGATCAATTATGGACCTTCCGGATGGTTAAACAAAGTAGTTCATCGTATAAAACAATGTTCTGACTCAACCATACTCTCATAAGCACTCAAGAGTGATCAGTCTTGGCTAAACTTATGCAATCCTCGTGCGAAAAAGAAAACGCACTTTGTAACTTCCTCAAAGACGTAACTTTGATCAGACTTGCCCTCTAACTTGAAGTTTGAGGGTCTCCTATTCAAAAAACTCAGGAGTTAGATTGAATTCCCTTACTCCAAACTTTCTCCGGATAGCAACGTATCCTTCGAGGAGAGGTAACAAAAATTCGTTGTTTCTAGGTTCAATGGTTCTCGTCCCACTACGGGGATTGTATTCTATGTACATCAAGGTGTACACTTTCAGCTTTTATTGTTGACTCCACCATCTGCTGCAAAGTATCTTGCAAATGGGTTTACAAATTCGGGCAAAAGTCCTTCGTTAAATTTGTTCATCTTTCCTTCCTCAAAGAGGATCAAGAATGGAGCTACCTTGGCAAGAGTGAACCACTACTTGCTTTGACTCACTCGTGTTCCTATTGGGCAAACCGATCCCAATCTTCTTGGATGCCTTCTTCAAAGCATAGAGGAAAAAAATTTGTCAAAAAATTCAGCCTTGAATTGAATCCAAGTCTTGTTGTAAGTTCCTTGCAGAGCTTTGGTATACCACCAAGTACTTGCAATCCCCCTTGAGGTGTTTAGTCACATGCCTCACCTTCGACGCTTCTGAGAAATTGCCATTTGCAAAGGAAACTTCAAACTGTCGAATTAAAGCGGTAGCTTTCGGAACATCTTCTCTTCCGTCACAAGTATCAAACTTGACCGGAGTGTTCCTAGGTCTAGAGACCTCGTTCATATCCTTCCCGAAATGACGGGATTTCATGGCTATGGTTTTGGATTGATGTTTATGGATATTTTCTGAATTTTAAAGGATCTTGAGCATTCCGCTCCTTGGATTCTCTAGGTTCTTGAGCATCATGCTCTTGTCGCCTTCTCAGAGAATCCCAAGTCTTGTGTCGACTTCTTGCAGAGGAAAAGAAAAATTTCCAACTCTGCGAGCTTTTCCTACAGGACTTAGGTTTCCGCCTGCTTACTTCTCTCTTGGCTTGTCATGGCTTCTTCCCGTATCTTCCCAGAGTCGTCCTCCTTTACAGAGAAAGAGAGGAGACCATGCTCTGATACCACTGTCACAAAACGGGAACGTACACGAGCACTTGAAAATCTGAAAATTAAAATACTTTGCAAATGTGAAAGAAGGGAGAAGATCGACACAGTATTGGGGACCAGAAGATGGGTTGGTCCCCCCCCCCCCCCCGTTAAGAGTATTCTTTTATTCAGGGAGAATTCGTATACAAGCACGAGAACCCGAGGAAACCCCTCCGTTCTGTAATCTTAGACCCGAAGGTCGTGCTTTCCCGTAAAGGGCTTGGGCACAAGGCCGTTCCTTCCCATAAGGGACTTAGGCGCGAAGCCGTACTTTCCCGTAAGGGACTTAGGCGTGAAGCCGTACTTCTCGTGAAGGGCCTTCCCGTAAGACAGGAGATTCCTGCAAAACAAACCACACAAACACGCGACAACAATTCGTATGGCGAATCCACAATAGATACCTGTCGCTCTTGCACGGGAAAAGCGACTTCCGTGCTTCGTAGTCTCGCGATCTCTTGCGGCAGAGTCTTCTCTTGCTGATGTTGGTACCTCCCGTGAGTGAGGGCATGTGGTGCTTTTATAGCTCCCTGGCCACAGCACGAATAACTGCTCGCGTAGAGATCGCGGCCGGGTTTTTTTTTTTTTGTGTTCTACCCGAAATAGGGAGAGAGAATTCGCTGGCTGGTTTTGTTGCTTTATCTTCTAAGTGGCTGCCCACTTATTAAGTGGGCGGCCGGCATATTTTAAAATTGGTCTAAACCTGCCCAAAAACTCAATAAAACCTTATAAGTTAAAACCAATGCATTTAACAACACTTCCCAGGCGTCCCTGGATGCAACCACATGCACGAATGCAATGCAAACATAGATTCCTCGCGGAAAAGCGTCTGCCTTCCCGCGATTGTTCCTGCTTTTCGTAAAAAGCTTCATTGAACCCATCTTTATTCTTGTGCTTGCGTTCTTACGCGTATTTTCTTACTCAGTTCGGATTTCCTCCTTAGCCTACGGGATGCCCCCTTACTGATGCGCCCGTCACCCATCATGTGATGCATCAGGGGCACTCGTAACCCGGCCCTTTCCACCGAACTTACGGAAACTCCTTCGCGATGTTTACTGTCACCCATCAAATGACACATCAGAGTTGTCCGTTCTTGATGGCAGTTCCTGTAGCTACAATCTTTTAACAGTTCTTAGTGCACACAATAAAATATCCTAAAAAAGAGATTAATCATTAAAAATAAGAAAATAGTCCAATTAGCAACATCCCTCTGGCTTCTAAACAGTTGACCTCAACTGTAGTGCTTAGACATATACCTCCAGTATCTCGGGATAAGCTGCTAATTCCTCCTGCGTCATCCATTGAACATCTAGATTCGAATAGTTCTTAAACTTAACCAAATACTTCCGTGTTATCTTTCCGGATTTGAGAGACCGCTCCTGATGACTTACTATCTGCTCCGGTTGGAGTATTTCTTCCGTTTCCTCAACCTCAGGAGGTTCCTCAGCACTAGGCTGGCTTGGAGGCGGTCCCACATACGGCCGGAGTAAACTGACATGGAAAGCATTATGGATCTTCCAATTAGGCGGTAGCGCTAATCGGAACGTGACATCATTTACTCGCTCAGTGATCTTAAACGGCCCATAATAACGGGTAGAAAGTTTTACCACCTTCCCCTTATGAGACGCTTGTTTCTTAAGTCTTGCCTTCTCAAACTTGAGTAAGACTAACTGTCCGACTGTTAAGTCTAGATTCCTTTTGTGCTTGCTTTTCCTTGTGCACAATTCTAACACAGTTCGGAATTTCCTCCCGACTATGGATATTCCCTTTCCGATGCACCCGTCACCCACCTTGTGACGCATCAGGAATACCCATCACCTAGTCCTTTCCTACCGAACTTACGGTACAATCTCCTTCACGATGCTCTATGTCACCCATCCTATGACGCATCAGAGATGTCCGTTCCCGGATGGTCGCATACTTCTTTCCGATGCTCCCTGTCACCCATCCGATGTGACGCATCAGAAGTACCCGTTCCTGGTGGCCTTAAAGATATTCCCGTTCTCAGTGCTTCCGTCATTACTTTGAACGACGCACTAGGAATACTCTGTACTCGGATGTCTCCAGTGAGAAAAACCCTCACTTAAAATTCCAATAATTCATTTAGAATTATTTTTCCTGTTGTTCCAAGCGACAAAACCCTCTCACTTATAAATCCAATAATTCATTTAGAATTATTTTCTTGTCAAATAAAGCCAGTTTAGCAACATCCCTCTCACTTATAAACAGTTGTCCTCAACTGTAGAGGTCCAACTGAACTGCCGGGGAGAAACCGGAAAGATTCCAAATCTTGCTCAATGGTGAGTTGAGCTAGTTCTTTCTCAAAAGAGAACTTTAAAATTAATTTAAACAGAAATTCAATAATTCAATAATTCAATACTTACCTTACCGGTTCATGTCCTTCCTCTAGTACCTCTAGGATATCCTTCACCGATTATCAAACTTACGAGCCATGTAAGAACTCGTCATTCGCTTCTTTCCAACAGATCGGAAGTTTCCTCATTCCAGAATCCGTTAACTCAATTCCACCTTCTCAATCCGAAAAGAATAATCCTCCTAGAAATCAATCTAGGTATCTGTCTTTGCGCATAATCCTGCGCTGTTAGTCTAGAGGGTATTAAACCTCTGGTGTCCTCCCACATAGGGAATGCTCAAGTCATAGAGCATTAAGCTCGATGTCTTTCTTTCACAATTTGCGATCACCTTAAAGAAGATTCTTGTTTCGGGCCGACGCTCAACGTAGGCGAATGGTTCCAATCCGAAGATTCCTTGTGCACGGCGGCACTTCCTTCCAATCTTTTCCTCCTGTAAGTTATTACCACTAGCAGTGTTCTCGTGACGCCTATTAGCGTCTCTTCCTTGCAGAGGCCATCCTTGCAAGCATCTAGGATTCCTTGCAAAATTCTTAGGCAGATTAAATTCTAGCCATACCATTCTGTGAACATAAGTTCAAACTTGGCCCACTTAAGGGTGAACCCGCTTTGGATCTCAAGGATGTTCTCCCATATGTGGTTAAGGTAATTCTTACCATTTTAAAATGGTTGGCAAATTTTACTCTTACGAACATAATAGTTCGAATTTATTCCAGCAGCGTGTAAATGCTACTTGACCTGCTCATGGAGAAACATATACCGCAACCAAAAGTTGCTACTGTAATAATAAAAGCACATAGCGTACTCAATAATCAACGACCATCAGAAAACCTCTTCTCCGTAGAGAAACTCAAATTCCTTCTACCGAACACATCTCAAATAGAGATTCTCGTGTCGGAGTATCCTTGCGCACAAAAAGGCGCTCAAGAGAGTATAACAAACTCTCGTCCAGTTCCTTGGCATAGGTCTGCATCTTCGTGTGTTATCCATGTACTCAAAAGTGTACATAATTCTTAAGCTGTGTTGAAGTTTCGGTGAACCTGGGAAATTACCTTCCCTTCGTAAAATCCTTAGAGCGAAGAAGCTCAACTTGATGATCACTTGGCTCGATCTTAGAGCAAAACCTGCTCATCAAATAATCTAGGATTTTAATCCTTGGATTCCTCAAGCACAGGCCGTAGTCGTCGCTTGTTCCTTCCCTCATAAAGAGAGTGTTCATTCACTTGTGCAAAAAGCACTACCATATTACCAGGTAGGGGTGTTGGTTCATAAGGTACTCAAGCTTTCATTCATCAAATAATCTAGGATTTTAATCCTTGGATTCCTCAAGCACAGGCCGTAGTCGTCGCTTGTTCCTTCCCTCATAAAGAGAGTGTTCATTCACTTGTGCAAAAAGCACTACCATATTAATGAAAGCTTTTCTTTGTTGGAAAGCTCAGAATGGTTCCTTCATAATTGCCTACCCACAGTAGCAGGTAATCTGTTCGAGAATTACCGGATACCAGATCAATTATGGACCTTCCGGATGGTTAAACAAAGTAGTTCATCGTATAAAACAATGTTCTGACTCAACCCTACTCTCATAAGCACTCAAGAGTGATCAGTCTTGGCTAGACTTATGCAATCCTCGTGCGAAAAAGAAAACGCACTTTGTAACTTCCTCAAAGACGTAACTTTGATCAGACTTGCCCTCTAACTTGAAGTTTGAGGGTCTCCTATTCAAAAAACTCAGGAGTTAGATTGAATTCCCTTACTCCAAACTTTCTCCGGATAGCAACGTATCCTTTGAGGAGAGGTAACAAAAATTCGTTGTTTCTAGGTTCAATGGTTCTCGTCCCACTGCGGGGATTCTATTCTATGTACATCAAGGTGTACACTTTCAGCTTTTATTGTTGACTCCACCATCTGCTGCAAAGTATCTTGCAAATGGGTTTACAAATTCGGGCAAAAGTCCTTCGTTAAATTTGTTCATCTTTCCTTCCTCAAAGAGGATCAAGAATGGAGCTACCTTGGCAAGAGTGAACCACTACTTGCTTTGACTCACTCGTGTTCCTATTGGGCAAACCGATCCCAATCTTCTTGGATGCCTTCTTCAAAGCATAGAGGAAAAAAATTTGTCAAAAAATTCAGCCTTGAATTGAATCCAAGTCTTGTTGTAAGTTCCTTGCAGAGCTTTGGTATACCACCAAGTACTTGCAATCCCCTTGAGGTGTTTAGTCACATGCCTCACCTTCGACGCTTCTGAGAAATTGCCATTTGCAAAGGAAACTTCAAACTGTCGAATTAAAGCGGTAGCTTTCGGAACATCTTCTCTTCCGTCACAAGTATCAAACTTGACCGGAATGTTCCTAGGTCTAGAGACCTCCTTCATATCCTTCCCGAAATGACGGGATTTCATGGCTATGGTTTTGGATTGATGTTTATGGATATTTTCTGAATTTTGAAGGATCTTGAGCATTCCGCTCCTTGGATTCTCTAGGTTCTTGAGCATCATGCTCTTGTCGCCTTCTCAGAGAATCCCAAGTCTTGTGTCGACTTCTTCCAGAGGAAAAAAAAAAAATTTCCAACTCTGCGAGCTTTTCCTACAGGACTTAGGTTTCCGCCTGCTTACTTCTCTCTTGGCTTGTCATGGCTTCTTCCCGTATCTTCCCAGAGTCGTCCTCCTTTACAGAGAAAGAGGGGAGACCATGCTCTGATACCACTGTCACAAAACGGGAGCGTACACGAGCACTTGAAAATCTGAAAATTAAAATACTTTGCAAATGTGAGAGAAGGGAGAAGATCGATACAGTATTGGGGACCAGAAGATGGGTTGGTCCCCCCCCCCCCCGTTAAGAGTATTCTTTTATTCAGGGAGAATTCGTATACAAGCACGAGAACCCGAGGAAACCCCTCCGTTCTGTAATCTTAGACCCGAAGGTCGTGCTTTCCCGTAAAGGGCTTGGGCACAAGGCCGTTCCTTCCCATAAGGGACTTAGGCGCGAAGCCGTACTTTCCCGTAAGGGACTTAGGCGTGAAGCTGTACTTCTCGTGAAGGGCCTTCCCGTAAGACGGGAGATTCCTGCAAAACAAACCACACAAACACGCGACAACAATTCGTATGGCGAATCCACAATAGATACCTGTCGCTCTTGCACGGGAAAAGCGACTTCCGTGCTTCGTAGTCTCGCGATCTCTTGCGGCAGAGTCTTCTCTTGCTGATGTTGGTACCTCCCGTGAGTGAGGGCATGTGGTGCTTTTATAGCTCCCTGGCCACGGCACGAATAACTGCTCGCGTAGAGATCGCGACCGGGTTTTTTTTTTTTTGTGTTCTACCCGAAATAGGGAGAGAGAATTCGCTGGCTGGTTTTGTTGCTTTATCTTCTAAGTGGCTGCCCACTTATTAAGTGGGCCGCCGGCATATTTTAAAATTGGTCTAAACCTGCCCAAAAACTCAATAAAACCTTATAAGTTAAAACCAATGCATTTAACAACACTTCCCAGGCGTCCCTGGATGCAACCACATGCACGAATGCAATGCAAACATAGATTCCTTGCGGAAAAGCGTCTGCCTTCCCGCGATTGTTCCTGCTTTTCGTAAAAAGCTTCATTGAACCCATCTTTATTCTTGTGCTTGCGTTCTTACGCGTATTTTCTTACTCAGTTCGGATTTCCTCCTTAGCCTACGGGATGCCCCCTTACTGATGCGCCCGTCACCCATCATGTGATGCATCAGGGGCACTCGTAACCCGGCCCTTTCCACCGAACTTACGGAAACTCCTTCGCGATGTTTACTGTCACCCATCAAATGACACATCAGAGTTGTCCGTTCTTGATGGCAGTTCCTGTAGCTACAATCTTTTAACAGTTCTTAGTGCACACAATAAAATATCCTAAAAAAGAGATTAATCATTAAAAATAAGAAAATAGTCCAATTAGCAACATCCCTCTGGCTTCTAAACAGTTGACCTCAACTGTAGTGCTTAGACATATACCTCCAGTATCTCGGGATAAGCTGCTAATTCCTCCTGCGTCATCCATTGAACATCTAGATTCGAATAGTTCTTAAACTTAACCAAATACTTCCGTGTTATCTTTCCGGATTTGAGAGACCGCTCCTGATGACTTACTATCTGCTCCGGTTGGAGTATTTCTTCCGTTTCCTCAACCTCAGGAGGTTCCTCAGCACTAGGCTGGCTTGGAGGCGGTCCCACATACGGCCGGAGTAAACTGACATGGAAAGCATTATGGATCTTCCAATTAGGCGGTAGCGCTAATCGGAACGTGACATCATTTACTCGCTCAGTGATCTTAAACGGCCCATAATAACGGGTAGAAAGTTTTACCACCTTCCCCTTATGAGACGCTTGTTTCTTAAGTCTTGCCTTCTCAAACTTGAGTAAGACTAACTGTCCGACTGTTAAGTCTAGATTCCTTTTGTGCTTGCTTTTCCTTGTGCACAATTCTAACACAGTTCGGAATTTCCTCCCGACTATGGATATTCCCTTTCCGATGCACCCGTCACCCACCTTGTGACGCATCAGGAATACCCATCACCTAGTCCTTTCCTACCGAACTTACGGTACAATCTCCTTCACGATGCTCTATGTCACCCATCCTATGACGCATCAGAGATGTCCGTTCCCGGATGGTCGCATACTTCTTTCCGATGCTCCTTGTCACCCATCCGATGTGACGCATCAGAAGTACCCGTTCCTGGTGGCCTTACAAATATTCCCGTTCTCAGTGCTTCCGTCATTACTTTGAACGACGCACTAGGAATACTCTGTACTCGGATGTCTCCAGTGAGAAAAACCCTCACTTAAAATTCCAATAATTCATTTAGAATTATTTTTCCTGTTGTTCCAAGCGACAAAACCCTCTCACTTATAAATCCAATAATTCATTTAGAATTATTTTCTTGTCAAATAAAGCCAGTTTAGCAACACTGACCTTAGGGTTAGGGTTAGGGTTTGTCACGTGACACATCCAACCCTATATGTCCGTGGACAAGCTACAGCATGATCAGGGTTCAGCCAGTCCAGTCAGTCTAGATTAGAAGTGATCTGGCACTGACCATGCATGCCCAGTCACTTAGTGTAGATGCATATCCTCTAGTTGCACACAGCATGATCATAAGCATTCCCATCAGAATCCTTCAGGGGAATTTTCCAGTGCATTTAGCCTATTTTACCTATTTTTGACATTTTTCACTCATTATTTTTAAGCGACTTTTGTTGGAAAGTAGGTAGGGAAAATTGAGTAAGTTTGTATATAAGCAAAGCTAGGCTAGCACTAATTGGGAGAAGAGGCAACAGGAGCCAAGCTCAACAGGTAACTTCTTAAGCAAGACCTTGGCGGTTCTCCCCTCCAAGCAAGACTCAGCATCTAGCGTTTTCTTCATCAGCATCCAAACTTGGCGTTTTCTCCAGCAAGTAGTCTTCGCTAGCAGGTTCTCAAGACTAGCGTATTCAGCAGCCTGCAAACACCAGCATTTTCAGCCCTTGCCATCGCTAGCAGATTCCCCATGCCTAGCATTTTTGGTCCTTGCAAGAACAGCCTCAAATTTCAGCCTTTGGACCATTGCGGCAGGTGATTTTCAGCCATAAAAGAACCTCAGTTTTCAGCCTACAGTAGATGCAGATTTTCCGCCCTAAAGACCAGCAAAATCAGCGTTTTCCTTAGCGTTTTTGGCAAGAGCAGATTTCAGCCCATAGCGTTTTTGGACAGCAGATAAAGATTTGCAGATTTCAGCCCTTAGCGTTTTCAGATTTCAGCCCATCTCGTCGTCGTCGTTGACATCGTCGGCAAGCCCAAGCATTGTAGAGATTTATGCAATCATAGTAGACCGCTCTCGCCATAGAGAGTGGGGCCTTCGGAGGAGGGTTTTACAACGTCTCTGGTGTCGTATCTCTCTTCTCTCTCTATCTCTCAGTCTCATACACTTCCATTCACTGTGTCCATTCACTTTGTTTGTGTCCATTGCACTCTCTCATTAAGAACGGAAGGCTCTCCCTTCCATAAGAACAAAAGGAACCTTGACCACAGTTCGGAGCACTCATCTTGAGCAAAGTTCAAACATTCATTCCGCTGCACCTAACAGGGTTTCTGGTAGAAATTAGGGTTTGCAGGTTTTAAAGTTAAGGTTTCCAAAATTAGGGTTTCAGCAGTTAGGGTTTTTGGTAGAAATTAGGGTTAGGGTTTTTGCTCTTGGACAGCCACGTCATCACTTTGTGACAGTTTAAGCCCCTCGGCTACATCTGTAAGTTGGCTCCATTCTTTAGGCTTTGACACGTCAGCGGTTTGTTACAACGGCGACGACGACGATGCAACGACGACGTGTTGAAAATGCAGGTGCTGAAATTTGCGTTTTCCGGGCTCAATCTGCAAACTTCGGTGGATCTCACCGTGCGGCGAGGATCTGCTGCGAGAAGGTGAGGTCTGTAAAGTTCGGGGCTATCCTGCAGTGTCTTGATGCTGAAAACTGAAAACGCTGATGCTTCTTGTAGTTCTGTCGCAATTAATCTGCAAAAACGCTAGGGTGCTTGCCGATTCAAAAACGCTAGGGCTGATCTGGGTCCTGCCGCAAAAACGCTAGGCTTCTGCTGATGCAATCTGCTAACGCCAAGCTTGATGTGTTGTTTACAAACTCCAGGGCTTGCTGAGAAGGTGCGTGCTGAACACTTGGTTCCTGTTGCCTCTTCTGCCAGAAAGTGCTAGCGCTAGGGTTTCTTTTATACTTGGCTTGTCACAATTGCCCTACCCAGTTTCCCAACAAAAGTCACTTAAAAATAATAAGTGAAAATTGGCTAAAATAGGGAAAACGGGTCTATGGTAATCTGATGATCATGTTGTGTGCAACCAGAGGATATGCATCTACTCTAAGTGCCTGGACATGCACGGTCTGCGAACAGACTCACAAAAGTGCCAGAACACTTCCTAATCTAGGCTGACTGAACTGAATTGAACCCTTGCCATGAAGTAGCTTGTCCACGTACACATAGGGTTAGATGTGCACGTGACAAGGATTGCGGATAGCCACCAAAGGTAAATTTGGGGCTGGATTGCGCTTCCGATGTGAGAGGAATGAAGGGCTGGAAGACGGCTGCAAAAACACAGATCTAGCGCACAAATCGCAGCCGATTCGCCATGAGAAACACGACCAAAAACGCAGCTAATGATGGAGCAGATGATGGACACCAATGTGAGCACTTGATGCGGCGAGGGAATGGCCGGGAGAGGGGCTCCATGTGCTGCCAAAAGCTCAATGGTTGTAGATGGGCTAGCCTTTGCAGATCTAGAACATTTCCGCGAGGGAAAGGGGTGAAATCTGAAAGCACTGGGCTGAGACGCTGATCCGGGACTTGCTCGCGAAGATTGAGGCCAAAAACGCCAAGCTGAGGAGCAAATGCAAAACTCTCGGGCTGAACTAGAGAAAATGTTGGGCTCTTGCTGGCGCTAGCTTTCAATGACTGGAAACGATGGCCTAGCTGCTCCTTTTATATGACTTTTGGCCACGTCGGGAGACTTAGGTCAAGTTGGGAAAAATGTGCAAATGAGCGCACATTAGCGACAACTCACTGCCTGGCGAACCATTTGACAAACCGACTGATCCAACACACTCCTCTAACAAAAACCTACATGCTCGTCATGCTAGATACCCACAGTAGTGTCATAACATCTATCAAAATGTGTGTACAATCCATTTATGCAAGGGGGTTCCAAAACTGGAAAATTGGCTCTAGAGGTCGATGAAGGATGTCCACTTGGCACATTGAGCCGTGTGCACGTGACTCTCTCTCTCTCTGTGCCCGCGCCCCCCCCCCCCCCCCCCCCCCCACCCGATCTCTCCTCGCCCCCCTCTTTCCCCTTTGCATTTTAATGGTTGCAGGTTGCAGGTTGACAACAGGCTGGAGGGGCCTGTATGAGCCAGATCTGATATGTAGATGGAGGACCGGAGAGTTAGTCTATTGGTTGCACACTGATCCAGAGAGAGATCATCCCTAAGATGTACGAGATCACGTGGCTATCCACTTGCATCGATTGCTGCAGGAATTCACCTTTTCTGCTGACCTTTTACACTGCCAACTTGACACATGCTTAGTCAACTAGAGTATGTGTCTCACAACCAACAACATGGTGGAGCTCTTCACTGTTTCACTTCTTGCAGAACTTAGAGTATATTGAATTAGGTGGTGATCCGATGTTACACCTTGCTAATGCCACTTCTAAAACCAATGAAATAAGGAGGGTCATCTCAAGCATTTTAAGCAGAAATAGGGAAAGCCCTAAAAAAGCTATATGCCATGAACGTATGAACCTGTGACACACTAGAATGCTTGCTGATACAATTTCAGGTATGTTTCAATGCATTTCAAAGGCTTGTTTGCCGATTCACGTGTCCATTTAAAGGACTTGCAAACAGTCGATACAACTTTTACACAAGAAAATCTCTCTCTCTCTCTCTCTCTCTCTCTCTCTCTCTCTCTCTCTCTCACATGAAGCAATAATCTCATCGAGCATCAAAGAAACACTCTACCATGAATGAGAACAGGAGAATACGCATACCTGCATCCATTTGAATGTGTGATTTCCTACGATTGCGGATGAACTGAAAGGGGTCGATCCAAGAAGGGAGAGTGGAGGGGCCGAGCGCAGACACGAGGACAAAACGCTGCGCAGTGCTCGACCCGCCATGTTCGAGAGAGAAATTTTAACCTGGTTAATATAATTATTAGAAATTATTAGAGGGTAGTCTAGACCAAAATGATTCGGAGAACTTCTTATGGAGCTTAACTAGAGTGCTTCGTGAGCTGCATTTTACATAGGATAGGTAATTGCATGTGGAGACTCCCACACAGAGAGGCGTGCCTCAGGACTAATGAACACGAGGTCTTTGTTACCATATACATGTGGTAGTGATGTGTGTTCACAGGACTAATGAACACGAGGTCTTTGTTACCATATACATGTGGTAGTGATGTGTGTGAACACAGTAGGACCGCCGGGGCACTTTTTCCCTCTTTAGGAGGTTTTTTCTCCCGAGCATTGTATTTACGCCCATCACTCTAGGTCTATCTATCTTTCCATTGCACACTAAGTAACACACTCTCTATTGTGTGCCTTGAACTTCCTTCGTCTTCTCCAAGTTGTGTGCGTTTTCTACAACCCTAATTCCAACAATTGGTATCAGAGCAGGTTACGTCCTTCTGGGCTTAGTCGTTAGCTACTCCAGCACACACACAGAGGTTTGGTGTTCGCAGGTCGATATATTTTTCGGATATGCTCGTAGAGCTCAGATTTCTGATTCGGGCTCATTTCGGCCTCCGTTTCCACTACAGGCAGGTCTGCACATGCAATTTCGTTATTTTATGCAGAATTTCTGTCTGTGCCGATTTCTGCATAATAGGTGCCTTACAGACTTCTAGGGTTTGTGCTACATAGCACGTGTTGTTCTTGCTCCATTTCTCCTATTTTCGGGCAGCTTTTACATCAGGTGCAGCATTTACCATGGCTGACAACAACACAGATGTCTTCAAGATGTTTGCTGCTGAGGACAGGTTGGATGGGGACAATTACCCTATGTTGGCTTATATGATGCAACACGTTCTTGTGTCAAAGGGCGTTTGGAATATGGTGCAGGGCATTGATGTACGTCTTGGTTCTGAGGATGTAGGCGATGTTGAGGATGTTGCAGGTCTTGCTGCAAGGATTGCTGCAATTAGAGTTGTTTTGCCTACAGCAAAACAAGCTCGTTGGGATGTAAAGAATGTGCAGACTCATGGATTGATTGCGTTGTCTGTGAAGCGCACCATTGTTCCTCACATCCGTTCAGCAAATCTGCAAAATAGGCTTGGGATATTTTGGATGGTCTTTATGCAAGCCGCAATGAGGCTAAAATTGCTTTGCTACGTAAAGAGCTGGAGTCGAAGATTATGCATGAGGAAGATGATATAGACACTTTCCTTGCTAGTGTCAAGGATATCAATGAGCAACTTATTTCTACAGGTGAAGTCATTTCAGACAGTTCCCTTGTGCAGATTGTTCTTGATGCCTTACCAGATTCTTACAAGACTTTTGCTAGTACTTGGAGACTTATGACCCAAGGAAATCCAGAAGTTGTCAAGTTTGATGCATTATGCACATTGCTGTTGCAAGAGTCACTTTCCAGAAAAAACAGGACTAGACAGCGTGCAGTTGAACAGGCTTTTATTGCTTCTCAAAGAAAGGGTGGTAACAGCAATGCTGCCACTTCTTATGGTTCTGTTGTGAGTGGCAAAACTTCTGTTCCTAATGCTTCTGCTGGCAGCACTTCATCTGGAAATTCTGGTGATAAGGGCAAAAAGAAAAATGCGTTGCCATTATTGTAAAGCTAATGATCACTTGATCAAGTCGTGTCCTAAGTTGAAGGCCAAAGAGGCTAAGAAGAAAGAGGGTGATTCCACTGCAAATGCTGGTTCCACTACAAATACAGTCAATGTTGAGTCTTCTGTGAAAGGAAATTGTGTGTTGATGTTGATGCAAAATGGGCTTTTAGCGCAGAGTGCACTTACAATCCTGCTGTACATGATGCATGCATGTCAGTTGCTGCAGATTCTCATGTGTGGTATTTTGACAGTGGTGCTACAAAGCACATTACCTCACATCATGAATTGTTCACCTCTCTCGAGTCTGTCTCACGAGAATTCAGTCACTTGTGCCAACAATGCCTCTTATCTGGTTCAAGGAGTTGGAAAGATTGTGCTTACTGCTGCAAATGGCAGCTCATTCACACTTGTAGATGCACTTTATGTACGTGGGATCAAGAAAAATCTCTTGTCTATATCCACACTTGCTAGACTTGGACGTGTAGTCAAATTTGTGGATGACAGATGTACAATTAATGATCTCAGTTTTGGTGATGAAATTGTTGCATATGGCATTTTGTGCCGGTATAAGCTCACTTTGTATGACAAGTGTGGAAAAAATTTTGCAAATACTGTTGCAGATTCAAGGGCTATTTCAGATGCAAAACTTTGGCATGCACGTTTTGGTCATCTGAATTTTGCCAATTTGCTGCGTTTGCAGAAATATGATATGGTTGCTTCTTTGCCGCCCCTTGAAGCACCAGTCAAACATGTTTGTGAAGGTTGTATTTTGGGTAAGATGCAGCGTTCTAAGTTTCCAAAGGATGGTTCAGTTCGGGCCACATACAGGTTGCAGCTTTTGCATAGTGATGTTTGTGGGCCCATGCAAACTCCATCCTTGGGCAATTACCTATACTTCGTGACTTTCATTGATGATTACTCCAGGCATACATGGGTATTTTCTCTTAAAGCGAAGTCCGAACTTTATATGTGCTTCAAACAATTTCTGGCTATGGCTAAAAATGTCTTGAAATGTACTATGGGCACCCTCCGTTCTGATCGAGGGGGGGAGTATATGTCTCATGAATTCAATGCATTTCTGGCTAGTCGTGGGATAAAACACCAATATACAGTGTCTTATACACCTCAGCAAAACGCTGTTGCTGAGAGGAAAAACAGGTCACTTACAGAAATGGCACGATGTATGGTCAAAAGTCAAGCTTTGCCGCATTCTTTTTGGCTTGAGGCCAGCATGTGTGCCACTTATGTACTAAACAGGTGTCCTACGAAAGCTTTGCAGTCTATTACTCCATATGAAGCATGGCATAATAGAAAGCCTTCTATTGAGCACATGTGTGTTTTTGGTTGTTTGGCATATGCTTTGGTGCCACAAACGCAATGCAGAAAATTGGATGATAAGGCTGTCAAATGTATTTTTGTTGGTTATAGTGATGAAAGCAAAGGTTACAGGTTATATCATCCACAAACAAAATGTATTCTGGTTTCACGAGATGTAGTGTTTGTGGAAGATTCTGTTCAGCCCTTGCTGTCATGTACTAGAGATAGTAATGTAAGCTCATAGGACATTTACGACACTTTGTTGCCTCTTTTCAATGGTGGAAATACGAATGTAAGTTCCAATGAGGCAAATGTACAGCCCATGGGGGTTTCTGAAAATATTACAGATCAACCTATTACTGATGCAGATGTACATGATGTACTTGATGAGGAAAGGGCTGAAAATGAGCAGGCTAGAGGTATGCCAAAATGGCTGATGCAGATGTACATGATGTACTTGATGAGGAAAGGGCTGAAAATGAGCAGGCTAGAGGTATGCCAAAATGGCTGGTGCACACTTTGCGTGACAGTAAATCGGATGCACCTTTGTCTAGTCGTACTTGTTCAGGCTCTCGCCATGCATCTTATGCATTAGATTGTTATGCTTTGGCTGTGTCTAGCTTACATGATGTTGAGGAGCCTCTGTCTTTTGATGAAGCACAGAATTCAGAAAATTGGATGGCTGCCATGCAATCAAAATATGATGCACTAATAGAAAATGACACATGGACTTTATGTGATTTGCCTCCTAGCAAAAAGGCCATTGGTACAAAGTGGGTTTACAAGTTGAAACGCAAGCCGGCTAGTGAGATCGATCGCCATAAGGCTCGACTTGTTGCAAAGTGTTATGCATAGCAAAAAGGCATAGATTATGAAGAGACTTTTGCTCCCACTTGTCGTATGACTACTGTGCATTTTCTATGTGCATTGGCAACTCATTTTGGTTGGGATGTACATCAATCAGACATTGTTACTGCTTTCTTGAATGGTGACATATTTGAGGAAGTTTATGTAATGTAGCCTCGCGGTTTTGTCATAAAAGGACAAGAGGACAAAGTGTGCAGATGTAAGAAGGCTTTGTATGGGTTGAAGCAATCTCCTCGTGCTTGGTATGAGAAAGCTGACACTCATTTGGTCAAACGAGGCTTTCGTAACAGTCCAACAAAAAGCACATTGTATGTAAAGCGTAAGGGTGATGTACTTCTTATTGTGGTTCTTTATGTCGATGATTTGTTGATCACTGGACCAAAGGAGAGACATATTGCTGAATTTAAGGCTGATTTGGATGCTACTTTCAAGATGAAAGATTTGGGGCTGTTGCATCGTTACTTGGGTGTACAGTTTAAGCATTGTGATGGTGGTATTGCCTTGTGTCAGAAAAGTTACATAGAGACATTGCTATGTAAGTTTGGACTCGAGGATTGCAAACCTATTGCCACTCCCATGGAAACAGGTTTGAAGTTGATTCTACATGATGCTGGCGATCCTGTTGATGTCACTCTTTACCAAACTGTTGTTGGCTGCCTCATTTATGTATGCAACACGAGGCCGGATATTCGGTTTGCAGTCTCAAAGGTCAGCAGATTTATGCATATCCCAAGGTCTAAGCATTGGCGGGCTGTCAAGAGGATTTTCCGCTACCTTAGTGGCACTTTACATCTTGGCTTGTTTTATCCCAAGGGGGGATCATTGCCGCCAGACTTACATGCTTTTTCAGACTCAGATTGGGCTAGTTGTTTTGACACGCGAGTGTCCACTAGTGGTTTTTGTTTCATGCTTGGCAGTTCATGTACATCATGGTTGAGCAAGAAGTAACCTACTGTGGCCACTTCAAGTTGTGAGGCTGAGTACAGGGCAGTCTTCACAGCTACGGTTGAGTGTGTATGGTTCATACGCCTTATGGCTGATTTGGGTGTTGGGTAGGACACTGCCAACACTATCTACACTGACAGTCAGAGCGCATTGGTAGTTGCAAGGAACCCATTTTTTCATGCTCGCACAAAGCACATTGAGATGCATTACCACTATGTCAGGGAAAGGCTCTCAGCAGGAGACAACCTTGCAGATCTTTTCACAAAGGCATTGTCTCGTGAGAAGCTTGAAGCTTTCCGCAAAGCTGTGGGCTTACTCCCCTTTGTGGATTGATCATGTCCTCAGGGCATGGCACTTCCCTTTACTCATGCGCCAGCTCTCGTTCACCGCATCACTTCAGGGGGGATTTGTTACCATATACATGTGGTAGTGATGTGTGTGAACACACTAGGACCGCCGGGGCATTTTTTCCCTCTTTAGAAGGTTTTTCTCCCCGAGCATTGTATATACGCCCATGAACACACATCCATTTCATCAAAGTGAACACGCGTGCACGGTTAGCTCACTAGCCTGCCACAGTGCCCGTCTGAGTTTGAATCCCTGAAGGTGATCCACCGCCGGGTTTTTTTCGCCGTTCGATCGCCTCGAGATCCCCCCGTCTGCCGTGCGCCGTTGATCCCATGGCAGGGTCTTCCTTCAAGACCCCGTGCCATTTAGTCACGAGGAGGGGCATATCTTGCAATTAACACGCCCCACAAGACGACATCCTAGAGAGGATGCCCTTCAAGAAGAACCTGAGAAGATCAACCATGCAAGTGTAGTGCTCTTTGTTTGGCTAAAAGCCCATATTCTTTCCTCGTGTTGTAAAGAAGCAGCTGGTCCTCATCTGGCAAACCTGAGTGAATGAGCACAGTAAGAAAAGTGATTGGTAGTTGAAGGGGTGCCCTTGTGTCGCATCCAAAAAAAAAACGCACAACTTCCTCGGTTAGCCCTTGTTGGGCATATCTTCGTCTTGCAAGAAACCTCACTTCACATACGGAGCAAAGCTTCCTCGCCAAAAGTATGCTCGGCATACCTTGCAACCAACATGCTCTAAGAGACCACATTTTGCAATCAAATCTCATCAATAACTTTTTGTGTTTTCGTAAGGACACCACATTTCTCATACTTATCAACCAATGTATAGCCAATCACCTTCAAGGTGCAAGCATAAGAGATTTGGAATTAGGGAGAGGGCTCCCCTTTGCAGATGTTGAAAACAGCAGGCAGGTTCCTTGCCACCACATCCAAGTTACGCATATCCTACAATCAACCTGTTTCAAGATGCGATATTTCAGACAGCAAGCCCATCAAGAACCCTTCATGCTTTTAGAAAGGAACCACAATTGGAAAACACATCGACCAGCACAACATGTTACTCCAACAACCCCCCAACAAGCCCTGCCTGCATAGGTGATTGCATTTGAAGAAAGGTCTTTCCTTAAAATTTGGTGAAAACATCTTAGTGCTTCCTTTTAAGCATAAGCAACATTTAATGTGCTCCAAGAGACATCCCAGAAAGGATGTCCATCAAGAACTTACGTGCTTTTGGTGAGGGTAGCACATTTTGCATACATATTGAGAAACTCTTGACTAGCAATCTCATCATGGAGATTCAACAAAAGTATACATCTGCAAGAAGAAAATGAAGACACAGAGAGAGAGAGAGAGAGAGAGAGAGAGAGAGAGAGCGGGAAAGAGAAAGAGAAAGTTTGTTACTATTCATCGAAGCATGTTTCCTTGGTTTTTAATTGGTACCGCCTGTAGTACATTACGATCGTGATGCCCATTTTTTATCTATTTACCTTGCAAAAGAACCATAAAAAGGGTTAGAATATATACAAATTGATGATACAAATCATTTCAAATATGTTTAGTTTTAGATGTTGTTTGGTTTTTATATTTGGGAAAAAATATATATATGTACCATATGTCTCCTCTCATGCAAGAATTTTACCACTTTTAAACTTCTAGCAAAGTCAAAAAAGCAGGTTATTGGCATTGGGAAATGCATTTGCGACTTCATAGGCATTAGTTTCCAGGTTAGGGTAAAACACTGACTAAATCAAGATTCGACTGTTGTTTAACACGAATAACACAGAGAAAAAAATTGTGATTTGTCTACGTAGCACAAATATACAATTTTTCGGTTACGTGACTACTCCCACATGAGCATATAATCCCTCGAGACACACTTGATGTGTCATTCCATCTATTGGATGCCATTATTGCTGCTATTAGCAATTTATTGTTTGAATGAAGCTCTAACTATTGTCTTGAACTCTAGGTTGAAGCCTGGCACTATGTATGATGTGGGATATGATGTAGTAGCCATGTAGACGTGGTGTATGAAGTGTGACCCAATTCTGACATTGGATTTGGTGAAGTGCAATTTTGATGCTTTCAACGTCCAAGAGCCTCTTTGCTTGTATCACTTTGCAAGTAGAGTTTCTGGTGAGACTCCTTCACAGAATTTGGTAGCTTTGATGTCCTTAATCTGCAGGTCAAGTTTGGTCCTCATTAGATCGAGTTATGCCCATTATGAATCTCTACCAAACGACCTCCCATTAGACTTTCGAAAGTTCCTGTCACTTCATAGACTCTTCGTACTTCTATCTTGTTTTTCTTGCAATTTTCCTTGCTTTTTTGAAATTTTTTTTGGAAATCCAAAAATGCAATAGAAAATAAGAGAGTTTTGTTTCTGCCATACCAATTTTGGCACATATATTGCATCAGTGGTTGCATGCTTGGCCTAGTTGGCTACGGTCGATAGATTCATGCTCTAGTGGGAATTTATGCGTTAGAGCGCTTTTCACTCCCCATAGGGAGAGGTGTCACTATAGATTGCATGTACTATTTTGGTGCCTATTTGTGCGCAAATCCTGCTACACTCGCAATGACTACCGTTACATGTACGTTGAGTTGCAATACTACCTTTGATGTGAAGTTGTGGAGCCATTTTTGGCTGGTTCTTGACAATCCCAACCATTTTTGAGACTCGGTCTAGAAGAGCCCTTTCTGAGACTGTGGCTAGTCTTTTGAGTCTACATAATCTTTTGTAAGGGTCGTTGCATGAGGTTTTTTGAAGCTGAGCACTTGGGGCCTGTAAGGCCAAGGGCCTGCTGACTGCAAAGTGTGGATAGGGGAATCCTAAAATGGGCTAGGGCTAGGAGCCCAAGAGTCTATATAAAGGGCAGTAGGGAGGAGGATTACCCAAGGGAGTTCCCTAGGTCTCATAGTGGTATTAGAGCCTCAATATATTTTGGAAAATAGAGGGTGTGGTCCTCAAGTTTTTTGCATGCTCATGCTATTGGAGGAGAAACTTGGGGAGATAAAGCTTGACACAAGTATTGCGTGGGTAGGGCCGCTAGCGTTAAAGGGGGAGAGGAAGTCGACCAAAGCAGATTCGTGAGCTCTTGGGCTCGGCAGGGTCGTGATGGCCTCTAGAGTACATCTCATCACTGCAAGCAAGGCCAATATGCAGTAGAAAACTCTCTCTCTCTCTCTCTCTCTCTCTCTCTCTCTCTCTCTCTCTCTCTCTCTCTCTCTCTCTCTCTCTCTCTCTCTCTCTCTCTCTCTCTCTCTCTCTCTCTCGTTTTCCCTTTGACTATGCTGTTGGTGTCTCCCATAGCTCGTTAAGCGCTTGTTTTCAAACCAAGGTGCCTTGGCCACTCTTTTTTACTCTAACATACCCACCCCGATCACACACCCCACTCAAGCAGAGTTGACGATTATCAAATCTAGGAAGCATCCTTGTCAAGGCTTAGAAGCATACTTAGATTATCCAATCATTAATAAATTATGCGTAAACTACAGAAATTTATTTCAAGCCCTACTTAGCTTCGTCGGGGAAGCCAACCCTTTCTCAAAGGTTTCAACTTGACGCTTTTGCACAAGCTAGTGGTTTTGGGCAGTTTTTGAAAGCCGTAATCGGCCTAGTAACACACATGGATTCGGCAACACAATGAGTTTGACCAGTTTTCAAAGCAACTTTGGCAAATCATCAAGGTGATTTTTAAGATAAGGTACTATCTCTCTCTTTCTAGCACAACACATATCGCCATGGATTCAGACATGGATATACATCTTACGTTTGATTTTGAGCATTCTGGACATGTTCTACCTGCCAATGCCACACGACGGGCTACTCTCATGGAGGGTACCCAAACAAAAATTGAGGTCGGATGACATCTATAAATTGCTTGACATCCCAAAGAATAGAGCATTGCAAACTCGCATGACTGCTTTAGAGTCTAATTTTGCCAAATTGAATGAAAATGTCACTAAAATGTCTAACATGCTTGTGCAATTCATGCATCAGTCGACCAAGGGCCATGTCAATGAGCAAGCTTGGGTTTTTGCGTCCCCTCGTCCGGGAGGGAGTGCACCTGGTTTGCAGGAGTAAGGCTCCAATTGGGAGGGGTTGCACCTTCTCTCCCAAAAAGAGCTAGATGATTTGTTGAAAAATACAAAACCACCAAGTTTTAGGGGAGAGAAGAGAGAACGCAACAAAGATATGGTGAATATATTCTTCAGCAAATGGGATGGGATTCACGATTTTAGACGCACTCCAGATGCAGTCAAGGCACTACAAACAAGTCTGACACTAGAAATAAGGCCTATAAATGTGGATGTCTCTCAAAGAGAAGGGCATCGTACCACAGACTTGGGTAGCCTTTGAGGCTGTATTCAGAAAATAATTTCTACCCACAAATGAAGGAGACAAAAATTGGGAAGCTTAGGACACGTGCTCTATGCACCAACATGGACATTGTTGGTGTATATCTTGCACTATATTGATGTGATCCTCAAACTAGAGGGTTTAGATACCTTTCAATAGGTGCATGGGTTTATACGAGGCTTGACACTAGATCTTAAGAAGCATGTCAAGGCTCAGCACCCCAAGATGCTTGAGGAGGCTATAGTGCAAGCGCATATACATGACGATCCCGATGAGAAAACCTTGCATAATATACACGTGCTTGACACTACACATGCAAATGCACGCACACATCATGGGAACAATAGAAGAAAGTTTATAGTAGCTGCATCACAGGCATCTAAGAAACCCAAGGGGTCTAGGGACCCTCTATCCAGTGAAGAGTTTGAGAATGCTAAAAAAGAAAAATGATGTTTCACAAGTTTAGGGAGTGGGCATGACAAAAAGGATTGTCTGAAGGTGGAATTTGCTACCCAAGGAAAAGAGAGAGCAGTGCACATGGTGTAGCTATTGCCTCTTGAGTTGTCCTCTCGTTTCTACAATGTGGAGGTAACACACATCAAGGTGGTGCATGAATGCTGTATAACGGCCTGAATGGGGAGCTGACCTTTGGTCCACATGAGCTAGTATGCATGCATGGGTCTATCCAAGGGCACTTGGTGTGAATCTTCACGCAACCAAACATTGCATTTGCAGTGGGAGTGGTCAGAAAGTATATGGAAAACGTAGGCAGAAAGAATTGGGAAACTGTGAAGCATATCTTGAGATACATCAAGTGCAAGACCTTGGGTAACTGTACGTGTCAATAACCTCCCAACCATACTATATATAGGTCCCTAATCCTCTGGCTCTTAGCTACATATAGACCCCCATACTACATGTGAGTTCTGGCCCTTGGCCATGGCCCGCCATCCTACCTTAGGCATGACATTACTCTCCCCTTGGACAATTGTTTTTGTTCTCAAAAACAAAAGTGGTTGTATCTTCCTAAGAACACTAATGTTTCCCACAGTGGCATTCTTCATCGATCTAGCTGTTCATTTTACCAAAACACGGTTCAGTATGAAGTTCAGTGAAATTAATAATAACATCTTGATTCTCCACATTGTTGTCCCTTTGCAACTATCTTGTGTAATTGGCTTATAGCATGTAGACTCCATTTAGAACTCGATTGAGAATTCTAAACAATTTATCACCATTAAGATGTACCCAAAAGAGTACCTCTTTTCACTTTCCATGAAAGTAACTGGCTGACATAACTCATCAGCAAAATAAGTCCTTGACTTGTTATCTTATGGAATCATTAAACAACCCCACCATAACTAGTGTTCAAGGTTGAGAACATGACTTAAACATGAAGAGACTAAACCTAGTCGCAAACATGCTTTACCTTATGGTAAAGCAAACTCCAACTAGAGTGATACATGCTTTCTAATTTGATTTCTTGGTGCTAACATACGTGCTTTGCATATCCTTTAGCACAAAATTACATTTGTAATTTGTTTATCTCCTTTGGATTAATGACAACAGGGATTACAATACCTTATAACATTGCTGAGGAATCAATAGTGTTATAAATAACATCTTGGTTAACATAAAAGATCCACAAGTGTCCAAACCAAGCCATGACCTCTATTGGTGAGTGTTAGATCTTTGTCATGAACGTGCATGCCGCTCCAAATCAGCCTTTGCTGAACACTAGGGCCATGAAAACTATGCATCCTAGTAGCCAACGGCGATTAACACAATCTACCATGTCTTAGAGTGATTGAAGTCAACTTTGGAAGTTGAACTTGTCCATTATCCCTTGGTAGCTTGTGGACTTCTTAGAGTATTGAAGTCAACTTTGGAAGTTGAACTTGTCCACTATCCCTTGGTAGCTTGTGGACTTCTTAGAGTGATTGAAGTCAACTTTGGAAGTTGAACTTGTCCACTATCCCTTGGTAGCTTGTGGACTTCTTAGAGTATTGAAGTCAACTTTGGAAGTTGAACTTGTCCACTATCCCTTGGTAGCTTGTTGACTTCTTAGAGTGATTGAAGTCAACTTTGGAAGTTGAACTTGTCCACTATCTCTTGGTAGCTTGTGGACTTCTTAGAGTGATTGAAGTCAACTTTGGAAGTTGAACTTGTCCACTATCCCTTGGTAGCTTGTGGACTTCTTTCCTTGAAAGTGTAAGTGTGAAGGCTCCAAGAATTGACCATCAAAACTAAGTAAGTGATCGAGTAATCACAAACTAGGCCTTATCGAAAGTTGTGCTCGTATAGAAACTCTCAGTGCTATAGAAAAAGTAGGATATCCACTGAAGTTGGAATTGTATTCGCAACTAGATTTTTGGTGGACTTGAAAATACACAATCTTGGGTTTTTTTTAATGGACAGCCGTGTTGTCTGAAATGTTTGCTTCATCTATACATCTTGGTAGAGATAAGCCTTTATAAGTTTAAGACTTTCAAAAATTCAACTTGATCTTCATACTTAAAGTATGTAGTGCTAAAATAACACCAAAAAATCAATAATGACAAGATTCTTGCTTGTCCATTAGAATCAATGGGTACGCAATTGGATAGAATCACCGATGGATTACAAACAGATGGATCTTAGCCATTCCAAAATAGATGGCTAGTAGCCCTGCAAAAACAGATGGTTTTTAGCCCTTTTTGTTACCATACCGACATATATTTTTTTTAGTAAAATCATGCCTAATTTCACTTTGCCTGTAGAGAATGAGGAAAGAGAGAAAGAGAGAGAATGATGACGAAAATTCCTTATTCTAATGTGTTGTGTGTTCCCTATGTATGTCTCTGTGCAAACAATGGCTGTGTCATAGCTTATCCTATAAGCATACAACAATGTGCTTGTAAAATGCTATCATAGAGAGAGGTAACATTTGTCACATCTTGACCTACCTACCTTGTATATGGTCATGACTGTACCAAGGTGAATTAATTACGGCACTTTGCCTGTGAATAAATAGAAATAAAATACTCTCCAAGACCAAAAGATCATAGTGAAACACCCTGTAAGGGAACTAAGAAAGCAGGGTGAGTCATATGAAGGACCTGAAAATGCAAACAAAGTAGATTTAGCCGAACCAAGAGAAGAGCCCATACCTGCCTACACTGTGAACGGCTTGACTGAAGAAGAAGAAGAGCTTTTGCTAAGCTTACTGAAAGAATACTGAGGTATCTTTGCTTGGTCTTATAAAGATCTCAAGGGTGTTGATCCAAAAATTTGTCAACATACCATACCTATGAGAAATGATACAAAACCAAGTAGACAACGGCCATATACTTATAATGAAACATTTGCCAAAAAGACCAAAGAAGAGATACAGAAGCTCAAGGAAGACAAATTCATTTTATGAAATTGAACACCTAGATTGGGTGTCTCCAATTGTGGTGGTACCCAAGAAAAATGGAAAATTAAGAGTATGTGTCAATCTCAAAAAAGTGAATGCAGCCACCTTAGGGTAGTTTCACCAAGCATGTTTTAGAACGAGTTGCAGGAAAAGAAGCTTACAGCTTTTTAAACGGCTTTTTGGGGTACAATCAACTTTTGGTTGATTCAAAAGATCAACATAAAACTGCCTTTGCAACTGAATGGGGTATTTTTGCCTATAGGGTTATGCCTTTTGGGCTAACTAATGCTCCTGTCACCTTTCAAAGATTGATGAGCCATGCTTTCAAAGAACATCTTAGGAATTTCTTGGAAATATATATGGATGACTTATGTGTATATTCATCGATCTGGGCTGATCACTTTGAACATCTCAAAAAGGTCTTCAAAAAATGTAGACTTTATAGGATTTGCTTAAATCCTAAAAAGTGCACATTTATGGGCAGACAATGAAAAATTCTTGGACATATAGTGTCTAAAAACGACATAGCAATTGATATGGATAAAATTCATGTTATTGTTGAATTGCCTAGACCGACAACAGTAAAAGGGATTCAGACTTTCATGGGACATTGTAAATATTTTAGATGATTCACTTATATGTATGCTATAATTGCAAAACCCATGTATGGCTTGATTACACTCTTTGTATAGATTGATGAGTGTGAAGAATCCTTCATGAAGCTTAAACAAGCTCTCACGACAACCCAATATTGAAAGCATTAGATTGGAATAAGATATTCCATGCACATATTGATGCTTCCAATTTTGCCATTGGGTGTATATTAGCTCAACCAGGAGACGAAAATATTGATTTTCTTATTTTCTATGCTAGTAGATAGCTGAATGTGGCAGAGAAAAACTATACAACCACCAAACGAGAAGGATTATGGACAATCTATGCTATAAAAAATTTTAGACATTACCTATTAGCTAACAAATTTGTGTTCTTTGTGGACCACCAAGCTTTATTGTATTTGGTAAACAAGCCATGCAACATAGGGAGAATAGTGAGATGGTTCATCATTATTTTGGAATTTGATTTCACTGTAGTTATAAAGAAAGGCACCACACACCAAAGAGCAGATCAATTATCAAGGATCATTTCAGGAGAACCACCAAAAGGGGTAGACGATGATCTCATATCTGTTCTTTGTGGAATTGATACCACATTGGTAAGAAAATATGGTTTCATCGATGACTATAGTTCAAGTGGATTCTCAAATACCACTTCCTATTACACCAGGATTAATTAGACAAGTGGCTATGTATCAATTACTAGTTGGAAGGCTATACAAAAGAAATCAAGATGGAATATTGCTTTTGCTACAAACGAAAAGTGTGGCGCCCCTGCAAAATACGCGAAATAGCATACTAAAACCATAAAACAGACTAATCGACATACCTGACAACCACATAGACGCGTAATCACGAGATACATAAATAGAGAGAGATGGAGTGCGAGAGAGAGGAAGAGAACATGCGCAGGCACACCTCCGAGAGCGGAGTTCTACGCCTTGCACGGCGAGAGAGAAGAGAAGAGAGGGGAGAAGAACTACGCAGACACTGGGTGCAATCTCCCCCCGTGCAAGAGTGACCATTTCCCTCTTGCACGTATTTCATTTATAGATTTCTTGAATGGTCAAAATGAGTACAGACTAGCCGGCCGGTCATAGATGGCCAAAGCTCATAAAAGAGCACTTGAATAAATATACATAAAATGTAATTTCCTTTTGCAATAGCGTAGCTCGGTCAAGCCTTTTCCACTTGTCAACTGCAATAAATAGTAAAATGTCAATTCCATAACATACCTCTGCGTTGGAAAGCAATTGTCCTCGATTGCGAAGATAAAAATCTGCAGACAGTACTTGTCAAAAACAATGATTAGAAATCTATAATAAAGAAAAATCCATAAAATTAGACACATTGGTTATGCCTGCCGTCATCCACATACTACCTATTCTAGTGTCCCATACCACTAGAATAAGCAGTATATGTCATACCCTGATGAATCAGGATATCATTGGTCACACTCATCATTGTATAAATCAATTCTCATCAATCTCAAGTTCACTTCCATAGAGACTGTCGCGACAGAAAATCATCATATACCAAATCCAAATCCAAATCCAAAATATCTTTCATTTTCTATACCCGGGTAACAAAACCATACCAGTTATAGTGGTGGCCAGCCACTGCAGCATGATTTTGTGATCGGTGTTGCCTCATCCGGCGAGTCTACACCAATAAAGTGTGCGGCCTAAATCGGCGAATCTGCACTAATGCTTCCTAAATCGGTGAATTTGCATTCGGTATAAGTTTAAAAATCATGAATCTGCAATTTATCAATGTGCTGCCTAAATCGGCGGATCTGCACCAAGATGAGTATGTACACACTGCCTAAATCGACGAATCTGTGTGCGCGTGACCAATGGACCAAGCAAGACATTAAAAAAAAACATTTGCCACCTATTTGACACCAAATTAGAGTATGTTCCACTAACTATGCACTTACAAACTGTGGCTCAATATTTGAGAGCACCCTAGCTCAAACGAGGAGCTGCATAGCTACTGAAGAATCATGTCAATAAAAAAATTTATACCGTGCAAGTAGTAAGTGGAGAATATAACAATGAGCCCGTTAAAGAGGACAACTTGAATAAAAAATCCCCAAAATTTTATACTTTATGCAGTTTTCAAGTATGTTTATGTGTGTATAACAGTTACTAACAACAATTGATCAACGAACATTAATTTATGAAGGAGTTGTACATAGATTCTAGAGGTTAAATGACAATAGGTTGTTAGCGATTAATACAGAGCATGACCCTTATGTACCTTTTTTATTAGTTAAAATGCCAACAATGATGAATATGAACATGGGAATACCTGTGGAACAACAATGCCAAGGTCATTTAAAGTATGCTTTCAAAGGTAGTTACGTCAAAGAGGTTCAACCTAAATGTAAGCTGAGTATGGTAGTTGAAAAACTACGTAGAAATTGATTCTAATTAATGTGAGTGAGTTATACATATTCTAATTATAATTGACTTAGAGTAGGGTTTGAGCAAACAAAAAAGAACTTTTGTCTATGGCAGCACATCCTCATGGAATCGCTTATGCATGGGATTAAGATATGAAATGAGTTCACAAAGACACAGTGTGCATGCGAAGTTTAAAATTAGAAACCTTACTCTTGTGGAAAGTCAAGTAAAACTACACTTTACTACTGAAATGTACAAAATGAATCTTGTGTAGACATCGAGAAGTCACACACCACTACATGCTCAGTGAAAAAAACATCATTAAAAGCATGGGATAAAAATCATAATGAAAATGAAAATGGAAAAGGATCAATAAGAGCCTGCCAGAAATGTTATAGAGGCTATCGGAGAAAGTAGAGAATTGTTTACTTGTCTCACTAGACATTAATACTGCCCCATGAAAGGGACTCAAGTTTTAAAAGCCTCTATTGAACTGCTAAGAGTGCCATAGATTGGAGAGATGAGGTGCACTGTGTTGCGGACTAGTTGGTGCCAACGACACTTGCCTTGATAGATCTACGTGAGGAGGAGCTAAAAGAGTGGTCCATGCTTGTCAAATGTGAGAGATGTGACATATTTGGGTAATCAAGTCGATGTGGGCAAAGTACGTCACACTGTTGTCTCCTAATAAAAAAGGAAATGGACAAAATATGCTTTAAAAAAAACGACCTATGAGTAATGTACATGGAAGGTTTTGCTCGATGTTAGCATAGAGTTGGTTATAGATTTACTATGTTCGACTGCAAACTATAGTTGATAGGAAAAAAGATCGGTAAGAATGACAACATATGTGCACCAAGAATAATGAGTGCTTCAAGGAGAATCCCCAGTGCATGTGGAGTCAGGATTGATCACGCTATGTTCGGGGGCTCTTAAGAGATCAGAAATATTAGTAGAATTAGAGTAACACAATTTTGGTGGGCTTAAATGCCAAAAATTACAGTAAGGACTGTAGGGAGTGTTATCACAGTACCCCCACGAAAAATCCTCGAGTCTCGTGCACCATGCATGCAAGCAAGGGCATTAAAATCAACTTGATAGCTTTTAATATTAGAGTGCATTTTACACGCATTGCTGCGACGTCACCTCTGAACTTATTATTAGTAATTTTATTTTATTTTCTATTTTATTCTTTTTTTTTATAAATAAAAGTAGAAAAAAAAGCTTTACTTGGGTTGGAGACAACTTCCTTCGGCTTGCCACGTACCATCCGGTTGCCGAACATGCGGGCAGTCGTCATTGCTATTCTATCTGCTAGCCAGTTACATTGCAATCAATTTAACTCAGCCAATCATTGCTCTAATCATTGCGTGCAAAATTAAGCTACTGGCCAACACTGCGATGTGATAGCCGACTGGGCAAAGGCCGGTGCTCCAGGGCACCTGCATTGTCAAAAGTCAATCACTGGCTGCATCAAGAAGCTGCTTCTTTTCCATGGGGGTTGGAGAAGGCAATACACAGGTATAGTACAAGTGGCAAGGATGACCGGCCATACTGAATTGTGGACAGAGTATCTATGGCTTATTTCGAAAGGTGGATCAATTGACTTCATGCTCATAGCTGGGCAGGGAAAGTGATGTGAATAGCGTCGAGACCCTTGCACAGAGAGCGAGTGTGTCATTCCTCTGCATGAGGTCGTGGAGGCTAAGTAGGCTGTAGTGGTTTGACCACGTAGGGGATCGAAGTGTTCTAGGTGCTTGACACTGAGAGAAAATGAGTGGGATCAACTACCAGGTATGTCATCAATAAGTGGTCCGTTACTGCTTGATGTTGCTGCACCTTCATTGTTGATGTCAAAGTCCCAACAAGATAGCAATGAGGCCTTCATTTCCCCATCTTCACAATGTGATATGTCTGAATCGTTTTAATGCACAAGCAAAGATGAGATGAATGTGGCAACTCGACCAGGTCGGCCCCGCACCTTGACGAGGTCTATGTTGCAACTGGGGCCAGCGCCATGCAAAGACAGCACGGCTTGAAAGTGAGAATTTTCAGTAGATGCAGGAGCCAATAACGAGCAGGATGACAAATTTGAGCTCTTTTGTAAAGCCGTCAATGGAGGATGGTGCTCCATCAATTGCAAGATCGGCCTTGCCTGTTGCCGACAATACTCTTTCCCTTGAGAGCATCAACAACCTAGAGAGTAAACTTGATACTATGAAGCAAAGATTGAAAAATCTTCGATCAAACTTGCACAAAGCATAAACGGAGTGTTTTCCTGCTCTGCACTGTTCGCTGAATTGAAGACTCGGGTGTCAGGTTGAGTGCAAGGACCTGGGGTCAGAGCACATGGAAATATGCAGAGACGCTGAAATCATCGTATTGAGCACCGCCTTTGCTGTGTCCGCAGGATCCATTGTTGGGTGCCATTGACAATGGACTGCTGCTTCCACACTAGAATCGTAGAAGATCTGGCCCATAGTGGGGGTCATGCATCCTTGCCCTCTCATTAGAAGTAGAGAGCGCCATGTCTGGCTGTGTGTGTGTGTGTGAGAGAGAGAGAGAGCAGTGCATCTCGGCTTCTGAGCGAGAGGGGGAGAGAAAACGCTGCTTGCATGGAACAGGATGTGTGTGTGTAACACACTGCATTCAACACAGTGAATGCAACCACCGCGTCAAAGCTCAGCCCTAACTAAAGTCAGCTGACGTGAGTGCTCCACACCTTGGACGTAGCAAAGCACAAAAGGATATGGTTGCAGGTGTATGGGCGCCCTAAGTCACAGAGAGCGACGAGAGAGAGCATGCATTAGATGTATGCGGGTTGGCTGGAGGATTGTGTTTGCTGTATGAGTGGAGGGTGTATTGCATGAGTACTGGGCTGCACGTGCAGTGTACCCGCGAGTAAGCATGCCAAAAAAAAGGTTGGGCATGAGTAGGTGAAGCAGGCGATTTGGTGGTTGCTATGGCGTGCCAAACAAAGCAGCAATGTTCGTTGCAGGTTGGTGATAAAGTTTTTTTTTAAAAAAAATAAAAATAAAAATGATGGTTGAGCCCGCGGTTATCGGACGCTGCATGGTGAGCGAAGAGCTGGCTGGGGTAGGCACGGGCGTAGCGGGCAGCTTGTGGGACGATTGGTTTGGAGAGCATCGCGCGGGAAGCTGTGTGTGTGGTTGGGAGGCATACCATGCAACCAAAGAATGTGGCTGTTAGAAGATGAAAAGGAGAGAGAGAGACGGGTTGACTAGTGCTCGCACAACCGCAAATGTTGCATGGCGAGAAGGTAAAAAGCAGTGGGAGCTCAGGCTTTCCTCGGATCCACATGGCAGAGTACTGCTCATTGCCACCCGTCTCATAGGTGGTAGCACGAGGGGCATACCTAGGTTGCATGCGCGGTGCTCTTCCTAGAGCATACACAGCGCTTCCATGCATGGTAGGGACAAAACGTGGGGTGTGTGGACACCATTGATGTAGAAAACTAGCCAGGGATGGGGATGGAAATCATGCTTGCAGGGCTCAATGCATGAGCAATTAGTGTATGAGCAATTAGTGTCTGCAGTGGCTAGTTGTAGGGTATGCGAGGGTAGCCATACCCACCCCCTCAACACTTTTTGGGTTTGAATTGTGAACTCTAATTTGGTTCTCACAGTGCAATGCAACGTCCCCTTTTCGATTGTGCTCCTATTGACTTGAATCGCACTTGGCTTACTATTAAGACTTCCATAGCACAACTGGTAGTGCACCTGTGTCATACAGGGAGACATGGGTTCGAATCCCATTGGAAGTAAAAAGTTAGCAGTCTTTTTTTTTTCTCTTTTTCCTTTTTTAAAGCACGGGATAATGTAAGGCGTTTAAGCAATTCTCTACTTGGTTAATCATAATTAGATAAATTAATCATGAAACTTGTTAATTAAGATTCCAAATTGTCACTTAGCTTCGACTGTGTATTATCCCTCATGTTGTAGCGCGTCCTCTCTCGCATGTATCTGATTCTCTCCTTTGCGTGGTGTACATGCTACATTTGGTGTCGCATGCATGAGGCCTGCGGTCTCCGATTGTGATTGATTGGTGCATGCGTGTGTTCTACACATTGCATATCTCCTTCCCGTGATGCACAACGGGGCTTCTTGTCTCCTTGTCAATAACAACGTTCTTGTTTTCGATATCATAATCGTAAGTAAGGGTCATTTAACCACCACTCCTTGTTAATTAATCACTATTAATTATACTAATTGTAAATGATCACAATGCATAAAACACTTATCTTTGGGTAAGTAGTCTTCTTCGTGTCGGATTGATTGGAGCGTCGCCATAGCTCTGATACCACTGCTACAAATGGAAAGCGTGGCGCCCCTGCAAAATACGCGAAATAGCATACTAAAACCATAAAACAGACTAATCAACATACCTGACAACCACATAGGCGCGTAATCGCGAGATACATGAATAGAGAGAGATGGAGTGCGAGAGAGAGGAAGAGAACATGCGCAGGCGCACCTCCGAGAGCGGAGTGCTACGCCTTGCACGGCGAGAGAGAAGAGAAGAGAGGGGAGAAGAACTACGCAGACACTGGGTGCAATCTCCCCCCGTGCAAGAGTGACCATTTCCCTCTTGCACGTATTTCATTTATAGATTTCTTGAATGGTCAAAATGAGTACAGACTAGCCGGCCGGTCATAGATGGCCAAAGCTCATAAAAGAGCACTTGAATAAATATACATAAAATGTAATTTCCTTTTGCAATAGCGTAGCTCGGTCAAGCCTTTTCCACCTGTCAACTGCAATAAATAGTAAAATGTCAATTCCATAACAGCTTTTGTGTATTAATCTTGAGGAGAAAACCCAATACCTAAATCAAGCACACATTATCATAGTAGGACTTCACTTTGTGAAAGACCAAACTATGCAACGGATCTTGAGACTTGGAGTATTTTGGCCAACCATGAGGAGTGATGTTCACTCATTTGTGAAATATTGTCTTCAATGCCAAAAACAAACACTCGTACCTCATGTGACATTATTTCAAATCTCACTCGTTCCTAAGTGGAGTAACTATATAGTTACTTACTTATCAAGCAGAACATTTCCGGACGATATGAGTAAACGCTACCAAAGAGCTATTGAAACTGAAGCAAGAGACTATGCTCTTATTGGAAACCAATTGTATTGGAGAGGAAAGGATCGACATTTACGTCTCTGTGAAAATGAATATGAATATACCCACTCTAGAACGAGCACATGCTTGATTAGCTGGAGGTCACTTTTCTAGTGAAATTGCCGCTAGAGCAATTTTAATGACAGGCATATGGCAGCCAACACTTTTTTCAGATGCCAAAGAATATGTTCGAAGATGTGATGCATGCCAACGAGCAAAAATGCCAACCAGGGTAGATAGCATGCCTTTAAGACCAATGATGGGGGCTAGAGCTTTTGCAAAATGGGGCATAGGTTGTTGGACCAATACAACCACCTGCTTATATAACTCAAGCTCAATATATCATTGTAGCTATGGACTATTTGACCAAGTGGGCAGAGGCTAAGGCAACCAGGAAGAATGATGCTAGAACCACAGCCGCATTCTTGTATGAGAATGTATTCACAAGATATGGACTTCCAATAGAAATTGCCAAGGATAGGGGAACTCATTTCCTCAAAGAGGTAATTGAGTATCTACTGAATGAATTTATGGTTATCCATAACAAATCTGCTCCATATCATCCACAAGCGAATGGACAAGCTAAGCACAGGAATAAAATTCTTAGCTCGATATTGACTAAAGTGGTTAGTTCAAGACGAACAGATTAGGGAATGAATCTACATGTCTCTCTATGGGCTAATAGAGTTTCATTGAAGATAGCTTTAAATGCTACACCCTTTAACCTTGTTTATGGTTTTGATGCCATACTACCGATGGAATTTCAATTGCCAACACTAGGGGTAGCTAAAGATCTTGAGTGGATAGGACATGAATTGTTAGAGAGGCTTAAAGATTTAGAAAATCTTGATGAACAAAGGCTAACAGCTGTAGCTTACATCTATGCACAAAAATGAAAGTATAAACAAATTTTTGATTCGCATCTAGTCACAAAAATCTTCAAAAAAGGGGACCTAGTTTTGTTTATTCCCTTAAGCAACACATTTCCAAATTCAAGAAAAAGGGAAATGGATCTTTTGTCATTGAAGATGTATCTCCAAGTGGAGCAATTATCCACTATAGATGGTGTACCAATGGCTAACTGGATTAGTGGATGCTGGTTAAAGAAGTACCATTTGCCACTAACCAATGATTTGCTAGAAAAAATGCATGCAGCAAAGCAGAGAAAGATTAAACGATAGCAAGTTGTGGATGAAGCTCAAGAGGAAGCTCAATTTCAAGTACTCAAGAGGAAAGCTGCTGTGCTAGCAAGAAGAGTGATGATAAGTGAGGAACTATTTCTTTCTCCTATGAATGTTTCTTCTTCCTCTTCCCTACCCTCATTCCCCGCTAGCTCTCTCCACCTTTGAAGGTGTTTGAGGCCTTGGGACTGAGGCTGGGGATGGTTAATGATTTTTATAAAGTCTATGTTATGCTCGTGATGCATGAATCTTTCCATCTTCATTGCATCACCTAGGTCACAAGGAACACAACGATTGTATTGTACCAAGTCTCTCTTGATGGGAGAATCTATAATACAAAAGCCTATTGGAGGGGGGACCGGCTCCACATAAATCCGGTCCTCAACTGTTGTTAATTTCTCTAAACTCTCTCTCTTACAAAAGTATCGTTCATGACAAGTTAAGTAAGTACTATGGTTATGTCGCTACCATCAATTAAGTTCACCCTCTATGTTCTCAAAGTAGTCCCACAAAATGCTCTCTTTATTCTCATAATTCCGCTATTCTCAAAGTTCATAGGCCATTTTCATTACAGCACCCGCTCTACAAAACTGCCACACCAGTTGTTGTGTGCTGCTCGCTTATGGTAATGATTCTTCCTTCTAGCTGGCTTGCCTGTACTGGGCCCTGCTTTGGTGATGCCCCCCCCCCCCCCCAACTAGTGCTTGTCCAAGGGTACTGGCATCTACCCTTTGTTTGCATTTCAACAGGAGGGTGAGAAAAGCTTTTAACATCACAAGGGGAGGGTTGGGACCTGTAGGGATTTCCTAGGGCTGAAGACTAAGGAGAAGAGTGAGCGGTTGGAGGGCGACTTGAGGAGCTCAGAGGGCTACAATCAAAAGTGGGAAGTGCATGAATTTTCCTGCAACCTCTATTGAAAGGGGTGGCGAGATGAGAGCTTCGAGAGCTTGAGGACCTGTGGTGAGAAGGCTCAAGGAAAAGGTGGAGGGGCTCATTCTCGTTTTCCATACGTCGACGTCTCTCTAGCACAAACGATCGTGCTCCCTTTCTTAATGGAGGGAAAGACATGGGTTCGAATCCCATCAAAGATGAACTTTGGCTGCTACTACATGCAATTATGATGTGATTAGCAAAGATACCATGCAATTAATGGAAATTTTAAGCAATTTCTCAATCATAATCATGCTATTTAGGATCACATTTGCACTTATCTTTGCATGCATAGCCTTCAAAGTGTTGAATTGATCGGAGCGTAGTCCCTGGCTCTGATACCACTTTTACGAGCTGCAAAGTCATGATGACAACAACACATCTCTTACCTGCATACACGCCCCTCTAGATCAAGGGTGCCATGCACACACACACACACACACACACACACACACACACACACACACACACACACACACACACACACACACACACACACACACACACACACAGAGAGAGAGAGAGAGAGAGAGAGAGAGAGAGAGAGAGAGAGAGAGAGAGTTCTATTATTGTCCTCGGAGGTCAAATATGACCTATGGGACCAAATGAACATGTCAAGTGGTGTGAGTGGAGATCATAAGTGACTCTCGATGCTCAAAAATGGCTGAAATGAGCGTCACAATAGAGAGTCCATATCGTGGTTGAGAGAGGAAGGTATGTAAGGAGAGCTCATGGCTGAATATATGGGGAAAAGAGGACTTAATGTGGTCAAAAGTTGAGCACTCAAGTAGTGTGTGGTACTCACTCTCGCACTTGACGAGGGCATAAGGTGTAAAGTCGATGAGACTCCTCGTCAGTGCCCCAACGTCCTATCTCACAGTGTAGAGAATGGGAGCTAGGACGAATGGAGATAGTGGTGCGGTGCACTCAACGGGATGGGCTCAAGGATGTAGGGATGGGTTCGGTTACCTTGTTCGGAGAAGAAGAGAGATTTGTAGTTTGGGGCAATGTGTGTGGTGTAATGACTGAAGCGAGAATCTCCGGATTTCTCCCAAGCTGTGATAGATTGGCATTGTAAGAAGGCCTCATTAACTTGGGAGTCGATCGATGCATCCTGGACCAAGTGACATGCATCCCATGTTTCAAACCATTTCTTGATGTCAAGCATCCACCCCGAACTTAGTATTTTGCTCTTGCATGTCTTTTGGACCTTTTGACTTGCTTCATATGCGATTCTAGAAGTCGATACAAAGGGCTATGTTGTGTCTTAAGCATGTACTCCACAACCCTTTGCATGCCCAAGACCTCAATGGGAAGCGATTCGGACTCAAGAAGTAAGAGCATGTAGGGTGTTTGTGTCTTGACTGGAGAAAGTTGGTGAGGAAATGCTTTTGGACATTCTCAAACTCTTTCCAAGTAGACTTCCCGATGCTACCACCCCACACCTCCACTCCATAAAGAAGCACCGGTGTCACCAATGTGTCAAAGAGGTACTTTTTGAGAGCCCAACACTTGATCTCTCCAGCAGTGCACATGTTCTCAAATGCATAATAAGCCCTCTTTCCGGCTTCCAAGCGACGCATTGCGAAATCCTTCCATTTATGATTGGATGGAACCTCAAGGCCAAGGTACTTGAAGCTATCTACCACTTCAAGCCGCTCATTGTTGTATACAATGCATGGATTTTCGTCATTGATGGTCTTCACAAGCATAACCTTGGTTTTAGATCCATTCACGATTAGCCCGCTATATAGGCAAAAGCGTTCAAGACACCCATAAGCTTTTGTGCATCTTCTAAGGTATGTGCCAAGAGCACTACATCATCGGCATAAAGCAAAAGCATGATCACCGCAATTTCGGATCTTAACTTCTATGCCTTCTTGTTGCATAAAATCAAGAACCATGCATTCCAATTCATCAACGAGTAGCCCAAAGAGGGTTGGGGAAAGTGGGCATCCTTGTTTGACACCAATAGTGCTTGCAAAAAATTCTGAAATTCCATCTCTCATACGTAGTCGACATATCACTTTTTGGTAGATGCGAAAGACTACATGCATAAATTCTCTCGGCACTTGAAGGCTTTGCATACGTCTGCAAAGATTTCCTCACGGCACCATGTCAAAAGCTTTCTTGAAATCCACAAAGCAACAATACAACTTTTTTCTTTCAATCGAGACGCTTCCATCAGAACTCAAAGAGCAACAAGGTGATCAATAGTGCTATGATGCTTCCGAAAAAGCTGCTTGACCAAGCCCACGTTTGCCGTTCTTTTTAGCCCATTCACTTATCTTCATCTGCATGATACATCCAGATAACTTTGCCATCAAAGAACCAACCATTATAGTGCGATAGTTGTTCACATTGTTTACATCTCCTCCTTTGTGCAAAGGTTTGATCCAATTTGCACTCCAATCATGAGGCATGCAATGCTGAAATGCAAGGTTAAACATACCGTGTATCCAATACCGTGTTTTCTTGCTTGTCCATTTAATCATTTCAGCCTTGACACCTTGAAGGTCCCTTGCCTTGCGAGTAGCAAGTTTCTCAAGCGCGCGGCATACATCTTCAATGGTAAAGAAGGGAGGCATACACGGAAGGGAGCTACAACACTCCATCTTATCAACATTGGGTTGCTCATAGAGGTTCTTGCAATACGTATACATATCCTCAAGAGTCAAGTCATCAGAGCTCTCAACACACTTGCCTTTTAGATTTTGCCAAAACTTGCCACATGCATGTGCTTTCTCTTGCGCTAAAAGAAGTTGTTTTTTGACTTCCCACCTTCTCCTCTTTTTTTGAACAAGTGCTTTGTATGTGTGTGAACGTTCCAAGTAAACTTCCTTGTCTTTGCTTGCATTCAACCTTAGCAAGTGTTTTCGGGCGTGACTACATTTCACGTCAAACCATTTCTTCTTGGTGCTACCCTTCTTAGACCTTTTGCAAGACATGGGTTTCACCTAAAAGCATTCCTTTGCACAAGATCAAATTACTTCTTTGAAAACTTTCCACTTGCATTCTAATGTTGGGCTCTCTTGATGCTCTGTCATGCTTAACATTTGGTCCACCATATCAGCATATATAAGTGCTTGTTTGAAGTTTAGACGTAGGTATGAATGATTCACATCATGATTGGAGGCTACATGCTCGGGTCTTTTACCACACTTGAGGTCAATACATAACATCCTATGATCCAATTCCGGATTCCATTCACCAAGTGTAAAGATTTGTATGCATTCTAGAGTGGCTTCTGAAAACAACATATAGTCAATCACGCTATCACCATTGTGCTTTCTACATGTAAAGTCATTGGTGCCTTGCCATAAAGATACACCATTTGCAATGAACATTCCGGTACTATTGCACATATGTAGAAGTGACTTTCCATAGTGGTCCAGTTCTTTTGCATCATTAGAACTTCGATTATTCATGTATGAGTCATCCATTCTTTTTGAGACATGTCGCATGTCAACTTGTTGTGTCGTGTTGTAACATATTTGTGCGAGCATTCATGTCTCCAAAGACAATGATTTCACCTTGGTCCTTGTAATGAGCAATGTCTTTCTCTAGTTCAACAAAGGGCTGATCTCTATCCATATCCAAGTGAGCATAAAAGTTGGAGTCATAGTGAGGAATGTAGCAACCAACCCCAAACATGAGTTGACCATTTGGTGGGCTGATTTTCAGCCATAAGTAGCTTTTATACTTATCTTCTTTGACAATGGATACATCTTTCAAACCCTTTTTGATCATACATGCTACGCCTCCTTGGCCTCTACGTTGCTTTGCATTTTTGGCCCACATCAAAGAATGCACATTGTATTTGTCAAATTCAAGAATTCGTTGCGCATCATGCTCCCATGTTTCAACAAGAAGTATCCATCAGAGTCATTGGTAAGCTCATCAATTCCAATTCCCGCATTCCATGGATACCCGTTACAATCTCAAAAGCATATTCGCAAGCGTGAGGTGGTCTCATAGATCATGTGTCTCTATTTTTTGGGTGGACTTGCATCCTCCTCAAGTGACTTTTCTTCTTGAGATGACACCTTAACCTTCTTGCTTCTTTCCTCATATGCTTTGCGACGTACATTTTGTTGCATAAGAGTGCGATCCTCATATACATTACAACCCGTTCCTTTGAGGTAGATCCAACTATAGTCAAGGATGATCTTTCTCTTTACCTCATCAGACATGGTACATACAATAGGTCTTTCTCCCCAGGGAGGGACTCCTTGTTTTCCAACTCGATGTGCATCATAAGCCACGATTCCAGACATGCCAAAGTATGTAGCAAAAAATTCTTCAATAGCAATCGCAAGAGATTGGGTGAGAGAGCATTGGGTATAATCATCCCCCCATGCCTAGAGTGAGCCTTTCTCTAGGCATGCATTTATATTAATTATAAAAAGGGTTAGTTCATAAATGGGGCTATTTACATTCCAGTTTGGGTATAAAGGAGCTTTATTGAACTAGCTACAAATCCTATGTCTTATTGGATTATTCCATGTCTTGCTAGCTGCTGTCAGCCACTTGCCCACGACTCATTTGCCTTGACCTGCTACATCACGCACACATGACCATAAATGTTAGTGTCAACCTTCTCATAATCCATTCCATAACACCTCTACCTACATGAACTTGTCATTAGGGTCCAACACATGAGTAGAAGGTGATGATTAAGGGATGGTGCTAACTGTTATCAAATTGATCTTGGGAAAGGTGAATTGAGGTTCTTTCAAAGACGTGGATGCGTGTTGCTTTGGACAGTCCTTACTATAGCGATCCTGAGCCTTAGGGAAATGCTGACAAGGAGGACATCATTCTGGCAGAAGACATTTTCTTTGATAAAGCCTATATTCCCCGCATCTGTAGCACAAAATGGGCCAATTGGATGGGCGAGTCGATGGACGAGGCAGTCTTTTCTTATGCTGCATGGAGGTGGAGGTGGAGGTGTAGAAGCTTTGAGGGGATGAGGGAGCATTCACATGATAAAAGCTCTTAGATGGAAAAGTGCTCTGCATACCTTGCATAGGAGGGGTTGTCAGCAAAGGTGGCATGTGGTTTGGATGGCCACAGGGGGAAACCATGTTGGATGCAGGTGCTAACCCCTGTTAAAGAGTAGAACCAATACTTTGTTGTATTTTCCGCAATCCTTTGTCCTCATGTCCAGACTCTTCACAAAAGTGGAAATAAGCCCTGTTAACCCTCACAGCTCACGGACACCCCATCACCTACGACGGACGTATATTATGTATTTGGTAGAGTCAGGTACCGGGCTTGTCGGACCAATAGAAAAAGGGTAAGAGTGATCACCGATGAGAGGCGCACTCTAACTGGGACATTCAAGGGATTAGTTGGCTAAGCATGGGCGCCCAAGTGTGAATGGGGTGAGCTCATATAAAAGCCAACTAAACCTAAAATTCACTCATTCTCTCATTTGTGCAATAGAAGAGTGCTCTTGCTCCATCTCCATCTCCATCTTCTTCTTCTTCACCTCCTTGTGTGTGTGTGTATGTGTGTGTGTGTGTGAGAGAGAGAGAAAGAGAGAGAGAGGGAGAGTGTGTGTGAGATCGAGCATTACGAAGGCACGACGGCGGCGAAGCGGTTGAGCGCGGCACGACTGTAGCTTCTTCTTCATCGCGGCGAGGAATCCACCACGAAGGCGAGCGTAGAGCGGTGAGTGACACACCCTTTGCTCTCTTGAGCTTGCTAGATTAGTCTTGTTGTGTGCTTGGAGCCATTTGTGGCTCGCACACGGTGTATCGGCAAGTCCCTTGCTTCGACAGTGCGGCAAGGAGCGCACATTTTTGGCGCCGTTGCCGGGGAATCGCCCTGCACTAAGCCCAAGGGGCACTTTGTGCTTCTCCTTTGAGTTGTTTGTAGTAGGAAAGAAGAGGAAGAGGAAGAGGAATGAGTTGTTTTTCTGTAAGTTGTTAATTTCTGTGTTGTCTGCAAGTTCTGTGATTTCTGCATAATGTTGTGTTTTCTATTTGCACACAGTCTTTGCACAATTAGTAGTCGTTAGCTTGTTTGCAGTGAATGAATAAGTAGGAAGGCAATTAGCAATTTCTGTTTGCACACAGTCTGTACACAGTTTTCTGTCAAGGTTTGGCTGCACACAGTCTTTGCACAGCAAGGTAGTGAGAGAGGAAGTAGGTGGACAGTTAGCTCACTGTCAGTAAGCAGTTAACAGATTAGTCAGTGGTTAGTAGCACTGTTAGTAAGTAGATAAGGTAGTGAGCTGTCTGTGAGTTGTTGACTGGGAGGTTAGGTAGGTGAGAGTGTGTGTGGCCAAGAAAGGGTCACTTGAAGCGTGCGAGGTCATCGCCCCCAAAAAAAAAAAAAAGTAAAAAAAAAAATAAAAATTTAAGAAAACCGAAAATATTTAAGCGTGAGTGACTGGGGGGCTACACTAAAATTTTGATCGGGATCGGTTTCCCAAGCCCAAGCCCAAGCCCAAGCCCTCAGTCTTATGATATATACTAGACTCACTCTTATATATATACCCTACCCCCTCAAGAGGGAATGAGAGCATGTGAGGAAAGTCCTCCACTCTCCTCCCTTCTCTTCCCACTTGCACCCTTAGACTTTCTAATTTGGGCCTAGTTCCCTACTAGAAATTGACGGTTTTAGGGATTTCGAGGGCAAAAAGTGACCAAACGGAGGGCTGTAAAGCACGGCATGTCCCTCTGACCGAGACGTTCGTTTTGAACTATCATACGTTCTATTCTATAGCTGGTTCAAAAAAAAAGGACCAAAAAATCAAAAAATAAATAAATAAGAAAAGACTTGGGTTGCAAAACACCCAAAATTACTAGGTGAGCAGCCTTCACGGGCCCTCACTGACACTTCTAGGGGATCCAAGTCATATGAACCTACGCTCTAGACGAGTGTTAGAGAACGAGCATATTGGTAGTGCCTCCATTTACGCGGGCACCCATTATTCCTCCACCCTAGGTTCTGGACCTTCAGCCGGGACTCAAGGTAGCGCGACCCAAGATCCTCATATCGCGTCTAGTGATTCTTCCTCTGACTACGAAGTCATGGAGGGGTATCCTACACCAAACCCTGATAGTTCAAGTCAAGACATGCATGCCATGGGCTCACGGCCCGGGTCCAGCGTGTTTAGCCGCTTAAAAGAGACCCTTAGTAGAGCTACTCGCTCCGAACATGCGGTTAATGAAATAAATGAAGGGAGTGGGGAAGTAAATTCGTCATTCATACCTAAAATAGACCCTATGCTTCTTGAGAGTGTGCATGTGAATGTTCCATCCACTGCACCTCCTGATCCTTTAGGACTATCTCCCTCTGAGGTTTTACTACCCGATGGTAGGAGTCTTGCCGAAGTACAAGAGATCGAACGCTATATGCAAGCAACAAGGGAGAGGGAAATTGAGAACCTACGAAGGCTAGAACAAAGTCGAACCCTGAAAGCAAGGCTCCTATGACAACAATCATGCCAACCGAGCAACCGAGTGCTCCCAAGGTAGCAGTCACGGAGGGGCAAGCTATGGGGAGCAATAATGCTTCCACTTCAAGGGAAACCTCCAGCACGCCAGGCCTAGATGGGATATTCCTAAACGAAAATTGGGAGTATGACCTACAAGCAGAAGCTTTAACTGATCGGTACACAGGACACACCTATCATGTGGGTTGGTTAGATGTTCTACAATCCACATCGGGTGCTACTAGCATAGATGAGCAACAACAGAAAGTATGTGATGTCCTCCATAGGATTGTCGAGTTAGAAAGACAGAACATAGGGATCAACATGCCTTCAACATGCCTAATGAGATTCTTGGATACGAGAAAGTCCAACCAACCAACCCTGTCACAAATGGAGACTCCCTCAGTGAGCCCCATTGATCTTCCATATGTTGTTTCGCCAGGAGCCTCAGTACAATCTGAGCCCACAAGTGGCAGCTTTACCTTCCCAGATCTAGCTCATCTTTCTCTTAATGACACTACAGATACCATGCATATCCCAATGGTGAGCATGACAAGAAGTACACCATGGAGTTCATTTGTTAACACGGCGCCGATGCCTAGTAGCACAGTGCCCCCAACTATACCTACATGTATGTATCAATCATGTGCACCTGTTGTACCTCAGCCTCATGTAGCTCCTACACCTCCGATTATTCCAAGAGCTTACAATCCACAATGCAATTATCCAAGCTCTTATACAAGTGGAGCCATGCCATTTAATAATAACATGCCATATCAGGCACCCCCTATGCCTAGGGCCACGCCTGTAAACTTTGAACCACCGTCTGGTACACCACCATACGAAATATGGGACCCAAGAGCCGCGCGTATGCCAAGGCCAACTCCCATCTCACATGTGGTTCCAGGAGCACATACACCCATTATACCTGCTCAAATAGGAGATTTGGCAGCATTTGCTCAAACTATCGGTCGCTCTATTGCGGAAAACATGCGTAGTGCACCTGATAGAGAGCTTAGGAGCAAGGCAGTTCAAGTAGCTAAGCTCACACAGAAATTCAGTGGAGACAGAGATGCTAGAAAGCATATGGAAGTCTTTGAACATGTGTGCGATTCCTTGGAAGAGCACAATGAGCTACATAAGTGTAAGGCTTTGAGTTTGACCCTAAGCGGAAAGGCTAGAGATTGGTATAGAACCTTAAGAGTAGAAGAGAAAACGATCTACTCTACTCTTAGGAGACTGTTCTTAAAAGAATACATACGAGAGGGAGTACTTTGGGGTGTAGCCTCTCAGCTCCAGAAAGCCCAACGAGAAGAAGGTGAATCCGTGAGAGACTTCATTAGTCGCCTAAAGAATTTGAATTCTCGATGCAATCCAAACGAGCGATTCAACAACAACCAATTTCTCGATAGATTCATTAGGGGACTACGACATGAAAGTATTTATAATGGCCTAGTCATTAGAGGTATCACTACTTGGGAAGCAGTCACCATGAATGCAATCCAATTGGAGGATAATTTGATGATTGCAGGAGAAAGAGTGTCTGCCGAGCCGAAGTCTAGTAGCTCGCAAGCATCAGGGCATGAGCCAATGAAGATAAAGCCAATCGTGAAAGAGCAAACGATATCTGAGATGACTTTGGCAGATCTCACAAAGGCTATCCAAGAAAGCCTTAGGGGTAATCGTGCTCCACAAAACACTCATATGTATCCAAGAAGGGAGCAACAATGGTGCTCAATTTGCTTGGGCCCACATACTACGAGTGAATGCCCTACTTTCAGAGTAAAGTTTAACGAGACTTGTAATGCGTGTGGTAGGTATGGCCATCAAGCGAAGGATTGCCTAATGCTTAAACGCATCATGGAAAATAGACCGCCTATAGCTTGGGCAGACTCACCTCGAGTTCCTGCATTGATGCCTACCCCATCCATGGAGCAACAGTTGCCATTACAGCACATGGTCCCTAGAACCCAAAATGTGGTCCAAACCACACCGTTGCCACCTCCAGTGCTAGGACCGCAACCCCCTCATCTAAGAGTTACACCTATGAACCAAATAGGTTGCGAGTCATCTAGTACTTATGTAGATTGCGAAGAAGACATAGACTCTAGTATCACCTATGGAGTTGACATGCTTGAGGAGTGTCCCATGTACTATATGGAAGACCATTGGGGACAAATCAAACCGGTATATCAAGCTACTGCGCTAGTAGCAAGAGGCCAAAACATTAATAGTTTTGCCAGGAGACCACCTCTTCAGTGCTACAAATGTGGTGGACCACATCGAGTAGCTGAGTGCCCCATTAGAATGCAAAAGAATGCTGCACTAATGCAAACAAGTCAAGGGAATGCATTGGCAATGCCAATACTCACTTGTAATCGTTGTGGCATAGATCATTTGATCGTACAGTGTCCTAACAATCCAAACGCACCGAAAATCACACCATTGAACATAATAGAGATTGTTGATGGGGCACCACCAACTATAAACATAGCACCAATGAATGCACTCACATGGTCGATGCTCCAAAAGCAAAATTACATCCTTGAAAAGAGAGATGCTGCATCCATTGGCCGAGCGAGAAAGAATAAAACACGAAGAAAGAAATCCCTTAATGCTTCTAGCTCAAAACCTAGTTCAAAGACTAACATAGGGACAGGAGAGGATCCCGTGTATATGAATGACCCTGAGGATGACTAAGATTCGATAGAGACCACGGAGACCAAAACTATTACTACAAAGGAAAAATCCAGTGAGGGGGATCACGAGAGGGAATTACGACGAACACCAAAAGAGTATTCAAAGTTAAACCACCCAGTTGCGAACCCCCAAGATAAGCCACGAGAGACGAAAAATGAGGATTGCAAGAGAAAGATTGGAACCTATCCAAACCCAACTGTGGAAATTGAACGAGTCCAACAACTGAGGGGTTTGGTGGAAGAAACTCAACGAACATTAGAACCTGAACCCAAACATATCCAGATGTCGGACACAGTGTTTCCCACACAAGTTCAACCTCACAGGAACTATAGGCCGTTAGCTATACCCAGTATCATTCGGGAAGAGAGTGAGGGTAGGACATCTGAAAGTGGACACACACCTTTCTTACTAGAGAGAATGTTTGGTGAGGGAATGCCCGACCCCCTTGAGGAAGTGGAGATTCCATCTTCACCATTCTCTTGTCAGGGTCCTACGTCCCACAAGATGCCATTAAATATTGCCAAATTGATGGATTTCATGTCTTCAGAAGTTAGAACCACCATCATGTCCAAACTATATAAAGACCCCGAGCTAGTCTCAGCTCTTCGAGCCTTCCTCAATGGAGAATTACAGGCCGGATTACCACAGTTTGCACATATGAACAAACCTGACTCGGTAATGAATGATGAGGAACATTTAGCACCACCATCAGACCTAGCGGGACATGAATCTGTAATTGAAGTACCCATTAACAAGTTGGGGAAATACTTTGAAGGTGATGAATCTAATGCTACTCTGCCAATCACTACTAAAGGATTAACTGTAAAGGGAGTCCTCGACGGTGGTGCGGGAGTCAGCATGGTGACAAAGAGTTGTTGGTAGTCTATGGGGCAACCTCACCTTGAAGCCACAAGCGTAGTGGTAAAAATGGCTAATGGATCTATTGTTACGCCTATTGGAATGCTTAAGGATCTCAGGATCAAGGTCTTGGGACACAAGGTAAGGCAGACTTTCATTGTTATGGATTTTTCCAAGCATCCTATGTCATTTGAGATGATCTTAGGGCGTCCATTCATGAGGGAAGCAAAAATGGTGCATGACTGGTCCAAAAACCACGTCTACTTACAGTTCCAAGACTCTGTCATTCGAGTTGATCTTTTAAGTGGTCGAACGCATCCTCTAGGAAATAAATTCATCATTGATAATCGATCAGACACAACAATTCACTCAGCTCCATTACAGTATTGTTACACGTGTAACGAAGACACGGATATTGGGGAGAACTCTCTTATATGGATATCCTACCCGGAATGGCTGAGTCAGACAATGTCGATTGGGTACACCTAGCGGCAACTATAGATACATGGGGAGCTAGAGGAACAACCTGGGTAACACCAGATGGGGAAGAGATACCACACATTGCACCAGTAAACATGTTAGGTGTAGCGCATGTAACATCCGATGATAAGAAAGAGGCACACCTACCTGAGAGTGAAACTGATGATTCCTCAAAGGCTTCAGGCCAATACACATCGGAAACGGAATCTCAGGAAGAAATGGATTCAGAACCTGAAGAAACATCGAGTGAGCCAAGTATAGAAACTGAACACTCAAGGTCTAGTACAACCATCTATGGTAATTTATATGAGAGTGAAGAAGATACAAGCGAAGACCTATCAAGCGAGTCGAGTTCAAACATTTACCAAAATCAAAACCTTAACAAGAAACAAAGGTCATATAAGAGACGACGATATCGAGCAAATGTGAGAGCTAGGATAAACAAGGAAAGATCTACTGCAGAATGGCTTAGCTATCTAGGGGCATGTGATGCTCATCGAAAGCTAGTAGACAATTGGGGTGAACATCTCCAGAGTGTCATGTGGTGCAGCCCGCGACCCATTGACCTCGCTCAATTGGAGGTTACAGAGCCGAAATTGAGTCGAACTATAAGAAGACGTCAAAACCGAGAGTTAGCACAACAACAAAAGGAGGCAGAACTAAAAGAAAGGTCTCCGTCAGGACAAGAGCCTGCTGACTTACATACGGCTCCTGAACATTTTAAATCTTATACCACGGGGGAGCGAAAGGTTGTGTATGCCAAGGCCCAACGAATACCTACCAATGAAAGCAGTGGAGTCTATGATGGTCGAGCGGTAGTTAAAGAGATAGAATTAGCAGAACCATGTGAGGAGTCTAAATCAGTCTTTATTGCTCAAGACCTTACCGAAACTGAAGAGGCTGTACTTAAGGAGCTCCTCAAGGAATACAAGGATATCTTTGCTTGGACATATCATGACATGAAGGGAGTTCCACCTTCTGTGATGCAACATACAATTCCCATGATCAACACTGCTAAACCCGTCCAGCAACGACCCTATCCAATGAATCCTAAGTACGCCAAAATTGTACAAGAGGAGATTGAAAAACTTATCCAATGTGGATTCATATACCCTATTGAGCACTCAGAATGGGTTTCTCCAATAGTCATTGTGCCAAAAAAGAATGGGAAACTAAGAGTGTGCGTGGACCTCAAGAAAGTTAATGCAGCGACTAGGAGAGATCATTATCCCTTGCCATATTCAGAACATGTGCTTGAAAGAGTTGCGAGCAAGGAGGCTTATAGCTTTTTAGATGGGTACTCTGGTTATAATCAAATCACAATTGCATTAGAGGACCAAGCTAAAACTGCTTTTATCACAGAGTTTGGAGTGTTTGCATTTCGTGTTATGGCTTTTGGCTTAACGAATGCCCCTGCTACATTCCAACGATTAATAAACACTGCGTTTAAAGAATTTCTAAGGGAGTTTTGTGAAGCTTTCCTAGACGACCTTTGTGTTTATTCTTCTTGGGAGAAGCATTTGTTATATCTATGAAAAATATTTGAAAGGTGCAGATTTTATCGCATCTCATTGAACCCTTTCAAATGCCAATTTTGGGTTAAGCATGGAGTCATTCTAGGGCATATAGTGTCCAAGAACGGGATGTCCACAAATGAGAGTAAGATTAAAGCCATTGCCGATTTGCCACCACCTACTAACTATAAAGGAGTTCAAAGATTTATGGGCCATGTTGGTTATTATCGAAGGTTTATTTTAAACTTTGCCAAGATAGCGCGTCCATTGTACAAGCTTCTTATCGAGTTTCACTGGACGGAAGAATGTCATCAATCTTATGAGTTATTAAAGAAGGCCCTAACAAGTGATCCAATCCTGCAAACACCTGATTGGAATGTACCTTTTCATGTGCATATTGATGCATCAAATTTTGCTATTGGGTGTGTTCTAACTCAACCAGGAGAACATAAATTGGACTACCCTATTAGCTTTGCAAGTCGCCAATTAAATGATGCCGAGATGAACTACACTACTACAGAGCGCAAAGGTCTAGCTATGATTTACGCAGTAAAGAAATTTCGCTATTACCTTCTTGCTACCAAGTTTGTGTTTTATGTTGATCATCAAGCATTGCTATATTTGGTAAACAAGCCGTGTTCCACAGGTCGAATTACACGATGGTTGTTAATTCTTCTTGAGTTTGACTTCACCGTTGTTGTGAGGCCTGGGAGGAAACATGTCATGGCAGATCATTTATCTCGTATCCCTAATGGCGAAGCTCCTACGGGGGTTGATGATGAATTGCCTGATACTCCTTTGTTCATTGTTAATGGTTTTCCACCCAAAGAACTGCGAAAAGATATAGATCGAAAATTAATCAAGGAATGCGAACCGTATTGCTTACTGGCTGGAACTCTCTATAAGAGAGGAAAAGATGATGTTCTTAGACGCTGTGCCCGCGAGGATGAGTATTTATATATTCTACAAGAGGCACACATGGGCGTAGCTGGTGGTCACTTTTCAGGAAACTTGACTGCCCGAAAGATCTCACAGTCAGGCTATTGGTGGCCCACTCTGTTTAAGGATGCATCACTTTTTGCAAAGGGATGTGATGAATGCCAACGCTTCAAGAAGCCGCAAAGAAGTGATAGGATGCCTCTACATCCCATCAAGGTAACCCAACCATTTGAAAAGTGGGGCTTAGACTTTGTAGGACCGATTAGTCCGGCTGCACGTAACACGCAATCACGATATATCATTGTGGCTATAGACTATGTAACCAAATGGGCTCAAGCAAAAGCAACACGGAAGGCGGATGCAAAAACAACAGCTAAGTTCCTCTTTGAGAACATTATCACACGTTTTGGATGCCCCTTTGAACTTGTGAGTGACAATGGAACTCATTTTATAAATGAAGTAATAAAAGAACTCACATCAAACTTCATGATATCTCACCACAAGTCTACACCCTATTATCCCCAAGCAAATGGCCAAGCTGAGAGTACCAACAAAACTCTCATCTCCATTTTGACAAAGACAGTCGAGGCTCATCGCACTGATTGGGACCTAAAGCTTACATCAGCTTTATGGGCTTATCGTACTGCATATAAATTTGCTATTAATTGCACACCGTTTAAGATGGTGTATGGCCAAGAAGCAGTTATGCCATGGGATTTTGTCATTCCTAGTCTTCGAGTAGCTTCTCAAGAAGGTTGGGATGGTAACCCCTTAGCGGAGCGATTATATATCCTGGAAAGGCTAGATGAAGAAAGGCAATTAGCTGTGCGAAATGCTCTAGTGGAGAAGGATAGGAGAATGAAGTGGTTTGATAGCCATTTAAAGGATAAAGACATCAAGGTTGGTGATAAAGTTCTTATGTACGGGGTACGTAATGAAAAGAAGAAATTGAAATACGCTGGTAAGGGACCATATCGAGTGTGTGAAATTACTCCGCAAGGTACCATTCGTGTGGAGACTCTAGATGGAGTTGAAACCATTGGATTCCTTAATGGGAGTAAATTCAAAAGATATTATGATCCTCTAAGCCAGGAAGAGTTGCAAGCCATCCATCAAAAGAAGGCTGCCAAGGAACAAGCAGAGCTTAAAAAAATCCAAGCAAGAGTTGAGGCTCGAGAACGACGACAACGTCTTAGATGCCAACGAGAGGCTAATCTGGGAATCACGCAAGCATTTTTCGAGGACACAGATGACGACTCATTAGAATCTGAGCCACCCCTACGATACCCAATTGAGCTAAATAGCCCCTATGGGAAAGTACTATACAATGCCTTATTAGATACGGGAGCTAAACACATTTTGTTATCCTATGGAGTTTGGTGTCAATTAGGGAAACCGACCCTATCCCCGAGTACGATGCAAGTCAAGGGAATTAATAAAAAGAAAACTACTATTCTTGGAGTCCTTCAGACCCCTGTTGTCTATGACAATGGAAGCATAGTGCAGAGGTTTCTAGTCATGCCCGCAGGAGCTATGGAAGGCAACGTAAACCTGGGACGCACGTGGATGTTGGCAACCAAATGCACTATTGATTGGGATATTGGTAGTGTCACGACGCGACCACCGACTCTTACCCCTATCATTCAAGCAAAGTCACCTACGTTGCAAACTCTAGCAAAGTTGAAGGATAGCCAACATTCACAAGCCAAGGTGGTTAACTCGTCTTTGCCGGCTACCCATGAACCTAGCACTTCAACACTTGTAGTTGCAGCAAGTAGTAATATTGCAAGTACTCTACCTGCACGACCTAAGAGTACATATCAATGGGTCCCCAAGTCCTTACTTCCAACTACCTCAACCCTCCCACCCATTCTAAGAAAAAATTTCCCGGGAAAACCAAGAGCGCGCCCTAGGAGAGTCAAGACCAAATCACGATGGATTCCAAAACAACTATTAGAAGCCCAAGGCTACTATGATGGAAATGAGCAAATTTGGGTACCTAAACGTAAAATGTGTCCTTCCCTATCGACAACAAACCCATATCAGTCAAACAGTGTAACGCTAAAGCCAATGGCAAACCGTGGGAAGGGAAAGATCACAGAATGCTACACACCTAGTCCAGAGCTAGTTTGGGCTCCAAGGCAAAACCAATTTATTCCACCTAGCTCAGGAAGGGGGGAGTTCCATGAAGCTTCTAGCTCCTCATGTAATACATCCATAGAGGTAAAAGCTTCTACACAGCCTCCATCTATAGTAGTGGACCTCCATGAGGCTACAAAAGAATCCACACCTCCCAGTGTTCAAGAATCACCTGATGAACCACTTCAAGTTCGATCCTGGGAGAGTACCTTACCACCCTTGCAACTTGACGAGGCACCTAGGGTAATAGAAAACTACTAGCAAAAATCCTCACCTATTACCAACTGGAACAATTGGTTTCAAAGGGTGACGACATCATTTCAAACGGTATGATCTACCCAAGGAAGGGGGGAGTGTTTGTGGACATCCATTATTCACTTGCTTCCCTTTCAACCTTTCCCCCTGACCCCTTAATCTCCAATCTTAGGGAATGTATATATAAAGCCTTATACTCACAAAAACAAGATAAAAAAGTAAAAGAGCAAGAGCCAAAACACAAAATCATAAAACCAAATTATGCACAAGAACACGACCCTTGTAATATTTGCACTCTAACCATCATCTATTTGCGTGTACAGATATGGCTAGTACGCTAGAGTCATCCACTCCTGCCTTGGGTGAGAGGTACCCTCGTTACTTTTCACAAATATTTCACATGGTCTTTCCAGTGCTTGCATGTGAATGGGATTTGATAGGTACGCTAGCATGTGAGAGGAATTTTGAGGAGTTAGAATGGCTGATACGTCTCTTGACCACGTCTGATCCATACTTAGTAGAGAGCGTTTCTCCCATTGCACAAGCCTACCCTTTTGACCAAGATGACTATAGGCGTCTAGTGACCTTCTTAGTAAACATGGGCACCTATGATGATGAAGAAAATTTACACGACTACACGGATGGCACATATGGTCTCATGGATGATGACTTTGTTTATCTCGACGACGAGGATAGGGGTTTAGCCTTAGGGTTTCCCCCCAACCTCTACAATATCCTATTCCCTTGACTCTCTAGGGGGAGTGCAAATAATTAGGTTAGGGTTCGTTATGTTTTTTGTTGTGTTCAATAAGTGTTGGTACCTTTTTCCACTAATGTGCCTCATGGAGGTATTCCTTTTGTTTCCTAGTGTGTACAGGAGCGTGTTGCTATGGGTAGGATTTGGACCTTCATGGAATCTTTATCTCGACTCACTCTTCAAATCAAGCACGACCATCGACACAAACAGGTGTTTCTTGTCCATTAGCATTGCCCCTTATCTTTTTTGCATCTATGATTGTCTGCTTTAATTGTGATTGGTAGCCTAATATTCACCGCATTTGCTTAGTATCAAACATTTAATTCAATGTAATTTTTTGTCATAATCACTTGTCTAGGTTTAAAAATCAAGCAGTCCGACAAACTAGTTTGACCAAGTTAGGTGTTAAAAATCTTCTCTTAATACCATGGGGAATGCCTTCCTAATAATCAATGGTTACTTAGGTTCTTAATCCGATTTAGGCAGCATTGTGTGAAATGTACTAGGGATTTCTAGTGGGCTTGACCCTATTGACCTTTAGCTTAAGTATTATAAAGGGAGTTAACTAGTGTGATGAGCCTGGGGAGGTGTATCAGTGTTATATGACCCCCCAAAGTTACAAAATTAAAATGCTGAAAATGAACAAACAAAAAATCAAAGTGCCACACTGTAAAATCTTAAGCTGGAAGAGAAATCTCAGCTTGATTTGGTACTTCACTCACATGTATTGCCTATGGTACTAGAGCCCTAGAGGTTCCCAGTATGGGCGCTTTTCCTTGAAAAGAAAAAAACCCAAGGCATACAAAATAAGCACACACATCAAATTGCATCACTGTGAAAACACTTTGGGGGGTCAAAGAAAAGGTAACCAGTCAGGCGATGATTTCATGAGAAATTCCTTTTATCGTAGCTTAACTACAAGGTCCTGTAAGTATAGCCTCTAGTCAGCCCTCGAACATGAAATACTTGGCTCTCGCGATTAAACAACTTAATTGACCAGAGAAAATTAAGAAGCTTACCCATGGTAATAATATTCGATCTCTAGTGCCTTTCGACCGTCAAATTAGCGACTCCAGACTTGTTTAATTTTTTACCTTTACATCTGTTTATGCATTTGATTACATTGCAATTTAATGTTCATGGCTGACACATTGTTTGAAATTCTTTTACCAATCAATTTGTCTACCTAAAACTGCATATGCTTTTTAATCACTTATGAGAATGCAATTACTGTGCCAATGTTGTTTGATTTTGCAGTGACTGAAGAAGGCTAAGGACATTCATCTCAAATGCTCTTCCACCTCGATGAACGAGCTTCAACTCAATAGCTTCCGAGGACGGAATCTACATCAGGAAGGGGGGCATGTTAACCCTCACGGCTCACGGACACCCCATCACCTACGACGGACGTGTATTATGTATTTGATAGAGTCAGGTACCGGGCTTGTCGGACCAATAGGAAAAGGGTAAGAGTGATCGCCGATGAGAGGCGCACTCTAACTAGGACATTCAAGGGATTAGTTGCCTAAGCATGGGCGCCCAAGTGTGAATGGGGTGAGCTCATATAAAAGCCAACTAAACCTAAAATTCACTCATTCTCTCATTTGTGCAATAGAAGAGTGCTCTTGCTCCATCTCCATCTCCATCTTCTTCTTCTTCACCTCCTTGTGTGTGTGTGTGTGTGTGTATGTGAGAGAGAGAGAGAGAGAGAGGGAGAGTGTGTGTGAGATCGAGCATTACGAAGGCACGACGGCGGCGAAGCGGTTGAGCGCGGCACGACTGGAGCTTCTTCTTCATCGCGGCGAGGAATCCACCACGAAGGCGAGCGTAGAGCGGTGAGTGACACACCTTTTGCTCTCTTGAGCTTGCTAGATTAGTCTTGTTGTGTGCTTGGAGCCATTTGTGGCTCGCACACGGTGTATCGGCAAGTCCCTTGCTTCGACAGTGCTGCAAGGAGCGCACAAGCCCGAAGGGGGCAATCATGTGGTGCTACAGTCAAAAGCGTAGAGCACCCTGCAAAATACTCAAAATAGCGCATAGCAAGACATAAACGAATAAATCTATGTACCTGTCGACTCGCACAAATCCATAATCGAGCACGATACGAACAGAGAGAGACAGAGAGCGAGAGAGATTGAGAGAGCACGTGCAGGCACACCTCCCAGAGCGGAGTGCTACATCGGCACAGCGAGAGAGAAGAGAGGAGAGATAAGAAGAGCAACGCAAACACTGGGTGCAATCTCCCCCCGTGCAAGAGTGACCATTTCCCTCTTGCACGTATTTCATTTATAGATTTCTTGAATGGTCAAATTGATTACAAATTGGCCGGCCGGTCATAAATGGCCAAAGCTCATAAAGAGCACTTGAATAATAAAATGTACAATATATATATATATATATATATATATATATATATATATATATATAAAATATATTTCCATTCGCATAGGCCTAGCTTGGTCTAGTCTTTTCCACCTGTCAGCTGCATAAATAATAAAATATCAATTCTATAACATACCTCTCCGTTGGAAAGCAACTGTCCTCAGTTGTGAAGGAGTACGAGCGGAAGTGCAACGCGAGAGAGAGTGCGAGAAGAAGAGCACGACGATATGGTGAACTCGCTCTACTGTAATGTGTAGAGCATAGTGAGTTCTTATTAGGTTTTTACAAAAAAGAATATGTGTACATACCTGGCGGCCTGCCCACTTACCTGGGCAACCACATTGGGCTTTATACCCCAACAACCTCCCACTTAAAGTCCAATGTGGTACTTTAAGTGTGAGAGAAGCTACTATACAAGCTAATATACAAGAGATGTAGAGAAGTGATGTACTACCCTACACCTAACTGCTTGTGAAAATGCGCAAAGCTCTCTGAGGGAAGTCCTTTTGTAAGTAGATCAGCAGGATTTTCTGTGGTGTGAGCTTTGACAAGCTGAAGTTGCTTATCCTCGAGCATTTCCCTGATGAAATGATACTTCACATCCACATGCTTTGTCTTTGAGTGATAAACTGGATTGCGAGCCAATTGTATAGCACTTTGACTATCACAATATAACACAGGCATCTCTTCTTTGATTCCCAAATCTGTTACTAGTCGATTAAGCCAAATTGATTCTTTGCATGCCTCTGATGCTGCAACATATTCAACCTCTGTAGTAGACTGAGTAACACAATCTTGTAATCTAGAACGCCATGATACTGCTCCACCAGCCAATGTAAAGACATACCCTGACGTAGACCTTCGGTTGTCTAAGTCACCTGCATAATCTGAGTCTGTAAAACCCTTTACACTTAGCTCGTGACTCCCATAGCATATGCGCATACTCTTTGTAGCTTTCAGGTATCTCAATATTCCTTTCACTGCCTCCCAATGTTTCTTGCCTGGGTTTGACATGTATCGACTTACTACTCCCACTGCAAATGCAATGTCTGGGCGAGTAGCAATCATTGCATACATCAAACTACCCACTGCAGACGCATATGGAATCTTATCCTTTCAGCTTGTTCTTCCTCAGACACAGGACAATCTTGTTTGCTAAGTTTCACATATGGTGGCAATGGAACACTCAATGCCTTTCCCTTCTCCATATTGAAACGTTGCAAAACCTTGTCAATATACTCTGTTTGAGATAACCAAATAAACTTCTTTGATCTGTCTCTCTCAATGCGCATACCAAGTATATGACTTGCCTCACCCATGTCTTTCATGTCAAACGATTTTGCCATCTTTGACTTCAAAGCTGAAATTTCTTCCAAGTGCTTGCCGGCAATCAACATGTCATCCACATACAAAATAAGGATCAGCCAACTACCATCCTTAGCCTTCTTTGTATATAGACAGTGATCGAACTCACTACGTTTGTAGCCTTGAGAAAGCATAAACTTGTGGAATTTATGGTACCATGCCCTCGGTGATTGTTTTAAGCCATAAAGACTGTTTAACAACTGGCATACCCAATCTTCCTTGCCTTTCTCAACAAACCCTTCTGGCTGCTGCATGTAAATTTCCACATCTAAATCACCATGCAAGAACGCTGTCTTGACATCCATTTGGGGCAACACCAAATCTAATATGGAAACCAATGCAAGAAAGCATCTCAATGTAGTCATCTTGACCACCGGAGAGAAGACTTCATCAAAGTCAATGCCTTGTTCTTGCTTAAAGCCCTTGGCAACAAGCCTTGCTTTGTACTTTGGCTGACTATCATGAGCGGTGATCTTATATCTGTAAACCCATTTACAAGGTAGAGCCTTTTTTCCCTGTGGTAATTTAACTAGCTTTCATGTCTCGTTTTTATGCAGAGCTGTCATCTCTGACTGCATGGCCAATTGCCAATTCCCGGAGTCCTTCATTTGCACTGCTTCCTTGTAACATGAAGGCTCATTGCAATCAGTCAACATGACATAGTTCATAGATGGAACAAACCTATCAGGAGGTCGCGTGACACGTCCAGATCTACGCACAATAGGTGGCTCAGGCTCAGCCACAACCTGTGGTTCCACTCTATCCTGTCCTTGCTCCTCTTGAGCCCTGACATTTTGTCTTGCATGTGCAGGTCCATCTTCTTGGAAGACAACTCTTCTAATCTCCTCAATTCTCTCTGGTTTAGAATGATATTTGGATTCATTAAAGTGAACATCATTGCTGCGGACAACCTTTCTGGATTCGGGATCCCAAAGTTTGTACCCCATCTCACCAGAATTACCATAGCCTAGAAGGATGCACTTTCTACTCTTTGGCTCAAGTTTGTTCCTAAATTCCTTTGGAACGTGAGTATATGCCTCACAGCCAAAGACTCTGAGATGCTTGTATGAGGGCATTTTGCCTGACCATACCATCTCTGGCACTGAATCCTTCTGCAAAACCTTGCTAGGAGATCTATTTACAAGATGAACAGCTGTTGATACAGCTTCAACCCAAAACCCATTTGGCAGCTGTGCATTAGACAACATACTTCTGACCTTCTCTTGTATGGTCCTATTCATCCTCTCAGCAACACCATTTTGAGGAGGATTGTAAGGAGCAGTAAGTTCACGTTTTATACCTTTTGACTCACAAAAGTCCTGAAAGGCCTTTGAAACATACTCTCCACCATTGTCAGTGCGTAAGCATTTAAGCTTCTTGCCACTCTGATTCTCCACAAGTGTCACAAACGTTTTGAAAACACTAAACGCTTCATCCTTGTGCTTGAGAAAGTAAACCCATACTTTCCTCGAGTAATCATCTATAAATGTCATTAAGTAAGAAGCTCCCCCTAGAGATAGGTTAGGCATAGGTCCACACAAATCACTATGAACAAGTGCCAACTGTGTATCTCTTCTACTGCTTCTATGCTTATGTGGCTGCTGTGTTTGCTTACCATACAGACAATGTTCACAGAATTCAAAATCATTAAATGAAAAGCCAGGCAAATAACCAGAACGAGACAAGATTTCCATTCCCTTCTTGGACATATGTCCTAACCGGCTATGCCACAAAGAAACGTTCGGCTGCTCGGTTACATTGATTACATTTTTAGAGACATTTGATACATAAATCATGTAAAGTCCTCCAGACTTTACTCCATGTGCTACTGTCATAGAACCCTTGGATATCTTCCACATGTTCTGTCCAAAAGTGGTGACGTAGCCAGCATCATCAAGTAAACCTGTGCTGATCAAGCTCTTTGTAATTGTGGGAACATGTCTCATATTCTTCAGCGTGAAAGAAGAGCCATTCTGAAACTTCAATTGAACATCTCCAACACCTAAGATCTCACATGTCTGCCCATTGCCTAGCCGAACATGATCTTTAGTGGGCACATAAGAGGTAAACCACTCCTTGTTTGGAGACACATGAAGTGATGCCCCTGAGTCTATAATCCAGTCACTAAGTGCATTTCCATCAGATGCTGTAAGAAGAGCTGAGTCCATTGTATTCTTCAAGAAGTAGATGTCTCCTGACACTGGACTGTCATCCTCTACAACACTGTTTGTCACATTTATTTCTTGAATCTTCACTGAGGACTTGTTCTTCTCACCATGGTCTTCAGCTTTCTCTGTGCCTTTTTCTACTTTCCATTCTCTGCAGTCTCTTTTCATGTGACCCTTCTTGCCACAATGGTAGCATTCTATGTCACTCTTGCCTTTAGCACTGCGGGACTTGCTACGAGACTGATTCCTCTTTCCACCTTTGTACTTTTCTTTGGTCCTTCCCCTGACAACTAAGGCTGTTCCTTTGCCTTTGTCCATTATCTTTCTATTGGTTTCTTCAGTAAGCAGACTTCCTTCTACACCTGCTATGTTCAAACCATCTGGAGGTGCAGAATTACTCAAAGCTGTGCGAAAAGTGTGCCAACTTTCTGGCAATGTGATCAACAGGAACATAGCTCTAACAGGTTCATCAAACTTGACACCTTGAGCTGACAACTGACTGTAGATTGTGTTGAATTCATTCAGATGATTGGACATAGGTGTCCCTTCTTTCATCTTCAAGTCAACAAGATTCTTAAGCCAGTATACCTGTGAAGCTGCACTCTGCTTCTCATAAAGATCACTCAGCTTTAACCATGCTTGATAAGCCGACATCTCGTCTGCTACATTGAAGTAAACGCTTTCTGCCAAAGTCAGCATAATGGTAGAAAGTGCCAATTCATCCATTTCGCTCCATTCATCTTCGTCCATATCTTTTGGTTTTATCCCCTTGAGCTTTATAGGTTTTATCTGCTTCTTTTGTACCAACACGTGCCAAATCTGCTTCTTCCACAATGGGAAATTGGTTCCATCCAGCTTCTTGATATTGTAAAGAGCAGTGTCCTGTGATCCAGCCATAGCTACGCTTCACAGTAGTTTACTTTCCTGGGAAAAATTCGGCAGAGTTTCCCCTGTAAACTGACCTCTGAACCAATATCAACCTGATGAACTAGTGGATGTCGCCTACAGTCTGTGTGTAGATGCGCCCGTGTCCTATGTGACACGCCTCCAAGAACTGTGAGCCGTCCTTCGATGTGTAGACAACCACAAATCAACACTCTGGGAGTGTCGATATCCTCAGCACCTGCAGTCGTAGGCCGAAAACCCCAAATTTGCAGAGTCGGATTTGCACCCGCTGAGACCTTTGTTGAAGCCGAATGGTGGCCGAGATGACCTCATAATGAAATTCTGACAACGAGATTTGGGGCCGTGTCTTCGCCTGTCGAATTTCACTCCAATCTGAGTTGGTGTCTCTAGCCTCCTGCAGTGCTGCCCCGAGCCTCGATCTGAGCTCTGATACCAGTTGAAGGAGTACGAGCGGAAGTGCGACGCGAGAGAGAGTGCGAGAAGAAGAGCACGATGATATGGTGAACTCGCTCTACTGTAATGTGTAGAGCATAGTGAGTTCTTATTAGGTTTTTACAAAAAAGAATATGTGTACATACCTGGCGGCCCGCCCACTTACCTGGGCGACCACATTGGGCTTTATACCCCAACAAGTTGCGCAAGATAAAAATCTGCAAACAGTACTTGTCAAAAACAATGATTAGAAATATGTATCAAATAGTAAAAGAAAAATGCATAAAATTAGACACATTGGTTATGCTTGCCGTCATCCATATACTACCTATTCTAGTGTCCCATACCACTAGAATAAGTAGTATATGTCATACCCTGAGGAATCAGGATATCATTGGTCACACTCATCATCAATCTCATAATGTCAAGTCTCATTAAATAAACACTGTCGTGATAAAGTAATCATCAGATACCCAATCCCAATCCAATTCCGATTCCACAATATAAGTTCAAATCCAAATCACTTTCATTATGTACCCGGGTAACAAAATCATACCAGTTACAGAGGTGGCCAGCCACTGCAACATGATTTTGTGATTGCTGTTGCCTAAATCGGCGAATCTACACCCATATGACGTGCTGCCTAAATCGGCGAAGCTGCACTAATGCTGCCTAAATCGGCGGATCTGCATTTACCATTGTGAATTTTCAATTTGTCAGTGTGCTTCCTAAATCAGCGGCTCTGCACAGATAACTGGTGTTGCCTAAATCGGCGAATCTACACCAAAGTGAGCATTTACACACTGCCTAAATCGGCGGATCTGTGTGCATGTGACCAATGGACTAGACAAGACATAAAAAGACAAAACATTGACTACCTGTGTAACACCACATTGGAGTATACATGAGTAACAGAGTACTTACAAAAAAAATTTTGTTCACTAACTCAAAGCACCACAGCTCATATGAGGAGCTGCATAGTTTAATATCAAATCTTCTCAATAGAAATTACATGCAGTGCAAGCACAAGCCATAACTTTAGAGATGGGTAATGGCACCCACTATGAGAGAATATATATATACACAAAAGATCTTTTTTTTTTTGTTGTTGTTGTTGTTTTTTTGTGAAATTGTCCAATGTTTTTATTCTTATTGAAAACTGCTTGAGTTGGTCTCCCTAAATATATGTATCAACAAAACAATTGATAAAGAAATAGAGAGGGAAGTATTAGCATAGTAGTATATCAAGCCAGTGCGTTATAGCATAATCAGAGGGGAGATGGATCGTAATAACAAGATCTTAAGACAAATGATAGCAATAAATACTTTTTGGAACTGACTCGTTAAAGGGAATCAAAATGAAATAGAGAACATTGAGAAATTACGTACCTAGGGGTGGTTCAAGGAAATGGAGAGGAGTCAAATTGTCGAATGCTAAACAAGTGCTTTAAAAGCGAAGGTTAGTAGAAAAAGCATCATTTGGTTAATGTCAGTCAAGATAAACAACTGGATTTTATAACAAAATTTATAGACTAAACCAAAATACAAATGTTAAGCCACTTTCAATGCAATTATGATCAATATAAATTTCACAACTTTGTAGTACGCATAAAGTTTAGATCCTACAACATTGTATAATAGCAAGTTGTGAAGGAAGCATGCAAAAATTATTGACTGAAAATTAGTATCAATTTTACAAAGTTTGCAAAAACAAGTAAATGTTTCTGTAGGAACGCGTTATATACTTGTGCAAAATAGTCACAATCATTCTTAATATACATTAATAGTGTTTTATTTGGAAGACTTGTGGAAGACTTCTATGTCACTTAATGAACACATACAACATTTTGAGATGTCTATAGCGAGGTGCTAGTCTTGCTAATGGATCAAACATACAACTCTTGTTTTGAAGGTAACATGACTTTCATTTATAATTGGAGGTTTTGGAAGGCATGTAACATGTCGCAAGTGGGTGCATACACCCATTGAGTTGTTTCTTAACACAAAAAGAAAGAAAGTGGAAGAGGAGGGGGAGGGAATACTAGCAGAGGCCAAGATTTGCTACTTGTGTCAAAAATAGCAAAAGATAGAGTTGCATATGTCAGTGTCCAGTATACTATGAGATATGAGGCCACTTTCATTGTTCATTTAGTCAGGATCAAAGATTCCTCGGGTTGTTTTCACTAGAGTTGGACAGACATTAGGAGAGTCTCTTGAGGAGATGAGATAATGAGAGAAATTTACAGAGGGAGATCATTTACTTCTTTAGAGCAAAGACTCGGCATTTAGATGAACAAGCTTCACAGCCGACTTCAGAGTCCAGTAATACCAAAGGTATATTGATTATCGACATAGTCATTAAGCTTGGAAGAGCTAGACGGCAATGTTTTATACGAGGGCCATCATGACATTGATGGAGGCGGTTATTGACCCGTTATTTACAACATTCTTCATGAACCAATGCGCCGTAATTTTACGTCAATTTATTTTGTATCGAAACATTGTATTAGATCCATCAAGATTGTATCGCTTGGATCTCATAGGTCGTTAGCAAGTGATGCTACAAAGAAATTATGTGATTGCCGATGTGATCACTAAAGAAACAGCGAAGAAGACGAACAAGATAGCCATGAGAGACTACCCCAATCACAACCAATTAATTAATGATTTACATAAGGGTGTGAGTATGAGGCCACTGTTAGAGAACCAGGGGCGTGCATTACCATAAGTGATGATGGTCAGAAGATGTTGAGAGCATAATCCATTGATTGTAGCCAGCAAATGATAGGAATACCATCACTCGGACTGCAAGAAACACACGTAGGCCCTGCAACTGATGAGGCATTTGGTGAACCTCCACCACCATTAGAAGGTGGCCGAATAAATTTACATGAGACTTTGCAGCAGTGCAACTCCTAGAAGCCTCCAAGAAGTGTGTGTGTGTGTGTGGGTGAGAGAGAGTAGTTGGTTATGCATCACCAACTTTGAGAGAGAGAAATGAAATGAAATGGTAGACTACTCGTTTTTCAAAAGGGGTATGGGATGAAACTTTGACAATCCTTATGATTTAATACAATGCTTGGGTAAAAAAAATTTTAAATGAAGTAAAAAAAAATCATCATCAGTGTCATCGTCAGTACCCGTTGATGCTCTGCAGAAGATGGCGTTGTTGCAGAAAGTATGGCATCAATCACGGAGGGGCTTCTTCAATGCCCGTCGCTGTAAGTAGTTGTTCGGGGGGTCGGTATATGGATAGTGTCCGCCTTATGGTGGAGAGAGAGTGTTTCCAAGGGCCAAGGGGCCCGCCCCGCTAATGCTTCTGGCAAAGACGTGCCTGACTCACCGAGCTCCTCCGTAGCTTCCCTGATCAGTCACGATAGGGCCAGGAGAGGGAGATGAGGTTGAGCAGAGCCCCGACCACGATTGATAGGAGGTAGTAGTGGTACTGTGGTAAGCGGTAAGGTAAGGAAACTGAGCAGGGCAAAGAAGCGCAGGCCGTCGAATCGGAGAGAAAAGCTATATTAAGCATTACAGAATGTTAAAGTAATAAAGAGTGCCTTTGTTTAGTTTTCTTTGCATGCAGCTGAGGGTTACGGTTGCACACGACTCCTCATATCCGGATTGGTAGGCATAAGCACGAACAATGGTTTCTTATTATTTTGCATGCGTGAGAGATATCCCTATCCCTCGTGCACGTTGGGCAGCCATCTTGGCCGGCATGCACTGAACTTGCACGCGTGCAGTCATGAGGGGAAGAGAAAGAGAGTCGGATGGCGGCACAACTGAGAGAAGGAGAGACAAGGTGTGGTTGACAGTTATTTACAGCAGACTCCATGCAAGAGAGAGAGATCGAGATCGCTCAATTGTAAACTGCATGTTAACTAGTAGTGAGTGGGAGGAGAGGTAGAGATCGAGAGAGTTTGCATGATTTGTGGGCGCTTCAGGATTTGTGGTCGGCTGTGTAGAGAGAGAACGAGGGAGTGTCAGATCTGTTGGAAAAGTGGGCGTTCACTAATCTTGATCGCCATTCTACGCCGCTTATGCTTCTTATGTTGTTGCCCATCACAGTTTGTGTTTCCAGTTAGTTGCGTGAGCTCTTACTACCGCATGCGAAAAGGAGAGTTCACTGGCTGGGGCTAGATTAGCTACAACTGCGTGTGCATGCCAAAAGGAAGGTCGGTGTAGTGCGTAGGTGTGAGAGTTATGGATATTTGTTAGCAAAGCTGCAGTTATTTTGTTGCATGGCCATCAAAAGAGATGGTGGTTGCGACCACGAGTGAAAAAGGGACCATCCGTGGGTGCAGATGAAAAGGAGAAATAGGGCCGAGAGGATTGACAGCGAGGGTTGGTGGGATAGAGACGAAAAGTAAAACGGTGTGTGTAGCTGACTGCATGCGAGGGAGAGACTGGCAATTGGAAGGCTGGTTGTTAACAGCCCCTGACGGACCCGTGGCACAATTAGCGTGCCGTGATAGGCTGTGAGACAACAGGTACTACCCGCCAGTAGGGCAGCGAGAGTAATACTGCATGGCGGTGAGACGGGTTGAGTGTTGGTAGGACTCACTAGCGGTTGTGCTGATATCATTGGCGATCGTTGAGAGCAGCTAACGCCCATGGCCGACTTCTATACCCTACCGTCGTGAGCTTCTACAGCGTGAGTGCCCTATCATTCCTGTTTTCGTGATGCTTCCTCACCCTCGACTGGCTGCTCAAGCAGTTTTCAGTTTAGTTCTCCCATGGATTTTATTTAAGTTTTTTTTTTGTTGGTTAAAAGTCGCCCTTCGCCCGTGTTCTCATGCGCTAGATATTGAGCTTGATTATGATCGGTTCTCACAATTATAATTCGCTCTTCCTCGTAGTTTGACCCAATCAGGTGTGTGTTCTCTGAGCTGTGAAAGCCTTCCAACTTTTCTCTAAAAATAGTTTTCCGAGACGTGATCAAACGGTCATGTTGGTGAATGCATTGATACCTTGAACAAATAAATAAATAAATATTTAAGACTAGCTTGTTATAATCGATTATACTATAGCACTAATTGCTTTGTATTGCTATCCACATATGTACTCTAACTAGTTCAACAAAAAAAAAAAAAAAAAAACGTGGGCTTATTTATGGGTTAAACATGAATCCCGACACAGTGTTAATCAATGAGAGTTAGAAAGAAACAAAAATATTGAAGAAAAAGAGACTTAGCTTCCATCAAATTGCTAGGCCTAAAATCATCGGAGCGAAGCCTATGGCTCTGATACCACTGCTACAGTCGGAAGCGTAGAGCGCCCTGCAAAATACTCAAAATAGCGCATAGCAAGACATAAACGAATAAATCTATGTACCTGTCGACTCGCAAAAATCCATAATCGAGCACGATACGAATAGAGAGAGACAGAGAGCGAGAGAGATTGAGAGAGCACGTGCAGGCGCACCTCCCAGAGCGGAGTGCTACGCTGGCACGACGAGAGAGAAGAGAGGAGAGATGAGAAGAGCAACGCAAACACTGGGTGCAATCTCCCCCCGTGCAAGAGTGTCCATTTCCCTCTTGCACGTATTTCATTTATAGATTTCTTGAATGGTCAAATTGATTACAAACTGGCCGACCGGTCATAAATGGCCAAAGCTCATAAAGAGCACTTGAATAATAAAATGTACAATATATATATATATATATATATTTCCATTCGCATAGGCCTAGCTTGGTCTAGTCTTTTCCACCTGTCAGCTGCATAAATAATAAAATATCAATTCTATAACATGTGGAGGGTGCCCTAGAGAGCGACATGAGCTACACCAGACCACATCCTTAGACTCATGTTGAATCCTAAGCTCTTCTAGCTCACGCTTGATCTGGTCCAAAGCCTCTTGATGTGGAGGCTTCTCCTGCTGAAGAGAGAAGGATCTCTCCTCTTGAAGAGCTCGTTGTAACTTCAAGGCTTCTAGTTCCTTGCATAAGATGGACTTTCCAAGAGTACAGATGTAGTCTCTACCCGAGGAGATTCATTGAACAACTTCCTTGTCCCCTCTATCCTAGCAGCAACAACGACAAACTCCTCCAGAGTGGCTTTAGGTCGGAGACTCTCTCGGATCTTTCGTTTAAAAGTCTTAGGAAGAGCCTTCTCTACCCACTTCTTGACCATAAATTTGCATAGTTACTGGGGAAGCTTGGCGCGACCAGAGACTGTTCTGGTCATGAGTTCTGCAAAAGTCTCATTTGGCTGGAGCATCAGGTTAGCCAACTCATCCATAAATTTCTCTTGGAAATCACCTGGTTTGAAAGCTTCACAGAACTGCTGCCCAAGTAGTGACGTGGTTCTCAACAAACCGACTGTACCATTTATCGACTAAGCCATCCAAGGTTGATGGGAAGAGCACTAGGTAGGTGTCTTCTCTGTTAAGGCCATGACCCTTGCAGAGGGATACAAATCTCCTAGCATGGTCGTCTGCATCGTCTATGGAGAGTCCTCTGAAAGTCGGAAACTTTATGTTCACCTTAGTCAGGACGCTTATGAGCTCCTCCATGGCTGCTTGTTTAGGAGCCACGTTTCTCAAGAGCTTGCTGTAACACAGTGGGCGAGAATTTTATTGGGGAAGGTGGCCTGAGAGGTAAAGAACTGGTTGAGGGAATGGGGGTAGCTGCGTGTGGGAAGGTAGGGGTAATGGGACTCATGGACTTCTACTTGGCACGAAAGGTTGACGCTTTGTGTGGTAGTACTTCAGAGGGCTCAATAGTGGGCCTTGTCCAGACCTTTGGATTACCTCGTATGTGTCATGCAGTAATCAAAAGCCCACCCAAGCTTTGGGCACAAAGACTTTTAACTTATTGAACACTGGTTAAGACTCCACTAGACTAGGGCGAGTGACTAGACCACTTGGCTAGACATGGATGAGAGACGACTAGACTAGGATGAGAGACTAGACAAGTTGGTCGAGGACTAAGCTGGACTAGACCAAGTTGGTCAAGGGGAAGTTGGACCACACTAGTCAAGACCAACAAACTAGCCCATGAGGCGAGAGCTTAAACCAGCTAGCTCCTTGACTCGACTCTCAATGGACAGAGACTTCAGTTGAGGTCCCATCGGGCGTGCCAAAAACGAGAGCACCTATAGCAGGGAAAGTGTGGCGTGCTCTCTACAATGGGTGCTCCTTAGCGCAGTATGCGAGAAACCTCACTCCAATAGAAAGGAAACATCACACAACAATGGAACAACAACTTAAGCACAACAACAGACTTAGAACTTAGTGAAACTCGACAAACTCATGGAACCATACGACTCTAGATGGCAGCACACTCAGCTCCAAGCCCTAGACTCAAGGGTACAATGGGGGTGTCGAGGCTCCAACGTGCAGGGAGGGTGCAGATGTGCGGTGCTGGACTCAAGACTCAAGACTCCATACTCAAGACCTCGACTATACAAAGTGGATGATGATAATGTCCCTGACCACTAGAACCAACCACACATATATATCCAATAAAGAGCCATCAACGGCTAGCAAAATATCTCAATCCAGCTAAGCCTATCTCCAATATGAGGTGGTGGTGATCTGGTCACGAAGTCCACTAAATGACCATCTGTATCACTTGCCACATGTCACTATCGAGGCAAGCCAGGCGAGAGTCAATCTAGTGTAAACTCCAAACCAATTGTATCTAACTGCTCGTCCTGTCCCAATGACACTATAGCCCTGCTACAGTAATAGTCGTTGTGTGCTTGCAAAATATATAAAACAATATGCTACAAGCCATAAATCAATAGATTTGCATACCTGGCAGATCGCATATACACACAATCGACAAGGACACATGACCTGAGAGAGATAGAGAGCGAGACATAGCTAAAAATAGGTGCAAGTGCACCTCTTAGAGCAGAGTGCTACAAAGGCATGGTGAAACAGGAGGGATGAGAAGAGAAAAGAAGAGCACGACACTGAGTGCAATCGCCTCCCGTAAAAGAGTGAGCATTTTTCTTTTGCACATATTTATTTATAGATTGTTTAGTGCTAAAAAATAATTACAAACCATCAGTCGAACATAAATTGACTATTGTTCATAAAGAGCACTTAAATAATAAAATATTCAATAAATGCTATCATATTTCATTTTATCATCTATAAATTGATTGTACTTTTTTGTTGTTATATGTAGTAATTAATAGTTAATGCATCATAAATAAAATCCATTACATAGATCACCGTACAAATATAAATATATAAATAGATAAATATATTCAATGGAGATGCTACCTTCTTTCATTTTCAAATTCTTCAATAGCCTACCTGCTCTCGTGAAGTGCCTGATCGAATTGTTGTATGGTGGTTCACAATTCTGATCTGCACGTTCTCTTTCCAATACGGATTTTTTCTTCTAATCATGCGGGTCTGGAGGAAGACAGAGTATGCGTATGTGCATACTTCCTGATGTTGGAAATTTAATAGACACCTTGCAGCGATGCAGGAAATCGAAGAGCCTTGAGTGTGCCAGACGCTTGTACGAGACTGCGTGTTGCCATGGCTTGGACTCTGAGAGCTCTGTGGGAAACTTTGTCGTGCAAATGCTTGCCGAATGTGGGTATATAGCTTCTGCTGAGCAGGTCCTGCAGAGGCTGGATTTTCAAAATGAACACTCATGGACTGCACTCATTTTGGGTTGCATCGACCATGGGCGATCTCATCATGCTTTTGATCTCTACCAGAGAATGAAACAGAGCAATGTCTCCCCAAGTGCCTATACCTTTATGGCTCTTATAAAGGCATGCATCCAGCTGCAGGATGCAGAAAGAGGCCGAGTGGTGCATGCTGACATCATGCAAAATGCAGGGGTACGAGACGGCTACATTGACAATGCTTTGATTGACATGTACGTCAAATGTGGGCTGCTCCCAAAGGCAAGAGAGGTGTTTGATGAGCTATCTGTGCGAGATGTTGTGTCATGGACTGCTTTGATTGGAGGTTATGCAGAGCATGGTCCTGGCGAGTTAGCGTTGCAATGCTTTCAAATGATGAAAGAAGAGGGGATTTTTCCAAATGATCTCACACTTGTTTGTGTATTAAAGTCATGCGGGAGCATAGGTGCTCTGGTGGAAGGTAGAGATATAGGTAGGGAAATAATGGATAAAGGGTTACAAGGAAACACTATTCTCAGTAACTCTCTTGTTGATATGTATGCAAAATGTGGTGCACTACCGGAGGCACAAGAAGTCTTTGACAACCTTTTAGTCCGAAATTTAGTGTCATGGAATGTGCTCATTGCAGGGTATGCTGAACATGGACCCATCTATCAAGCCTTGAAGTGCTTCGAAAAGATGAGAGCAGAGGGCATCACTCCGGATGGGATGTCATGGACCTCATTAATTGCAGGATTTTCTGAACATGGACCTGCTCATGAAGCATTAGCTTTGTATGAATGGATGCAACGGGAAGGGATCCTTCCTGATGCTGTTGCTTATGCAAGTGTTCTAAAAGCTTGCAGCAATGCCGGAGCTACTGACAAGGGCCGGGAACTTCATCAGGAGATAGTATCGAAGAACTATGATAGTGACCTTTTTATCAGTAACAACTTGATCGAGATGTATGCGCAAAGTGGCACCCTTGAGGATGCGCAGAACGTATTTAATAAACTGGAGAAACGGGACATATGTGTGTGGAACTCTTTAATAAAAGCGTGTGCTGTCAATCAAGAAGGCATGCTGGCTGTGCATTATTTTGAGGACATGCAAAGGCAAGGGGCCAAGCCAGACATTGTCACATTTACATGCCTTCTTACTGCGTGCAGCCATGCTCGGATGGTTGATGAGGGCAAGAAATATTTCATGTTGATGAGGGATCTGTACAGATTAGTGCCAACAATCGATCATTATACAACTATTGTTGATCTTCTGGCTCGAGCAGGGCGCATGTTTGAAGCCGAGAAGTTTCTGCTGGAGGTTGTGCCAAGGTCTTTGCATGATGAAGGGATGTGGGCAGCTTTACTTACTGCATGCAAAGCATATGGAGAAGTAGAAGTAGGAGAGCGTTGCTATAAGTGGCTTTCTCAAAAGAACCCAGAATGTGCCCCTCATGTTCATATGGCTGACATTTATATGAGTCTTGGCAGGTTAGAGGATGCTTATGAAATTGACAAGGTAAGGAAACTGTCTGCTGCCAAAAATAAACCTGTATTTGCCACTATTGAGGTGAATAAGGAAGTACATGAGTTTGTGAGCACTATCATTCCAACTACAAGAATCTCAGATTTGCAAAAACATATGAGCTCATGTCTAGAGAGGCAAGGGTATATTCCTGACATTTGTCAAATTGTAAGACTCATGATAGAGGAGGAAGAGGATTTCTTGTTTAACCCTATGGAGGAAAGGACCATGGCTTTTGGGTTTCTTAGTATGGAACCAGGGCAATCAATTCGTATGACAAACATCGCATGTAGCAAATACAAAAATAGAAGAACATCTTTTTCAAAATATGAGGAACCAAGATCACACTGGACAAATCTTTATTGTGGCTTACTTTGTACAAACAAGTATGCTATTGTGGTTAATTGTACACATTTTTATTTCTAATTTTCCAACCAAGAACTCTTTCGTTACGGGCCCTTTGTAGAGATCTTGTAGCTGTCAACCGATCATGGTGAAAAAATATGCCAGTATAGTTGCAAAACAAGGAGGGATGGAGATGCCAAAGAGGAGCTCCATAAGGTGGCACTAGTTGTCAGAATGCACACCTGATGCAATAGAACAAGGACGCATTAGAAAGAGGAGCCACAAAAAACATTTACACAACCAATGAAGCATGAGCAATGACAGATCTGGTAGCCTTGGGCGTGGACCCTCCTCGGTAAGGATATTTTGAAGTCAGTGAAATGAGGCACTTGGTGTTGTACATACAGGTCTCATGAGCCCACGTTGGGTAGACACAAATTCCACACAACAAAGAGGAAGATCTTGCACAACAAGGAGAAATGGTAACCAGCCCTAAAATGCACACAAAGACCCTTAGAGACAACTGCGAGATATAGATGACGCTAGGCCTCCACGTGGGAGATATTTATGATTAATATACGATAGGGGAAAAAGTTAAGAGAAAGAAAGTGGATCTCTAACCACAACGAAGATCACTTACACACTATTTATGTGATTAATAGAGGATAGGGAAAAAGTTGAGAGAGAAAGTGGATCTCTAACCACAATGAAGTTCAATTACACACTACTGGTATCCCCTAGTTATTATTCCCTATCCCCTATTTATGATTAACAGAGGATAGGGAACAAAGTTGAGAGAGAAGGTGGATCTCTAACCACAATGAAGATCACTTACACACTATTGGTATCCCCTATGAATGTGTTGATCTGAATTTTCAACCAACTTTGAAGGACACAACAAAGAAATGATACTACCATTACCCAGCCTGCAAGCTCATAGCTTATGATAAGATAACTTATGATAAGCTGAAGGTTTTCTTGTTGGAGTACAGTGAGAACCGCAGGGATGAGGGTATCCTCTACGAGCTGGACAAAATCAAGAAGGGCTGGTTATCTGTTACAAAGTCAAGGAACAACGCAGACAATTGAATGAGCCACTATCAGAAAAATGCATGCATGCATGGTTTTTAAAGTGGATTCAGAAGCAAGAAATTAAGAGAACAAGAGGTACTAGCACTAACCCGAAAGTTTAATGATCTTGTGCAAAGAGCTCTAAGACTGGGACTCAGGATATGTGTTGACTATAAGAAACTGAATGCTCAAACAGTAAAAGATCTATTCCCACTACCATTTACATACATGATATTGGATGAGATATATGGATATAAAATGTACATTTTGTTAGATGGGTACAATGGATTGAAGATAACATCAAAAGATCGAACAAAATCAACGTTCATTACTGAATGGAAGCTTTCGTGTATCTTGTTATACCATTTAGTCTATGACAATCTTTCAACAATATATGATGGAGATCTTTACTGACTTCTTGCATACATAATCTTCTCGTTTAAAGACATGCATCGCCTATTTCTCAATGGAGTGTTGAGAAGATGTGTATCTACGCAAGCAAGGATTCAAGTAATCATTGAGGCTTACATTGGAAGCTCCGGAGGACATTTTTTCTATTGATATCACTTATAAAAGAATTTTGCAAGCACGATTACGGTGACAAAGCATGATATCAAATGTTAGAGCTTTCTACAAAACATACAATATTTGTCAGAGAATGGACAGACGGAGTGCAACATGCCTTTGATTATAATTTAACCCTTGGGAATATTTATGAAGTGGGGTTTGGATTTCATGAGACTTCTTAAGAAAGTCACACCCATGACGAGCAAGTATATAGTCATAGCTACATGCTATGCCAGTAAATGGATGGAGGCTAAAACACTTCTCAACAACACGGCTAAGTCCACAGCCTCGTTCTTATATAAACATATCATATGTCGATATGGCTACCCCGGTGGAGATAATTTCTGATCAAGGGATTGATTTCATAAATGACACAATTCAGATCCTGACTGAAAATTTTTCTATCAAGCATCGGAATTTCACACCTTATTATCGTGAATACAATGGATAGGTTGAGAGTAGCAACAAGACCATCAAGAGTATTTTGGCTAAGATTGTGCATAAGGAATTTCACAACTGGGATGAGAGACTTCAGACAACACTTCGGGCATATAGAACAATGCATAAGATTACAACTGGAATGATGTCTTTTAAAATGACGTATGGTACAGAAGTCGTTGTACTAATGGAATCCATTGTTCTCAGTTTAAATTAGCAATAGAACATGATATGGATAATAACTCAACTTTGGAAAAGAGATTGGACGAGTTACAAAAGCTAAAGGAAATCAAAGAGCAATGCTGGAACAAGAGGTGGTTGGGCAGAGAAGGAAACACTAGCATAACAGCAAATTGAAGATGCGGGAGTTTCAAAAAGAAGATTTAGTTTTACTATATTAGTCCCAGTTAGGACCTAAGAAACCTAATCTAAAAATAACTTGTCTAGGACACAATGAGGTCGATTGGGTCTTCTCAAATGGGACAGACAGACTTAAGGATTTATCTAAACTCATGTTACCTTGCGTATATAATGGAGCTAAAATTTAAACCTTATTCAACAGCAGAACAATTGCATGTACAACCAAGTTTGTTATCAGATACATCAGACTTAGAAGTTTATGTTATGAATTTATTTCTAATATGATCTTAGGTGAGAGAAGGCAACAGGTAATAGAAGAGACAACACAGAGCTTAATAGAAGAACAACCACAAACAACAATCTCATATCAAGCTATAGGAAAGTATGTCTTCACATGGCTATCATAGAGCATGAAGTCGAAACATTTAATGCCGATACAGCCACAGTAATGATCAATGGAAGGAATGTTCCGTTAACTGCTGCTGCGATTTTCCACATCTTCAGATTAGCCTTCGACCAACAAGCCCAACTCTATACTTCTGACACAATCAGCAGTTTTACGGCCGAAGCAATCAGTCTAAAGAACAACCTACTTATGTGTTTAAAAAGCTCTTCAGCATGTCACTGTCCAAAGCTGTTAATAACAAATGCCCAATTAATTTGAGTACCATTCTACACCACAGAGTGGTAACACAGACAAAAAGAGTAAAAACCAAACATCTGTTCAAAGCCTAGTACATCTAGCAATATTTTTACTAAGTTATCTATGTACCAGAATATATGAATGTAAAAAATGTCACTCTGAAACTGACACAGCCAGAAGCTCAGAAAGTCCAGACATTGGCTTTAGAAGCACCAAAAGAACAAACTGAAATAGCAACACAAGTAACTAAGAAGCACGGTTTGGATGAAAGTGCAGCCGAGGCTACTATAAAGCCTCCTAAGAAACAAAAACCGACAAAAGAATTCCGGATCAACTCAGTGCCAAGACCAAGAAGGCAGTAGGAGCATGTGTAGCGAAGAATTCCGGATCAACTCAGTGCCAAGACCAAGAAGGCAGTAGGAGCATGTGTAGCGAAGAAGTCTGAAGCAATCACTGCACAGACTGAGGGAATATCTGCAGCCACAACCATAATATTATCTATCATGTACTGCTATCGATTTGCACATAAGTCCAAACCAAATAACTGAAGAGCCAGAAACATTGGCAAGCAACCACTAGTACAAAACAAGCAACAATAGTCACCACAACAATAGTTCCAAGGGCACGGGATAGACTACAGGCACTTCAAGAGAATCAACTAATGGGCGATCTGAGTATAGACACTTCCAAACCAATGGCGGTGCCATACAACGTCCCAGTGGTCGGATATGAAACTGAAAGCGCCGATCTAGAAACCGTCACAGATGGTTGTGTAGCCACGATTCAAACTGGCTGGAATACAATTGTCATTGCTTTAGGACAAATGATGTACGCTCGTGCTAGTATTCAAAGTTCTGACATAGCTCTCCTCCAATATAGTTGGAATAGGAGACAAATCATGTCAACAAGTACAGAACAACATGTCAACAAGTACAGAACAATTGTTGTTAAACTTAGAAATTTTGAAGAAGAATGTGAAAGAGAACAGCATACCAAAACCATTAGAAATTTTCAACAAAAAATGTTTTAAGTTGCTCAACTTGTAGTTTTCCTAAAGTCAAGTGAGTCCATGCAATGAGGTATATAATCTATTATACATCCTGTTTATGCAATGGAAAGCAAATACCACTCTGATAATGGGGTGGGGAGGCCTTGAGAGGGTAGATACAAAATAATCGAATATGAATTTTTGGTGATGTCAACAGTTGACTGTTCCAAAGTACCTCTCAATTGGAGTCTATCTGAAACAGAAAATAAAACTTCCAATTTTTAGCCAACAAGCACTTAATGCCGCAAAACTAGATGTCCTATAGGTCTGTATACATTTGGTCCTATAAGAGATGGGGCTCAAATTGTACCCGCAACTTTGACTTGGGTAAAATGCCACTGAAGTGGGTAATCTAGAAGTACCCCTGTACAATTGTCGTGTCAACAGTATTCAAACTATGTTTGATACCTCTCCTTTTTGAAAGATCAGCAAGTTATGGAATGACAAGCTTGCTTTTGTTCAGAGTTTGGACCTGGTACACGTCTGTCACCGTAGTTTGGGGCCTTCGCATCTTGCCTGTTAGTATAAGATACATAATGATTCAAGGAATGATCTCAACAACCATTCACCTATGCATTTCCCACCAATACATAATCAATAACCTGTTTTCCAAGCTCCGCACGTCCAAAATTCTTGCAAGCTTCAAGTACTCGGTTCCAAAGCACAAGATTGGGACTCCGTGGCAATTTTTTCACCATAGCAATTGCTTTATCCACTTGTCCATCTCGACAAAGAAGATCTACCATGCTCACAACATGCTCAAAAGTTGGGACTATTTCATAGTCATTGCTCATGGCATCGAAGTATGCCTGACTACTTTGACATAGTCCGGTGCGACTGCAAGCACCAAAAATGATTCTAAATGTTACAGGATCTGGCTTTACACCTCCTCCTAGCATTTTCTCCAAGTTCTCGAACAATGCTTGGCTTTCTCCAAGCTGGGCATATCCTGAAATGAGAGAGTTCCAAGAGACTGTATCGTGGGATGGGAGCCTGCCAAACACATGCAATGCTAAAGAAAGTAAGCCACCTTTGGCATACATATTGATTAAAGTGTTTCCAACAATTAGATCTCTTCCCAAAAGGCCCCTCCTTTCAATTTCAAGATGTATTTCTTGTGCCTTCATAGTTGCACCAATGCTGCTACAAGCTTTCAAGATACAAATGAGTGAGACTGGATCCGGTGAGATACCTTCATGTTGCATTTGTTCAAAACATTCCAGAGATTCCTCACCATGCCCATAGTGCGTATATCCTACAATTAGTGCAGTCCAGCAGACCACATCTCGACAAGGAAGCTTGTCGAAAACTTCTTGAGCTTCTACAAGCATGCCACACTTGACATACATATCAACGAGGCTGGTACCGACCAAGGTGTCTTTGTGTAGCAGACCCAGTCTTTCAACCTCTGCATGTAGCTCTCGACCCTTGTGGGTGGACCCGATGCTACTACAGGCTTTCAAGCTGCAAACAAAGGCAGCTGCGTCTAGGGAAACCCCTTCTAAAAGCATTTGATCCAGAGCTGCAAGTGCTTCTTCACCGTAGCCATGCTCTGCAAATCCTCCAATAAGGGAGGTCCATAAGAATTGGTCTCGACTAGAAAGCTCGCTGAGAAACTTTATCGCAACATCGAATGAACCACATTTAGCATACATGTCAATGAGTGCTTTGACAACATGGTCCATCTCCAAGAAACCCTTCTTTTGGATCTCCACATGAAATTTCTCACCAGAATGTCTTGCAGTCATCCTTCCACAATTTCGCAAGCCACACATAAACGTAATAGAATTTGCAGAAAATCCTTCAAGCTCCATCTGTTCAAGAGAGCTGAGAGCTTCCTCAGCATTCCCGTGCTCAGTGTAGCCTGCTATTAATGACGTCCATGTGAATTCATCACGAACAGAAAGCTTATCAAAGATCTGTTGTGCTGTGTGAAGCAAGCCACATTTGATATACATATGAATCAAGGCTGTTCCAAGAATACGATCGCTTTCTACAACCCCAAACGCTTCAAGGAGAGAGTGTAGTTCTCTACCTTTGTCTGCATCACCTAACCCAGTGCAAGCTTTTAAGGCCAATAAGAAGGACACATTATCGGGAGAAATACCATCACATTGCATCTGTTCAAAGCAACAAATGGCATCTTCAAATAGTCCTTTTTCCAAATAGCCTGTCATAATTGCAGTCCATGGAACTATGCCTTGCATTGGAAGCTGGCTGAGAACATCCTGTGCTTTCCCTAGCATCCCAAGGTTTGAATACATAGCCACCAAGACAGTGCCAACAAGAGGGTCTGTTTTCAACAAGCCTTTCCTCTCAACCTCAACATGCAACTCTTCACCCCTCGCTAAAGCACCTACACCGCCACAGGCTTTTAAGCTGCAAGCATAAGCAATAACATCCGGAACAATGCCCTCAACCTGCATCTGCACAAAGCAATCAAGTGCCTCATCCCATTGTTGATATTCTGTATAACCATTCATTAACGATGTCCATGAGACTACATCTCTTACTGGGAGCTTGTCCAATAGGTGACATGCAATGCAAAGGTAGCCACACTTGGCATACATATCAATCAGCGCGTTGCCTACAACCTTATCACTTTTCAGTAAACCCTTCCTCTCAATTTCTGCATGTATCACTTGACCTTTCTCGAAGCATTCCATACTGCTACAGGCTTTTAAGCTGCAAACCAAAGTAGCAGCATTTGGAGCAATGCCCTTCAGTTGCATTTGTTCAAAACATTCAAGAGTCTCCATAAAGAGTCCGCACACCGAGTAACCTGCTATCAGAGCAGACCAGGAGGCAATGTCTTGGACCCGAAGTTTACTGAACACTTGACGAGGTAAACTAAGAAGATCAGAATCAAAACCATATTTAGTGCACCCACCAATGCTGGTGTAGTGATTTGAAACTTCCTTTGGAAGACCTCTCCGTTCAATGTCATCAAAGACAACCTTCTTGTTACTTTCACCATTTTCTACATTGCCACAGGCTTTCAAAACGTGCAATAACGTCTCAAGGTTAGGTGAAATACTCTCAAGTTCCATTTGTTTCAAACAAAGCTTTGCTTCTTCACTATGCCCAGACTCAACATATGCAGCAAACAAAGAATTCCAAGAAGTGACATTTTGAATTGGTAGCTTCTCAAACACTTTCTGAGCTTTAGAAATCAGGCCAAGTTTAGCATATGTATCAATCAATGTAGTTCCAAGCTCCAAATCCTTTTCTAAAAATCCCCTCCTCTCAATTTCATCACGTAATTTTTCAACTTCAAGCCCTGCACCTATGTGCCCACACACTTTTAAAATACACTTATAAGTTACAGCATCCGGGGAAAAAACATGAGAGTACATGCGTTCATAGCAGTCTAGTGCTTCTTCATAACAGCCATATTCAGCATATGCAGTTATGAGTGCATTCAAAGAAACGACATCACGAGCTGGAAGCTTATTGAACACTTCTTGTGCCCTAGTGAGTGAGCCGCATTTAGCATACATGTCAACCAAGGTGGTGCCGGCAACTGTATCTATCTCTAACAATGCTCTCCTTTCCATTTCTGCATGTATTTCTACTAAGGGTATTATACTTGCACAAGCCTTCAAGGTGCAAAGGAATGTGGTTACCGTTGGAGTAACCCCCTCAGACATCATCTGCTTGAAACATCTGAGTGCTTGTTCACCATGCCCATGCTCAACAAATCCTGAAATGAGTGCTGTCCATGAGACAGCATCCTGACGAGGAAGCATGTTAAGCACTTCCTCTGCCATAGCAAACAAGCCACATTTAGCATACATATCTACCAAAGCTGTGCCAAGGTGGTCTGAGTATAACAGACCTCTTTTTTCAATTTCAATATGTATTTCTTGGCCTTTCTCTGCCGTTCTCAAGATGGTACATGCTCTTAGGCTACAAAAAAATGTGCCAGCATTTGGAAGGACGCCCTCAAGTTGCATCTGCTCTAGATACTTGAGTGCGTCCTTGTCAAAGCCATGCTCGACATTTGCTGCTATTATTGCTGTCCAAGAAACTACATCCTGTCTCCAAAGTATATCAAACACTCGTTTTGCATTTGTAAGGAAACCACACTTCGCATACATATCAACCAAGGTATTGGCAATGGCAATGTCACCATCAAGCAGCCCAGTCTTCATAATCTTTGCATGTATTTCTCTGCCCTTATAGGATTTTCCTACCACGCTGCATGCCTTTAGGCTGCAAACGACAGTAATGGCATCCGCAAGAACTCCCTCTGATTGCATTTGCTCTAAGCATTTTAGTGCTTCTTCACTAAGCCCATGTTCAACATACCCTGTGATCAGCGCTGTCCATGAAACTACATCACGAAAGGGAAGCCTGTCAAACACTTCCTGTGCGAGGGCAAGTAAACCAGCTTTTGCAAACATATCAACTAAGGTACTGCCAAGAAAAGCATCTCTTTCCAACAGCCCCATAAAAGCTGCCTTGGCATACATTTCACAGCCTTTGTCTATGGCTCCAACACTTCCACAAGCTTTCATGTTACAAACAAATGTGACTGCATCTGGAAACATACCCTCCAGCTGCATTTGCTCAAAACACTTGAGAGTTTCTTCGCTTTGTCCATTCTCTACATATCCTGTCAAGAGTGCAGTCCATGTGACAACATCACGATCAGGTAAGTTGTCGAACACTTCCTGTGCTTTGACAAGCATTCCACACTTGGCATACATGTCCACCAATGCACTGCCAACAAAAAGTTCCACATCAAGGCTCATGCTGACAACCTTGGCATGAATATGTGAGCCTCTATCAAGGTCTTTGGATTTTGTACAAGCCTTTAGCAAGGCCACAATGGTATAATTACTGAGGTGAACAGACTTATCTTGCTGCATTTGGCAGAAAAGAATGAAAGCATTCTCTAGAGCTTCCTTCTTACTATAGCCTGCAATGAGGGTATTCCAGGCGCACTCATTTGAATGCAGCAACCGATTGAATACACGTTGAGCATGTCTTATGCTGCCCACTTCCACAAATAGTGGGACAAGGTAGTTGCCGAGCGAGCTATGAGCTTCCAGTCCACAGGAACACAAGAATGCATGTAGTCGGAGTGCAAGATTTCCATTCCTATCCTTCTTGCAAGTGAGGAGAGCGTGTGCGAAATCTTCAAGTGACGGCAAAAGAAGCATACATTCATCTGAGGTAGGCCTGGCGCTCTCAAGGCAGAGGGAGCGTTGAGAAATGCAGGAATTCTTCCTCACTATTAGAATTCCTTTCTCTTCTTCTTCTTCTTTCGCTTCTTCCTCATGTTGGGCATAATGGGAGCTTTCAAGCTTTTCAAAATACCTGTCTGTGGACGAACTGTAGAGGAATTCATGAGCAGGCTTGATCTTAAGATCTGAGGGCCTTGCTTTGGGGTGTGTCAGCAGGCACATAGCTCGCTGCAACCTGCATGTTGCTGCCAGCCTTTGCTCGTAATTCGCTTAGTAATCATTTATCTGGGTACGTAACGACTCAGGTTCAACTAAAGAACTCCACGGTCATGGGCTCAAATGTGGCCAAGTGACTGGGAATGCTTGTACTGCTACCAAACAAACAAGGTGGGGACTCATGATGGCCTGTTGAAGGTAAGGAGGGAGAGATCTATCGAAAGTAGGTTTTAATCAGTGTTGCAGTTGTATTGTTTTAATATAAAATTGTATTGTTCATATACACGTGAAATAAAAAGATCCATTTAATATTATAAAATTTAAATAAACAAGGTGAGGACTCACGATGGCCTCTTGAAGGTAAGGAGGAGGAAAGATATATTGAAAGTAGGTTTTAATCAGTGTTGCAGTTGTATTGCTTTAATATAAAATTGTATTGTTCATATACAGGTGAAATAAAAAGATCCATTTAATATTATAAAATTTAAATAATATTTAAGGTAAGTTTCAATCAGGCCATTTTTTTATTTTCTTCTAGTCGATATCGGGTACTCTCAAATGGCTTATATATTATGAAGGGGCCCCAAATGTGCACATTGCACATTTATATTTTGAAACAGAATAAAACAAAAACGAAGTAAAATAGAAAGACACATTAAAAATCAAAACAAAAGAATATTTAAATGCTTTCAAATAAGCATAGAAAATAATTAAACAATTTAGTGAAGTGATTGGTTTTTTGAAATCCTCAAATGAGAGAATCATTTATCAATACCTCAGTGTTTGAGAAAAGTGTGTCTGAGCTTAAGCTTAAGCCGATTGAAAATCAAGATTAGTTGGTTGCAAAGGATGGCAAAGGAGAAAAAAAACCGATATAATATACTAGAAAATAGTTCGAATATTTTATAAATTTGAAAATTTTGTACTAGTATTTCCATTTTGTATTTGTATAAGGAGGAAACTTGCCGCTTAGACAAAAAGACTTTCTCGAAGATTGCATCATAAGATCAAACTCCTATGAATATTTTGTTTAATGTTTTGATCTCTAAAGTCATTTTCAAGCATGAAGACAAAGTAAATGCTGCCTTGGAGAATAGCTTTCTATTCCAAAGTTTTAGCTTTCTATTCACAAGACTTTTGAATCCCTTAGGGACACTTGTCTCTCAAAGAAGGTGATGTAGGGAAATGAAAGGGACAACAAAGTTATTTTACAAAGACCCTTGCCATGTGGCGCTCATCCAGCCAAAGAATCCAACGGCCTCAGTGTTGCAACAACCTTGCACAATGAACCCTATGGCCTTCCATAGGCAAAAAAGGGGGGGGGGTGGGGGGGGGGGGGGGGAGAGGGGGATCCAATCCTAGTAAGAAATGATAAAATTGCAAATGTAGCCTAACTCTCTTCTCTTCCAAAGCTTGTATTAGAAAGCTCCCCTATTGCTTTGCTGCCTATGAGGCTTCGGAGCAAGGTGGCTCAGTGGGAGCGGTGCAACAAGGCAAGGTGAAGGTGGATCTTGGCTGGAGGTTGAGTAGGCGACAGTGGCGGGCCGCGGAGGCTCTGTGGTGAGCATCCAGGTAGGGAGTACTGGTCGTTTTCTTGCCTCCCCTGCCAGCACCCTAAGTTTTTCCTGCTTGGGAGATGGCGCCCCTCCTACCTCCTCTTGGGGAGGGCGAAGGACACCAGTTGGTGGCTCTCGACATAAAGGCAGAGGCTCCTCTCATGGTGGCATCGAGTGGTCCATGATCTTAAGTATGGTGCTTGGCCCACCTTAATGGCATGCCCGTTTGGTATCGTTGCTTGTCTGCATGAAGGTTTAGTCCCGGTTTGGCTATTGTAGGCACAACGTGATTCGATTGGTTCTGCTGGTCCAACCATGCAATATTTGAGCAGCTCTCTCGATGCATGTTAATGTTTGTGGCACGGGCATCAGCATGGTGGCACTTCGAGTCGATTTGCTGTATGTTAGGTACGCTTTGTTATTTCATGCGGCTGCGATGTGTATGTGGGTTTGGGGGCTCAAAAGCCCTCGGCACATGTTCAATGGTCGTTTGGTGGTTTGTAGCTTGTATTTGGGTTTGGGGCTCCTTGTAAAAGCCCCCGGGATGATGCTATGTGTGATGGTTTTGATTTGATGTTTTTTGGACTCCATGGCTTATTCTAAGCGCGGAGAATGTATGGTTTTTTTAAATTTACATTAACTCACTCTTTTGAGTGAGTACTACAAAAACAAAAAACAAAAACAAAACAAAAAGAAGAAGTGTTTCTCAGCCTGATTGCTAAAATCTATTACTTAGCATGCAAATTTTAACCTTGAAAATTTCAAGGATAAATGAACTAACATACATTTTTCATTGTGAAATATAAACCATGAACCGAGGCATGTGGGCACTAATGAGGAAGCACGAAGGCCTTCTAAGTTAAGGGGAGGATGAGATTTATGGAGAGTAAGTTTTAAGGAGTGCCTAAATTCACATGGAATTTTTGTTGTGTTTTAATATAAAATTATATTATCCTTTATAGATACATAATCACAAATGATGTACCAAAATACCCCTTTAATTTGTGGTAATTCCCAAAATGCCCCCCGATATTTTGTCATAAATTCCCAAAATACCCTTCAAATTTTCCAAAATTCCCAAAATACCCCCAAGTTGTGAGATTAAATATCTCCAAAGATTAAAAAATATGTAGCTATTTGTAAGAAGACTGATTGTCTCTCAATACAAGATGCTAAAACTATAATTTGACTTGGTTATGTAGGCTTTGGGGATGAATTGATTCATTATTTTTAGACATAATCACCTTTTTTTGCAAGATAATTTGTGACAAATTACATGGTAAGCATTCAAAAATGGATTTCAATTGTAGAAAAAGGAATAAAGATTAAAAAATCTTGAACAATCCAACCAAAAAAGGACTTTTTATAAATCAAAATAAAATAAATAAATATTGAATCAATACTTCACATCATGGATCAAACTTCTATAAATACACATATTATTCTTTTATTCCCTAAAGCCTTTTTCATCAAAAAAGCAAAAAATGAATGCCGCTTTGAAAATAGCATTTGAAAGGGCATGGTGTCCTTTCCTTCAAGACTTATAAGGCTTCTTGAGGGATACATGTCTCACAACTAGAATTAAACTACCTTCATCGGCATGGATACAAAGGCCTTTAGCATGCCAAAAAGAAAGAAAAAGTAAATGGTACTCAAATGGGAAGACTTGAAGTCTCTTTGGCCAAAGGAAGGCATCTAGGAGATCATTTTTAGCCCATTGTTCAATTCATTGTCTTCCTTGGTTGTAACATCAAGGAAACCAAGGTGTGTTTTCAACTCAAATAATTGTTCTTGGAAGGGGTTATGTGTCCCTTCCCCCCCCCCCTCTCTCTTTGAGCCAAAGAAAAGAAAGAAAAAATTTAGGGTACTCAAAATGGGAAACTTCAAGTCGCACTCACTCTCTATAGGTTATGTCATGAATATTAATTTCTAAACTTTTAAAATATTTTTCAAATTAAATTGGCCACGTAAGTCTAGGGAAAATAAAAAGAGAACAAGTGAAATTAATGAGTGCTAATGGACCAACCGATCAAGGCTTGGGACCGAAAGTGTAAAGTCCATAAAAGAGCAAGGATAATTGCTAATTAATTATCTCAGTCATAGGTATAGGTCAACGAAGGATAAGTGTATCCTAGATAGCCTTGATCAAACATACATGACAAAGGAGATGACATAGAGTAATTTTAGGAGTCTAAAAATAGAAAGTGATTGTGCTAAGCTCAAGTCATTACAATAACTCTTTAGACTCTAAGTATGAAGTCTGAGAAGACTTATGGTAAAATTCTAACTTGCCATGAAATGTTTAAATTTAACAGGTTTTAGAAGCAGCTTTGCGGAACCTCCAAAGCATTGTGCTAAGGTTTTGCACAGGATGTGAAATTTTTAAAGCCTTTCCAAAGGGTGAGTTTTATTTTTACCAAAAGTTTATCCTAACTTGCGGCAGGTCCTAAATTAACAGGTAGGTTGTAGCCCCAGGTCACCTTCATAAGCCTCCAAGGTTTGTGCAAAGGTCTTGCACAAACAAAACAAGTAAATTTATGGTTTTAATTGGCAAAGCAAGCTCTCTCTCTCTCTCTCTCTCTCTCTCTCTCATGGGAGCTCTAGAGATGGACTCTATGCTCAAGCTCTTTGCTATGGATGCAAACTCAAGCCAATCAAAGTTTCTTCTTCTCCATCTTTACTATTCTATCATACTATGCTATGTTAAGATCTTGACCATGAGTAAGTGTATTCAAAGAATCCATTCTCTTGCTTGAAAAATATTTCTTTCCTTCATCTTCCTCTTTCCCAACAATTCCTTTCTCCCCGCTGGTGTGTTTAGGGTTTGGGAAGGAGGGTTTATACCATAGAATCTTAAAGAACACCATCTTCTTAATTCAAGTAAGGCTCCGCAAGAGCACAAACATGTATTGTAACAAAGATCTCTTTTGAGAGGATTATAGTACAAGTCCTTTTGAAAGGAGGACCAGCTCCAAGAAAATCCGATCGTCATCGAGTTGTCAATCTCAATTGGTTATTCTCTTGGAATTATGTACACGGTTAAAGTGTTTTAAATGTGTGTTTGTGTAAAGAAATCAGCCCGGAACAACCTATAGTCTCCTTGCTATCCCTCTCTTAAAGGATAACTCTCTCCTTTCATAGTTAATTCCACTAAATCTAAAAATAGTGTTAGATTCTCTGACATTGATATCAGAGGTGAGGTTTCTCTTTTCTTGCCTAAGAAGAAAGGTTCTTGAGTAATCTATGAAAGGTTGGAGTTGTTCATTGCAATAGGGTCAGTGGGACTAAGACTTATTAACGTGGTTAGTATGCCTGTTTACAGGGTAAAAGGGACACCATCGAGAACTATGGTTTGAATAATGGAGTCTTTTGAGACTTGCCTATGGCTTAATCATAATCAAGCTATTAGCAAGCTCGATAGGAACCAGTGCCAACCTTGCACTTCTAAATCCACTACTCTTTGCAATTAACAATATTCTAAACCACGGGTGTAGTTACTTGAGTGCTAATTTTCAAGGGATAAGAGGAGTGATGGCCAAAGGTTTGGAGTGCTAAAGAAAGAGTACTTAGCTTACACATAAAATAAAATTTAATCATGGCCCAACACAATCAAGAGAATATAATTAATATTGACAAATTATATTTGGCTCATGGTATAACCTATGGTTATGGTTACAGAGTTGTTAACAACTACCTTGTTGACAAGTTACAAGAAGCAATGGGAAACTATATATTGCAAGGGAGGTTCTAAGCCAAATTCAAGCTCTTCAAGCCCAAGTTCCCCCAAATGTCCAAGAAGAGAGAATTCTTGCGAGGCCTCCAATGTTGGAATTAGGGTTGCAAGAAAACACACACATCTCGGAGAAGATGAAGGAAGCTCAAGGCACACAATAGAGAGTGTATTACTTAGTGTGCAATGGAAAGATAGATAGCCCTAAAGTGAAAAAAACTCCTAAAGAGGGAAAAAATGCCCCAACGGTCCTAGCGTGTTCACACACATCACTACCACATGTATATGGTAACAAATCCCCCCTGGAGTGATGCGGTGAACGAGAGCTGGCACATGAGTAAAGGGAAGTGCCATGCCCTGAGGACATGATCAATCCACAAAGGGGAGTAAGCCCAAAGCTTTGCGGAAAGCTTCGAGCTTCTCATGAGACAATGCCTTTGTGAAAAGATTTGCAAGGTTGTCCTGTGTTGGCACATAAGCCAAGCCGATCTCTCCTGCTGAGAGCCTCTCCCTGACATAGTGGTAATGCACCTCAATGTGCTTTGAGCGATCATGAAAAAATTGGGTTCCTTGCAACTGCCAATGCACTCTGACTGTCAGTGTGATAGTGTTGGCAGTGTCCTGTCCAACACCCAAATCAGCCATAAGGCGTCTGAGCCATACACACTCAACCGTAGCTGTGAAGACTGCCCTGTACTCAGCCTCACAACTAGAAGTGGCCATAGTAGGTTGTTTCTTGCTCAACCATGATATACATGAACTGCCAAGAATGGAAAAAAACCACTTGTGGACACTCGCATGTCAAAACAACCAGCCCAATATGAGTCCAAAAAAGCATGTAAGTCTGGCGGCAATGATCCCCCCTTGGGATAAAACAAGCCAAGATATAAAGTGCCACTAAGGTAGAAAAAACTCCTCTTGACAGCCTGCCAATGCTTAGACCCTGGGCTATGCATAAATTTGCTGACATGTGAGACTGCAAACTGAATATCCGGCCTTGTGTTGCATACATAAAGGAGGCAGCCAACAACAATTTGGTAAGGAGTGACATTAGCAGGATCATTAGCATCATGTAGACTTAACTTCAAACCTGTTTCCATGGGAGTGGAAATAGGTTTGCAATCCTCAAGTCCAAATTACATAGCAATGTCTCTATGTAACTTTTTTGACACAAGGCAATACCACCATCACACTGCTTAAACTGCATGCACAAGTAATGATGCAATAGCCCCAAATCTTTCATCTCGAAAGTAGCATTCAAATCAGTCTTAAACTTAGCAATATGTGTCTCATTGGGACCAGCGATCAACAAATCATCCACATAAAGAACAGCAATGAGAAGTACATTGCCCTCACACTTGACATACAATGCGCTTTCTGTTGGACTATTACGAAAGCCTCGTTTGACCAAATGAGTGTCAACTTTCTCATACCAAGCACGAGGAGATTGATTCAACCCATCCAAAGCCTTCTTACATCTGCACACTTTGTCCTCTTGTCCTTTCTTGACAAATCCGCGAGGCTGCATTACATAAACTTCCTCAAATATGTCACCATTCAAGAAGCAATAACAATGTCTGATTGATGTACATCCCAGCCAAAATGAGCTACCAATGCACATCGAAAATGCACAGTAGTCATATGGCAAGTGGGAGCAAAAGTTTCTTTATAGTCTATGCCTTTTTGCTATGCATAACCCTTTGCAACAAGCTGAGCCTTATGGCGATCGATCTCACCATCCGCCTTGCGTTTCAACTTGTAAACCCACTTCATACCAATGGTCTTTTTGATAGGAGGCAAACCACATAAAGTCCATGTGTCATTTTCTATAAGTGCATCATATTTTGATTACATGGCAGCCATCCAATTTTTTGCATTCTGTGCTTCATCAAAAGACAAAGGTTTAACAACATCATGTAAGCTAGACACAACCAAGGCATAATTCTGATGCATAAGATGAATGGCAAGAGCTTGAACGAGTACAAGTAGACAAAGGTGCATCCAATTTACTGTCACGCAAAGTGTGCACCAGCCATTTTGGCATACCTCTAGCCTGCTCATTTTCAGCCCTTTCCTCATCAAGTACATCATGTACATCTGCATCAGTAATAGGTTGATCTATAACATTCCAGGAAACCCCCATAGGTTGTACATTTGCCTCATTGGAATTTACATTTGAACTTCCACCATTGAAAAGAGGAAACAAAGTGTAATAAATGTCCTGTGAGCTTACATTACTGTCTCTAGTACATGACAGTGACAACAAGTGCTAAACAGAATCTTCCACAAACACTACATCCCGTGAAACCAGAATATACTTTGTTTGTGGATGATACAACATGTAACATTTGCTTTTGGCACTATAACCAACAAAAATACATTTGACAGCCTTATCATTCAATTTTTTGCGTTGTGCTTGTGGCACCAAAGCATATGCCAAACAGCCAAAGACACACATGTGCTCAATAGAAGGCTTTCTATCATGTCATGCTTCATATGGAGTAATAGACTGCAAAGCTTTCGGAGGACACCTGTTTAGTACATAAGTGGCACACATGATGGCCTCAAGCCAAAAAGAATGCGGCAAAGCTTGACTTTGACCATACAATTCCATTTTCGTAAGTGACCTGTTTTTCCTCTCAGCAACACCAGTTTGCTGAGGTGTATAAGGCAATGTACATTGGTGTTTTATTCCATGATTAGGAAAAAATGCATTAAATTCATGAGACATATACTCCCCCCTCGATCGGAATGGGGTGCCCATAGTACATTTCGATACATTTTCAGCCATAGCCAGAAATTGTTTGAAGCACATAAATATTTCGAACTTTGCTTTAAGCGGAAATACCCATGCAATCCTGGAGTAATCATCAATGAAAGTCACGAAGTAAAGGTAATTTTCCAAGGACGGAGTTTGCATGGGCCCACAAACATCACTATGCACAAGCTGCAACCTGCATGTGGCCCTAATTGAACCATCCTTTGTAAACTTCAAATGCTGCATCTTACCCAAAATACAACCTTCACAAACATGTTTGATAGGTGCTTGAGGAGGCGAAGAAGCAACCATATCATATTTCTGCAAACGCAGTCTTCTTAACCTCGCATCAGGGAAGTTCATTATTGGTGCTTTCTCCTCAAGTTCTTCATCTACTTTGGCTTTGGTGCCCATCAATCCCCACTTGTCCACAATGTTAGGGTTTAGGACTACCAAGTACATGGTACCCTTGTCATCTAGATATCTATCTCCGCTATAGCTCACAGGCACTAAGTCCTTGAACTCACTAGGTCTCTCCTCTATCTTTACACAATAGCGGTCCATTCCATCTTTGTAGATCTTGGCACCTTGCTCATTGTCGTACTGGTATTTTATGAACAATAGCTTCATTGTGGCGGAGGGGTTTGATGATCCTGCTGCCATATTTTCTCTGTTGTTCAGGTTCAAGTGTTCCAAGTGTTCGGTGAAAATCTCGTAAGATCTCTCCGAAGAAGTATCAGAGACACTTCCTTCAAAGATCGGCTCTAATGGTTGCACCCAACTTTGGTTTACACTTCCCTCGGTTGATATGACACTTGCTGGTTCCCCTTGTTTTGGTTGGTTATTGTGGAGGTTCCTGCCCGATCTCAAATTCATCAATTCCCCTAAAGGACTTTAACTTTTCCGTCTCGGCAATTTGTTTTCCCAAGTTTTTGTGGTCAGAATTGATCCAAACTGATTGATACTTGGTCAATTGTTTAATCTTGTCAGTTGGACAACTTCTGTTTCATCAAGTGAGAATTTTGTTACTGTTATGCTGAAAAAGACATTATACGCGTATGATGTCTTTTTTCACAGATTTGGACTATTTTGGTTATGCTCACTCTCAGTAGCCCCCTTATGCTCTGTCCACTCACAAAATTCAGTTTGAACTCTGTTTGAGCAGGTTATGGCTAATTTAGGCTTTTCTTGACAATTTTCCGCTTTTGACTTGTTTTGGGTCAATTGTGATCCAAATGGGATGAAACTTGAAATATAACCTTTAGACAGCTATTACAATGGATCTGTGTTGGCAAAGTATCAAAATATGTCCAAAATTAGGTAAAAGACATCATACGCGTATGATGTCTTTTTCATCAATTTGGGTCAAGACTTGATATTTATGCTTTCTACAGTGTTTGTAACAATCTTGTCAGGTCAGATATAAAAAATAAGCAGTGGATGTGCCAAAAGACATTATACGCGTACGATGTCTTTTGTCCCAGATTTTGACTAGTCTTGGTTTTAAGCCTTTTCCAATGTTTATAATTGAGTTTCAAGTGTTTTTGTCAGGTTTGAATGTAAAAACAAAATCTAAATCCAAAATTTCCTCTTCTTTGCGTTTCTTGGACTCCGACTTGTCTTTTTGGATTTCTTTGAGTGTCAATGCTCTTGTTTTAAGTTGAAATTAGGGTATAACCCCCCTTTTGAACACTCTGGTAAAGTCAAAATTCCTGTTTTGGTCTCTGTTTGGTCATTTAGACATCATACGCGTATGATGTTTAAAGTTGCAGATTTCCAGTTTTTTGGCACAGAATCCTTCCTAAAGCTTTCTCTAGTGCTCAGCAACTCCCAGATACACAGAAAATTTCTCTGACTTTTGTTTATTGCAAGTTTCACTACTAACTCGACGGTTTAGTGATCTAACATGCAATCAACCATATCAAGCAAATACTCCAATGATTACTAGCTCTAGATCAGGATCAAATGAAGTCCTACCTAAGCTATTCCTAATCATAAAATGGGTTTGGTCATTGTGATTTTAAAGAGATCCACTGCCACTCACGGACTAGCAAATTCTTCTTCTATCAACAACTACTCAACACCAACAAAACAACAAACAAATCTAAGCTAATCTAAAAATACTGTCAACACGGAAGACCCAGGAATACTCCACTTCCTAATATCTCTCGAGATCTTCGGAGTCCACCACTCCTAGATCTTTTCTAACTAACGTATACAAAGTAGTTTATACGACTCACCTCGTAGGATTAGTCTAAGGTCACCTACTTAGGGCTCTCGTCCCTGGCAGCGGCGCCAAATGTTAAGGCGGTTACGCCGCTAGCGGAAGCTAAATAGCGAGAACTCAACCAACAACAGAATTTGTCAGACGAGGACGGAGCTTGACCCGCAGGCGCATGGAAACAACTAGGTGGGTGTCAAATCACCTACTCGACCTTCTAATGACAATCACTACTAAGGAAATCAAATCTAAGTTCTAAAATACGCAAGTGACTGAAATCCGTACTACGAACGAATGCTATACGAAACAGGATCTAGAATCATTGAATCGATCTCAAACTCAAGGGGAAGTCTATGCACTAGGTAAGAACAACACCCCAAAGACTTGAACTGCAAAATCAACCTATAACCACTCCGTGCGGTAAACGCGTATGAAGACAGGCCGAAAAATACAGGTGATCGAAACTTGACCCCGATGGTACTAATGTGTAGTTCTACTCGTTGTGGTTCTATAGATATGTTGCACGCTCTATTCCGACACACGAGTTGGAAGAAAACTCACACCGAAGCTCGTAGGAACTTACCACACATAGAAGCCGATAGCGCGCACTCTTGGTATCAGTGCGTAGCTCTCGCCGTTGCTAACACAATGGCGGTGTCGCTTCTCCAATGGCGGCTCTGTAGCTCGCATAGCAAGTAGATAAGACTCTCTCTCTCTCTCTCTCTCAGACACAGTCACGGCGCTCAAAAACTCACTTTGATTAATAAACTGAATCCCCCTTTAGGTTACAAAACTTTGGCTTATATACCTCAGCCTTGGAGGTGAGAACATCTCTAACTAATTACATCAGCAAGTGAAATTACTTCGGGATTACAAGCTGGAAACTCAATTGAGTCCCGTTACTTAATGAATGGCTGAATTCAAAATCAATGTCGGAAAGACATTTATTACAATCAATGGTTACAAAAATGATGAGTGTGAGCAAAAATGTGGGTGTGATCCTTTGCTGGCTCAACAACATCTGTTTATGCATTTGATTACATTGCAATTTAATGTTCATTGCTGACAAATTGTTTGAAATTCTTTTACCAATCAATTTGTCTACCTAAAACTGCATATGCTTTTTAATCACTTATGAGAATGCAATTACTCTGCCAATGTTGTTTGATTTTGCAGTGACTAAAGAAGGCTAAGGACATTCATCTCAAATTCTCTTCCACCTCGACGAACGAGCTTCAACTCAATAGCTTCCGAGGACGGAATCTACATCAGGAAGGGGGGCATGTTAACCCTCACGGCTCACGGACACCCCATCACCTACGATGGACGTGTATTATGTATTTGGTAGAGTCAGGTACCGGGCTTGTCGGACCAATAGGAAAAGGGTAAGAGTGATCGCCGATGAGAGGCGCACTCTAACTGGGACATTCAAGGGATTAGTTGGCTAAGCATGGGCGCCCAAGTGTGAATGGGGTGAGCTCATATAAAAGCCAACTAAACCTAAAATTCACTCATTCTCTCATTTGTGCGATAGAAGAGTGCTCTTGCTCCATCTCCATCTCCATCTTCTTCTTCTTCACCTCCTTGTGTGTGTGTGTATGAGAGAGAGAGAGAGAGAGAGAGAGAGAGAGAGAGAGAGAGAGAGAGAGAGAGAGAGAGAGAGAGAGAGAGAGAGAGAGTGCGATCGAGCATTGCGGCGGCACGATGGTGGTGAAGCGGTTGAGCGCGACGTAGTGGCGTCTCCTTCTTCTTCGCGGCGAGGAATCCTCCACGGCAGGAGCATAGAGCGGTGAGTGACACACCATTGCCCTCTTTTGAGCTTACTAGTTAAGCTAGTTGTGTGCTTGGAGCCGTCTGTGGCTCGCACACAGTGTTAGGCAAGGCCCTTGCTTCGACAGTGCGGCAAGGAGCGCACAATATCCTTGACACCAGCAAGGAAAGTGTCCATATCATCTTCCTCATGCATAAACTTTGATTCTAGCTCTTTACGCAGCAAAGCAATTTTTGCCTCATAGCGGCTTGCACAAAGACCAACCAAAATATCCCAAGCCTGTTTTACAAATTTCGTTGAATGAATGTGAGGAGTAATGCTGCACTCCACAAACAATGCAATCAAACAATGCAATCAATGCATGAGCTTGCACATCCTTTACATCCCAACGAAATTGTTCTGCCGTAGTAAGACCTACAACATCCTCAACATCCCCTACATCCTCAGAACAAGGACGTACATCAATGCCCTGCACAATATTCCAGACACCCTTTGACACAAGGACATGTTGCATCATGTTCTATGTGGGATCACATGTTGCATCATGTAAGCCCACATAGGGTTATTGTCCCCATCCAATCTGTCCTCAACAACAAACATCTTGAACACATCTGTGTTGTTGTCAGCCATGGTAAATGCTGTACCTGATACTGAGCTCTATGAGGGTTGCCCAAAGTTTTTGTCGACTTGCAAACAGTTGCAAAAGCTCACTAAAATTGGAGAAAGTGAGTAGGTGCGTGATGGAGCCGCTGGCAACTAAGCCCGGGAGGATGCAACCTGCTCTGATACCAATTGTTGGAATTAGGGTTGCAGGAAAACACACACAGCTTGAAGAAGACGAAAGAAGCTCAAGGTACACAATAGAGAGTGTATTACTTAGTGTGCAATGGAAAGATAGATAGCCCTAGAGTGATGGGTGTATATACAATGCATGGGGGAAAAAAACCTCCTAAAGAGGTCCTAGTGTGTTCACACACATCACTAACACATGTATGGTAACATCCAAGTGAAAACTCCAAAAGAGGAATCTCTTTGGGTAATGAAAAGGAGATGCAGAGGATCTCCAAGGAAAACTTTTCATGAAAAAGAAGTGTGCCATGAACTGTCAATGGATAGGTATGAAAGTGACACTCCACCTGTTTGAAAGTGATGCTGCCTGAAGGAGGATGGGCACAACAATCACCTACTCCTCCCAAAAAGAAGAGGACGTCATCAAGAACTCCCTTCCATGCTAATTCAAAGAAGGGAGGAATAAATCCAAGTAAGAGGAAGCGGTCACCATCGTTGCCTTCTTCCTTCTCCTCTTCATCATCATCATCACCATTTTCAAACTCAAAGAACAATGAATTGCCATCCAAGAGAGAGAAGAGAAGGTGTAAACAGAGGAGCTATACGGCATGGAAGAAGTCACATATGTCATAATAATCAATATATAATTCTCCTAAATGATTTTCTCATGTTAAACTGATCATTTAATATGGGGAAGTGCCAGGGGAGAAAAAGCTAGAATATTTGTTAAGATAGCAGACCCGCCACAATAGGGATCCAAAGGAGGGAAAATAGGGATTCAAAGTGGGGGCCATCTGTAAAAGAGCCATGTGCAACAATGGCCTTAAAAGACCCTAATGTTCAGCCCATTAAGACTTCCAAAATGCTAAGGTTCCAAAATTCAAAGGTTGTGTCCAAAGGTCAAACATTGGGGGAATTGGATGCTTTGTGTGTGTCCCAAAAGTCTTTAGCAATCCCTACATAGGAGGGGGCGAGCCTTGCTTGTAGGGGATCAGAGAGAAAGTCACACACACAAGCTCTCTTTACACAAAGGAAATAAGGGACACATGTCAGCTCCCTAGCCCAGATACCCACAAGGTGTATTCAAATCCTATTGGATGGCCTTGTAGGTGGACCAATGAGAATTAGTCTAGAGTAAATCTAGTTTAATTAATTTAAAAACACTTAATAGAAGAACCAATGGGAATTAAGCTCTCAAGAAGACTATTGGACAGTCTCCCAAGGGGTCCAATGAGCATTCAGCAGCCCAATGGCTTGCCTGATTCCTATTGGCCAGGAGGCAAAGGGGTCTAATGAGAGTTTAGTTGCATTTATTATTTACCTAAAGCTCTCACAAAAGGGGAAAGGGGGACACATGTAAGAAGGAAATCACTTATGCTGCTTAATTACCATTGGCTAAGCCTAGGGAGGTCCAATAGGATGCTAGCAAGAGCAAATAGCAAGAGGGGTCGACCAAGAGAGAGAGGGGGACTGATTTTTGCAAGGCATTATCACACACACACTCACACAATCTCATGTGTGAATTAAAGAATACTCTCTCTCCTTCTCAAGCTTTAATGGAAAGCTTATCACCTACTCCAAGCTTGTGAGAATGAAGGCCTGCACCAACAACTCTTGGCTTTGTGATGCAAATCCAACCAAGAGCCAAGCTTCAATGCATGCTCAGCTCCTCTACAATGCTAATTACTAAGCTAAGCTATGATAATATGAGTGATTATGTGAGGAGATGTACATCTTTCTCGTAATAATACTTCTTCCTCTCAATCTACTCTCATACCTCGCTAGCTCTCACCATCTTCGAAGGTGTGTGAGGTCTTGGGTCTGAGACCGTGAGGGAATTGATGTTGTGTTTGATAAGTGTTTTGCGTAGTGCATGAAGTTTCCATCTTCATTGCACTAGTTAGTATTGAAGGAACACAAGAAATTGTATTGTAAAATGTCTCTCTTAATGCGAGAAACCATAATACAAAGCCTTTTGGAGGGGGGACCGGCTTCATGAAAATACGGTACTCAAATGTTGTCAATTGCTTAATTTCTCTCTCTTTTGAAGTATTGTTCATGCTATCTAAGTAGGTGTTATGCTTTTTGTTGCTCTCTCCACCCAAGCACTCTTGTTATTCTCATTAGGAAGCTATTCTAATGAAATGCTCACTATGTTCATGTTATTTTTCACTACACACAAGTTACTAGACCATTAAATGTTACATTGGTATCAGAGCACAAGGTTTCTATTTTCTTGCTCAAGTAGGGAGGTCCTCAAGCTAGCTATAAATGGTTGGTACTATTAATTGCATGTGAGTAAGTAGAATAGGGATTTTTCAGCCTTGCAGTGCGCCTACCTTTGTGTAGTTAACGGGGCACCACCGTCGAGAGCTATGGTCTTAATAGTGGAGTCCTACGGGGCTTGCCTACGGCTTAACCACTATTGAGCTATTAGAATCTTGACAGGAGCCGGTGTTGTTTTGGTGTTGAACGACCCTCTCTTCTATTCCTTGCAATTAATGGTATTCGAGCCACGGGTACAGTAGCTTGAGTGCTTTCTCTAAAGGGGTAAAGAGGAGTAGCAACTAGGGCTTGAAGTGCCAAAGTACACCAAAAAAGTTTACACCTAAAAGTTGTTAAAATGGCTGACAATAGTAAAGAGAGTGAAATTAATGTTGATAACTTTGATTTTGCTAATGAACAAGCTACTAATGATGCTCCGATGCTTGTTAACTATCTTGTTTCTAGGCTTCAACAAGCCATGGGCAATCCATCCCTCTAAAGTGAAGTGCAACGGCAGCTTCGTGCTCATGGGATTCTCCAAGCTCCCCACCATGATGAGAGAACACCTAGGAAGCCTCCTTGTGAGACTTCCAAAAGAGGTCTCTCTCCGATTCGGAGAAGAAGAGGATCCCTATGAAGGGCTCAGAAATTTTCTCCTTGATGACGCATCTCCTTCTCAAAGGAGAATTCAAGAGCCTCCACCAAAGGAACGAGAAAGAAGTGAGTCTCCCGCCACCTCGGTGGAGATGGCTCCACGAAGGCGGCGGGCTAAACGCTCTCCATCACCTCCAAAACGGAGAAGACCATCGCATAATTCTCCACACCATACTTCAAAGAGGGATGACAAAAAGCTAGAGAAGAAAAAGGCGAGAAAGAGGACACCCTCTTCTCCATCTTGTTCATCCTCTTCCTCTTATGAAGTGATGGTCAAGACAACAAAGATCAAGGCAAGAAAAAGGCGAGAAAGACGTCACCCTCTTCTCCATCTTCCTCAAATTCTTCATCTTCTGAAGAAAGTGATGGTGCAACCTTTGAACCATCAAAAAGAAGAGGCCATAGGAAATCTTCTGCCGCGTGGAAGAGGTCATCCAAGCTCAAGAAGTTCAAAGAGGGAGGGAAGAGCATCTCTTTCCTTACCTACGATGGCACTTTTGGTGCTATGGACAAAGTCTTGGCCTTTATCCAACAATTCGATGTGGCCTTCGGAGATGAGGGCTTCACGGAGTCCTCTAAGCTACACCATGTAGCTATGCACTTTCAAAAGTCTGCCAGACAATGGTGGTCTAGCCTACGGGCCAACGGTGAAGCTCCACAAACATGGAAAGCTTTGAGAGCTTCCATTATGAAGCAGTTTTTGGCCACCGATGCCAAAGACAAAGTACTCACCGAATGGCGAAGCTTGAAGCTCTCTCCCTATGAATCTATCCACAAATATGTAGACAAGTTTTGGGACCTACAACTCAAAGCCGTTGTCTTCAAAAATTTGGATTTTGGAGAGCAAAAGGAGCAATTTTGTGCGGGCTTAATCGAAGAAATGGCGGAGTATGTCAACTCCCAAAGGCCACGCACCATATCGGCGGTAATACATGGCCTCTTGATTCAATTTCCAAATAGGGGCTAAGAGGAATTCTAAGCCCCCTGAAAACAAGGGTTCCAATGAGCCTAAGGGGAAGGACAATGTCCAAAAGTCTCCTAAGGGCAACTGCAACAAAGCTAAAGAGAAGGGAGTTTATAAAGGCAAAAATAAACTCTCTCCTTAAGAGCTTGAGCGTTATCGCAAGGATAACGGGTGTTTCAAGTGCGGCGAACAAGGGCATGAGTACCGCGCTTGTCCCCAAAAGAACAACCGCCATGATCCTCCTAGAGCTACCTTGGTCGAAATCCAAGAGGAGGAAACTCACCACAAAGGATTTCCTCTCTGCCATGCTTGGGGAAAGGTAAGAGAACATGATGCTTTTATTCTCTTTGACCCCGGTTCTACTCATAATTTTATATCTATAGAGTTTGCCACCAAGCTAGGCATACAAACCTACGAGATGGGAGATGTCCTACCCACAGACGGTGCTTTCAAGGGGCAAGAAGGTTCAGTCACTCCCTTAATCGGGAAATTGAGGCTCCATGTCCAAAGCTATGTGGACAAAGAGGACTTCTTTATCTCTCCTCTCAAGCATGAGGATGTAAGCCTAGGGGCACCATGGTTTGATCGCATGGCTGCCAATGTTAAATTCCCTAAAAGGAGAATCTCCTTTAAGTTCAGGGAAAAAGATATGTATATAGATGCTAAGGAAAGGGGTAACACTATACCCATTGTACATACACAAGCTTTCAACAAGTCAATAAAGAGCTCTATTTCCGTGTACATGATTTTTGTTGAAGATTCTCAAAATGAACCTAATGTTTTAGCAAAAGAAAATATACACAATCAAAAGGAATTAGAGTTATCTAGTTTTCTCAAGGGATTTCAAGATGTCTTTATTGATGACATCTCTTGTGAGCTACCTCCTAAATGAGGTAATGATGACCATGCAATTGAACTTCTTCCAGGAAGTTCACTGCCTTAGAAACCTCCTTATAGAGTTTCTCAAGCTCAACAAGAGGAGATTATGCGGCAAGTGCATGAGTTAGTTGAGAAGGGCATGGTTAGGCCTAGCTCATCTCCATTTTGTTCTCCTGTGCTACTAGTGCAAAAGAAAGATGGCACATATCGTATGTGTGTTTACTATAGAGCACTAAATAGGATCATCATCAAAAATAGGTTTCGCGTTCCACGGGTGGAAGACCTATTTGATAAGCTGCAAGGCTCCACCTACTTCAGTAGGATTGACCTAAAAAGTGGCTATCATCAAATAAGGATAGTTGATCAAGACATTGTAAAGACCGCATTTCACACTATGTTTGGTCTTTATGAATACATTGTCATGCCTTTTGGCTTGACCAATGCACCAGCCACATTCAACCGCTTGATGAAGAAGCTATTCAGGCCTCACCGAACCTTTACTAGAGTGTTCTTTGATGATATCATCATCTACTCTAATTCATTAGACGAACACAAGCGACACCTCCAAGTAATATTTCAAGTTCTGAGAGAGAATAAACTTTATGTTAATCGAAAAAAAAGTGAATTTTTCTTACAAGAGATTCAGTATTTAGGTCACATTATCTCTCAAGATGGCATCGAAATGGATCCATCAAAGCTAGAGGTAATAAAAGGATGGCCTTAACCAAGGAATCTTCATGAGTTAAGAAGCTTTATAGGTATTTGCGCATACTATAGACGCTTCATAGAAAAGTTCTTACTAATAGCAGGACCATTACATGACCTAACAAAGAAAAACATTAGGTACACATGGTCTACTAAAGAGAACAATGATTTTGAAAAGCTTATCTCTCAACCTGCGCTTACACTATCGGATCTCTCAAAGCCATTTGAGGTCCAATGTGATGCTTGCGGTGATTGCCTTGGAGCTGTTTTTCTTCAAGAAGGGCACACCATAAGCTATGAAAGTCGAAGGCTCGACCCTGTTGGGCAAGCTCTAGGCATATATGAAAAGGAACTCCTTGCAGTACTACATGCCTTAGACTCATGGAAGCACTATTTATTGGGGACTCCTTTCATTCTGCGAATGGATCACCAAAGTCTTAAGTACTTCATGACGCAGACCAAGCTCTCCGACAAACAAATGAGGTGGGAAAATTTTCTTTCGCAATTTCATTTTCATATTGCTCACATTGTTGGCAAGCATAATCAAGTAGCCGATGCACTCTCAAGACGGCTGAGAGTGAATGCGGTTTCCATAGCAACTCACAATGATCTATCTTCTATGATAGATGAGTATGCTATTGATCCCGATTTTAGAGATGTGATTTCAGCCCTTGCACTAGGGAAGAAAGAGGAACCATTTACTTTACAAGATGGTTATCTTCTCTATGGCAATAGACTATGCGTTACTAGCTCACTACGTGAGAAAGTAATCTATGAATCTCATGCTCCTCCTTATGCAGGAAATAGAGGAATTCAGTCTACCCTAAAGGGCATTGAAACATATTTCTATCGGCCTACCATGAAAGCAAATATACAAGAGTATGTTTCTAAATGTGTGGTATGCAAAAAGACAAAGTTTGATAGAGGGAAGCAACTTGGATTGCTTCAACCTTTGCCAATCCCTAATTCACCATGGGAGAGCATATCCATGGATTTTATCTTTGAATTGCCTAAGTCTATCCATGGGAATACGGGGATATGGACGATAGTAGACAGGTTCAGTAAACAAGCTCATTTTATACCTGTCAAAAAGACTATCAAAGCCCATCAAATGGCAACCCTCTTCATTTCACAAATCTTCAAGTACCATGGCTTGCCAATGTCCATAGTGTCAGATAGAGATCCTAGAATGACCAGTAATTTCTGGAAGGGTCTCTTTGAGAATTTAGGAACAAGGCTAAACTTCTCTTCGGCCTATCACCCGCAAACGGATGGCCAAAGTGAAATAGCTGACCTAACAATTCTCGATCTACTAAAAGCCTATGTAACGGAAGTAGATCAAAGATCCCAATGGGAGAAATACTTACCCTTAGTGGAGTATGCTTACAATAACACTGTCCATACTTCCATGGGAAAAGTACCTTTTGAGGTAATTGAGGGAAGATAAAAAAGTCCCTTACTACTTAAGGTACACGGGAAGATCTTTGCTGCAGATGAGTATAGCCGAGACCTACAAGAATCTTTCCAAAAGATTAAGGATGCTATCTCTATCTCATAGCAAAGGCAAAAGGCTGCTGCTGACAAGCACAAAAGAGCCCAAGCCTTTAAAGAAAATGATTGGGTCTTACTCAAATTTCCCAAGGCTCGATTAAGGCACACGACGGGCAAGAATCCTACGGGACACCAAAAGTACTATGCTAAGTTAGCAAAAAGGTACTATGGTCCCTTCCAGATTCTTAGGCCAATCAATGAGACGGCCTATCAACTCAAGTTGCCCAACCATTGGCTCATACACAATGCTTTCCATGTGAGCCTACTAAAGCCTTACAAAGGAGAGCCACCTCAAGAACCAACTATTGAAGACCCACCGGAGATCGAGGACCAAGAAGAGGTGCTGCAGCCCGAGTCCATTCTCCGACATGAAGACAAGGTACTAAGAGGCTGTAAGACTATCCGACAATATCTTATTAAGTTTAAGAATTATCCTTTTGAAGATGCTAGATGGATGCAAGGCATACAATTAAAGGATAACCTAAACCTTGTCAATGCTTACAATGCTTCCCTAGAGTAAGCAAATGTACAAATGTTAAAAATGAACAAATTTTTTGTCTTATAAGACTCTCTTTTTCTTTATTGTGCACAAAAATGAAGTAGTATGCATGCTTAGATCAAGTTTGCGAAGACGACGTCTCTCGAACACCAAGTAGAGCTTGTCACTCTACTATGGAAGATGATAGGACTAATGTGCAGACATGCTTGCGGCAGCTTAGGCTCTGAAGCGCCAAATGGACTAGTCATCCATTGTGAAATGATGTTGTAGGGTAACATAGGGATCCTCTACCCGCTAAGAAGAGGACTAATGAATATGCTTTATCTTCTCTACCCCATAGTCGAGGACGAATATGATTTCAAGAGAGAGGTAATGTCATAATAATCAATATATAGTTCTCCTAAATGATTTTATCATGTTAAACTGATCATTTAATATGGGGAAGTGCCAGGGGAGAAAAAGCTAGAATATTGGTTAAGCTAGCAGACCGGCCACAATAGGGATCCAAAGGAGGGAAAATAGGGATCCAAAGCGGGGGCCATCTGTAAAAGAGCCATGTGCAACAATGGGCTTAAAAGACCCTAAGGTTCAGCCCATTAAGACTTCCAAAATGTGAAGGTTCCAAAATTCAAAGGTTGTGTCCAAAGGTCAAACATGGGGGGAATTGGATGCTTTGTGTGTGTCCCAAAAGTCTTTAGCAATCCCTACATAGGAGGGGGCGAGCCTTGCTTGTAGGGGATCAGAGAGAAAGTCACACACACACACACACACACACACACACACACACACACACACACACACACACACACACACACACACACACACACACACACACACACACACACACACACACACACACACACACACACACACACACACAAGCTCCCTTTACACAAAGGGAATGAGGGACAGATGTCAGCTCCCTAGCCCAGATGCCCACAAGGTGTATTCAAATCCTATTGGATGGCCTTGGAGGTGGAACAATGAGAATTAGGCTAGAGTAAATCTAGTTTAATCAGTTTAAAATCACTTAATAGAAGAACCAATGGGAATTAAGCTCTCAAGAAGACTATTGGACAGTCTCCCAAGGGGTCCAATGAGCATTCAACAGCCCAATGGCTTGCCTGATTCCTATTGTCCAGGAGGCAAAGGGGTCCAATGAGAGTTTAGTTGCATTTATTAATTAACTAAATCTCTCACAAAAGGGGAAAGGGGGACACATGTCAAAAGGCTATCACTTATGCTGCTTAATTTTACCATTGGCTAAGCCTCGGGAGGTCCAATAAGATGCTAGCAAGAGCAAATAGCAAGAGGGGTCGACCAAGAGAGAGAGGGGACTGATTTTTGCACGGCATTATCACACACACACACTCACATAATATCATGTGTGAAGTAAAGAAGACTCTCTCTCCTACTCCAAGCTTGTGATAAGGAAGGCCTACACCAACAACTCTTGGCTTTGTGATGCAAATCCAACCAAGAGCCAAGCTTCAATGCATGCTCATCTCCTCTACCATGCTAATTACTAAGCTAAGCTATACTAATATGAGTGATTATGTGAGGAGATGTACATCTTTCTCGTAATAATACTTCTTCCTCTCAATCTACTCTCATACCTCGCTAGCTCTCACCATCTTCGAAGGTGTGTGAGGTCTTGGGTCTGAGACCGTGAGGGAATTGATGTTGTGTTTGATAAGTGTTTTGCGTAGTGCATGAAGTTTCCATCTTCATTGCACTAGTTAGTATTGAAGGAACACAAGAAATTGTATTGTAAAATGTCTCTCTTAATGGGAGAAACCATAATACAAAGCCTTTTGGAGGGGGGACCGGCTTCATGAAAATACGGTACTCAAATGTTGTCAATTGCTTAATTTCTCTCTCTTTTGAAGTATTGTTCATGCTATCTAAGTAGGTGTTATGCTTTTTGTTGCTCTCTCCATCCAAGCACTCTTGTTATTCTCATTAGGAAGCTATTCTAATTATGAAATGCTCACTATGTTCATGCTATTTTTCGCTACACACAAGTTACTAGACCATTAAATGTTACACATAAGTTGAATAAATTCAAAGAGGAAACATCAGATTTCTTACCTATGATGGAACTTTTGGAGCAATTGACAAAGTATTGGCCTTTATCCAACAATTTGACGTGGCTTTTGGAGATGAGATTTCTTGAAATCTTCAAAGCTCCGAAATGTTTCTATGCATTTCTAAAATTCAGCCCATCAATGGTGGGCAAGTCTACGTAGCCAAATTAAAGCTCCAAAGAGTTGGAAAGCTTTTGAGGATTGCTACTACAAAACAATTCCTTCCAAGCAATGCCAAAGACAAAATCCTCACGGAATGAGGAAGCTTGAAGATGGCCCCATATGAGTCTGTCCAAAAGCATGTGGATAAGTTTTTGGGAGTTGCATCTCAAAGCCACTGTCCACAAAAAGATAGACTTTTCAAAACAAAAGCAACAATTTTGTGATGGCCTATTTGAGGAGATGAGTGAGTATGTCAACTCGCAAAGACCTAAAATCATTATGGATGTCATACATCATACTATGGTCGCTTCAAGGATTCGTTTCCAACAAGGGACTAAGAAGGGCTCCAAGCCAACGGAAGCCAAGGAATCAACTGAGCCAAAGGGGAAGAACAATACAACGTAGAATTCTCCCAATTCTAACAACAACAACAACAACAACAACAACAACAACAACAACAACAACAACAACAACAACAACAACAACAAAGGAATGGAAAAAGACAAGGGCTACATAGGTAAATATAAAACTTGAAGAGGTTGAACGTTAATGTAAATATAGCAAGTGTTTCAAGATGTGTTTACGAATGATATTCCTAGGGAGCTATCAGCCAAAAGGGGACAAGATGATCATTCCATATAACTTCTACCTGGTAGCTCACCTCCTAATAAGCCTCCTTATTGAGTCTCATTGGTTCAGCAAGAGGAGATGATGAGGCAAGTAAATGAGCTTGTGGAGAAAGGGATAGTCAATCCTAGTTCATCTCAATTTTGTTCACATGTTCTGGTAGTACAAAAGAAAGATGGTACTTATAGAATGTGTGTGGATTATTGGGTGCTTAATTGGATAACCATAAAGAATAGATTTCAGGTTCCCACGATAGAAGATTGATTTGACAAGCTACTTTAGTAGAAAGGGGCTATCACCAAATATGGATAGTGCATGAAGATATTCATAATATGGCCTTTCAAAGAAAGTTTGGCCTATATGAATTCTTGGTACTCCCTTTTGGACTTACCAATGCACCAGCTAACTTTAATCAAATGATGAAAATGCTCTTCAGAACTCATTGAAGCTTCATGGGGTGTTCTTTGATGACATTGTCATCTGCTCAAAAACTATTGAGGAACATAAGCAACATCTTTAGGTAATATTTCAAGTTTTGAGAGACAATAAGCTTTACATTAATCAAAAGAAAAGAATTTTTTTCTCAAAAGAGATTCAATATTTAGGTCATATCGTCTCTCAAGCAAGGATCCAAATGGGCCCTACAAAGCTAGAGGCCTATACCAACAAAACTGCATGAATTAAGAAGCTTTATAGGAACATGTGCATATTATAGATGCTTCATAAATAATATATCATTCATAGCAGGCCCATTGTATGATTTGACTAAGAAGAATGTTAAATTTGTATGGACTACAAAAGAGAATGAAGCTTTTGAAAATTTAAAGGAAAAGATTATCTCTCAACCCGTTCTAATATTGCCAGACGTTTCAAAGCCTTTTGAGGTTTAGTGTGATGCTTATGGACAATGCCTTGGAGCTCTTGGATTCAAGAAGGGTATACCATAGCATATGAAATTAGGATATTGGATGACCAAGAAAAGAATCTAGGCATATATGAAAAAGATCTTTTAGCTATCTTACATGCTCTGATGCTTGGAAGCATTATCTCCTAGTCACTCCATTTGTTTTGCATACAAACCTCAAAGTCTTAAATACTTTTTGATGCAAACTAAATTGAGTGATAAGAAAATGAGACGGGAAAATACTCTTTCACATTTTCTTTTTCATATTTCTTGTCTAAACCTTCCAAGTCTTATTAACGTAATCCAACTATATCCAATACCCAATATGCTTTCTCAAATCTACTAAAGCCAAGTATAATACAAAAAATAATGCATTGCAAACTCCATTTTTACAAGCATTTCTTTTTGACACACACACCAACAAAAATCACATATATCCAATATCTCAATGTCTCATTTCCCAAAACATTTCTTTATCGCAACAACCATAGACACCATATTATAGTTTCAAACTGACATATGAACTCAATAATCAATAAAAACAATATTTTTACGTATCACAATCAAAGTTCATTCTCAATTTCCATACACTTATTCTTGACACAATAAATTGATGAAATTTGTAACGTATTTTTTCAAATGTTCTATTCTTGGCAAATCTCCCCAACCCCAATGCTTCTATTATGGATTATTTTCTCAATTTAAATCTCTAACAAGCATTCAGAATAATGCAGAATCATAAACATATGCAAGTCTCATTTATGTTTCAACTTTTATGATTAACATTAAAATTTTATTATTTTTTGATAATTTTATGTTGTAATTATATTTCATATTTCAAAATATAGACCAACCTTTTACTACTATGAATCCGCTCGTCATGATTTTCTTTGTACTATTTTTGCAATCTCAGTGCTTCAGAGCTTCACTTCAAAGCGCTCATCCATGCCAAGTTTTGTTTGCTTTTTGCACTCTCACTACCATTTTTCTCACTTACCTCTCTCTCTCTCTCTCTAATTACACTATGGTATAAATGCCCTCTCTCTCTAACTACACTTCTCACACACACACACACACACACACACACACACACACACACATGTATAGAAAGATATGCTCGATCGCACTTTCTCTCTTTCTTTTTCTCCATTTTTGCTCGCAGGGAGCAATTCTTTTCTCTATTTCTCTTCCTCTTGCTTGCTAACTCTCCTATTCTCTACTAATTGGCTCGTGTTAGGAAATATGATGTAGCTAAATAGATATTTGAGTAGCTTACTTAATGGAGAGAGAGAGAATTTTTCACACACGAGAGATTATACAGTATATATATATATATATATATATATATATATATATATATATATAGAGAGAGAGAGAGAGAGAGAGAGAGAGAGAGAGAGAGAGAGAGAGAGAGAGCACGATATACGTGGTTGGTTCACCCACTGTGGGCTACATCCACAAGAAAGCAGCCGCTTAATGGCTTTAGTACTTCAAACAAGAAGTAGGTTACAAAGAGATATACCCTTAATAGAGCTCCCGCCTTGCTTCACTCTCACCACCTCACACCCACCTTGTTGCATCAACTTCACACTATTAAATGTTGTAGAAATGGCCTCTTTTTATAGGCCAAAAGGGCTGCCCTCTCTCATGAGAGGCAATCGTGTGTAGCCGTCCTTGTGTAGACAAGCCCAAATCGAACCCCCAAATCTGCCCATGTGTGGTCGCCCTTGAGAAAACAAATCCGCCTTTGAAATTGGCCACTGTCCACTGGTCATTGACTTTCGACCAGAAGCCATTGGCCATTGACTACCAGCCAGTGGCCAACCGGCCAAACGATCAGCCATTTTCCGACCACTTTCCAGCCACAATATTCTAGCGAAGCCACTCTCGAGCTTTGCTGGAGACTGGCCGTGATAATTTTGGTTTTCGGTGAGTGATTTTTCTTCATGCAGGATGGATTCTCCTCATAATGGGGGCCTTACAATGTGCATTTTTTATACAAAAAATTACAAGGGGTAAATCAGGCTCCATACTTAACAATCTCCCGCTTAGAGACTGATCTCCACACCAAATCTGTGACTGCTTTCCATCCTGGCTTCTTATCCTTGAATGCCGATTGAAGATGAGCAAAAGCTCAACTTCTCCTTGTTGACCACCTTTGTAAACATGTCTGCAGGATTTTCACTTGTATGCACCTTTCATAGCTTTAGCAGTCCCTCTTTTAAAAGAATGCATATGAAGTGATATCTCAGTTGAATGTGCTTTGTCCTTGAATGAAAAGCTGAATTCTTTGATGGATAGCGCTTTGGCTATCACTGTACAAGACACAATTGTCTTGTTTGAATCCAAGCTTTTCTAAGAATCTGTGAAGCCACATAATTTCTTTGCTTGCCTCTGTCATTGCTATATACTCTGCTTCTGTGGTAGAAAGTGAGACCACTTTCTGCAGCTTTGAAGCCCAACTTACCGTTGTGGCTCCAACAGTGAAGACATAGCCAGTAGTAGTGATCCTTTGAGTATCTTTGACACTTGACATATCTGCATCAGCATACCCTTGAATAAAAATATCAGCTTCTCCAAAATACAAAGAATTTGTTGTTGTCCCTTTGAGATACCTAAGTATCCACTTCATAGCTTGCCAGTGCTCTTTACCTGAGTTGTCCATGAACCTACTTACAACTCCCACTGCATGTGCAATGTCTGGCCTTGTCTAGACCATAGCATACATAAGAGAACCTACCGCTGCAACATATGGAACTTTATACATATAGGCTATCTCCTCTTGTGTCTTTGGACACATATCCTTGGTTAGTTTAAAGTAACCACCCAAAGGTGTAGAAACGATTTTTGCATTTTGCATTGCAAACCTTTCTACAACTCCCCAGCTTTGCAACTATACTTCACATCAATTGTTGAAAAATAACTCTCTCCCCTCCTTAAATGTGAATGCCCTCGTGAGCACCGAATCTTGAAAAACATCATTCCGAAACACTAGTCATCTTACTAAAATATGATAAAAATCAATTGTAGACATTATCCAGTCAAAAAACCCCTTACTTGCCACTAGTAACCAAGAAGTACATACTAAAGGTGATGATTAGGTAGTATAAATATGGAAACCTCACCAACTCTAGACAATAACTTTATTACTGTTTAATAATGAGAACACCCCCCTTCCATGTCTTAAGTCTCTACAGAGGTCACATCACCTAGTCCTTAACATATGAGAACTATAACAAAAACTACTTGTATGGAAGTCATGGCTTGAATTAAAATTTTCTTGTTTTTTTATTTAATTTATTTTAACTCCCATTCATTCATTTATTGCAATCATTCAAAGATTTTTTTCTCAAAGTTTTACCTTGTTTTCTTTAAAGCCACGTTGGACTTGCATTTTTGTTTTTGTTTTTGTTTTTTAAATTCATGCAAACATGCATTCCACTCTCACTGCTACGTCGAGCAGGAATATCCTTTCACATTACACTTACTATCCCATATAAGACTTGGATGCGACTCGTGGCTCTGACACTAGAGACAGAGTGGACCCACCCACCAATCAAACTTATATGGTGATAGCCACACAACATATAAAACATATAAAAACTCCCTCTCCAGGGTCATCATATGTGTAAAACATTCCATCATACCTCTAACAAGCTAAAATCAAGGGACAAACCCAACCATATAGACTGACTACACTTCCAAAAGATGTTAAATTAGTATTAAGAGCATAAATATATCAAACTAAAATGAAGTTTAGCTACAATACCTATATTAATTAATAATCTCTACTATCCCTTTTAGGTACTAGTGAACTAAGTCAGGAACTCTTAACTAATAAATCTAACAAAAGAATTGTAATTCAACTATATAAACTACTAAGCTAGCTATTCAAAATACTATTGTAGGTAACATTTTAATTTTCACTGACTTTACATTTTCTCAAACATCATCTTTAACAACGAACAACAAAAATGGAATTGGAAAGGAAACACCTATTCTGTTGTCTTCATATCCTTGTCAGCCACAGCCCCAGCTATAGCTTTTGTCACTCACATATAGTAAACTATCGAATCCACATCTGTCGTCTACATATTTACCTTACTCTACAAAACTAAAATTAAACAAACCCTACAAAGAAGGTGTAGAATATCTACTCCTAATTTTTATGGTTTTTGTGTCTTTTTCTAAAAAGGTTTTGTATTGTGTGTTTTGTTTTGTTTTGTTTTTTGACGAAATCCAAGAACAACACATACCACAACCTAAAATAAATTTTTATTTTTTATTATTTATTTTTTTTTGGATTTTGTTTGCTTGTTTGTTTGTATTTTTTCTTTTCTTTTGATTTGTGTTTTTTTTTAAAACAAGACTTAGACAAACATCAAAGAAATTTGTTTATGGTCTTCATGAATGTGTTTTAGTTTTTTTTTAATGCATCACGCTCAAGATTTTGTGCCGCAAATTGTTGAAACAATAAGGGTATATTGGCCAAGCCAAATGGAACTATAGGCCATGGACTATAGGCATCCATACATGGTCTAGTCACCTACTCTCAGTAAAAGCTTCAGCTTCCTACTCGTAGACCATGTCCTAGTAAGAGACATCTATACGAGATCTAGAAACCTAGCTACTTCTACTCAAAAGCTATAGCTTCCTAAATGCATGTTATACCCTATCTCAGGGGGTTCACTATGTGTAAAACTACCATATCACGTGCGTTCAAGACATGTTTGTAAAACCCCTTATCTGTGAATTTTGTTGGCAATATAATGTACCCTTTTCTTTTAAAATCTGTAATTTTTTTCAAATTTGAAAAAATAATGTCCTTGTGTATGCATATTTCTGTAAGTTTCAAGAACTTTAATTACCCTTCTGTTGAACTCACGTGATTGGTTACATTTTTCTTAGGTGACCTCCCCGGGTACCCTATCCACTTTCTCCTGTTGTGCTATGGATTTCAAGCATATATACATGCTACAGACACCTACTTTGACTTAAAAGCTGCAGTGTCCTACATGTACAATGTCCTATCCACTACACACGTTAACAACTATATTGCATAGTATTCATCGGGATAATTTTTTACTTTCACATAATTTAGAAATATGGTCCACTATACAAAAATACCTACACTTAGGTTGATATCTAAGTTTGAGAATTTTCAACTCATTCCCTCCCTTAGTTTGCTCTTTGCTAGTTTCTAATGAACATGAAGTATTGAGTTCTTTTTTCTGATTGACACAATGATTATTACTATCCATTTCTCTTAATGCAACTATACTCTCATCTCCCCTATGGCCATTTGTCACTTCACCACCTAATGCTATTTTTCTAAACTTGTCAAGCTCCCCTCTCGTTGCTTTAACATCATTTCTCAAGGATGCTATTTCTTCAAAATGAGATTTACGTTCGTGGTTAATCATCTGACACATCTCTTCTATTTCTTCTTCTAATGTTATAACATTCCTACTATAACAATCATCAATTGACCTCACTAGGTCCTTGTTATGTTTATCTTCAATCAAATCTTGTTTCTTTTCAATTTCTAATAGGAATATTTTGGCCAAACAATCTCTAATCACACTATCCACATTTTCATTATTCTCTTGCTCCATTGGTCTACTCCCTTTAGACCAAGATGAATTAGCTTAAGCAATATTCTCTAAATCACCTAAGATGCATCTTGAGCTTTGCTCACACCATGCCAACTTCAGCTATTGCTCTAGGAAGTCATTTCCTCCAAGGTCACAAGCATGAAAAGTATATATACTGGGATAATCCAAAGTCAATCTAAGACTCACTCTTTTCAGTGTTACTACACAGACATTGCCTCTCCTTGATTGGCCAAACCCTGGGTATCAGCATGCAAAATATATGCACCGGGATGCCCCATAGCTTTAATAGCCAATCGTCTCCTGACTGACGCACCAAAAATGTCTAAATCTTCCAAGCCTTATTAACGTAGTCCAACTATATCTAATACCTAATATGCATTCTCAAATCTACTAAAACCAAGTATAAAACACACAATAATGCATTGCAAACTCCACTTTTACAAGCATTTGTTTTTGACACACACACCATCAAAGATCACATATATGTTCAATATCTCAATGTCTCATTTCCCAAAAATCTTTATCACAACAACCATAGACACCATATTACACTTTCAAATTGACATATGAACTGAACAATCAATAATAATGATATTTTTACTTATCAATAAAAGTTCATTCTCAATTTTTGATACACTTGTTCTTGACACAATAAATTGATGAAATTTGTAATTTATTTATTCAAATGTTCTATTCTTGGAAAATCTCCCCAACCCCAATGCTTTATTATGCATTATTTTCTCATTTTAAATTTCTAACAAGCATTCAAAATAATGCAGAATCATAAACATATGCAAGTCTCATTTATGTTTCAACTTTTATGCTTAACATTCGAACTTTATTATTTATTGGATAATTTTATGTTGTAATTATATGTCATATTTCAAAATATAGACCAACCTTTTACTACAATGAATCCTCTTGTCATGATTTGCTATATACTGTTTTTGCGACCTCAAAGCTTCACTTCAATGTGCTCATCCATGTTAGGTGTTTTGTTTGCTTTTTGCACTCTCACTACCACTTTGTTCACTTACTTCTCTATCTTCTACGTAGTGTTCTCTCTCTCTCTCTCTCTCTCTCTCTCTCTCTCTCTCTCTCTCTCACCCTCTCTAATTACACTATGGTATAAATGCCCTCTCTCTCTAACTCCACTTCTCATACACACACATATAGAAAGATATGCTCGATCCCACTCTCTCTCTTTCTCATTCTCAAGTTTTGCTCGCAGGGAGCAATTCTTCTCTCTATTTCTCTTCCTTTTGCTCGCTAACTCTCCTATTCTCTACCAATTGGCTCGTGACCTTCTTCTCTCTCCCCCCCCCCCCCCCCCCCCCCCCCCCCTTTATGTTAGGAATATGACTTAGCTAAGTAGATAATTGAGTACTTTACTTAATGGAAGAGATGATTTTCACGCATGAGAGATTATAGAGTAGAGAGAGAGAGAGAGAGAGAGAGAGAGAGAGAGAGAGAGAGAGAGAGAGAGAGAGAGAGAGAGCACACGATATCCGTGGTTCACCCAATGTGGGCTATATCCACGAGAAAGCAGCCACTCAATGGCTTTAGTACTTCAAAACAAGAAGTAGATTACAAAGGGATTATACCCTTTTGAAGCGCTCGCCTTGCTTCACTTTCACCACCTCACATCAACTTCACAATACACCACAATACTTCACAATCCCTTTTTGTGTGTAGAAGAGGCCTCCTTTATCGGCCAAAAGGGATGCCCTCTCTCATGAGAGACAACCGTGTGTAGACACCCTTGTGTTTACAAGTCCGACTTGGACTCTCCAATTTTCCCACGTGTGGCCGCCCTTGAGAAAACAAGTCCGCCTTTGAAATCGGCCACCGGCCAGGCCATTGACTTCTGACCACCTTCCATTGACTACCAGCCATTGGCCAATTGATCGATCATTTTTTGACCACTTTCCGACCGCCGTCCGTCCATAATATTCCAACAAAAAGGAATATTTCGATAAAGTGACCATGAAAATTTTGGTTTCCGGCGAGTGATTTTTCTTTACGCACGGGGTTCTTACAAATGTGCATTTTTAATACAAAAAATTACAAGAGGTGTTACCATATACATGTGGTAGTGATGTGTGTGAACACACTAGGACCGCCGGGGCATTTTTTCCCTCTTCAGGAGGTTTTTTCCCCCAAGCATTGTATATATACGCCCATCACTCTAGGGCTATCTATCTTTCCATTGCACACTAAGTAATACACTCTCTATTGTGTGCCTCGAGCTTCCTTCGTCTTCTCCAAGCTGTGTGCATTTCTCTGCAACCCTAATTCCAACAATTGGTATCAGAGTAGGTTGCGTCCTCCCGGGCTTAGTCGCCAGCTGCTCCAGCACACGCCTGCTCACTTTCTCCGATTTCAGTGAGGTTTGGCGAGGGTTCGCAGGTCGACAAATATTTCGGGAAAGCTCGTAGAGGTTAGTCTGCTCATATTTCTGATTCGGGCTCATTTCGGCCTCCATTTCCACTATAGGCAGGTTTGCACAGGCAATTTTGTCAGTTTGTACAGAATTGTTAGTGCCGTTTTCTGCATAACAGGTGCCTTATAGTCTTCTATGGCTTGTGCTATATAACACGTGTTATTTCCGCTCCATTTCTCCTATTTTCGGGCAGTTTTCACATCAGGTGCAGCATTTACCATGGCTGACAACAATAACACAGATGTGTTCAAGATGTTTGCTGCGGAGGACAGGTTGGATGGGGACAATTACCCTATGTGGGCTTATATGATGCAACACGTTCTTGTGTCAAAGGGCCTCTGGAACATTGTGCAGGGCATTGATGTACGTCCTGGTTCTGAGGATGTAGGCGATGTTGAGGATGTTGCAGTTCTTGCTGCAAGGATTGTTGCTGTTAGAGTTGTTTTGCCTACGGCAGAACAAGCTTGTTGGGATGTTAAGGATGCACAGGCTCATGCATTGATTGCGTTGTCTATGAAGCGCACCATTGTTCTTCACATCCGTTCAACAAAATCTGCAAAACAGGCTTGGGATATATTGGCTGGCCTTTATGCAAGTCACTGTTAAGTATGGAGCCTGACTTACCCTTGTAATTTTTTGTGGTAAAAGCGCACATTTGTAAGGCCCCCATTATGAGGAGAAGCCATCGTGCGTGAAGGAAAATCACTCACCGTAAACCAAAATTTTCACGGACAAGAATCAGGGGCAACTTTAAAGGCCGGAATATTATGGCCGGACGGCGGCCGGAAAGTGGTCGGAAAACAACCGGTCGGTTGGCCGGTGGCCAGTAGTCAATGGCCGGTGGCCGGTGGTCGGAAGTCAATGGCCGGTGGCCGGTGGCCGAATTCAAAAGCGGACTTGTCTTCTCAAGGGCGGCCACACATGGGCGGATTGGAGGGTCCGATTTGGACTTATTCGCACAAGGGCAGCTACACATGGCTGTCTCTCATAAGAGAGGGCAGCCCTTTTGGCCTATAAAAGGAGGCCATTTCTACACACATTTCATAGTGTGAAGTTGATGCAACAAGGTGAGTGTGAGGTGGTGAGAGTGAAGCAAGCCGAGAGCTCCATTAAGGGTATAATCCCTTTGTAAACTACTTCTTGTTTTGAAGTACTAAAGCCATTGAGTGGCTGCTTTCCCGTGGACGTAGCCCACATTGGGTGAACCACGTATATCATGTGTACTCTCTCTCTCTCTCTCTACTCTATAATCTTGTGTATATAAATCTCTCTCTCTCCATTAAGTAATCTACTCAATTATCTATTTAGCTACGTCTTATTTCCTAACAACTGGTATCAGAGCAAGGTTTGCTCATAGCTAAATTATCTCAAGGAAAGGATTCCTTGAATTGAGTGGGAGTTATGGCGGAGGAAGGGAAGCTCAAGATTGAGAAGTTCAACGGCAAAAACTACCAACATTGGAAGATGCAGATTGAAGACTATCTCTATCAGAAGGACCTCTATTTGCCACTAGGCGGTCTTGCGAAGAAGCCCGCAACAATGGCAGATGAATCATGGATTGTCCTTGATCGAAAGGCACTGAGAACAATCCGGTTAAGCTTGGCGTCAACGGTGGCCTTCAATGTTTCGGAGATGAAGACCACGGAGGACTTGATGAAGTCACTTGACGACTTCTACGAGAAACCATCGGCATCCAATAAGGTATTTCTTATGAAGCGCTTGTTCAATCTAAAGATGGCAGAGAATGGTTCAGTTGTAGAACACCTAAATGAATTTAACACAAACATAAGTCAACTTCGATTAGTGAAAATCAATTTCGATGACGAAGTGCGAGCTCTCCTTATACTATCATCTCTACCGGATAGTTGGGACAGCCTTGTGATGGCTGTAAGTAATTCTATCTCTGGCACAAATACTCTTAAGTTTGATGATATTGTGGGTGTTCTCCTAAGCTAGGAAATACGAAGGAGAAGCACAGGAGAATCATCATGTGCTGCACTATCAGTGGAAACAAGAGGAAGGCCTAAGAAGAGGTTCAAAAACCAAAAGGGTCGTGATCGCTAAAGGCGGAGCAAGTCACGCACAAAGTCAGTTCTTGAATGTTGGAACTGCGGCAAGAAGGGCCACATCAAGAAGGATTGCTGGTCCAAGAAGAAGGAGACAGAGTCTCAAGACAACAAGCCAACATCGGAGGCCAATGTGGCAGGTAAAGTAGAGCAAGATGCTCTAATTCTCTCATTAGACAATGTGTCTAATTCCTGGATAGTAGATTCCGGGGCTTCATTCCATGCGACACCACACAAGCAACATTTCCAAGACTACACCAAAGGTAATTTTGGGTATGTATACTTGGGAGATGATAAAGCTTGTGAGATTGTCGGCAAAGGTACAATTTCTGTCAAAACTACTAACGGAAATGAATGGAAGCTTAAAGATGTTAGGCATGTTCCTTCTCTTCGCAAAAATTTGATCTCTACAGGACAATTGGACGATGAAGGTCACAACATTGCATTCGGAAACAAACGGTGGAAGATCTCAAAGGGATCTTTGGTGGTTGCCAAGGGTGAAAAAGTCGGTACACTTTACTTGTGTACTGTTAGCACACAACCTTCAGCTTGTGCAGCAACTACAGAAGTTGACAGTGTGGTGTGGCACTACCGACTTGGGCATATGAGTGCCAAAGGAATGCAAATCCTTCAAACAAAGAAGCTTCTACCAGGTTTGAAAGAAGTGGACTTAGAGTTCTGTGAAGATTGTGTTTATGGTAAACAAAAGAGGGTAAAATTTCAAAAATCAGGAAATGAAAGAAAAAATAAAAAACTTGAGTTGGTTCATTCTGATGTTTGGGGTCCTGCAAGTACACCATCACTTGGTGGCTCATTGTACTATGTAACATTCATAGACGATGTGACTAGAAAAACATGGGTTTATGTCATGAAGAATAAATCCGATGTATTTTCCATATTTCAAAGGTGGAAAGCCTTTGTGGAGAATGAAACAGGTACCAAGGTTAAATGCCTCAGATCCGACAATGGAGGCGAATATTGCCGCCAAGCTTTTGAAAGCTTTTGTGCTAGCAATGGCATTCGAAGGCAAAGGACAACCGCAAGGACACCTCAACAAAATGGGATTTCGGAAAGGATGAACAGGACAATCATGGAACGAGCACGAAGCATGCGGCTACATGCAGGCCTACCGCTTGTGCTTTGGGCGGAAGCTGTAAGTACGTCTGTGTACTTAATCAATCGGTCACCCTCAACGGCATTGGATGGGGGAGTTCCAGAAGAGGCATGGACATGTAAACCGGTGAATTATGCATTTCTCAAAGTGTTTGGGTGTGAGGCTTTCATGCACATAGATAGAAGCCTAAGATCATAGTTAGATGCAAAGTCCAAAAAATGTTTCTTCATTGGCTATGGAGAAGGAGACTTTGGGTATCGTCTATGGAATCCTGAAGATGGTAAAATCTTAAGGAGTAGGGATGTAATTTTTAACGAACAAAATATGTACAAAGATTACTTGGAAAGAAAACAAACAAAAGAAACAGGTGATGAGTACATGGAGCTTGAGGACGGTGAAGACGCAAGGACTGCAAACGGTGACAATGTGCAACAACGTCAACCAAATGAGGAGCCTCAACCTATTCCCCGAAGATCTACAAGAGCAAGTAGACCTCCAAAAAGGTTTGTTCCTTCCTTCAACCATCTCTTGATGTCAGATTCTGGAGAGCCGGAATCATATGAAGAAGCTATGCAACATGAATCCAAAGAAGAATGGACGAAGAGCATGCAAGTGGAGATGGACTCACTACATCGCAACCAAACATGGAAGTTGGTTGAGTTGCCTAAAGGTAAGCGGGCACTTCAAAACAAATGGGTGTACAAGCTAAAGGAAGAAGAAGGTGGGAAGAAAAGGTACAAGTCTAGGCTTGTGGTAAAAGGTTTTTCTCAAAAGAAAGGTATTGACTTCAATGAAATATTTTCTCCTGTTGTAAAAATGAACTCAATTAGGCTTGTCTTAAGCCTTGTGGCTGCTCATGATCTAAATCTCGAGCAAATGGATGTAAATACGGCATTCCCTCACGGTGACTTAGAGGAGGAAATCTACATGCTTCAACCAAAGGGGTATGAAGTACAAGGTAAGGATAAAATGGTTTGCAGATTAAAGAAGAGCTTGTATGGTTGAAAGCAAGCATCAAGACAATGGTACTTGAAGTTTGATCGATGGAGGTTGGATCACGGATTCACAAGATGCAACTCGGATCACTGCGTCTACACTGAGAATTTGGGAGATGGGAAATTCATCATCCTAATGTTGTATGTTGATGACATGTTGATTGCAAGTGCTAACATGCAGGACATCAAAGACCTAAAAGAGGAGCTGTCCAAATATTTTTCAATGAAAGATTTAGGTGCTGCATAGAGGATACTTGGTATGAAAATATCAAGGGACAGGACGAAGAAGACAATAAAGCTATCTCAAGAAGATTACATAAAGAAGGTACTAGAAAGGTTTGCAATGCAAAATGCAAAACCAGTTTCTACACCTTTGGCTGGTCATTTTAAACTAACGAAGGATATGTGTCCAAAGACACAAGAGGAGATAGCCTATATGGTAGGTTCTCTAATGTATGATATGGTCTGGACAAGGCCAGACATTGCACATGCAGTGGGAGTTGTGAGTAGGTTCATGGACAACCCAGGTAAAGAGCATTGGCAAGCTTTGAAGTGGATACTTAGGTATCTAAAAGGGACAACAACAAATGCTTTGTATTTTGGAGGAACTGATATTTTTCTAGAAGGGTATGCTGATGCAGATATGGCAGGTGACAAAGATACTCGAAGGAGCACTATTGGCTATGTGTTCACGGTTGGAGGCACAACAGTAAGCTGGGCTTCAAAGCTGCAGAAAGTGGTTTCACTTTCTACCACAGAAGCAGAGTATGTAGCAATGACGGAGGCAAGCAAAGAAATTCTGTGGCTTCACAGATTCTTAGAAGAGCTTGGATTCAAACAAGACAATTGTGTCTTGTACAGTGATAGCCAAAGCGCTATCCATCTTGCGAAGAACTTAGCCTTTCATTCAAGGACAAAGCACATTGAGGTGAGATATCACTTCATACGCACTCTTTTGAAAGAGGGACAACTAAAGCTAGGAAAGGTGCATACAAGTGAAAATCCTGCAGACATGTTTACAAAGGTGGTCAACAAGGAGAAGTTGAGCTTTTGCTCATCTTCAATCGGCATTCAAGGATAAGAAGCCAGAATGGAAAGCAGTCACATGTTTGGTTTGGAGATCAGTCTCCAAGTGGGATATTGTTAAGTATGGAGCCTGACTTACCCTTGTAATTTTTTGTGGTAAAAGCGCACATTTGTAAGGCCCCCATTATGAGGAGAAGCCATCGTGCGTGAAGGAAAATCACTCACCGGAAACCAAAATTTTCACGGACAAGAATCAGGGGGAACTTTAAAGGCCTCGGGGGCGGAGGCCCCCGAGACTTTTTTTTCGCCGGAATATTCTTTTTCGCCGGAATATTATGGCCGGACGGCGGTCGCAAAGTGGTCGGGAAACAACCGGTCGGTTGGCCGGTGGCCGGTAGTCAATGGCCGATGGCCGGTGGTCGAAAGTCAATGGCCGGTGGCCGGTGGCCGAATTCAAAAGCAGACTTGTCTTCTCAAGGGCAGCCACACATGGGCGGATTGGAGGGTCCGATTTGGACTTATTCGCACAAGGGCAGCTACACATGGCTGTCTCTCATAAGAGAGGGCAACCCTTTTGGCCTATAAAAGGAGGCCATTTCTACACACATTTCATAGTGTGAAGTTGATGCAACAAGGTGAGTGTGAGGTGGTGAGAGTGAAGCAAGGCGGGAGCTCCATTAAGGGTATAATCCCTTTGTAAACTACTTCTTGTTTTGAAGTACTAAAGCCATTGAGTGGCTGCTTTCCCGTGGACGTAGCCCACATTGGGTGAACCACGTATATCATGTGTACTCTCTCTCTCTCTCTCTACTCTATAATCTCTTGTATATAAATCTGTCTCTCTCCATTAAGTAATCTACTCAATTATCTATTTAGCTACGTCTTATTTCCTAACAGTCCCAATGAGGCTAAAATTGCTTTGCTGCGTAAAGATCTAGAGTCGAAGATTATGCATGAGGAAGATGATATGGACACTTTCCTTGCTAGTGTCAAGGATATCAATGAGCAGCTTATTTTTGCAGGTGAAGTCATTTCAGACAGTTCCCTTGTGCATACTGTTCTTGATGCCTTACCAGATTCTTACCAGACTTTTGCTAGTATTTGCAGACTTAGGACCCAAGGAAACCCTGAAGTTGTCAAGTTTGATGCATTATGCACATTGCTATTGCAAGAGTCACTTTCCAGAAAAAACAAGACTAGGCAGCGTGGAGTTGAACAGGCTTTCATTGCTTCTCAAAGAAAGGGTGGTAACAGTAATGCAACCACTTCTTATGGTTCTGTTGCGAGTGGCAAAACTTCTGTTCCTAATGCTTCTACTGACAGCACTTCGTCTGGCAATTCTGGTGTTAAGGGCAAAAAGAAGATGCGTTGCCATTATTGTAAAGCTAATGATCACTTGATCAAGTCGTGTCTAAGTTGAAGGCCAAAGAGGCTGAGAAGAAAGAGGGTGGCTCCACTGCAAATGCTGGTTCCACTACAAATGCAGCCATTGTTGAGTCTTTTGTAAAAGGAGACTGTAATGCTGATGTTGATGCAGAATGGGCTTTTAGCGCAGAGTGCACTTACAATCCTGCTATCCATGATGCATGCTTGTCACTTGCTGCAGATTCACATGTGTGGTATTTCGACAGTGGTGCTACAAAGCACATTACCTCACATTGTGAATTGTTCACCTCTCTCGAGTCTGTCCCTCATGGGAATTCAGTCACTTCTGCCAACAATGCCTCTTATCTAGTTCAGGGAGTTGGCAAGATTGTGCTTACTGCTGCAAATGGCAGTTCCTTCACACTAGTTGATGCACTTTGTGTACCTGGGATCAAGAGGAATCTCTTGTCTCTATCCGCACTTGCTAGACTTGGACTTGTAGTCAAATTTGTGGATGACAAATGTACAGTTCATGATCTCAGTTTTGGTGATGAAATTGTTGCATCTAGCCTTTTGTGCCGTGGGCTGTATAAGCTCACTTTGTATGACAAGTGTGGAAAAAATTTTACAAATGCTGTTGCAGATTCAAGGGCTATTTCAGATGCAAAACTTTGGCATGCACGTTTTGGTCATCTGAATTTTGCCAGTTTGCGGCGTTTGCAGAAATCTGATATGGTTGCTTCTTTGCCGCCTCTTGAAGCACCTGTCAAACATGTTTGTGAAGGCTATATTTTGGGTAAGATGCAGCGTTCTAAGTTTCCAAAGGATGGTTCAGTTCAGGTCACATGCAGGTTGGAGCTTGTGCATAGTGATGTTGTGGGCCCATGCAAACTTCGTCCTTGGGCAATTACCTGTACTTCATGACTTTCATTGATGATTACTCCAAGCATGCATGGGTATTTCCGCTTAAAGAAAAGTCAAAAGTTTTTATGTGCTGCAAGCAATTTCTGGCTATGGCTGAAAATGTCTGTCTCGAAATGTACTATGGGCACCCTGTTGGGGTGTCGGCCAGGTGGCCTTGGGAAACCACCCTTGTACACTTAAGTTCACCTAATCAATATAGGGAGAAAAAGAGGAAGGGTTGACTCCTTCTCTTTCTTTTCCACTAACCCAACACAGGCTGTCTGTGTATCATCCCCTTCCCCATTCTCTTCTTCCCTTCTCTTGCACACACTCCGTACACGCACTAGACGATCACAACAATTGGTATCAGAGCACGGGGATCTCGAGCGATAGACGGATCACAAGAGATTGGAAGGAATCGGAGTTCTGTGACGCAATTTCGGAGGCACGGAAGCTCGGTGCACGCAGCCGCTCCTACACACTCATCATTGAGTAAATGATCAGAACAGGGTGAAGAAATTGATTCTCTGTGTGGACTTGAGTGCAACAATCATCAGATCTGGTAGCAAAGAGGCGTGGAAAAGAGAGGAAGCAATTGTAGTCCACTGGTCCTACTTGGATAGCCAAGCAGAGAGAGAAAGAGAGAGCTTTCGGGTCAATACAGTCTGCCCGATTGTGTGTGTGCAGGTAAATTCCGTGTGTGTATTGGAACTGGAAGCAGATGAGAAGCAGAGTTCTGTTTTCTGAGAAAGGTCTGCACAGTCGAGTCTGAAGTTGTAGGAGTAGGGGAAGCAATTCAAGTGTGTGTGTACCCGATTGGAGGTGTAGCAGGGCTGTTCTATTCAAGCTAGAGTTGAGCTTCCTACAACGCTGGAGAGTAAGAAAACGCAAACAAGGGCAGCAAATCAGCTTGTAAAGTGAGCAATCAACCCTCAGATCATCTGTGTGGAAAGGCAATACATAAAATAGAGGTCGATTTAGGGGCTGCAGCAAAGCATTGTGCAGCTCAGCACAATACACATAGCTTGAAAAGCAGGAGAAATTCGGGCCTGATCTGTTTGGGCTGGACCGCGCAGATGCAAACAAAATGTTTTTGTTGGTGATTTAGAAACGTTGCCAAGTTTGTGTGGTAGTAGCCATAATGCCTATGTTTTTTAGTGTGTGTTGAAAACACACACACCCACACACACACATGAATCCGGGTCCACCTTCCAGGAAAAGCACACAGTGCTGCTGAGCAATTCTCTCTTCGTATGTGCAAAGAAGATGGGCCAGCGCTGATTCGAGGGGGAGAGAGAGGAAGAGAAGCGCGCACACACAGACTGCTAAAATTCCAGAGAGCAGGCATTTCGGTTGCTTTGCTGCAGCAATCGATTTTCAGTGTGTATTTAAAAAAAAAAAAAAAAGCTTCATAACAACACCTCCAAGCAAGCGCTCCCATGGTCGCAAGCAGCAAATGCAAGCAGAGAAAATTTGTTTGGTGGGGTAGTAAGTTATTTGACTGCACGGACACACACATCTCATGCAGGTGAAAGGTGGTACAAGCAATCGCCCGAAAGATAACAGCGTGCACATTTCTCGACACCCGCCAAGAAGCTGTGCGCATAGACCCGAACACATACGTCTATAGTGACAAAGCTTGCGAAATGCCAATTAGTGAGCAATTAGTGGCGAGGCCAGTAAGCCCGGTGCATAGTCGGCATCGGCCCATGGTTGCGACGCTCACACGCTTGGCACGGATTCCCGGCACCGACTTTTACGGATTCCCGCCATCGAAGACTCTTCCCGACATTCCAGATTCCCGCGGATGACAGCTCTCTATCTTCTCGCCAGTGATTTTCCCTAGTCGACGATTTTTCCCGCGGACGGCTGCTTCGTCGCATTCCCAGGGTGAGGTACCTCGAGTTCGAGGAGTGACACCCGGCATCGACACCGAACGTACCGATCGCCCTGTACAACATGGTTTACGGATACGACACCTTTGGCGGCTATTCGACTAGCATATTTCTGCCCGGCGGCAGAAATTGGCACATAGCGACACCGACACGCAGGTTACAGGCTATAGGGGGGTTTTTCAGCCCATTCACTCACAGATTCTCTAGGTTACCAGAAACAGCGCTTTCCATAGGCGATTTGGCTGTCATTTCGTCAGCAGATTCTCTGTGGACACATTCGTTGACAGATGCATTTTGCTGTGAGCACACCTAGTGCTACTGAGCTCTTTTGAGAGCAGATATCCCCGCAGGGATCACTTTCACTGCATGCAGCAGTTCTTGGCGCCTGTTTGAGCGCGATTTTACTCATGTACATTGAGTTGCGGACACTGCCCATTGTACTACGTGTGGAGCCATTTTTGGCTATTTTGGTAGTTTTTCCCGGCCGTTTCTGAGACTCGGACCGGAAGAGCCCTTTCTGAGACTGTGGCTAGTCCATTTGTGTCTGCATTAGCCTTTGGAGGGTCGATAGCGTGGGGTTTTCTTTGAGCTGGGGTGTGCTCGAATGTTGAGACACTTTCGGTGATACAGGTAGCTGGAGTTCCCCTTTACGGTACCCTCGCCATAGGATATGTATCTGGACGGTTATTTATGCTTTTGACGCCGAGTTGGCACTCACATAGCAATTGTTTTGTGCAGTAGATGCCCAGTTAGTGCAGTTGGCACATTTATATGCATTTTGAGTTGAGTTTTGACTCCTCATACAAAGGAAACTCTGCCGGATTTACTTCCCGCGAGTTGTGACTTCCATTGTTGGCACTTTCGAGTCTATTTCGTTTGAGATTTTACTCCCGATACAAAGGTTACTCTGTCCAAATTTCTACAGCTTCTCGCCATAGTGTGGCACCTCTCAAACCCTCTTATCAGCGATGGCTTCTTCTTCAGAAAAGGAGGAATATTTCATTCGGAAGTTCGATGGCAGCAACTTCACCATGTGGAAAGAGCGCATGAAAGATGTTTTGATAAACAAGGCCTCTCAGAATCGTTGAAAGAGCGCGCAGAGGATGATGATTCTACACAAGCTCAATGGGAGCTTTTGGATGCAAAAGCCATGGCTACGATATGTCTACATCTAGCCGAGTCATTCTTCTTCACTATCATAGGGAAGAAAACAACAAAGGAACTTTGGGATAGCTTATGTTCAGCATGGGAGAGCAAAAGTGCATCCAACAAAGTTTTTCTCATGAAAAAGCTTATGAAGCTCAACATGAAAGAAGGTAGCACAGTTTCTAGTCATTTAAATGAGTTCAACTCCTTGTTCAGTCAGCTGACATCTCAGGGCTTTAAGGAGTTTGATGATGAACTCAAGTCTATCTTCTTATTATGCTCTCTACCTAGTTCATGGGATATCTTTTGCACAGCCATTAGCAATTCGGCTCCGAATGGCAAGTTAGAATTTAATGTTGTCACAGATGCGTTGCTTACTGAAGAGATTCATCGTAAATCTCTCGATAATGCTAGTCATGGAGATGCATATATGGCTGGCAGTTCAACAAAGCCAAGAGGCCATGATGGGAACAAATAAAAAAGCAAAAGTAGAGAGCGAAATCCTCGTAGTCCTAGCAGACACAGGAACCAAAGTAGAGACCGCAATGCCAAAAATGTCCAGTGTTACTATTGAAACAAGAAGGGTCATTACAAAAAGGATTGTCGCAGTTTCCTAAGAGATCAGAAAAACATGCAAAAGGATAATTCTGGCAAAGGCAAAAGTACAGTAAAGATTGAGGAGCTCAATATTGTTGAGTCTCCCATGCCTACCACTGCAGTAGAGGATGCTCCTCGTCCAGTGATGCTCATTATGCCCACAGAGATTCATCCCGAGGTGACAGCAGATGCCTTCGATGTTCTCATTTTCACTTCAGATCTCACTCCAGATGCTTTGCTTGCACAGGATGAGGGTTATGCACAGAATTGGATCCTTGATTCTGGTGCAAGTTTTCATGTCACACCGCATAGAGAGTGGGTTTCCTCTTATGCACCCATGCATGGAATAGTCAAGCTTGGTGATTCCTATGAGCTTGACATTATTGGCATTGGTGATGTGAAACTTCAGATGCATAATGGCACTACTTTTGTGCTGCAGAATGTCAGACATGTGCCCAAGCTTACGAAAAGCTTGCTTTCTATAGGGCAATTGGATGATCTTGGCTACACTAAAGTTTTTGGTAATCGTTCTTGGATGATCCGCAAGAACAACCTTATCATGATGAAAGGCAATAAAAACGGATCCCTGTACTCTTTGTTTGTTTCAAGTGTCGATGAACACTCTATCTATGTTGCCGAGCTACCGTCTCCTGAATTGTGGCATAGCCGGCTAAGGCATATTAGCCAAAAGGGAATGAAAACACTTCAACGTTTTGGCTACTTACCTGTGTTAGATTACATGGACTTTCCATTGTGTGAGCATTGTCTATATGGAAAACAGACTAGATTGACATCTTCGCCATTGAATAAGAAACTAGGCGAACCTCTATACTTGGTGCACAGTGATTTGTGTGGTCCAATGCCACATAAAACTCTAGGGGGGGCAAACTACTTTCTCACGTTCATAGATGATTCTACCAGAAAGGTGTGGGTGTATCTCCTTAAGAATAAGGAAGAAGTATTTTCGACATTCCAAAAATTCCTCGCCATGGTTGAGAACCAATCAGGAACAAAGCTCAAATCTTTTCGCACGGACAATGGTGGAGAATACGTCTCCACAGAGTTCAAGGATTTTTGCAATAGAAGAGGCATTCGGTGGCAATTTACTGCTCCATACACATCTGCACAAAATGAGATAGTTGAAAGAATGAATCGTACGATTCAAGAGCGAGTTGTCTCTATGATGTCTATGGCGAAGCTTACTCCAGAGTTTTGGGGGGAAGCTGTTCTGACAGCAGTGCACATCATCAACAGGTCACCTAGTTCTCCTTTGAATTTCAAAATTCCATAGGAATTATGGAATGGAAAAAGGCCAAGCTATGAGCATCTACGTGTATTTGGATGTGAGGCATATGCACATGTGCCCAAAGAAATTCGTCGGAAGTTAGATCCCAGATCACACAAATGCATCTTTATTGGCTATGGTGCAAACGGAGAGATGGGATATCGTCTCTGGCACCCAGAATCAAACAAAGTCATTCATAGCTCCCATGTGATTTTCAATGAATCAAAAATGCACAAGAAGCCCATCAAAGATGTTGAGTACAGACGTGTTCGTTTTGAGGATGTAGCCTCCAAACCAACTCAGTTCAGTAGTGTTGCACCCACTCCTCAAGTGCAAGATACTACTATTTCTCTGGAGAGAGCAGAGTCCAGCAGTCAGGCACTGAGACGCTCTGAGAGAGTATCACGTGCGCCCGAGCGGTTTGAGCCGGGTATACACCACATTTTGGTCACTGACAGTGGAGAGCCAACCTGCTACAAAGAAGCTATACAAATGGAGGATAGCGTTCAGTGGGAGCAGGCTATGCAATCAGAATACAATTCGATTGTGGCTAATGAGACATGGGATTTGGTTGAATTACCAAAAAGCAAAAATGCTTTACCTTGCAAGTGGGTATACAAAAAGAAGTATACAACGGAAGATCCCGAACCTAGATACAAGGGTCGTCTAGTTGCCAAGGGTTTCAAGCTGCAAAAAGGTGTGGATTTTGATGAGATTTTCTCTCCAGTAGTCAAGATGACTACACTTCGCACCGTGCTTGGCTTGGTTGCTATCCAGGACATGGAACTTGTCCAAATGGATGTGAACACATCATTTCTTCACGGGGATCTAGATGAAGATGTCTACATGAAACAACCAGAGGGCTTCGTATGTGAAACCCAAAAACCCGCGAGGACCGAATTGGTTTGTAGACTTAAAAAGGCACTCTATGGCTTCAAGCAAGGTTCAAGGCAATGGTATCAAAAATTCGACAAATTCATGCAGTCTCAGGGTTACATTAGAAGTCAAGAGGATCACTGCTTATACACAAAAAGGTTGAACAATGGTTCTTTAATCATCTTGATCTTGTATGTAGATGATATGCTTATCGCAGGAAAATCAATTGATGAAATCAATCGGCTGAAAAAGATGCTAAGCACTCAGTTTTCCATGAAGGATTTGGGAGATGCCAATCACTTGCTTGGTATGCACATCAAGAGAGACAGGCAACGTGGAATTCTTGAATTATCTCAAGAAAAGTACATTCACAAAGTCTTGCAACGTTTTATTATGCAGGGAGGGAAGTCATTGAGTACCCCAATGCAAGCATACTCCAAACTTAGCAAGGAAGACTCTCCCAAGAAAGTGGCTGAGAAAGAGGAAATGGTGAAAGTACCATATTCTTCAGCAGTTGGCAGTTTGATGTACACTATGGTAGCCACAAGACCAGACATTGCACATGCAGTGGGATTGGTTAGTAGGTACATGGCAAACCCTGGCAAGAAGCATTGGGAAGCAGTGAATAAAATCCTCAGATATTTGAAAGGTACAGCTAGCAAGTGTTTACGCTTCGGAAACAGTGATGCATCTATTGTAGGTTACACGGATGTGGATTATGCGGGTTGCGTGGATCGTAGAAGATCCACATCTGGATATGTGTTCATGTTTGCTGGAGCAGCTATCTCTTGGAGATCGTGTCTCCAAGATTGCACGTCTTCATCTACCACTGAGGCAGAATATGTTGCTGCGTCTGACGCCAGCAAGGAAGCCATATGGTTGGCTCGTCTAGTGGGAGATTTGGGCATTCACAAGGTTCCAGTACTACATTGTGATAGTCAGAGTGCCATTGCTTTGGCAAAGAATCTAGTGTTTCACTCAAAGTCGAAACACATAGAGGTCAGATACCATGTCATACGAGATGCATTGGCTGGCAAGCGTATCGAGCCTTTCAAGGTACACACTAATGACAACCCCGCAGATGCTCTGACAAAGAGCCTAGCCTCGGAGCGATTTACACATTGTATAGAACTTATGGGTGTAGGATGAAGCCTCGGAAATGCTTCATCAATTTTGTATAGACTAACTATACTAATGCCACTATTGGCCACCATGACCTTCAAGTGGGAGGTTGTTGGGGTGTAGGCCACGTGGCCGTGGGAAACCACCCTTGTACACTTAAGTTCACCTAATCAATATAGGGAGAAAAAGAGGAAGGGTTGACTCCTTCTCTTTCTTCTCCACTAACCCAACACAGGCTGTCTGTGTATCATCCCCTTCCCCATTCTCTTCTTCCCTTCTCTTGCACACACTCCGTACACGCACTAGACGATCACAACACACCCTCCGTTCCGATCGAGGGGGGGAGTATATCTCTCATGAAACACCAATGTACAGTGCCTTATACACCTCAACAAAATTTTGTTGCTGAGAGGAAAAATAGGTCACTTACGAAAAATGGCACGATGTATGGTCAAAAGTCAAGCTTTGCCACATTCTTTTTGTCTTGACGCCATCATGTGTGCCGCTTATGTACTTAACAGGTGTCCTACAAAAGCTTTGCAGTCTATTACTCCATATGAACATGGCATGATAGAAAGCCTTCTATTGAGCACATGCGTGTTTTTGGCTGTTTGACATATGCTTTGGTGCCACAAACACTGTGCAGAAAATTGGATGATAAGGCTGTCAAATGTATTTTTGTTGGTTATAGTGCTGAAAGCAAAGGTTACAGGTTGTATCATCCGCAAACAAAACGTATTCTGGTTTCACGGGATGTAGTGTTTGTGGAAGATTTTGTTTAGCCCTTGCTGTCATGTACTAGAGACAGTAATGTAAGCTCACAGGCCATTGGTACAAAGTGGGTTTACAAGTTGAAACGCAAGCCGGATGGTGAGATTCGATCGCCATAAGTCTCGACTTGTTGCAAAGAGTTATGCACAACAAAAAGGCATTGATTATAAAGAAACTTTTTCTCCCACTTGTCGTATGACTACTGTGCGTTTTCTATGTGCATTGGTAGCTCATTTTGGTTGGGATGTACATCAATCAGACATTGTTACTGCTTTCTTGAATGGTGACATATTTGAGGAAGTTTATGTAACGCAGCCTCGCGGTTTTGTCATAAAAGGACAAGAGGACAAAGTGTGCAGATGTAAGAAGGCTTTGTACGGGTTGAAGCAATCTTCTCATGCTTGGTATGAGAAAGCTGACACTCATTTGGTCAAACAAGGCTTTCGTAACAGTCCAACAAAAAGCACATTGTATGTAAAGCGTGAGGGTGATGTACTTCTCATTGTGGTTCTTTATGTTGATGATTTGCTGATCACTGGACCAAATGAGAGACATATTGCTGAATTTAAGGCTGATTTGAATGCTACTTTCAAGATGAAAGATTTGGGGTTGTTGCATCATTACTTGGGTATACAGTTTAAGCAGTGTGATGGTGCTATTGCCTTGTGTCAGAAAAGTTACATAGAGACATTGCTATGTAAGTTTGGACTTGAGGATTGCAAACCTATTGCCACTCCCATGGAAACAAGTTTGAAGTTGAGTCTACATGATGCTGGCGATCCTACTGATGTCACTCTTTACAAAACTATTGTTGGCTGCCTCATTTATGTATGCAACACGAGGCCGGATATTCAGTTTGCAGTCTCACAGGTGAGCAGATTTATGCATAGCCTTGGGTCTAAACATTGGCAGGCTGTCAAGAGGATTTTTCGCTACCTTAGTGGCACTTTACATCTTGGCTTGTTTTATCCCAAGGGGAGATCATTGCCGCCAGACTTACATGCTTTTTCGGACTTAGATTGGGCTGGTTGTTTTGACACGCGAGTGTCCACAAGTGGTTTTTGTTTCATGCTTGGCAGTTCATGTATATAATGGTTGAGCAAGAAGCAACCTACTGTGGCCACTTCGAGTTGTGAGGCTGAGTACAGGGTAGTCTTTACAGCTACGGTTGAGTGTGTATAGCTCAAACGCCTTATGGTTGATTTGGGTGTTGGATAGGACACTGCCAACACTATCTACATTGACAGTCAGAGCGCATTGGCAGTTGCGAGGAACCGAGTTTTTCATGCTCACAGAAAGCACATTGAGGTGCATTACGACCGTCAGGGAGAGGCTCTCAGCAGGAGAGATCAACTTGGCTTATGTGCCAACACAGGACAACCTTGCAGATCGTTTCACAAAGGCATTGTCTCGTGAGAAGCTTGAAGCTTTCCGCGAAGCTTTGGGCTTACTTCCCTTTGTGGACTGATCATGTCCTCAGGGCATGGCACTTCCCTTTACTCATGTGCCAGCTCTCGTTCACCGCATCACTCCAGGGGGGATTTGTTACCATATCCATGTGGTAGTGATGTGTGTGAACACACTAGGACCGCCGGGGCATTTTTTCCCTCTTTAGGAGGTTTTCCCCCCCGAGCATTGTATATACACCCATCACTCTAGGGCTATCTATCTTTCTATTGCACATTAAGTAATACACTTTTTATTGTGTGCCTTGAGCTTCCTTCATCTTCTCCAAGCTGTGTGCATTTCTATGAAACCCTAATTCCAACAAGAGGTAAATCAGGCTCCATACTTAACAATCTTCCACTTGGAGATTAATCTCCACACCAAACCTGTGATTGCTTTCCATCTTGGCTTCTTATCCTTGAATGCCAATTGCAGATGAGCAAAAGCTCAACTTCTCCTTGTTGACCACCTTTGTAAACATGTCTACAGGATTTTCACTTGTATGCACCTTTCCTAGCTTTAGTTGTCCCTCTTCCAAAAGAGTGTGTATGAAGTGATATCTCACCTCAATGTGCTTTGTCCTTGAATGAAAGGCTGAATTTTTTGTAAGATGGATAGCGCTTTGGCTATCACTGTACAAGACACAATTGTCTTGTTTAAATCCAAGATTTTTGAAGAATCTGTGAAGCCACAATTTATTTTTGCTTGCCTCTGTCATTGCTACATACTCTGCTTCTGTGGTAGAAAGTGAGACCACTTTTTGCAGCTTTGAATCCCAGCTTATTGTTGTGCCTCCAACCGTGAAGACATAGCGAGTAGTGCTCCTTCGAGTATCTTTGTCACTTGCCATATCTACATCACCATACCCTTGAAGAAAAATATCAGTTCCTCAAAGTACAAAGAATTTGTTGTTATCCCTTTCAGATACCCTAAGTATCCACTTCACAGCTTGCCAGTGCTCTTTACCGGTGTTGCCCATGAACCTACTTACAACTCCCACTGCATGTGCAATGTCTAGCCTTCTCCAGACCATAGCATACATAAGAGAACCTTGTTATGGATATGGGATATGTACATTTATTATTCAAGTGCTCATTAGGAGCTATGATCATTTGTGCCGGCCGGCCAATGTGTATTCATTTTTAAGCATTGAAGAATCTATAAATGAAATATGTGCAAGAGGGAGATGCGCACTCTTGCACGGCGAGAGATTGTACCCAATGTTTGTGTTGCTCTTCTCTCCTCTCCTCTCCTCTCTCGCCGTGCTGGCATAGCACTCTGCTCTAGGAGGGGCGTCTACATGTGCTCTTGGGCTCTCTCTCTCTTAACCTCTCTATCTTGTGAAGTGTATGTGCGATTGCCAGGTATGCAGATTCGTGTACTTCGTTGTATGTAGCATATTATTTGTATATTTTGTTAAGGCCCGTCCATGCCTCCATCTGTAGCAGTGGTATCAGAGCACAAGATATGTACATTTATTACTCAAGTGCTCATTAGGAGCTATGGTCATTTGTGCCGGCTGGCCAATGTGTATTCATTTTCGAGCTTAGAAGAAGAATAAAATACGTGCAAGAGGGAGATGCTCACTCTTGCACGGGGGAAGATTCAACCATGGTTGGCTTTATTCTTCTCTCCTTTCCTCTCTTCTCTCTTGACGTTGTGAGCCGGATAGAAACACACAAAACGCCTCTATAACAACCCGACACACACTCTTGGGAAGACACACACACACACACACACACACACACACACACACACACACACACACACACACACACACACACACACACACTATGGGGCACCACTTGGCTTATACAACCCACCTGACCGAGACAGGGAACACACCGATGGAGTGAGAGGAGAGAGACTATCCGTTTGCCCACTCCACACACACACACACACACAGAGAGAGAGAGAGAGAGAGAGAGAGAGAGAGAGAGAGAGAGAGAGAGAGAGAGAGAGAGAGAGAGAGAGAGAGAGAGAGAGAGAGAGAGAGAGAGAGAGAGAGAGAGAGAGAGACACCCAAAAACTCAGCTCAAAAGAGGAGAATTTCTAATGTTTAGATACAATAGAGCTTGGGCCAACACCAATGAGGCAAATAGCTCACACAATATGGGTAAAAGATGCCAAATACAATCACAAATTGGAGCAGAAGCTTCGCTCATAGGAGAAACTTACACAGTCAAAACAGTAGAAAAAGAGTGAGGAATTTGGCAAAATGAGCAGCGCCATCGCATCCGGAACGGCCCAAAACCCCAGGCTACAATGTCAAAGTGCTCAAATCCGACCTCGGATGAGCAATTTACGGCCAAAACAGGCTCAAAAAATAGCAGAAACACAGTTGTGGCTGTTCCTTCTCTTCTCTCCACGTTTTTCTGGTCTTCTCTCTCAGTTTTTTCAGTTCCATACTTAGCTTTATTACTTGGGCACCCTTGGCCTCAAACGGACCCCGAACAGGCCAAAAACTGACCTCGCAGTGCATAGTTGTCACCTTTTTGCATCATCCGCACACTTGGCACTTAGCTTTTTTCAATAATGGATCCCGCCACCATGTGAAGTGGCCCCAACATATGGTCCTCATGATGAAATTTTTGCATAATTATCACAATAAAACACCCACGTTGTGTTCGTACTTCTCCATGTGCAAATATTGACCCCATTCGACCTCCTGACGCCACTAGATGCCATCTGATGGACCTGCTTACCTCATGTCGTCGGCCCGCGGATAGCTTCCTCGAGAAGTTTTACGCGCTACCAACTCCTCATTATTATAGAAAAAACACACTGGTACTGGTAATAGTGAAAATCGATGCACTATGTACATGCTGTCCTACATGTACACATGTGGGCCCCACGTAACCACCTGGCTTTGGAAAATGGGCAATTCTTTATTTGATGCACGATGCATGGGTATGTACATATGTGCAATCTCTTGCTCCAAAAAACTCCTGACATAATTTGCCCATCCCCTAGCCTGCTAGAGCATTCATGCTCAGCAGCAGCAACACTAGTAGATGCTCATTCCACCTGGATCCCACACAAAAACACTTGGCATTCCTTGCATCAAAAGATTAATCAAGGTTCCACCTGGTTCCCAAGGAAAACCTGTAGAGATTCCATATATCAACCTTGCATCAAGAAAACCATCAATTATTTTTTCATAGACATGCATGTGCAAATATCTCTCCTTCTCTATAGTTGAGAGGTCTCCAATGATCATTTGTGTCATCAATTCCTGCTTCTTTGACAATTCAACTTTGGTTTGCATTAGCCCTTCAATCACTTCATAAGGCCCTTCACTTTCATCTTCAACTTCATTCGCAAATGCAACTAAAACAAACTCCTAGATTTCTTTGTCCATCAAAAGAAATGCAACATTAGCATCCTCATCACTGATGGTAGTACTATCACTGTCCTCATCAGTCACTGTGGAATAGTCTTCATCACTAGACTCATCCTCATCTTCATAAAGCTCCTCCAATCGTTTCCTTGTGTCCATATTGTATAGCTTCTTTGCACCTGTCCTTCCATAGAGGCTAATCATTCCACGTCGCCAATCTTGAACAGCTCCCACTGCACGTAACCATGGTCTGCCCAGTATAATAGGATATGCTCCCAACCCCGCTGGCATCACATGGAAATCAACCACCGCCTTTGCATCATACACCTCCACTTCTAAGCTCTTTACAACCCCCAAACATTTTACTTTTTGATGGTTTGCCAATCTGATCCAGAAGCCTGACATCCCAGTCACTGTAAGACCGATCTTCTCAACGCATGAGTGTGTTATGATGCATATTTGGGCTCCGCTATCAACATAACCTTGTCTTAGATTTTTTATTTTGTGCCACACATCTACTATTGGGCAAATGTTTGGTAGCTCATCCATCGCCAACACCTTCATTGAACCTCTCTTTGGCTCTTTCTCCATTGGGTTAACCATCCTCTTCCACTGTCGCTTTAGTTTAGGCACCATCTCTATAAGCTGCCCAAAAGTAACATCTGCCATTCTGCTTGTCAGATCCTCCTTCAAGTCATAGCTTAATTGTCCATCCCCTAGTGGAAAATCTGACACATGAAACTTGCGATGAGCCCTTCTTTTCCTCTTGGCCTTGACATCCTTGCCTTCATGGCTCTTTCCTTTCTTCTTACTAGGACCTGGGGCACTTCTTCCTTCCTTGTCCTCTGTGGTCCTCTTCTCAATAGGCATCACTAATGTATCCTCTAGCTTTGATGCCTTCTCCAAGGTGACTACACTTAACACTTTTGTCTTTCCCTTTTCCTCTTGGGTTAATCCACTGGTTCCTTCATCTCCTTTAATTTTGATGCCATAATCATTTGACCTAGTTAGCACCTGTCTTGGCAATGGATACATGTCTCCCCCCATCCTTGGTGGCTTATCACATTGCGGGCTGATGTGGCCCAACTCTCCGCAATTATAACATGTGGGCATCTGCCTCCAGAACCTACCGTTGCTTTGTCCAACACCATTCCTAGGTCTTTCTTCACCTCCTGGCTGATTTGCAAACCTCCCTCGACCTCGATTATTTCCCACTTGACCTAGCATGTTTAGGCTGAGATTCTTCATTAAATCTACCACTTGCCTCATGTCTTGCCTTAGCCCATCATCTTGCATTGTTGTAGTGACAACTGTTGGCATAACCTGAGGAGTAACAGGAACCACTGGTTGATGATGAACCCCTAGCATACGACCTTGTGAAGAGTCCATAGGCTGAAATTCAGACCTCATGGGCAAAGACTCCACCCCTAACTGGCTCATTTTCCTCAACTTCCACTCTTTGTTCCTTGCTACCTCTAGTGCATCTTCATATGTTCTAGGCTTCTTTAGCTCCACTCTCCAACGTATATTCTCCCAAAGACCAGCCAAAAACCTGTCCTTCTTCATCATGTTAGGAGGGGGTACCTGTGGTGCTAAGGCCTTGCACATCCTCTCCCATGCAAATGAGAACTTACGTATGTACGCATCTACTGGCTCACCGTCCTTCTGCACAAAACCTTGTATTTCTTGCCACACTTTGTCAGGATCTTATATCTTCACAAACTCCACTTCCAACCCATGCCGTAGATTGTCCCAACTCAACCTTACAGGTGGATCAGCCACACGCAACTCCTCTTCAAATGCTTTGGACCAAACTCGTGCATCACTCTTCAAACCGATTTGGAGAAGATGTAACATCTGTGCAGGATCGTGAATCTGGTTGCTAATGCAGGCAACCTCCATGTTTTCCAAAAATTCTTCCACATCTTCATCACTTCTTCCATGAAACTCCCAATAAGAGAAAGCCATGGCTACCCAAGTTACGATGCTTTGTGAACGCCTTCGAACACACGGGCGAGAACCCAAAACTTTTGACTGACTCAATTCCCAGAAACTTCAATGGAGCTCAACTTTAGATAAGGACAAACACATTCACATCGAATGAGTTTTCATAGTTAATCATTGAAATTACAACAGGCAAAGGGCATTCGAGTATCTCTCTTAATCTTCTTGGCCCGAACATAAAGACTATGCGTTGCTGGAAAAAAATCTTCGTGGACACATGAACATTTACTGGATTCTTTGAGTTAAATGAAAAGGAGTGAATTGAGGGCCATTTTGATCATCCATTAAAGTCAACCATGCAGCTCCCAAGAAAGCACACCTGTCTTATCCTTTGATTTTGCCAAAATTTTAGCAGTATAACAGCATAAATGGCTCAAAAGACCAAAAACCCAGCCATCATAACTTGGAAAATTTTGACAGAGTTTACCCAGAAGTAGAGCAGTGAGAACCCAAAATACAGACTGTATATGTATGCATAAATTGTCAACAATAGAACCCGAGCAGCAAATGGGACTCACTAGTACATAGCCTATTACGAGGTCAGGAAAAGGGTGCTCCGGCTACCTGTATCACCGAAAGAATCTCCACATTTGAGAATCCCCCAGCTCAATAAAACCTCACGCTACCGACCCTCTCACGAAGGCTTATACAAATCGCGTATAGTCAAGTCTCAGAAATGACTATCTTCCAGACCAAGTCTCAGAAATGGCTGGAACTGTCAAATAAAACCAAGTATGGATCCACAAAGGCATACAATGGCAATATCCACAAGTAACGTACAATACCAGTAGACAATGCGCTCAAACATGCGCCAAATGATGCATACCCACAACAACTGCAAGTGACACCACTGCTAGTATATCACTGTACTCCAGCTACCTGTACCTGTGTGAATCAACTGTACCTATCCCTGTAACCTGTAATGTGTAATCTATAACCTGTAGTCTGCAACCTGTAATCCCAAATCTCGAAGCTTGAAGCTCGAAGCAGAAGGTACTCAAAGAAGATCCTCAGTGGGGGCACCAAAAGAATGTGAGCAGGATGGAAACACACAGAACACCTCTATAACAAGCCGACACACACTCTTGAGAAGATACACACATACACACACACACACACACACACACACACACACACACACACACACACACACACACACACACACACACACACACACACACACACAATATGGGGCACCACTTGGATTATACAACCCACCTCGCCGAGACAGGGAACACACAGATGGAGTGAGAGGAGAGAGACTATCCGTTTGCCCACTCCAGAGAGAGAGAGAGAGAGAGAGAGAGAGAGAGAGAGAGAGAGAGAGAGAGAGAGAGAGAGAGAGAGAGAGAGAGAGAGAGAGAGAGAGAGAGAGAGAGAGAGAGAGAGAGAGAGAGCCCCAAAAACTCAGCTCAAAAGAGGAGAATTTCTAATGTTTAGATACAATAGAGCTTGGACCAACACCAATGAGGCAAATAGCTCACACAATATGGGTAAAAGATGCCAAATGCAATCACAAATTGGAGCAGAAGCTTCGCTCATAAGAGAACTTACACAGCCAAAACAGCAGAAAAAGAGTGAGGAATTTGGAAAAATGGACAGCGTCATTGCATCCGGAACAGCCCAAAACCCCAGTCTAGCATGTCAAAGTGCTCAAATCCGACCTCGGGATGAGCAGTTTACGGCCAAAACAGGCTCCAAAAACAGCAAAAACACAGTTGCGGTTGTTCCTCCTCTTCTCTCCATGTTTTTCTGGTCTTCTCTCTCAGTTTTTTCAGTTCCCACACTTAGCTTTATTACTTTGGCACCCTTGGCCTTTTAGTTGACCTCAAACGGACCCTGAACATGCCAAAAACTGACCTCGCAGTGCATAGTTGTCACCTTTTTGCATCATCCGCACACCTGGCACTCGGCTTTTTTCAATAATGCATCCCGCCACCATGTGAAGTGGCCCCAACATATGGTCCTCATGATGACATTTTTGCATAATTATCACAAGAAAACACCCACGTTGTGTCCGTACTTCTCCACGTGCAAATATTGACCCTATTCGACCTCTTGATGCCACTAGATGCCATCTGACGCACCTGCTTACCTCATGTTTTCGGCCCACGGATAGCTTCCTCAAGAAGTTTTACGCACTACCAACTCCTCATTATTATAGAAAAAACACACTGGTACTGGTAATAGTGAAAATCGATTCACTATGTACATGCTGTCCTACATGTACACATGTGGGCCCCACGTAACCACCTGGCTTTGGAAAATGGGCAATTCTTTATTTGATGCACGATGCATGGGTATGTACATATGTGCAATCTCTTGCTCCAAAAAACTCTTGACAACGTGCCGACGTAGCACTCCGCTGTAGGGGGTGCGCCTGCACGTTCTCTATCTCGCTCTCTATTTCTCTGTTCGTGTATCACACAATTATGCGCTTATGGGATTGCCAGGTATGTTGATTAGAATGTTTTATGGTTTGCAGCACACTATTCTTGGTATTTGTAGGGCTCTCCGCGCTCCCATTTGTAACAGTGGTATCAGAGCCATGGCTACGGTCTCTAGTTTGCAAAAATCTTAGTGATGGAGATCATCCCAATCATCGATAAGTCATGTTTCTCTTGAACATAGCTTTTCATATTTAGGATTGTACTATATGTAAGTGATTTCTAATCTTACTGCATAGGTGTGTTAATGTTATTAATGGCATTTGTATTCTCACAATTGAATTAGAAATATCAAGTGATTGCAAGCAATGTTTAGGATCTTCTTATGCACGAGGATATGAAAAATCAAGTGTTTTTTACATACATCTATAGGCATAAGGTGAAGTTGTTGGAGGTGTAGGAATAATCCCAAGAGACCTTTGACCTACGGTTGATGAGATTTACCAATGACCCTTAAAAAAATTTCAAGGTAGCAACATAGTAGTATAGCAACACCACAACAATTCCAATGCGACAACGACAAGCTTGCACACTGGCAGCCACGCATGTGTTAGGCAAGAGATGCATGTGGCAAGCATGCTTTGCGACACTTGTAGCTCATCAACCACGGATGTAATGTGCCGCCTCAACAAGGGACCTGACATACTTTAGCAAGCAACACCCATGCAAAAAACAACTGCCGCAGGTGTACAACTTAGCCACAAGCACAACCAGACCCACCCCCATCTTCCTACGATGCTTTGCCAATCAGCTCACTCACCAACCAACTCTAGTTGCAACTACAACTGCATGGGTGCCCTATTTCTCTCTCTCTCTCTCTCTCTCTCTCTCTCTCTCTCTCTCTCTCTCTCTCTCTCTCTCTCTCTCTCTCTCTCTCTCTCGTCTTCAACAACCCCGACCACTCTTGTAATTTTTTGTGCCTCATTATGCGTCCCAACCTCTCGTCCCGTTCACTACCACTGCATCTGCCATAGGGTTCTCCTTCTCTCTCTTGCATGGGGTGGTCGATCGGCATGCAACAGCCTATCCACTAGCTACCACCCACTACCCTGCGATGCTAGTCTTTTATCTTCTCTCTCTCAGAGCCAACACCTTCTATATCTCTATAGCATTCTAGCACGTCATGCAATTTAGTAGCTGCCAGAGCATCTGGAATCACCAACCATAGCCAACCATTGTTAGTGTTCCTCGCTCTCCATTCCCTTGCATGCCATGGTTAAATTTCTCCCTCTCTCTCTCTCTCTCTCTCTCTCTCTCTCTCTCTCAAAAAACGCAGCCGTTTTTTGACCTAGTAGACAGCAGTCCACTCTTTTGATCATAACTTCTTCATCCAAACTCCGATTTGGGTGATCTATAGCCTCAATCGAAGAGCACAAAGTCCTCTAGGCATTGATGTAAAGATATAAATTTTCAGAGTTATGGAAGGTGTTTCTGTAGCAGCATTTCCGAAGTGAACAGGTTCAACAAAATTGATTCTCATTTCCTATTTTACATGCAATGTCTTCCGGCACTCGCAAGGGTCCTTCTTCTTCAACAAGGTCCACAACCATTGTGGAAAATGATCCAAAATCTCCTAAGTGTGGAGATAACAACACAACCACCCAACCAACGACATCGGAAACCATGATCATGGCGTACTTGGTATCATTGCAAGAGACCGTAAACAAACAAGGCGAAGACTTACGAGCACTTGCAATGGAGAATGGCACACTAAGGGTACTTGTGGTTGAGAATGAGAATCTCAAGAGGACACTTGAGATGCAAACAACACGTTTGATGCAACTTGAAGAGGAAGTCAAGGAATGTAAACGCTCTCTTGTGGACTTGAATGCTTTGAAGGAGCGGATAAGCAAAGTAGAGCATGACCATGTATTGAAAGAGGAGAAATTTGACACTATGAGCCGGGATGTATGCGACATAAAAAATGTATGCACAAACAAGTGCACAAACATGACCATGTATTGAAAGAGGAGAAATTTGACACTATGAGCCGGGATGTATGCGACATGAAAAATGTATGCACAAACAAGTCTTGGGCTGATGTATGTGGTAGCAATGTGGTTTCTAATTCCTCACTCATGCAAGCTATGGCTCAAACAAAGAATGTTGAGAATGTGGATGTGGAGGAGTTGAAGGAACGGGAACGATGTTCCAAGAACATTGTTATTCGTGGAATTCCCGAAGAGAAGTTAGAGACACCTCCTTCTCTTGCCATTGTTATTGAAGATTTCTTCAAAACCCACTTTGGCATGTACGAAGTTATGGTCTATTACATAGAGTGGGGAAGCAAGGAGCTCCTCGCTCGGGAGAATGGCCAATTGTATGCACTATGCCGGATGAGACCAAGCGAAAGATTATCCTTGATAATAGTTGGATCTATTTGAGGGATACAAAATGTTTTGTATGTGAAGATCGCACTATTAAGCAACAAAATATGCGTCGCAAGGCATATGAGGAAAATAATAATAAAAACAAGGAGATCTCTCATGAAGAAAATGTGCCCAAGGAAGAGGCAAGTCTCTCAAGCAAATAGGGATGCGTGACCTATGAGACCGAGTTACAATTGAAAATATGCTTTTGGAATTGTAATGGATACCCATGGAATGCGGGGGTTGGCATTGATGAACTAACAAGCAAAGCCGATGTTGTACTTCTTGTTGAAACTTGGGAGCATGATACACAAAGGATTAACGGCTTGGAGGATTACAATGTACATTCATTGATGTGGTCAAAGAATCTCAAGCAACGAAGAGGACAAGGAGGGTTAGCATGTATGGTTAAGAAAGGATTGGAAGATTTTGTATCAATTGTGAAAGATGACAAGTACAAACGTTATGTATGGCTGAAAATTATGACACCAAAAAGAGCACCCATTTTTGTAGCCGGTTGCTACATTCCTCATCATGATTCTCCCTTCTATGCTTGCATGGATAGAGATCAACCATTTTCTGATTTGGAAGAGGACATTGCTTATTTCAAAGGTGAAGGTGATGTTATTGTATTTGGGGATATGAATGCTCGCACAAAAACATTGCAACATGATACTCAACAATTTGATATGCCATACATTTCAAGGGAGTTGGAGGAAGTTCACTTGTATGATCGTACTTCAATGGATGAGAAAGAGCCGGATCACTATGGAAAGTTACTTTTACACATGTGTAATAGCATGGGTATGCTCATTGCCAATGGTGTATCTTTGTGGAGTGGAACCAATGGATTTACATGTAGGAGACATAATGGGGATAGTGTGATTGACTATATGCTACTCTCTGAAGCCATCATGTATCGCATAAAGAGTTTTATGTTTGGTCAATGGACACCGGAATCCGACCATTGCACCTTATGTATTGACCTTTCACGTGGAGAAGCAACTAAGCATGATAATCTCAGCCAAAGGAAAGAGAAGTTATCACTATGTATGGATTTCAAACGGGCACCAATGTACATTGAAATGGTTGAGCAAAAATTATGGATGACAAAGCTTCAATGTGATGCACCATTGGAAACTAAATGGGAAGCTTTCAAGAAAGCTATTTGTTCTTGTGCGGAAGAATGCTTTGCCATAAAGCATCTCCATGGTATCAACAAAGATAGATCACGCAAAAGGTGGTTTGATAAAGAATGTCAAGATGCTCGAAAGTCCTTGATAAAGCTTGATGCAACTATGGACAAAGACAACTATCAAATTCATTTGCATACATACAAGGCATTGATTCAAAAGAAGAGAAGAAGATGGGAAGTAAAGCAACAAGAATTTCAAGTCCAAGAAAAGGCACATGCATGTGGAAGATTTTGGAGAAACTTGAGAGGCAAACGGGTTGAGAATTTTGGTAACTTGAGTCTAGTGGATATGTACACACATTGTAGGCAATCATATGAGCAAGTAAATACTGAAAAAATGCCATTTTATGGTTCACTCCCATGTATGCCGTCTTTTTTTACTATTGAGGATGTATGCGATGGGCTTGAAAAGTTGGCCACTCGCAAAGCGGGAGATCTTCAAGGTATCAAGCCGGAGATGATCAAATGGACGGGAGATTTTACCCATGAGTGGATGTGTGATATGTTCAACCTTGCACTTCAACATGGTATACCTTATGATTGGAGTACTAATTGGGTTAAGCCTTTGCATAAAGGAGGGGATATAAAGAATGTAACCAACTACCGGACTATAATGATTGGGTCTCTTATGGCAAAGTTGTTTGGGTGCATAATGGAGATGAAATTGAGTGATTGGGCTGAAGAGAATGACAAGCGTGCAAAGGGACAAGCGGGTTTTCGTCGATGCCATAGCACCATTGATCATCTTGTCACTCTTCGTGTTTTCATGGAGGAAAGTCGGTTGAAAGGCAAGCGATTGTATTGTTGTTTTGTGGACTTTAAGAAAGCCTTTGATATGATTCCACGTAACAATTTGTGGAGAAGGATGGAAGAACTCCAAGTGCCAAGTGAGTTTATGCTTGCGGTTTCTCGAATCTATGAGAAGGTGATTTGTCAATTGCGCATGGGAAGAGAAATTTCAGAAATTTTTGTAAGCACTATTGGGGTTAAACAAGGATGTCCATTGTCACCAACTCTCTTTGGTCTATGCATCGATCAATTGGAACAAATGGTACTTGACTTTATGCAAGAAGAAGGCATTAAAGAGGTCACTATTTGCAATGCGGTAATCATGCTTTTGTTGTATGCGGATGATGTAGTGCTTCTAGCACACACTTTAGAAGATGCACAAAAGGTTATGGTTGTCCTTGAGAACTTTTGCTTGCATAGTGGGTTGATTGTAAATGAATCCAAAACAAAGGTTATGCTTGTGAAAACCAACCATAAGGAGAAGCCATGCATTGTGTACAACAACGAGACACTTGAAGTTGTTGAGAGCTTTAAGTACCTTGGCCTTGAGGTTCCATCCAATCACAAGTGGCATGAATGTGCTATGCGTTGTTTGGAAGCGGGAAAGAGAGCATATTATGCATTTGAGAACATGTGTAATGCGGGAAACATCAAGTGTTGGGTTCTCAAGAAGTATCTTTTTGATGCATTGGTGACACCCGTTCTTCTTTATGGAGTTGAAGTGTGGGGCAGGAGCATCTCAAAGTGTACTTGGAAAGAGTTTGAGAATGTCCAAAAGCATTTTCTTACAAACTTTCTCCAAGTTAAGACACAAACACCATATATGCTCCTACTTCTTGAGTCGGGATCTCTTCCAATTGAGGTTATGGGCATGGAAAGGGTTGTGGAGTACATGATAAAGATGCGTCAAAACCCCTCACATCGACTTCCTACAGTTGCATGGGAAGCAAGCAAAAAAGTTCAAAAGACGAATAAAAGCAAGATCTTGAGCACGGGATGGATGCAAGACATAAAGAAGTGGTTTGGGATATGGGATGCATTACACTTGCTACATGATTTTTCAATTGACTCTCAAGTGAATGAAGCTTTTCTACAACGCCAATGTATTACGGCTTGGGAGAAATCCGGTGGGTCACGCTTCATACATTACACCACCTATATTGCTCCCAACTACAAAACCATGTTCTTCGCTGAGAGAGGAAACCGTACTCACACTTACATGCTTGAGCCTATTACCTTGTCCGCGATACGCACTATTGCAGCAATTCGGCTTAGCTCCCATTTCCTTCGATGCGAGATAGGGCGTTGGGGCAATGGATAAGAGTCAAATCAATTGTGCACATTATGCTCACTGCAAGTTCGAGAGTCTGAGTACCACTCACTACTAGAGTGCTCAGCTTTTGATCACATCCGAACTTGCTTCTCTCACATTTTCAGCCATAACTTAGACCTACACACTTTCCTCTCCCAGCCAAAGTGTGGGCTCTCCATTGCGACTCTCATCACTACAATTTTGGAGCATCGAGAGTCACTCATCAGCCATACACATACTACATCACATGTAACTTTGGTCCCATAGGTCATATTTGACCTCCGAGGACGATAATAAAATCTATCTATCTCTCTCTCTCTCTCTCTCTCTCTCTCTCTCTCTCTCTCTCTCTCTCTCTCTCTCTCTCTCTCTCTCTCTCTTTTTCTCTTGCAGTTTCCAAACGCCACCTCTCGATGCCATGCAGCAGCTCAACCCCCATCTCACTCTATCTTTCCCTAATCCACTGTCGGCCACATGCTCTCTTTCGTTCGGTTCAACCACCCCTACCCCATGCAGTGGCGTCACATGCCTTATGCACCTCAGGTTAGGATCACGAGCTCGGGACTGCAGACCCGTAGTACTCTCTGTGTGTGTGTGTGCATGTTGGACATAGTAGTTGCGTCCATTTGCAGGCATGCAACCCCCCCCCCCCCCCCCCCGTTCTCTAGCTCGTAAGCTGCAGCAACCCACCACCTCACTACAATCCGTGGATGACACATCAAATACTTTGTCGTCAGGATGGCGCTGCTCTTGGGGTGTTTGGTTGAAAGGGAGAACGCAGGGTGTACAGAGCCGAGCCAAGGGCTGGTGTACGTCAGTTAACAGAAGTTCCTAAAGATAAAATATGTACAAATGCACATTGAACATCAACATGAAGAAGCAGTAAAGATTGGAGTTAACAAATTTTTCCAAAATGGTCATGTATTGTAAATTCTCGATTTATTTCAAGCCATTGTAATATTTTAATGTGTTAGGAGCTCAATGGGAGTTTCAAGCTGTAAAGAACAAGGCAATTAGTGTGCCTAGGTGGAAAATTCAGTAAGTGGTGGAGCCCTAAAGGCCTTGGGCGCTCGAACATTGCATATTTTTACCTTAGGTATATAAGGCAATGTGTAAAAGAAATAAGGGTTCTCAAGCTCATTTGTTGAGAGCACTCTTTGGTGAGAGCTCTTGAGGTGTGTGGCTATGGAGTCCTTGAGCTTCTCCTTTCTCATGTGACTTGATTAACACTAATCAATGCTTAATTCTCTTTCACTATGCCTCTCTCATGCTTCTTGTGATTGCCTATGATGCTTTGATTAGCTAGATCTTAATTGATTAGTGGTTAATCCCTCTCTAATCTTGTGTGATTGCCCTCTTTTGCTTGTGTGTGCATGTAGGTTTGATTGGAGTGTGGTGCTTGATAGATCTATGTGTGTGCTTGTGATTAGTGTGTTGCATGATAGGATTAGTGTTGTGTGCATCTTGGAATCATTAGTGTGTGTGATTGGGTTGATTGGAGGTGAAGGAAAGTGGATGTGGAGATTGCCCATCATTGTGGCTTAGCTCCTCCATAGGCCCAGAAGCTCACCTCGTAGAGTCAACCATTTGTGTTGCCATGATTAGCTCACTAATTGTGTGAGTGTTTCCATGCCCTAGCTGAGTAGCTCATCCATCCGGATTGATAATTTTGTTGGTCATTCGAGCTATGCAACAATGGAACTCCCAAAAACTGGACATGAGTAGAGCAAGACAGAAAGCGAGCACTGAGGTTCTGTGGAGTTACTGCATACGTAAAAGGTGAGCACTGCAAGGGAGGCCAGGTCTAGGGACCAGTTGGTTCCAAGAGCAATGAAGGGAGAGTGCTGGCGTGCAAAAGGGATGCAGAAGAACATTATTCTACAGGTTGCAAGGGAGGAAGGGGGTGACCATAAGCATCTGGTCGAGTCTACCAAGGACTGATGGCTGTAGGAGTTGATTGGAGCTTGCAAAATGAGCAAGGAAGGAGTGCTTAACAAGAAGCTGTTTGTGCACAAGAGGTTGCACATTTAGGTCCTTCAGTAGAAGACATGCTTGGCATAGGGAATGATGATGAGATTAATCCACTAGCTAGTAAGGGAGATGATGTTCAGGTGGGCAACCTAGATTTTCTAGACATGCGGAAGTTGGAGGTCGAAGGACTAATAGATTCATAGGAAACAATGGGAGTTTCCACCAATATCCAAGTTGTAGATGTGCATGTTCAGCCTGCCGCCCATGAATGGACAAAGAAAGTGACTGGTTTGGTGAGTAAGGAGGAAGCTCCAATGCAATTTCCTAAACATGCCATTCGCATGGTGGATAGTATAAATAATGATATCCCATTTGCAACACATGACATGGAAAGATGAAAAGAAGATCCGAAAGTTTCTATCAACAACCTGATAGTCGATAATGTTGAACCAATACAAAAGATGAATAGTTTGGAGATTGGCTCCTTGGAAGAGAGTCTTGTTGCAGAGGAGCCTGCACTGCAAGCCGGTGGGGATGATGATACCATCTCTGAGATTGTTAAAGACGACATCTAGAATGCAAGGCATGACAGAGCTGGCTTGGGAAGTGCCGATGAAACAAATTTGGAAGGAATGGAGGGGCCTCCACTTTAAGATGGTTGGTAGGGATGAGGTGTCAAATATTAGAGGTTTCCATGAGAATAGCAAAAGGAGGGGGGAAGCGAGTTGGGCTCTCTCGTTTATTATCCATCATAGACTTGCCAAAAGTCACATCAAGTAGCGTAAATTTTTTTTAGTGGCATCCATCATTGTATTGCATGCTCTAATTTTAGCTCATCGGCTCAATCCTAAGTTCTAACCTCCATATGCTTGTTGTTTGAGTGCATCTTTATTTATTTATTTATTTATTTTTCTCTCTTGATCTCATGCTCATGTACTCTGGAACATGTCTCCAAGTGGTTATGGTGCAAGTGTGGTGTAGGTAAAGTGTACAAGTCTTGAGGTGTGTCGAGTGTGTGAGTTTACCTTATGGGGAAGAAGTATAAGCCAAGCGGGTGCCATTTTGTATAGGACTTTGTGTATGCAAGAAGTTTTGTAAGTGTCCAAGGATGTTAACTCATATGGGATTGCTTATTTATGGCTTATCTCTGGGTAAGGGTGCTCTCAAGGCTTAATAGTCGAAATTATGATTAAACATGCCCTCACAAATTGTCATATCAGTTGGCACGGTAACATGCATATGAACCCACTTTTAGTTATGCTTTGAGATACAACAAACGCATTTGCAATGTGACAACCGGGGAGGGAGTATGAAGCACGAGAAGGAGAGGAGTGAGCGACTTTAGCTCACACAGTGTATCTCTTATCCAAAAACTTAATAATTCTTTACAAAGTTGGCTTTTATACCTTAGCCAAGGTCTAAAATATGTAATGTTTGGCGCCCAAGACCTTTGAGACTCCACACTTATTGTATCTGCAACCTAGGTACACTAACTGACCTATGCTTTACACCTTGGAACTCTTATTGATCATGTAACACGTTACAATTATCACAATGGCTAAATAATTTGGGAAATTACAATACATAGCCATTTTTTGAAAAATGTGAAAAGTGCGTACCTCCAATCTTCACTGTTTCTTCATATTCATCTTCGATGTGCATTCATACGTCTTCGGTCTTTAACAGCGTCTGTTAACTGACGTTGACTCAATTAACGTTCTCCCCTTCCTATTTTAGTACCCGTCCTCGGGCACTGTTGAAAGGTGTCCGTGGAGGCTGTGGAAGGCTTTGATTGGTTGTTGATGGATTGATCTTCATTTTGTTGTTGGATTTGTTGATGAGGTTCAGTTTGCTCCAACATCTTCATTGGTCCGAGTAGTCGATTCTAAGAGATGATGTTGCATTTGTCCGTCGTAATAGCATAATGATGAGATTGCTATTTATTTATGAAAAATATGTACAAGGGAAGTAGAATGATGAGGTTCTAAATTAGGGTCTTTCACCTGGATGACCAAAGGGAAAAAACCCAGTGGGAAAAAAGTGCCTTTGGTATACACGCATTAGTGGAGTACTTATTAGCATGGAAAATATTAATAAAATACTGAAGGGATTATTTGCTGATAGATATGGAATTAAAAAGGCAGTAAATATGAGAGGGTAGCATGATGGAACATTGGTTTTCCTGTTGTAGTCTACTCAAGGTGCATAGGTGGAAGCAAAAAAGAGTGTCTAATGCATATGTCCAATGGTGGGACATCCTATTTATGCATACACAAAAATACATGGAAAACAATATGCTCTGCAAGTAAGATTTTGAGGGGTTCTTCAGAAAGATGGTGTAGCTATAAAAGCATATGACATGGCTTTGCAAGCTGGCACCCCTTTAAGAATGGTTTTTGTTGACAAGGATATGTTCTCTCATCTTATTGTGCACTGTGCGTGAGTGTTGGACTCTACGACATCAACAATTCTAAGTTAATAGACTTTGACTCTGATGCTCATCTCATCGAGCATGAGCGACACGACTTTAGATATGCTCAACTCTTCCAGCTTGAGTGTAAGCCTAATAAAACGACCTTAGCACATAGTTTAATATGACTTGAAGCTTCGGGTCTAATGCTTTGCTCATTTTATGGCTCAGCAACCCCACTTTGACTATGCCAAAGAGTCTTTTTTGCACCCTGGCGACTTGAGTTTTTACATTCTTGTGCTTACTACAAATATTTCTTCAGGTAAAAGTAAGTTTGAATCCTCAAAAAGAGGATTAGTGAAGGACCAAGTTGGTATTGAAGGTTTCTTTTGCCATACCTGTTTTATCATCTTCGAATCTGCATTCGCGTTGGTTGGGTTGTCCTTCTTTGACTGTGAAGATTCCATTGGTTGTTTGATTCTCCAATTAGTCCTGTTGATAGAAGTCTTTGATGTTGTTGGAGGCCTTTGTTCACTTTTGGCATCTGGATTTTGACTAGGAGCATTGGAAGACTTAGGAATCCAAACCTCTTAATGACTTTTGTAACTCCTTTATTGACTTTGTTGAGCTTTAGGTCTTGCTGAGATGTTGAGATCTTCATGCAAGTCTCGTGTAGTTGCAATTGGCTTGTGGTTGACTGGTAGCCAAATCTTTGTATACCCTGTGTGGAATCCTTGTCCAAGAAGAACATTCTTTGAGATCCATCTTTGTTCTGTATCCTTTTGTGAGCCATGGTAGACTTCAACATCATTCAATGTGTTCTGTTGTATACCTGCTTCTTAGGTATCCTAGGATATTGTCGAGGTTGATACCTTGTGGGCCTTCTTTCTTGGGAGGGACTTGAAGTTACTTCATATACTCTAACCTGTGGTTTTGGAACCGATATCTATCTGTTACCTCCATAGTACTCCTGTTCCTTTAAGCTCCATTATGATGCTATCCATCCCATGTGTTTGTCTTTCTGCGTTTATTTCTCGTCCTTAATCCAAACCGGATCATTGAATTTGACTAAATTGCTCGGAACAAACACTTGCTTGACTTTCCTTTGCTTTCTTGAGTACTTTGGCTGATATATCTTTGCTTTTCTTGGTGTCTCCTTAGAGGTTTTAGTTGGATCAGCAATTGACTTGAAGTTTTGAACGACTGAATTGCTTGAAGAAGCTGATCCATGAGGGTTCGCTAATGTAGAGACATATGTTGTCACATCTTCTTTGCTAATCCGTATAAGTTCCACTTTAGCTTTACCTTTGTCTGCAATTTTGATCTTCGTTCCTCCTAGCTTTGGTGGCATTTTTTGCTCCATAGTATCGTGGTTGCTATTGCTTGATTTGATTTAAGCTCTTCTAAAGTTCTGTTCGATGGAGATGAATCATCTTCAATATGCTTTGCTTTGGCATTAGTTTCCATTTTAATTGTGCTTGAGGACTTTGTACTGTCGTCCACGGGTGACCAATCTTCAAGGTCTTCATTCTTTGTTGCCTTTGAAGATTGCATCTTCATTGAATTCTGTATCTCTAATATCACCTGGGCCATTGACATTCCCATTATGATGTCTTCTGGCATATCCTTTGCTTTGATTACGTTGAATTGAGCTATGATGATCTGTGAACTTACTTCAATGGTGGTGGAGATGATTCCCCAGCATTATGCTCGCTTGTTTCTTGATATGCTCACAAATTCAAGATCATCTTTCAACTATGGTTGGCCACATCTTTTCCAAGTGCGAAAAGAGATGAGGTTCTTATCTAGCTGAAAATCTAGCTTTACTTCGCTTGAGATTTTTTCTTCGTTTTCACCAACAATGTTGTACTTGATTGAACTTGGTTGAACTTTATATGCATTTTCTTTGCTTTGACCACCTGCTTCCGTGGATGTTGGCTTGTTTTGTTGTAATACTACACCTTTTTCTTGCAACTGTTGAGCATTGTGTGCCTGCATTTGAGTAACTTTTGATCTTAGAAGATCCAATGTGCTTTCTGGCAGAATCTATCTCTTCATAGGAGATTTTGGTGGTGACCTTTGTGTAGCCTTTTGGACTTTAGCTCTCATTGGTTTTGACTTTTTTGTCACCTGTTCTGGCAGCTTGAGGCTTTGCATCATCCTCAAATAGTCCTTGACTTTAGGTTTAGCATCCGTAGCTTCTACAAGGTCATGAACCTGCTGAGAGTCATTGCTATTTGCATCTCGATATGCATAATTTTGAGCTGTAAATTTGTTCAAACTTGGTCAGTGGGCTTAAGACACCATGTGCTTTGGTCCTATGAAGGCAAAGTTGCAATTTCCCCCCATCTTGGCAAAAGGGTAAATAATTGCGATTATTAACTTTTTCATCAAAATGAACACTTTTTGGTGTAAACTGGTTCTAGGCATGATGTAGACCCTGTGTATGTGATATGAGGTGATTTGGATCAAAAAATGTGACTGATAACTGAGAAATTGGTTTGAAAGGACTTCTTTGCGTTTTTTTGACAATTTTCCAAGTTATCATTGGTCATTTTGACCCATATAAGTGTGTACAAGTGATAGGTGAGGTGATGGTACCGTTTTCAAGCCAAAATATTGCAAAAGTAAATAATCACGATTATTTATAGCAGTCAACTTTTTTTGCAAAACTTGAAATTTTTTACCTAAACATATTTTATACACCTAAAACAAGTCCTAAATTGAATTTGGTAAAGTTTTGTGCTGTCAGCATCACTTCGTGCTTTGTCCACTCTGAATTGACCGATTTTTGTGACTACATGACCTGTGGAGTTGTTAGTTACTTTTGAGGCTATGGACTTGTCCGCTACATAGTCCTGAAGCAACTCATCCAGTTTTGGCCCATTTGAAGTCAGTTTGACTGCGTATGTCAAATTTGACGCTTTGTAGCCTTCGAGCTATTTTTTGCTTTCCGAGGGCTTGCTTTGATTGATTTTATGAAACCAAATATATACATTGTGTATAGACCCAGTTTAGAAGTTGTTTGTGGAGTCAGAATCCAATTCTGGCATTCGTCAAAAACCTAGATTTTCTACTTGGGACCCCCCAACCCCTGCCGAATGGTCAACTATTGATATAGAAGTGTTCTATCATCTTGGGGTATGCTACAGTTCAAGTCTTGTCTGATTTGGTTGAGCTGACAGGCCACTATGGTCAATTTTTGGTCGTAGGTCTTGGTGCACTCCTTGGATTCTAGGGTTTTTTCATGGGGTTTAGACTAGCTACTACTGGCCGTACAGAATGGATCATTGATAAGTATAGAACTTAGCCCTCATGTCTCATATGAGACGACGCTGTAAACAGGCGACTGTGGACTCCACAAAATGCGTGCAAAGAAGGTCGAAAAGCTCTCTCTCCAAAGGCGACAAGCGGAAATGAGGTGATTTTAGACTACCTTGGGTATCTATACTCGGTCCCCTGTTAGTCCTACTAGGCCATGAAATCTATATTAGACTCAAAAATTTCCCCAATCGGATTCCTGTAGCTCATTTTGCAAGAATTCTGCAAAAGTAGGTTTGGCCGCCTAATTTAGCTTCCCGCTTCCATCTTCCGATTTGATTGAAATTTTGTTTGCCTTTTTGCCTTGTCCATCTGACCATCAACATATCTTCAGTTTTTCCATCGGAGATCATTTGCTATTTATTATTATTTTTGACCTGTTTATTGAAAAATTCAAAGAAAATAAGAAAATGCACTAAAAAATCAAAGTAAAAATCCAATAATTAAGAAAATCCATTGAAAAACAGAGATTTATTGTTTTTTGTTGGATTTCTCCATTTTTAAGTCCCAATATCAAGAAAAATGATGAAAATTAATCAAAAAAAACTTTTTTTGATGATGTTTTGATAGTATATACACTATTTACACTCATCGAGGAGATGTTATCAGTTAAATTTTTTCTGTGGATGATTTATAAGGGAATTCTTAGGTAATTTTACAAAAAATCACACGTTAACATCAAACTTTTTTCTCTCTCTTCAAACATTGCCCTTAAATACTTAGTTCCCTTCCACCCCTCCTAGATGGCGTACTCTGGGGTGACTGTGTGCATGGGTTGAACAATCATGTCTATGCATAGCCTTGGTTGGCTCTTTAAAGATCAATGCAATTTAAAACCATTATATTGTGCAAGAGTTGGGTCTTGAGTAATTAACTCAAGGGTTTTTGATTTCGAGGTTTTTTTATGTTGTCTTCCAAAGAGAAAATCTTGTAGCTTGTGTGCTCTTTGCTTGATTGTAGCATCAGGATGCTTTGGCACATTGATTTCCTGAGCTGTTGGTATCAATAATGATTGTTGTCGAGCTTTCACCTGCCATTGATATCTTGCTTTGTCTTGGTCAGAATCTCGGGGGGTTCACTATGTGTAAAACTACCATATCACGTGCGTTCAAGACATGTTTGTAAAACCCCTTATTTGTAAATTGTGTTAGGAATATAATGTACCCTTTTCTTTTAAAATCTGTAAGTTTTTTTCAAATTTTAAAAAATAATATCCTTCTGTATATATATTTCTGTAAGTTTCAAGAACTTTAAATACCCTTCTGTTGAACTCACGTGATAGGTTATATTTTTCTTAGGTGACCTCCCCGGGGCCAGAATGGTGTGGTTGAGTCTTTTGAGACTTAACTCTCTGTTTCTTGATTGATTTTACAATTTGCAAAGAAGATAGATGCTCCTTTTTCTTCCAAATCCATTTCGTGCTAGGTTCCTTTCTCAGAGATGCTCTTCTTTGTGTTTTGAACCTTGGATCGGCTTATCCTTAAACTGTGCTTTTGGTAACCAAATTTTCTTGAATCCTTGCATGCTACTTGTACCATTTTCTTATCGATAGGATGAAGAGGATTGATTGCTTCGTGGTTTGCTCTGCTAGTAGCCTAATCTCCATTCCTCTTTTCTTGGTGCAATTGGAACAATTATGTGTCCAACTTTAGGTGATAAATTGAGTTGATTGGTATCCCAATTTGGTACTGGCTTGTAAGTCCGCATCCATGGGATTCCAAGAATCATTATCTCATTCACGTGTTCATCTACTAAGCATACAAATTGATGAGGACATGAACATCCATGTACTATCACATTTAAGTTGACTACTCCCAATGTTGGGGTTGGGTTCTTGTTGCATCCTTTGATAGTCGCTAATCCTGTTGTCAAAGACTGACTTGTTCTCTTTCTTGTATGTGGAATAACTGACTGCATTTACCTTGGGGAGGTCACCTAAGAAAAATGTAACCTATCACGTGAGTTCAACAGAAGGGTATTTAAAGTTCTTGAAACTTACAGAAATATATATACAGAAGGATATTATTTTTTCAAATTTGAAAAAAACTTGTAGATTTTAAAAGAAAAGGGTACATTATATTCCTAACACAATTTATAGATAAGTGGTTTTACAAACATGTCTTGAACGCACGTGATATGGTAGTTTTACACATAGTGAACCCCCCGAGGCATTTACTCGAGCTCTTGTATTGACTAATGAATTTGTACTATGATTGCTCAACTGTACTTTGATGCGAAGGTCCATTCCATCCAACCATTCATCATCTGTTGACACTGCATCTTTCTGCAATTCCCATTGTCGGTCATCTATTTCCAGAGTGTTGATGGGAATAAGTATTTGTTGTTTTTTGAGAGCAACTTTCCATTTGAGTACTTGAAGCCGAGATTCCTCTTGGGCTTCATCAATAACTTGCTGTCATTTTATCTTTCTTTGCTTAGCTGCATGCATCCTTTCTAGCAATTCATTGGTTAGTGGAAAATTGTACTTCTTTGAACGACATCCACTAATCCAATTAGCCATTGCTTCACCATCTAATGTGGACAACTTAACTGCTCCACTTGGAGATACATTTTCCATGATAAATGGTCTGTTTCCCTTTTTCTTAAATTTGGGAATGTGTTGCTTATGGGAATATATTAAAACTAAGTCCCCTTTTTTGAAGATTTTTGTAATTAGATGAGAATCAAAAAATTGTTTTGTTTTCGTTTTTGTGTATAGATTTGAGCTACAACAGTTAGCCTTTGCTCATCTAGCTTTTCTAAATATTCAAGTATCTCTGACAATTCATGTCCAGTCCACTCAAGATCCTTAGCTACCCTTAGTGTCGGCAATAGAAATTCTATCGGCAATATGGCATCAAGACCATAAACAAGGTTAAAGGGTGTAGCATTTAAAGATGTTTTGAATGGAACTCGATAAGCCCATAGAGCTACATGGAGATTCATTTCCCAATGTGTCCTTCATGAAATAACCACTTTAGTCAATATCGAGCTAAGAATTTTATTCATATGCGCAGCTTGTCCATTTGCTTGTGGATGATAGGGAGCTGATTTGTTATGGATGACCATAAATTCATTAAGCAGATACTCAATTACCTCATTGAGGAAATGAGTTCCCCTATCACTGACAATTTCTATGGCAGTCCATATCTTGTGAACACATAATCATATAAGAATGCGGCAGTGGTTCTAGGGATCATTCTTTTGAGTTGCTTTAGCCTCGGCCCACTTGGTCAAATAGTTCGTAGCTACACTGATATATTGAGCTTGGATTCTATAAGCAGGTGGCTGTATTGGCCTAACAAAATCTATACCCCATTTTGCGAAATCTCTAGCCCCCATCATTGGTCTTAAGGGCATGCTATCCACACGGGTTGGCATTTTTGCTCGTTGACATGCATCACACCTCCGAACATACTCCTTGGCATCTGCAAAAAGTGTTGGCCACCAAATGCCTGCCATTAAGATCGCTCTTGCAGTGGTCTCACTAGAAAAGTGACCTCCTGCTAATTCAGCATGTGCTTGTTCTATAATAGGAATGTATTCGTTTTTCATTTGCACAAAGACGCAAGTGTTGATCCTTACCTCTTCAATACAATTGGTTTTTAATAAGAGCATAGTCTCTTGCTTCAATTTCAATTGCTCTTTGGTGGCATTTACTCATATCCTCAGGAAATGTTTGGCTTGATAAGTAAGTAACCGGATAGTTACTCCACTTAGGAACACACGACATTTGGAACAATGTTACATGAGGTATGGGTACTTGTTTCTGACATTGAGGACAAATTTTCACAAAAGAATGAACACCACATCACTCCTCATCATTGGCCAAAATACTCCAAGTCTCAAGATCTGTTGCATAGTTTGGTCTTTTGCAAAGTGAAGTCCTACTGTGGTAACATGTGCTTGACCTAGGTATTCGGTTTTCTCCTTAGGACTAATACACAACAGAAATATTCCATCTTGATTTCTTTTGTATAACTTTCCAGCTAGTAACTGATACATAGCCGATTGCTCAATTATCCAATTGTAATAGGAAGTGGTATTTACAAATCCACTTGAGCTATGGTCATCAATGATACCATGTTTTCCGACCATCGAGGTACCATTTCTACGGAGAATAGATATGCATCTGGTAGATCATCGTCCACTTACTTAGGTGGTTCTCCTGAAACAATCCTTGATAAATGACCTGCTCTTTGATGAGTGGTCCCTTTTTTCACAACTACAGTGAAATCAGATTCCAGTAGAATGATGAACCATCTCACTATTCTTCCTGTGTTGCATGGCTTGTTGACCAAGTACAATAAGGCTTGGTGGTCCACAAAGAACACAAATTTTTTTGCTAATAGGTAATGTCTATACTTTTTTACGGCATAGATCATTCCTAGTCCTTCCCTTTGGTGGTGGTATAATTATTTTCTGCCATGTTCAACTATCGGCTAGCATAAGAAATACGAAAATCAAATTTTCCATCTCCTGGTTGAGCTATATACATCCGATGGCAAAATTGGAAGCATCTACATGTATGTGGAATATCTTATTCCAAACTGGTGCTTTCAATATTGGAGCTGAAGTGAGAGCTTGCATAAGCTTCAAGAAGGATTCTTTACACTTATCAGTCCATTCAAAGTGTGCAATCAAGATGTACATGGGTTTTGCAATTATAGCGTACATGTAAATGAATCGTCTGTAATATCCACAGTGTCCTATGAAGGCTTGAACCCCCTTGAGTATTATCAATCTAGGAAAATCAACAATAACATAAATTTTATCCATATCAGTAGCTATGCCATTTTTAGACACTATATGTCCAAGATTTTTTCCTTGTCTACCCATGAATGTGCACTTTTCCAGATTTTCTACACTTTCCGAATACCTTTTTGAGGTGTTCAAAATGATCAGCCCCGATTGATGAATGTACACATAGATAATCCATATATACTTCCAAGAAATTCCTAAGATATTCTTTAAAAGCTTTAAATACCCCATTCAGTTGCAAAGGCAGTTTTATGCTGATCTTTTGGATCAACCAAAAGTTGATTCTATCCCAAAAAGCCATCTAAAAAGCTATAAGATTCTTTTCCTGCAACTCGTTCTAAAACATGCTCAGTGATTGGAAGAGGAAAGTTGTCTCTAATGGTAGCTGCATTTACTTTCTTGAGATTGACACACACTCATAATTTTCCATTTCTCTTGGGCATTACCACAATTGGAGAAACCCAATCTGTGTGTTCAATGTCATAAATGAATTCATCTTCCTTTAGTTTTTCAATCTCTTCTTTGATATTTCTGGCAAATGTTTCATTATATGTGTATGGCCTTTGTCTACTTGGTTTAGCACCATCTCTCATGAGTATGGTATGTTGACAGATTTCTGGATCACACCCTTGAGATCCTTATAAGACCAAGCAAAGATATCTTGGTATTCGTTCAGTAAGCTTAGAAAAAGCTCTTATTCTTCTTTCATCGTGTCATTTGCAATGTAGGTAGGTCTAGGCTCTTCTCCTGGTTCGGCCAGATCTATCTTTTTTGCATTTTCAGGTCCTTCGTAGGACTTGCCCTGTTTTCATAGTTCCCTGACAGGTTGTTCGATTATGATTTTCCAGTCTTGGAGAGTATATTTCTTGTAATGGGATGGAACTCTCATTACATCTTTACCATCCTCTTCTGTGGTTTCTATTTCCATCCTATATATCTCCTTTAGAGATTTTTTCAACTCTTGATACTTCTTTTTCCATTCAACTCGTGTCATGGTTGAATCCTTGTACTGGTTTTTAGGTTTTGCTTGAGTTTCCTTTCTTGTTTTTCTCAATGTTTTTGTCATTTCATGTTCTTCGTTTAAAGGATATCTATGGGTGATTTTGTCCTTGACACAATCATGTGCATCTATCTGCATCAAGAACTGTGTTCTATTGGAGACCAATAGCATAGGTCTAGTTTTCAAGTTTCGCGTGTCTCTTTTTTGTCTATACCATTTCTTTCTTCTTGGTTTCTAGTTTGGAAAGTCAAAAAACTTTTCCTCCCCTCCTTTCATGAGTAGATTAGCTCTCACATGTTCTTTTTCTGACCTCGAATCATCTGAGGTAGCTGTGTGTTCTTCTAACTCGTCAATTGCATCATAGTAGAGGTCTGAAAAGACTTGTTGACCTTTCATCAAGTCCTTGGATTTGTAATTTTTGTCTTCAATGTGAAGGGTTGAGATCATTTGTATGGGAATTATGTCATAGCTGTCCTCATTGCAAAGTTGAGTAGGCATAGATATACTTACACATACATCCATTGTCACTAAAATTTGAGTCCACTCAAATGGCTCAAAAAAATAAATGGTCTCGAAAGGGCTCAGGTACATAGGCTTCATCTGTGCAATCCATTTCTAAGATACATTCTTCTCGTTTTAAGCTCCCGTTTTTTGAGGCTCCACATATCCAAATAGGAGTGTCTTTGTTCAACCAAGATGGAAGCTTAGTTTCAGCCGAAGAGACTGAATCGAATTCCTGTATAGGCATTTTCATGACATCTCTATAAGTGTGATCTTTTAGATTAACCCTTGTTATTGATCCCACTTGCTTCAAGTACAGATAATTGTTTCCCCAATCCTGGATGAGTTGTACTTGTCGCATGAAAGGTCTTCCCAATATGATTTCGTAATTGATTTTCTTACCAAAGTCTACTATGGAAAAAGTGTGTTGATATTCAATCCCACAGGAATTAACTATCACTTTTTTAAGCAGTCCCAAGGGTCTTCCAATGTGTCTATCAGCCAATTGCAATTTCATTTGAGTTTGTCTAATGGCTGGTTGTCCCCAGGATTCCCATACTGCTTTCATGGCTATGGCTATGTATGTCCCATTATCCAGTATTGCCATGGTTTCTATGTCATTATTTCGCACTGGAAGGGTGGTGTTTCCTTCTTCCCCTTCGTAGTATTTTCCGACTCTGTTCATTGGAACAGATCTAATCTCTTTGTTATCCATTTCATGTTTCAATTTTCTCAAAATTTTTGCGATTAGCCATGTTATCCGCACCTTCTCTAGAACTTTTTGTAGATCATTCCATAAATATGGCCTGATTATGAGCAGTTCTCCTAAAGTAAGAGCGCATTGGATGGGTGTAGACATGATTGAATGGATGTTGTCTACTTCTAGAGTCTGTTCAGCTCTTTTTACTTGAGTGGTTTTACACACTATGGATTCATCTTCACTATCTCCCAAGTAAGAGAGTAATGTTTTCAAGGCCACTGGTTAAAACATTCCTGAAGCTTCAGATCCGCAATCCCCATATAAGGATTGTACATCCATGTCCATGTCAGGAGATAGGTTGTCTAACCAAACTTCCTCTATAGGAGATGACTTCAGAGTTAAGCTCCCATCATTAATCTCTCTAACTTTTTCCCATAAGTGTCCTGGCCAGTCTTCTTCTACGCATGGGATTCCATGTAAGGTATCTTCACTATCCGGCACTATAAGTTCTAGCTTTTTTGTTTCAAGGTGGGGTTCTACCACCACTTTGGATTTTTCCTTATTGATTCCTACCACGAGCTCCTCAGGTTTTGCCATACTTTTGAGCTTGGGTTTTTGTTTTTCCAGCATGTCTTGCGTGATTCTTACCAAATTCTGATAAGCTTCAAGCCTAGCTGCTTCCATGTCCGGAGAAGGATAGTTTTTCCATTTGTTTTCCATGTTTTGGCTTGTTTTAAGTCTTGCTTGGTAAGCTTCCAAGGCTTCATTTATAGGCTCAAAAATTTTGTCTACCAAAATTGATCCTAGAGACTTCAAGGTGGTTTCCTTGATCTCGCTTCCAGTTTCTTTTACTTTTTCCTGGAATAGTTTCTTTGCTTTCTCCTCGATTTCAGCCCTTTGTTTCTGTTTTCTCATCTGATACCTTTTGTTTCTGCTTCTGTTGGTCTTTTGAGAGGAAATTTTTGTATTCTCTGAGTCATCAGAGGAGTTATATTTCTTTTTGTTAGCCTGGGCTCAGGTGATTACCTTGATTAGAACAATTGGTTTACTCTCAAATTAGCTACTAGGTATAACCTGAACTACGTTCACTACTCTTTTTCTTTTGTTTAAATGATTTTTTGGACAATCTTTAGGGAAGTGTCCTCCTTTTTTGCAACACTGTATACGATAAGATTCAAATGGCTTGAGGTTCTTGTCAGGCTCTGGGCATTCATTTTTCCAATGATCATCTGCACCACAATTATGACAGTTTCCAGTTCTTGGCTTAAAAATGGGTCTTACCATAGGAGGTCTAACACCTTGATTAGCTACATAGTACATTGGTGCAAGCTCTAGTGTAGCATAAGTCACAGGTTTTTCCATCGGTGGTGGATGTGAATTATACCACTCTCCTTCTACCATTACTGTAGATGGACTAGGCTCAGCATAGAGTGTAACGGGCACTAGCACTTGTCCATCTATGACTCCCTCTGGATGCAGGTACTTTACAAACACCACATTATGTCCCGGATATGGAGGTTGTTGACCCAATACGGGTTGAGGTCTTTCCATACCCATCGGTGGTCTTTGAGCTTGGGCCATATTAGGTTGATATATGTACATGGGTTGTCCTTGTGGCCTCATAGGTACGTATTGAACATTCCCATCATACTTTGGTTGATAATAGAACCCACTGGTCTCATGGTTGGTCCATTGACCCTCGATTGCACACCATTTTTGTGGCCTAATCGGTTGTCCTTGTTGAAGTATCCCTTGTCCTGATCCCCTCATAGGTGCTTTTTGCATGTTATTCATCATATCATTCATCCTTTTGAGCATGCCTTCTATGGCTGAAAGCGGTACTACAGCAGCCGTTCCCACTTGTGCTGGTTTGGTGGATGCTGTTTTCTCGCTTTGCTTATCCTTAGGGACATCTTCTTCGTTGAAAATAATACAATTGTCTCATAAGTCAATAGCATCTGACACACACTCTTCTAGGGTCGTATGCTTCTTGCTATATAATATAGCATGAAGTTCTTTGTTTAGCAGTACCTCTAGAAACAATGATACTAGTCTTTCTTCTACAGGTATCTCTAGCTCTGGGCATCTTGCAATGTATTGTTTCATTCAAGTTACACAATTCCTAACAGACTCACCTTGTTTCTATTTAAAGCTATAGATTTGAGCTACCGTATTGTGTTTGATCCCCGTTTTGGAACAAGTAGCTACAAATTCTTGAGCTAATGTACTCAACTCCATGATTGACCTTGGACTGGCCTTAGTGTCATCCGGTTTTCTTCGTGATGAGGTGATTTCTGATTTCTTAACATTACTCTCAGAAGATCTCTCACGGTGTTCATGTCTTGGAATAGTTTCTGGTCCTTGGCTCAATATCCAATCCCTTATGGAGTATCCTTGGTATTTGATTTGTTTCACCTCCTTAGGAGTCATCATAACAAATTTATTGTTATAACAATCCCTAAACAGGCAGGTCGATAGATCTGCTGACCCTTATCTTTGATTTTGAAGATATAAATGATCTTCATGGATGTTAGCTGTCCTGATTTGGCATGAGAAGTCCATAGGAGATCATTTACCTTTCTATTCTCCCAAAAATAGACTCCAATCCTAGGATTATCCGTACTAAGCCAATTCGAAGGCTTCAGGTCAACTTGATCGTATCCCTCGAATTCTAAAGTCGGTGGTCCTTCTTTTGCTGCCATACCTGGAATTATGGTATTTACTTCTAACCCCCATTTGTCTATCACGTCAGGGTTTTCAACTTGTAAATACTGAGTTCCGTTTCTATCCATGGACATTTTTCCTTGTTTGTTTGCCCTGATTTCCTCTTCAAACTCAATACCATGGTCATCGATGCGAATAGCATACTCTTCATTAGGATCCAAGTAAACCTGAGCTCCATGGCGATTAGTCTTATCAAAAGAGAGTATATGCTTATAGCGCACTATCATTCCGATTTCTGAACGAGTCGAATAGGAAGACATTTCAGATGTTGAATCTGAAAAAGTGTCTGAGACTTCTTCAAGGATAGTGTGCAAGGGATTTCCTTGATTCACACTTTTTTCGGTGGACACTTTACTAGCGGTCTCCCTAAATATGCCTTGATTTGCTAGTATACGACCAGATCTAAGGTTCATATAGACTTGTGAAGCCCTGGATAGAGTACTTACCGTCTGATCAACTTGTTGTCAATTTCCTTCACTTGAGTTGATTGCAACTTCTGTCAAGCTATCAATTCCTTGTTTGCAACCTGATTCCTGTATCAATTTTAATCAAGTTAGCTATTTTTTCACAAAGACTGTACAATTCTTGCTAACCATTGTGACTGGTCTATGTATATCACTTCAATTCAAGCTAAGTGAGTCAACGGTTAGACTTTCCAATTCCACTTTTGCGAGCAGCCAAAGAACTAATCTGTAACCCGGAAACTGAGTGAACATGTACTAATTTGGATCCGATTGAACCCCAAATTGCCCGATGGCCTTGTATTATGTTGGTCTAACATTGTACAAGTTCAAAATGCAAAAATGGTGTCTCTGTGTAGCAGTAGTAAATAATCACGATTATTTACTTTTCTCAAATTTTTGCACTTTTTGGCTTGATTTGCTAAGTATACAACCTGTTAAGGTCTCTGGACAAGTTTCACTAAGTTTGAACAAAATTTGTTCAAGTTTAGCAACTGTTTCGTGTTCGCAAACTCAATTTTCAAGAATTTGGCTGAAGTCTCACTTTTGTGATCCAAATTTCACTAAAATTGATTTGTGTGGTCTCCTTGATATGCTTGACCTTGTGTATACTCAAATGTGCAAGATTATCATTTTTTGTAGTAGATGTAAATAATCGTGATTATTGACTCTAGTTAATTTTTGCATCTTTTTGTCAATTGAGCACGTACACTTGTTTATCACATCAATACAAGCTTATGCATCAAGTTTCATTGAGTTTGAAACAAAATTTTCCCCAATTTACACTCAAGTTCCCAAAAGTCGGTACAGGCTTTAGTTTTTACCTAGGTTTTGGTGTTTGGTGATCCAATTTCTATGGTCCTTTACATAAGTTGTTTGTACACATGCATAGAGTCTCTGGTATCAACCTTGGTCAGTTTTGAGTTGAAAGTAAATAATCACGATTATTTACTTTAGGCCTAAAATGAACACTTTTTTGAACTTTTTCACTGGATAGTCTTTTCATGAGCTATTTTAAGCCTCTGAGTCAAGTCAAAACTTAATTTGGCCTAAAATGTCAAGAAAAAGTAACTAATTTGAGTTTTTACAAACTCTTGAAATTTTTACCTCAATGTGTCCTTGAGCTTACCCAGTGGTTCACACAACTTTCAAGCATACTCTCCAGTCGGATTGAGTGGTTGGCAGTCTTTTGGTGCTATTTCTAGCCATAGGCCTGAAATTCTGCAACTTCACATAACAACTCACAAGTGATTCTTTTGGAGAGAGCAATGTTTTGAACCTCAGATTCTACTTACCCTTCTCTTAGGTTCTAGTGCAATGGGGTTATGGAAAGTGTCCACAAACACTCATTTTCTTGTTTTTTATGGTTTTCTGAGCCTTGATCTTAAGACTTGTCTCGTCCATCAATCATTCTCAAAATCCTAACCTAATTCTACAATCCTACAATCCTAAAGGCACTCATCAAGTACGATTACTTCCAAGCTACCTCTACACAACAAAAGACGACAATCTTAAGCTATACGGTTTTAAAAAGAAAGTTTTTACTCTAGGAGATCCTAGAGGAAGTTAAAGGATACCTTCACAAGACGCTCGTGTTTTTCCCTAGTTTAGGTCTCTTCGATCCCTAGCAGCAGCGCTGAATGTGGGGCGGGTGTCTAACCTCACTCCTATCTTATTGCAGATGTAGCGAGAACCATGAATAAATATACAATCCATAGGACGAAGCTGACTCGACTAGTGCATAGAGGCTGCAAGAAGTTGTCAATCTCTTGGAAAACAATAAATAACTCGCATCTAACTCAAGCTACACTCAAGTGATTGAAATCACCAAAAGCCAATCGCTCATCGGCAAACAAATCACATTCGTTACAGCATCAAATGACATCCAAACGTAACACAACTTCTAGGACATGTTTATAAGACCTAAGCACACATGCTTATGGTCTCAAATTCCACTTTAGGTCAAGTGCAAAAATCGTGATTACTAACAACAGTGGATTTTTGACCTAGTCGTTTTCGATTCAGAATGCATCTAAATGCTTATCAATGATGTCCCCAGATACCCTGCCTATGCTTAGTTTTTTATTTTGACGTGTAGATTCCTACTTATGATGAAATTAATCCGCGAGTCGACGATGCCAAAGGCTACAAATACCATGAAATGCTTACATCAATGCGTAGAGCTCTTACCTGCGGTTGCAACACAACAGACGCGACTGCAATGTGACAATCGGGGAGGGAGTAGGAAGCGTGAGAAGGAGAGAAGTGAGCACTGTTAGCTCACGCTATGTATTTCATTATCCAAAACTTAATAATAACTGACAAAAATTGGCTTTTATACCTTAGCCAAGGTTTTTGGTGGTCAAAACTAATAATCTAGGAGCTCTAACTAAAGACATGTTGATACAATTTGGAAGCTTGTAGTCCTGGGTCATCAATTATAAAGTTTATCCGAAGTTAGAATATTCCCAATTCATCAAAATAATAAATGTTTTACAGAGAGAGCTCCAAAAAATGGTATCTGGGTTAGCTTGCTGCTAACACTTCTGCAAAGACCAAATAGGGCAAGACCACCTCCAAGAGGAGTGAAAGGAATTCAACCTTTGCCAGATCCAAATGTGCATGTGATAGAGGTGAAAATCTCAAAGGAGGTTGACATGGAAGCAAATGGCATTAAGCGTGGTTGAGGAAAAGGTAAGGAGAAAGGAGTTACGTCACAAAGTGACCATGAACGAGAAAAGAAGGCAAAGGAGACCAAGGAAACCAAGAGGACACGATGTCGTATCAACCTCCAATACTTTCCTCTTGGACATGGTATGGCTCCATACAACTTGTTGGAAGACATGAGAGGTAAGGGCCCTGATATCTCATGGCCTCAGCTTCTTGCATTATGTCCACAAGTTAGGAGGGATTTAACAAAGGCACTTAGCACTAGGAGAAAAATAAAAGAGAGTGTGCCTGTTGTAAAAAAATTTGCAAAAGCTGAAATGAATGAGGACATTACACCAGTTCTAGACTGTTACATCAAAGGAAGGTTAGTTAGGAAAGGTCTAGTGGATTGGAGTGCACAAATTTGCATCATGAGTGACAGAGGGACTCATGCAAAGACTCAGTATGCACATCCATGAGACACATGAAATCAAAGTAAAAATGGTAAACAATAGCAAGGCTAGGTGTGTATGTATTTGTAAAAGTGTTTTTGTGGAGGCCTTTGGCATTAAGAAGGTAGTGGATTTTTATGTTATGTCAACCAAGGGAAGTGGCTATCAATTTATCCTAGGAAGACCATGGCTAATGAAAATATGAGCTTTGCAGGATTGGGAAAGTGGAAAGTTGATCTGCAGGAAGGACAATCATAAGAAGGTTGTCTTTGACATGAAGGAGCAATGTCAAGAGAATCTCCATGAAGAATCATTGCAAAGTGAGACGGAGGAAGACTGCACTGATAGCACTTCAAAAGAAGAAGGTCGCGGTAGCACTACGAAAGAGGAATCTTCCATTGAAGTCATGGGGGTAAGGATTAAGCCAAGCCAAGCAACCAAGAAACCTCTTGCCCAGGCTTGGAGGAGGTAGGTCCTCAAGAGAACCAAAATTTGGAAGATGAAGGAATGTTAGAGGGTATGTTGTCTACCACACTTACAAAGGATGAAAGAGAGGAGTTCAAATGTGTGCTAAGAAAGTTTCCTAAGCTTTTTGCTAAAAACTACACCGACATGCGTGGAGTAGATGATGTTCAACACAAGATCGAGCTAAAGCCAGAGGCCACACCTAAGGCTCAAAAGCTACAAAGGCTAGGAGTCATCAAGGAGCAGGCTTTACTCAAGGAGGTAAGAAATATTCTAGCAGCATGTTTCATTTATCTGTGGAAAATTCAGAGTGGGTCTCTCCTGTTGTTGTCACTCCCAAGAAAAACGGCAAGTGGAGGGTGTGTGTGGATTACCGTCCACTGAATGAGGCAACAAAAAGAGATCACTTTCCCCTCCCATTTGAGGATGAGATACTAAATGAGGTAGCTGGTCATGAGCAGTACACTGTGTGTGATGGCTACTCAGGCTACTTTCAAATAGGTATCGCATTGGAGGATCAATTGAAAACAACATTCATCACTCCTTGGGGTTGTTATGCTTTTAGAGTCGTGCCATTTGGCCTGACAAATGCTCCTGAAAATTGCCAACACTTCATGAACATGAGGATTCAAGCATTCTTTGGAAAGTCCATTAGGGTCTTTATTGATGATTTTTTCATTTATAGTTCAAAATCATTGCATCTACAAAAGGTAGAAGAGGGTTTGGAAAAACTCTACAACATGGGAGGTCTACTCAACCACGACAAGTGCCACATAGGTGAAACTGAAGTGATCTTGCTTGGTCACAAATTTTCTTACAAAGGCATCAAAGTGGATCCTTCAAAGGCAAAGGCTCTTATTGAGTTACCATCCCCCAAGAGCCTTAAGGAGGTCATCACATTCGTTCAAAAGGTGAAGTATATGTCACGCTTCATTCACTTAGCCTCAAAGCTACTAGAAAAATTGACACAACAAATCGAGTTTGTTTGCTCTGATGAGCTTGAAGAATATTTTTGTAACATCAAAGTCATTTTTTTCAGAACTACCAACACTTATGCCTCCTTGTTGGGATTACACATTCTTTGTTAGCTCTAGTGTTGGGAAAGAAACAATTGGGGTTGTTTCTCTACAGCAAGATCCCCACAATACCAGGATGCGACCCATCTACTTTGCTAGTAGGGTCATGAATGCTTTGGAGAGAGGCTACACATAACCAAAAATCATGATGCTTTCTCTCATGTTTGGTGAGAAAGTTTAGATCCTACTTGCTACCAAAACCTTTTGTAATTCTCATTGCAGAAAATTTGTTCCCTTGGGTGTCATCTCAAATGAATCTTAGTACTAGGATCTCAATGTGGATTATGGAGTTGCAAGAGTTTCAATACTCTTTCAAGGTAGAAGATAGTGTGCGTGCACAATTGGCAGGGATTCTCACTTATAGGGTGCATGAAAAGGAGATTAAGGTGCATGAAGTAAAGACCCTACCATTGCCACCACCTAAAAGTATTCCGTTCCTAATGCTTTTACCTTGTTCTTTGATGGAGCTTTTTGACGAGCCACAGGAGAATCAGGGGGAGGGCTAGTGTTTCTCAACCCAAGTGGAGAGGTGGTCATGAAAGAGAAGGTCAATCTACCAGGTTCAACTAGAAACAATGAAGCATAATACGACACATTACTCAATGGTTTCAAGATGTGCATCAACCAAGGTATACAACGTCTCATGGTAAAAGGGGATGTACTTCTCATTGTGAAGCAGATTTTAGGCATTTGGGAATGCAAGAATGAAAGACCAAGGACAAAAGTTCATGCCATTTGTAGGTTGTTTAATCAGTTTGACGAAGTACAACTATATCATATTCCTAGGAAACAAAATGAAGATGCCAATTTACTTGCACAACAAGAAGATACATGTGTGGAGAAAGAAGTGCAAGTCATCATGGTGGCAGGATCTATCAAGCAACCAAGATACCAAGGATTGGAGTCATTGGCTCCCATTATTGGCTCATTTTGGAGGGTGAGTTTTCACAAGACTTCATAAAAGCTCAGAAGAGGAGACTCATGAAGAAGGCAAGTTTCTATCTCTTCCTAGAAGGCTTCCTCTATCAAAGAGGGAAGGATCAAGTGTGCAGAAGAGTATCAAATATTGAGGAAATTCTAGCCATTCTAAAAGGTTTGCATGAAGAGGCATGTGGTGGTCATTTTGCCCAAGAGTTAACCGTGAAGAAGATTTTGCTTGCGGGTATGTTTGGCCAAGCTTGCATCTGGATGTCCAACATTGGTGCAAAAGCTGTCACAACTATTAGGTAAATGGAACTAGAAGGTTGGTGCATGACCCGAGGAAAATAGTGCTTGCAAATGGACTCTTTGAAAAGTGGGGCATTGATGCTATGTGTCCTCTTCCTAGAACAAAAAATGGTAAAATCTACATTCTAGTAGCTATTGATTACATGACTAGGTGAGTAGAGGCTCAAAGTGTGGCAAGGGTAAATGGGAAAATAGTGAGCAGGTTTACCTACACTAATATTTGTTGTAGATTTGACACACCTCTGGAGATTGTTTTGGATAATGGTCCAGGGTCCAAGAAGGGTTTACTAACAAAAGTCTGTGAAGAACTTCCATTTTACATCGTCATAGCACATCCTACTACCCACAATCAAATGGTTTGGTGGATAAGGCTAATGGTGTCATTGCAGGCATCATTAGAAAGATGGTGCAAAACAAGATAAAGTTGTGGGATGACTTCTTAGATGCTGCCTTGTGGGCATACCAAACCACATATAGGGAAGCCACGGAGTTCACACCATCTCACTTGGTGTATGGTCAAGAGGCTTTGCAGCCTATTGAGCTCAACATCCCAAACAATAAGGCTTCATGGTAAAGGTGCACTAGATGTTCAAGACGTATGGATGGATCGACTTCTTACATTAGTGGAGCTTGAGTGGAAAGAGAAGCAGCTTACGAGTGCTACAAGAGGAAAGCTATACAAGCAAAAGAAAAGTTGGACAAGAAACTGAAGGACAAAGGCATCAAGGAAGGAGATCTTGTGCTAAGGTATGACAATTGACTTGATAATCGTTTAAATGCCAAGTTTGAAACTAGATGGCAGAAGCCATACATAGTTAAGAAGGCTTTCAATTCAAGTTACTATCAGCTTATGGACTTGAATGGTAAAGATCACTCCAGGAAGATAAACGGGTATTGCCTGAAGCCCTATTTGAATCGCCTTCTACCAAAGGATCTACCAAAGAATTATCAAATATCTACTATCTCTTGTAAGTTTTGTTGCATGAAGCATGAGTGTGACAAGAAGCCACACAATGAAAATATTGTCAAGGGATGAGATATCATAGAGGACTCAGAACCACTCTAGTCGAAAAATACCTTTTGATGGTACATGAATGTACCATCATCCTGGGGGAGGGCTAATAATAGCTGTTTTTTGGCGATTCAAAATTGCCATAGTGAGCTATCTTACCCTACATAAATCACCTAAACACTATGGCTATCCCTACCTTTTCATTGTACATAGGCATGTGTGAATTAGGGGACTTCCCCCATATCTCCTTAAAAACCTCACTTAACTAGTCAGTAGGCTAGTTAAGCCAAATAAATAAATAAAAGCCAAAGTATATTATGGCCTTTTTGTGTATAAGTATTTCATTGTATATAGAGCCTAAATATAGGGATTTTTATTATAATTATTTATATATTTATTTAAATATTTTTGTTTAACCGTGTGTTATTTACCTAAGTATGGTATGTGTATTTACTCACCATTAACATGATCTTTCTTACATATGTACTATAAAAAAATCGCTTCATGCAAACTTCTTTTATTTTTGGTGTGAATCCACTCCAAGGAAAAACGTCAAAAAATAACCTTCCACCATTAGTCATTGCCTTTCACTAAATTCTTATTTTTCTACAGGTATTCTTCTTTTTATCTCTTGTAAATAAATATACATCATGAAAAACAAATGAGGACCTCCTCATTTGATTCCTTATAGTTATATATATATAGCTCACACTATTTTAGATTCCATGAATTGTTTATATATACTAGCCTGTTTTTTCTATCATCTCCATATATTATATTTATGCATAATCCACAACCATGTATATTTTCAAACTCCTAAAAATCAATTAGGTCATGCTCTTATGCAAAGAGGGGCTCACCTTTGGAGCCATATGCAAATTCAACAAAAGGGGGGCCATTGAAGAAAAATAGGCATTTTGGTGGGATTTTTTATACCGAATTTGAAGTGGTGGTTAGAAGACAAAATGTGGACCAAGATCTGAATAACCACTAACACTAACCACTAATATACTAACACAAAATAGCCATTGACCTAACCACAAAAGACACTTCACCTCAAGACATGTGCATAGTAGTACTTTTTTGTGAAGAAAAATAGGCATTTTGGTGGGATTTTTTATACCGAATTTGAAGTGGTGGTTAGAAGACAAAATGTGGACCAAGAGCTGAATAACCACTAACACTAACCACTAATATACTAACACAAAATAGCCATTGACCTAACCACAAAAGACACTTCACCTCAAGACATGTGCATAGTAGTTCTCTCTCTCTCTCTCTCTCTCTCTCTCTCTCTCTCTCTCTCCCCCCCCCCCCTTTCCTTAAAACTCTATTTTCACCTTATCTACAATCAATAATGCTCTCTTTTGAGTCCACATCCATGACTCAAGCAGACAAAGAAGACCCACAATGTTTTGATATTCTGAAAAAATCATAATCTTGATTTGTTAGTTTGTAAATTAGGATTTTCAATAATTTAATGAGAGGTCACCAACCTATAAATAGGCCCCTCTCCTTCTTGTAAATGATCCCCAATATCTCACATAGCACCCCAACACTCTATGCATGAGGAGAGACTTAGGCATAGCAACCACTTTGTGAGCTTCACTTTTGGTGTGAGAGAAGCTTTCAAGCTCACATTGCAAGTGAGAGAGTGTGAGTTTAGAATCTCAAAACCACTATTTTATATGTTCCTCCATTCACAATATATTGAAGTTTGGTTCATCAACGAGGTGATTCGACATTCAAATCTTCGTCCTTCCACTTGTGCAATACGGTTTGGTGAATTCAAGGTGACTTGTGTATTTTAGGTTTCTATCATTTGATCTTGTTTGAGAAAGTGTTTTAGTGTGTTTTCATTGCCAATTTTGTGTCCATTGTAAGAGGGTATTGTGGTGAGAGGTCTCCCACACCCTAAGACAGTGTGTGTGTGTATTGATAATGTTTAGCATTCACTAAGCATTGAGTTAGTTTTGTACAAGCTCTATGATAGCATCATAATGAACCATCTCTATTTGTAATCACAAACAAGTATTACGCAAGTTCCATTCCTCTCTCTCTTCCCTTGCTCTAGCTCTCTCTGCTCCATTTGGTGTGTCTTGATGTGAGATTGCTTGTGTGTGTTTTGTGTCGCATCTTCTTGGTTGTGAAAAAATCTCTCTTGCGTCCTAGTTTGTATCCCATAACTAGGTGGTGCCCCTATCTTGTTTGGGTTTGGTGTTTTGTTGTGATTGTGGTTGCCCTAGCCCCAATTGAGCAGCAAGGGAGCCTTGAGAGGTGTTTAAAAGTCGCCTCTCTTATTGCCCGCCCCGATACTGCCTCAGCATGAGCAGCCTCGCATTCTAACATTGAGAGTACACCGACTCACCAAGGTGCAGTCTAATCGTACACTTGTATAGCTTATCAAGATCCTCCCACTGAAACTGAGTCATGTGCATATCTTCAGTTCTAGCCGCATAGGCAATATGCAACTTTTTCTTCTTTTGGGCAAGCACATCATGCATTTGGTTCTTCCAAAGCTGAAAATTAGTGCCGTCAAACTTGTTTATGTCATAAATGTTACGGTCTTTGCTAGTAGACATGGTGTCAAAACTACCAAAAGATTCTGGGAAAATTTTGGCAGAGTCTCCTTTGTATTTTGGACTTTATCAACCAAAATACGAGACCAAATGACCAAGTATGTCACTCATAAAGCATAAAACAAGGCAACGCCTCTCAAAAGCACAATGTGGTGCATAAATTGTCAAATTGACCATAGACCGCCAACTCGGTATTAAAAGCATCTATACCACTCTATACATGTCCTATGGCGAGTCCTCGTAAGGGATGCTCCATCTACTTGTATCACCAAAGGTATCTCCACATTTGAGAATACCCCAGCTCAATGAAAACCTCACACGATCGACCCTCAACAATGTAGGTTATGTAGCAAAATGTATAGCCAAGTCTGAGAAATGGCTATCTTCCAGACCAAGTCTCAAAAATGACCGGAACTACCGTACTAGCCAAAAGATGGCTCCACAAAAGCGTACAATGGCAGTATCCACAAATACATAAAAGTCTCTTAGGACGCTCAAACATGCATCAAAAGCATGTGCATGCAAATAAACATCCCTGCGGGGAGTCAACCTCTCTCAAAAGAGATCAAACACTGTCAAAAACTATGTATGTATGCATAAACAACTGATCCCACTAGAACCAGAGTATCACAAGCACTGAAACTTGTAGCATGTGAGTTGATGTTGATGCCATAGTCAAAGCCAAGATCGAGGCCGACAAGCACAGACAAAGCTAACCCAGTTGCTCTATGTACCTATAGTCGAAGAAGAGAATGCCGTTAAACTCCCACTCTATGTGTGTGTATGAGGTCACTCCGAAAGAGGCTACACACTCCCAAATGATCCGTGAACTCTCGTAAATGGAAGAGACTACGACAATGGTACTTGTAATGTCTATGGAATCTCTGTAGCACAAACTACCAAAAGAAGGCTACAAAATGCAACTCCTGAACCGTAGCTCGCATGAGGTTTCTGATGGCTCGAATGGCTCCAAAAGGGGGGTAAAACCCTAGGACACTGGATGGAAACTCTCTCGAAAAGCTAAGTTTTCCGATGCCAAAATTGGAACCCTGTTTGCACTCTTGAAAGTGTGCGTGCGCGGAAGAAATTTCGGGAATGAAACCACTCGGATGCCAGATGAAGGAGAGGAGCCGGGAGCACAATAAAAGAGAAAGAGGAATATGCACACACACCACCATAGCCTCACACACAAGTTGGAGGGGGAGAGCTGACACATACTATGTGCCCCCTTTCTTTTTTCTCTATCTTATGCACTAAGGCACAATACACATTATACTTATTAGTGTTAGTGGCTCACACAAGTGTATAGTTGTACACTTAGGGTTAGTAGTAGTTAGTGATGGGCGGTCGGCCACATGGCCATTAAACCTAACACTTGGCACGACAAGAATCATGCAATACTCCATATTTGAAATTGTATGATTACCTTAATGAACCAGGAGAAGCTAATTGTCCTTAAATTTTGACTGTCTGAAGCAAAACCAGAATGAATTTTGTAATTGCTTTATATTTAGATAATTTTTGAACTTTGTTTGAGAATGTATGTTTGAAATGGATTGAATCTTTCTTTAACCTATCTTGATGCCGATTTGAGAATTACTAGACTATGGAATTAATACCGGTTTCAATGACTTGTGATTTACTCCTGGGTAGAGTGCGAAAGAATTGCTGCTTGATAATGTCTGAACTTTAGAATGACGTAGACTGGTTGTTCGGGGAGTGTTTTGTTGTATGCTAAAAACCCTATGAACGACGCAGATTGATTGTCTTTGGAGCGTTTACTTGTATGCTTGAAACCTCCAAGTGACACAAGCTACATTATGGGGAGTGTTTGGTTGTATTTACGGGGAGACTGATGAGGTAGTCATTGAGTAGCATCATGCCTAAGACCATCTATATGGGAGGAGTGTTAAGTGGCATTGTTCATTGTGTCTTGTAACATACATATGTGAGCATTTTTGCTGTATTGTGATTTTCCAACCACTGAATATTCCTAATTGGTGAGATTTCTTGGATATGTAATTTTAGTGCATCGACACACTCATTAAAGATCAACACGGTCTGGGAATGATGGCTAATTTTGTTGCATCGGAATATCAAAAGCTCCAGAATGGAATGAGAAAACTGAAAGTCCCTTGGAATGACCCTCAAATATTTTTAAGCTAACTTGAGTTTTTTTGTAGATATATTGTAATTGCGGACGATTACTCTTCTTTCAAAGAGGTATGTCACAAAATGCTGACGTGCCAAGCCACCAATGTCCCGAGCCAACCTGTCGATCCCCATTGAGGGGCCTAAACCCTAGAAACAGCAAAAGTTCTCACCAATTTACAGATTCTCACCGAGTGAGGCAAATAATTAAAGAGCTACCAACTTATAGGACCCCATCCAATGGGGCCTGAAATAATGAAGACACCCACACACAAAATTGCCTAGCACAAAAACTACCAATGTGACTATTGTACGAATGCTCTAGATTCTATATTTACCTGTTGTTGATGTGGCAGAATGAACAAACAGTCCACATTCTGCATTGAAATGCTTGTGTGGCAGTGCTATACGGCCAACTTGACATGGCACTGTAGGGATTTTTGTGAATAGTGCTGATTGTTTTTGTGCTAGCTTTTGGAGGTCAAATGCTTTTGGATCTATAGCTTTTCATTTCTACTTTTGAAGGGCCGTGTGCCTTTAAATTCAACATGTGGACTCTCTTTGGGCTCTTTGCGAGAGCAGATGCAAAGCAGAGCCACCAAGATGTAAAGTGTTGAAGCAATATAAAGAAATACCAAAAAGGGTGCCAAGGTTTGGGGCCAATGTTCACATGGGGTGGAACTCCACCACTCCGCGTCTCATGTGTTGTGCATCTCTTTCCGTTCAGTTGTTATTGAAGTGCTTAAAGATTGTTCTATTTGTTCTTTTCTGTTGGCACGTGGTGCGATTCATAATGTGGTCCATGGATGTTAAGGCGGTTACGCCGCTAGCGGAAGCTAAATAGCAAGAACTCAACCAACAACAGAATTTGTCAGACGAGGACGAAGCTTGACCCGCAGGCGCATGGAAACAACTAGGTGGGTGTCAAATCACCTACTCGACCTTCTAAGACAATCACTACTAAGGAAATCAAATCTAAGTTCTAAAATACGCAAGTGACTGAAATCCGTACTACGAACGAATGCTATACGAAACAGGATCTAGAATCATTGAATCAATCTCAAACTCAAGGGGAAGTCTATGCACTAGGTAAGAACAACACCCTAAAGACTTGAACTGCAAAATCAACCTATAACCACTCCGTGTGGTAAACGCGTATGAAGACAGGCCAAAAAAATACACGTGATCGAAACTTGACCCCGATGGTACCAATGTGTAGCTCTACTCGTTGTGGTTCTATAGATATGCTGCACGCTCCATTCCGGCACACGAGTTGGAAGAAAACTCACACCGAAGCTCGTAGGAACTTACCACACATAGAAGCCGATAGCGCGCACTCTTGGTATCTGTGCGTAGCTCTCGCCGTTGCTAACACAATGGCGGTGTCGCTTCTCCAATGGCGGCTCCGTAGCTCGCGTAGCAAGTAGATAAGACTCTCTCTCTCTCTCTCTCTCTCTCTCTCAGACACAGTCACGGCGCTCAAAAACTCCCTTTGATTAACAATCTGAATCCCCTAGGTTACAAAAACTTTGGCTTATATACCTCAGCCTTGGAGGTGAGAACATCTCTACTAATTACATCAGCAAGTGAAGTTACTTCGGGATTACAAGCTGGAAACTCAATTGAGTCCCATTACTTAATGAATGGCTCAATTCAAAATCAATGTCGGAAAGACATTTATTACAATCAATGGTTACAAAAATGATGAGTGTGAGCAAAAATGTGGGTGTGATCCTCTGCTGGCTCAACATTCCCCCCCTCCGCGTTCATGTCGTCCCTGACATGACTTTTATGCTTGGTCAATAAAGTCCTGTCGTCTTGAGCATCTGCAAATGTGATTCGTATCGTAGGTTGCCGATGGTCAAGGTTGGGCCGAATATTTTGCTTTCGTGGGTGAAAAAGCCGGTGTAGAAAGCTTCTTCGAATGTTTGCATGTGGAAGCTAGGCAAAAACATAATCCTCTGGTATAGAAGGTGCAACACTTTTGGAGAAGGCTGCAATGAAAGATCATACATCATATCAGTCACTGTGTCGGCCGTCGATAGTAGACTTGAGGTCGTGGCTTTATCTGGCGCGAACACTTCAATGCAAGCTAAGAGAGGCCTGCAAATTTTCTTGAGCATCTGACACGAAAGGTCAGGAGAGCCAGTAAAGAGCTTGATGGTGCCCGTTAGGGTTTTCACCATGTAGGCTTTACCTATTCTCTCTCTTGCCTTTGGTCCTGGCATCCTGGGGTAATTAAGCCAATTTGGCTTCTTTTCTGCAATCCTGCCATGCTCTTTCCAGCTTCTGACTCTTGGCACCGGGCAGAAGGTTGCATTCTCCCGAATCTCCTTTGGTGCCTCCACCAAGTAGATGAGGTAGGTTGGGTATTTGTTCAGCCAACCTTTCCTCCATCTAGGCTGCGAATCTACAATCTTCTTTGATTGTTCCTCTTTTGTGATGTCGCCTTCGTAAAGAGCGACATACTGCTCCTCCTCTATTATCTTTTTCATTTTTATCACTTCAAACTTCATCAAAGGGAAAGGCAGGTTGGGTTGCATCCACTCTTCATGGAGCACTTTTGTGTCTAATCCCTGAAGTCTAATGGAGATTAGGAGTCTCCTCTCCCATTCCATTTCTGCTTTGGCACTCTCCTCTGTTGACTTTGCTATTTGGTCATGGAGCCTTTGTTCTTCTTCTTCAGAGATTCCTGAAGTCGAGGCCACCTCGTGAACTGGGGCTGGATCTTCAATTGTGGTTGCCTCTCCAGTTTCTGGTAGCTCTATGGCTGCTCCACCTGATTCTTCTTTTGGTGTCTCTGTCTCTCTTCTTTGTTGCTCTTGTAGATCTTGGAGCTGTTTGCGGAGGGTCTCATTCTCTGTTCTTAGTGTTTGATTTTCTAAAGTGAGCCTCTCCTTCGCTGCCAATGATCCCTCCGCAATGTGCAACCTTTGCACTTGCTCTAATCTTAGCTCTCTTTGTAAGCTTCGGACCTGGTCTTCCAGAGCTGGTACAAGAGCTCCCTCTTGTTCGGTTCCTGCTCTGCTAGCTCTAGGGGTAGTCCTGAGTATAGTGATTGTTCTTTCTTGGAGCTCGACTCTTTCCCTTAGCTCAATGAGCTCATCTTTAGCCGCCTCCAAGTCGTCTTCCATCCGCTCCCTTGCTTTCTGTGCACTTGTTACTTCTCTTGAAGCCTCGGCTAGCTGGAATATCAAGCCGTCTCTCTCGTTTTCCGCATCGTAGAGTGATGCTTTATGAATTTCAGATTCAGTCATAGCATCCTCTAATTTCCTCTGCAACTCGGCTTCCCTTTGTTTGGCTGTCTCAATCTCCACTTCCTTTGCCTTGGATCTTTCTTTGATCTTGTTGAGCAGTTCATGCACCATGTGCATTTCTTTTTCATCTTCATTTGTCAACTCTAAAGCTTTTTCTGCCACCACCTCCACTGGCTTCGACTCTTCTAGTACGTTCTGCTCGTCCAGTTTCTCTTCACTTTCTTTTGTACTCCTTGTTTTTTCCTCTATCCCTCTCTGATCATCTTGTTTTTGTAGGTGGATCCCATAGACCGCCTCAAGGGCCTCTTCTTCAGTGTACCCTATCGCTGCCAGATCCCGGCCTTTTGCTGAATTGGATCTATCTCCTTTTCCTTGGTCCCGGCCTCCGGCTTTTCCATACCAGCCGTGTCCATCTCTACTGTGGTCTCTTCCACAATGATTTCCGTCTTCTTCCGACTTGGTACATCAGTAAAGGAGGGCTGATTGTCCTCAGTCATCTTGGCTTTCCCTTTGTTTGCTTGCCCGTCTTTCTCTTGAGGTTCAGTAGACTCATCTACTTTCTTCTTCCCCTTGTCGTCCTTTTTCAGCTCAGCTTTTAAAAGTTGTACTTCCTCTTCAGTGTATGGCTCGACAGGTTGCTGCTCCAGTATAGCCTCTGACTCCTCATAAGCTCTAATATATTGATCATATTGATCAACGTGTGGCCTGGATGAGCTAGTTCCGACTTTAGTGGGGTCTGGCATCCACTTTTCTTCAAAGTCCCCCTTTAGAGCTCTTTCCGCTCTAAACTGCTCCACCAGTCTTTCCATTCTTGCCGCTTTCTGACTTTTGGTTTGCTTGGGAGCAACCTTCTTCTTTGCTTTCTTCATAAGCGGCTCATCCACATTCTCTTCAGGTTCTGAAACTATTTCTAGTTTCCTGCGTGCTCTTGTGGACGCCCTCTTGGATACTTCAACTCCTCCTATATACTTTGGCTTCTCGTTGTTCATGGCAATTACTTGCTCGTGGATGTGTTGAGCGTAATTCACCTCTTTTGGCATATTGCTCTTCAAAGCCCATGTGATGGTAGTTGCAATGGCATGGGGTGGTGTCGTATACTTTTGCGGTCTTTTACTGCAAATATGGAGAAACTGGTTGTACATTCGGCAAAGGGTTGCCGCTCTTTGGTCTGCCATATCTCCATAGGTTGCATTCTGTTTCTTGGACCCATAAACCTCTATAGCCTCCCTTCTTTTCCTGACAGAGCTCCCTTTGTTGTGCAGCTTCAATGCACCTGCAATGAGCTGTGGAGTGATATGTACCTCTACTTTCTCTCCATCTATTGCTGTCAATGTGGCTTTCCCATCCTTCTGAATGGAGGTTGCCAACTCATACACTCTTCTTGTATCTACACCTGATGGTCTCGAGGTGAAGAATCTGTGCAAGTCTGCCCTTTCCAGGTACCTGCTGATGTTCTCTGACCTGCTATAATCCACCAATTCTTGTGGGATCATTGGTATATCCACCGCTTGCCCTTGAGGATCTCTGAAAGTCCCCTGGTAGATCTTTATTCCCTCTTGTTCCAGTACTGCTTCCTCCACCCAAGTTTTGGTTGGCTTGAGTGTTTCTGCTGGAATGTCAAAGGGTTCTGCTTCTGCAAGAGCATCTTTGATTGTCGGTCTTTTTCTCTTTGTTGCTAATGACTTGGCGGAATTCATGGATCCTGTAACTCCAATTTCAGAAGTTAGCGTCTTTTTAGTACTGAAAGCCGAAATGAAGCTTTTAACTATTCAAATGACTTGAAAATTGAAACATGAGCTATTCAGGGCCTAAGGATGCAGGGTAGGTGAAAAAATATGCAAACTGGGCTCAAAATCATGCTGGAGACATTATACGCGTATGATGTCTTTTGTGTCAAAATGACTTCATATTGGTTGTGCTTGTAGCTGATAGTGTATACATGAGTATCATATGCTTGGATTTGAGTTTGGATACCATTTGGTCAAGTTTATGCCAGTTTAGTCCAGTTCAGGCTCTTGGCAAAATTTTGAAAGGGAATTGGATTTTATGATCCAAATTGGATAAAACTTGGTGGTTCACCTTCAAATGGCATGTAGATCACTTCTGTTTGGTGGTTGAAGCCCTGAGGTGCCAAAATCACATAGTGAGACATCATACGCGTATGATGTCTTTTAGTGTATTTTTGGACCAAATCTCTCTATAAGCTTGGATTTGGCTTTAGATAGGCTTATTCAGTGGATTTATGAAGTTTGGATAGATTTTGGGCTAAAAATGGCTCTGGAGACATCATACGCGTATGATGTCTTTTGTGTCAATTTTGCATGGGATTGGTTCTGTGGACTCCCCATGTACTAGTGAAGGACTGTCCCTACTCAAATCTTGGTTTGGACTTGAGTATGTTGGATTTGGGCTAAAATAGGCTTTGGATGAAGGATTTTCCCTCAATTGGGCTAATGGGGTGATCCACTTGACCAAATGGTTCCAAACTTCATATGTAGCATGTATTAGATATATATAATGGATGTATGATGTCAAATGAGCAGTTTGGCTCTGTAAGTGCAAATAGACATCATACACGTATGATGTCTTTTGTGTCAAAATGGTGCTTTTTGGTTCCAGATAGCTTATAGATGTGTTAATCAACAATCCTACAAAGTTTCAATGAGTTTGGAGTTATTTTGACAAAATTAGGACCAAAAATCAAATTTTATGGCCTACTTTGCATCTTTTTGGTTTTCCTTGGGTTTTCTAACTCCAATTCTCATGATACTTGGTTCATAGGATGTGATTAACATGTGGAATGAGGCTATGCACTCAAATGTTGAAATGGATGTGAAAATCATGCTGTGAGACATCATACGCGTATGATGTCTTTTCTTGAAATGTTGGTCTTTTTGTGCAAAGAATGCTTTGTGCTAGTGCCCTAAGCCCTGATAACTAGTTTTCAACTTAAAAAGTCATCAGTTTAGCTAAAAAGCCCCCTTATAGGCATTTCAGTTTCCGAAGTCGTCTTTTTGCCTTGGAGTTGAATTTCTTCAACTTTTCTTCTCGAGAGTTGCATTTCCAGCTCATTGGATATGTTGTGAAGCCACCTATTTGGTTGAACTTGACTTTGGCTCCCCGTTCTCCATCTTTCTCCATTTGGTTGCCCGAAAGCGTCTTTTTCACCATCGGTAAGTGAATTAGCTTTCTTTTGGGTTTTGCTTGCAAACATAAGTCATCCATGTATATTTGAAGCTGCTTGTGAAGTTTCATGTCATTTGGTCGTCAATTTTAGCCGTTATGCCAAAATGACGCTTTGTGTGTCCGCAGCCGAATTGGTTGTTCTGACCTACTTTTGGTGATCCAAACCCGGAGATACTCCATGGTTGCATTGCCCTCGATGTTGTTAAGCTTCCTGAGAAGTTTTGTGTCGTTTCGATAACTTTTTCCTGTCTGCCTCTTGCAGGCTCTGTTGACCTAGGGTTTTTCAAGTCGTTCTTTCTCGAGCTTTGAGTGTTAGAAACCCATCTTCTATGTTAGGGTAACCCACCTCTAAGTTCTTGCAAGGTTTGGTTAGGCGGTTGTGCCCCTACCTAGCGTTCTTCCCCATTCCCCGTCTGCTCTTGTTTCTTGGTTTTGGTCAGTTTTCGCGACAAAAGTTAACGATAAGCATCAAAAGCTTATGGCAACGAGTCTACCTCTCATGTCTGGTGTCCTCTGAGCTCTCGTAGCAGTCGTAGAAGGCGGTAGAAGGTCGGATGCTCCTGTGTGCTCTTTGCTCTCTCCAAGAAGGTAATAGTGGAAATGAGCTTGAAAGTGATGTGAAAAATACTTAACTTCGGACTTCCCGGATCACTTGTTACCAAATTTGACATGTGCTCCTATCTCGTCGTGAAATGCACTTTAGGATTTGAAATTTCTTAATTTGGACTCCGTTTGACCTGTTTCTGAGAAATCTGTCCACTTTGCCAAAATTCTGTCATTTCGGGCTTTCCGCAACTTTTTCAGAACTGTACCCAATTTTTACCATGGGTTGCCCTTGTCATTAGGACCATCACCGTCTATTCTTTTCTTTTTTCCGATCTCATTTCACTTGCTTTTTTATTTTTCTTTTACTTTTATCAAGAAAATCATAAAAAATAAAAGAAAATAGCAAATTGAAGCCAAAAAATTCCAAACATACACAATAAATAGCTGGTAACTCTGTGTATATGAATATACAATTATTTGTGATTTTTGGACTTGGATTACCACTTTTTTCCACTTTTTAGCTTCAAAAACACTCTTATTTAGTGATATTTACACGTCTAGAGACCCAAATTCATCATTTGATCTCTTCTTGTTGCAAAACAAGGTATATAAGGGCATAAATATTATCAATATCCGCAATCAAACATAAAAATTACAAAATCATGTAAGACACTGCCCTTGTAATATAATTTTTGTTTTTCTTTGTTTTTGGCGCTTGTAGCTGCTTTGTAACTCCTGTATACCTGTATACCTCCCCCCCTCCTAGTCTGAGTCCTCCCGGACGACTATGAAGTGTCTGTGGGCGAAGCAATGTAGTTGTTTTGGTCATAAGTTCCCAGTGCAATTGTAGAGCGATGATACAACAGTCTTTCCAATAAAGCTGCTCTTTGTTTGATTGAAGGATTGGTGGTTGGGTTTTGGGTTGGTTTTGGCACTGCGGTAGTAGAATCAGTAGATGGATTCTTCTTTACTTTGTTGTTCCCTTTCACAATCCAAATCTGCTTCCGCTTCACTTGTGCTTGCCACAAACTCTTTGCGACCCAAACCTGCTTTGTTCTTTGTGTTGATTTCCTCGACTTGAAATACCTAGGAGTGTCCGTTGATTGTACTGAAGGGAGTTCCTGTTTACAAATCTTTGGGATCCAAATTTGCTTGCTATAGCTTTGTGCCGTCATGAACTTCTTTGGAATCCAGATCTGTTTCACTGTCCTTGATTGTCTGGAATCACTCTGTTGTCTGGTATTGAAGACTCTGTTTTCCACCTTTGTGTTCTCTGGCACAACCTTTTTTGGTCTCCATACCAACTTTGACTCCGTTTTTTCCCAAGGTTGAGCTGTTATATTATTGTTTGTCTTCTTTATCCACTGTTGAGAATTCCTCGTCGAAGAGTAATCCGGTTGTATAGAAACTTTTGGTTGCCATTGCTTCTTCTTTTTCTCTGGTTGTTGTTTACCTTTGTCTTTGGATTCGTCCTTTGGAGTTGGCTCTTCTCCTTTGGTGAACTTAACTGATTGACTTTCACCTTCGTATTTGATAAGCACTGATTTAGAACTCCAGTCAATCATTGCATTGTATTGCTTCTGCCATGGTTGTCCTAGCAATAATGGTTGTTGTGTAGCTTGGTCTTCAACCACGTAAAACATATGAGGATACACATAACGGTTAATCTGTATATGTAAAACTGTGCATCCGACAGTTTTGATTGAATTCTCAGAGTAACTCTTTAACTCTTGCTTGGCAGTTTGTAGTTTAGTGTCATTTGTCAATTGTCTATACAAACTGAGTGAAAGTAGGTTAGCTTGAGCTCCTGAATCCAATAGTGCTCTGGCTTTGATTTGGTTGGTTCCTACTTTGCATTCAATGATGGGTTCTTCTTTGTCATTATCCATTTCTGTTTCTTTTCTCCATTCTTTCCTTCGCCTCGGCCTGCGCTTCCTCCACAATCATTTTCTTTTTCTAGGCACGCAACTTTTCTTGATGTATTTTGAGAAGCATGTCTTGGGTTAGCGGCAAAAGATACTTTTTCACTCTGCATCCACTAATCCAATTGGGCATTTCTTCTCCGTCTAATGTAGCAAGCTTGACGGCTCCACTTGGTGATAGATCTTTAATCACCAGAGGTCCCACCCTCGCTTTTTAAGCTTCTTAGCATGCTGTTTCAGAGTGTAAACTAGGACATAGTCCCCAAACTTAAACTCTTTAGTCCGCACATGCTTATCAAAAAATTCCTTTTGTCGCCTTTTTTGAGCGTAGATAGAAGCTACTGCTTTTAGGCAAAGCTCATCTAGCTTTTCCAGGTCATCTATTCTATCAGAAAGCTCGTGCCCTGTCCACTCTAGATCCTTAGCCACCCTTAAGGTTGAAATCAAGAATTATATTGGTAAGATAGCATTTAGCCCAAAAACCATGTTATATGGAGTCGTTCCTATTGATGTTTTATATGCTACCCTATATGCCCATAATGTTGAATGCAACTTCTGGTCCCAGTCAGTTCTCGACTCAGATACAATCTTCGTAAGGACCGTGCATATGGTTTTGTTTGTTGCCTCAGCTTGTCCGTTTGCTTGTGGATGATACGGGGCTGATTTCCTATGGATTACCATGAATTCATCTAGAAGGATCTCTATCACTTCATTTATAAAATGTGTGCCTCGATCACTCACAATTTCTATTGGCAATCCATATCGTACAAAGACGTATTCATATAGAAATTGTGCCGTGGTCCTCGCATCTGCTTTTTGAGTTGCCTTTGCTTCGACCCACTTTGTTAGATAGTCTGTAGCCACAACGATGTATTGTGCATGAGTCTTATATGCAGGAAGTGAAATGGGTCCGACATAATCAATCCCCCATTTTGCAAAAGCTCTTGCCCCCATCATTGGTCTAAGCGGCATATCATCTCTTTTAAGTGGTACTTTGGTCCGCTGACAGTCATCGCACCGTTTAACGTATTCCTCAGCGTCCATATGTAATGTTGGCCACCATATTCTTGCGGCTAAGACAAGTTTTGCGGTCTTATCACCTGAGAAATGGCCTCCACCTACTCCTCCATGAGCTTGCTCTAGGATTATCACATACTCAGACTCTGATGCGCAAATCCTAAGCTGGTTGTCTTTACATCTCTTATAGAGTTGATCTCCTATTAAAGTGTAATCTCTAGCTTCTGTCTCTACAGATTTCTGACGAGCTTTTGACGTTCCGTCTGGGAAAGTTCTATTTGTGAGATATTCAACAATATACTGACTCCATTCCGGAGCGATCATTATCTGATATAATGTCGAATACTCTGCTGGCGGTTTTGATGAACATACAATACATACAGTGATATATTCATGTACGCTTTCTTTCATTCCTGGCCAATAGACTCCCAATTGTAACAAATTCCTATATGTGTTCCTTCTTGAACAATGAAATGCACATTCCTGAACATGTGCTTCACGCAGATATATATTATATTCCTCAGGATTGATGCATAGTCGTAAAACATGATCATTTCCCAATTGATACAACCTTCCTGCAACCAATTGAAGATTCTTGGATTGCTGAATAGCAATATGTTTCTGGTTGTATTCTCTTCTATCAAACTCTCCTCCATAGGTTAATAGGTTAACGACATTTTGAGACCACTTTGGTATCATTTCTATGTTGAACAAGTACGCGTCTGGCATGTCGTCATCTACTCCTATAGGGTCTTCTCCATTCGTCAATCGCGAAAGATGATCAGCTCTAAGATGTAGAATTCCAGTAAGATAATGAACCATCTCACTATTCTCCCGGTATTGCATGGTTTATTTACTAGGTAGAGCAAGGCTTGGTGATCCGTAAAAAACACAAACTTGTTGGCTAGAAGATAATGCCGAAATTTCTTCACAGCATATATCATTCCTAATCCTTCTCGCTCTGTTGTGGTATAATTCTTCTCTGCATTGTTGAGCTGTCGACTGGCGTAACAGATAGGAAAATCCATGTTTCCTTCTTCTGGCTGAGCCAGAATGCATCCTATTGCATATGCCGAAGCATCTATATGCACATGGAATATCTTCTCCCAATCTGGTGATTTCAAGACTGGAGCGGTAATGAGTGCCTCTTTCAATTTCTTGAATGATTCCTCACACTCCTCTGTCCACTCAAAGTTCACTATTAGCCTGTAAAGTGGTTGGCCTATTATAGCGTACATGTAAATGAATCGTCTATAATATCCGCAATGTCCCATAAAGCTCTGTACTTGTTTCGCATTGGTTGGTCTAGGCATATCCACTATAACTTTTATCTTCTCTAAATCCGTGGATATTCCGTTTTGTGAGACAATATGTCCCAGAATTCTGCCCTGTCGGACCATAAACACACATTTCTCAGGATTGAGACAAATGCGATATGTCCTACATTTCTCAAATACTTTTCTTAGGTGTTCTAGATGCTCATCTCTCATAAGAGAATGTACACATAAGTCATCCATGTATATTTCTAGAAACAACCTTAAGTATTCTTTGAAAGCATGCGTCATCAGCCTCTGGAAGGTTGCGGGAGCATTGGTTAGACCAAAAGGCATAACCCGATAAGCATAAATTCCCCACTCCGTTGCAAAAGCTGTTTTATGTTGATCTTACAGTGCTATGGCTAGCTGGTTATATCCTGAAAAACCATCAAGAAAAGAGTATGGTGTTTTCCCTGATACACGCTCTAGAACATGATCAGTTATCAGCAGGGGATAATTGTCCCTGATTGTTGCAGCATTCACTTTCTTTAAGTTGACACACACTCGGAGTTTTCCGTTCTTCTTGGGTACTACCACAATTGGAGATACCCAATCGGTGTGTTCAATCTCGTATATAAATTCAGCTTCCATTAGCTTATCTATCTCTTCTTTGATTCGCTTAGCAAATGTATCATTATATGTGTATGGTCTCTGTCTGCTAGGCTTTGCGTCTTGTTTCAGTGGGATTGTGTGTTGGCATATCGATGGGTCAACTCCCTTTAAGTCCTTATAAGACCATGCAAACACATCCCTATACTCTCTGAGAAGACTCAAAAGTCTCTCTATCTCGCCTGGAGACAAATCTGTGGCTATGTACACCGGTCTAGGTGTCTCACCTGGAGCTGCTAAATCAACCTTTTTTGCATCCTCCGGTCCGTCATAAGATTCGTTCTCCTTTCTCTCTCGAATAGGTGGGGTTAATACCACCTTCCTATCCTCTATTGTGAATTTCCTATAGTGAGAGGGAACATCCATGTTTTCCTTGATTTTGGCGTTTTCGTCCTCTCCACTCTCAAATTCTGTCTTCCAAACTTCTTTCAGAGTTTTCTTGAGCTCTCTGTACTTGTTTCTACGTTCTAACTTGGACTCCGTGTGTTCTCTGTTGCGCTTTTTCTTTTCTGATTTTTCTGTTTCTGTTTTCGTTCCATTCCTTTGAACTTGATTTCTTGAGCCTCTTTTGTCTTTTCGTAAGCTCTTTTGATCATTGCCTCTCATTCTTCCAAAAATCTTGTCCTTAACACAATCTTCCGCCTTTACTAGCATTAAGAATTGATTTTTTCCTCTTATTCTAAGCATCGGATTGGTTCTAACCCCCTTTGTTTTTTTTTTTGCTCTATAGCGTTTCTAGCGTTGTTTAGTTTGGTTCGGAAAATCATAAAATCGGACATCCGTTATAGTTTCTTCGTTTCCGCTTGAATTGTCTGTTGACTCGTTGTCTGCTTCATTTCCCCACTCAGGATGATCGGGAATGTCGTGAAACACCTCCTCTTCATCTTCCTTTTCCAGTGTATCGTTCTTTTCAGTTTCTTTTTCGAGTACAGTTCTCAACATGAAGTACGGAACCACGTCGTACCCGTCCTTGTCGCAAAATTTCGTTGTGGGACCATCCGGAATTGCACAAACATCTAGGGTTGCTAGAATGTGTGTCCATTCTAATGGTTCAAGCATGTCCTCTGGAAAGGGTTCTCCTATATAAGTTTCGTCTTCGATAGCCCTTTCTAAAACACATTCTTCTCGTTTCAGACTTCCACATTTCGAAGCTCCACACATCCATAACTCCTTGGGTTTACCTAACCAAGCTAGAAATTCGGATCCCGCCAAAGTAGCTGAATCAAACTTCTCCACCGGTGTTCGGTTCACATCTTTGTAGCTATGGTCTTTCAGGTTCACACGTGTAGTGGTTTCCATATTTCTCAGGTATATGTGATCGTAGCCCCAGTCCTGGACCATTTTCAACTGTCTCATGAATGGTCTTCCCAGTATGATATCATAGTTATTCTCCTTGCCAAAATCGACAATAGTAAAAGTATGTTCGTATTCAATGCCGCAAGAAGTCACTACAACTTTCTCTAATAACCCCACAGGTTTCTCCATGTGTCCATCTGCTAATTGGAGTTTCAACCTAGTCTTCCTTATTGCTGGTTTCCCCCATTTTTTCCAGATTTCTTTTGTAGCAATGGCTACCCCAGCTCCGCTGTCTAGTATTGCCATCGTGTTCACGCCTTGGAATTCAACTGGTAAGGTTGTATTCCCCTCTTCACCTTCGCAATACTCTCCTACCTTGTTTAAGGGTACAGGCTTAGCGTTCTTTTGTGGTTTACTCAGCTCTTGTATACCCTCTTTCAGTCTCGATGTTGGGTCTTTTATCCCGAATTTCTCCAAGCATTTTCCTACAGTGGTCCACATATGTGGTCTTAGCTTCAAAAGCTTAGCTAGAGTGATAGTGCATGTCACTGGTGTTGACAAGATCTCTATCAATCCTTGCGAGTCCATGACTTTTTCTGATGAAATTCTTCATGAGGGAAGTGCTTTAATCTCGGATTTTGCTTCATACTCTCCTAAGTATGAAGGTAAGGTATTCAGTGAGTGAGGTTTGCTCTCCATTGTTCTAACAGAGCCCTCATCTCCCCAGTAAGATTGCAGATCCAAGTCCACTTGAGATCCTGCCTCAAATTCCACTATGGGAGGATTCTTGATGTCCTTTTCCCAATTTGTCTGATTAGCTTGGCAACTTAGCTCGTTTGCAAAGTTTGCCTCTCTCACTTGTTCCAAAATTCATTGTAATCCTCATCTCTTCCGTAAGACCTCTGTATGACTGGATGAAAACTCTCTATCTCCTGATCGGTTGTGTTCAATACTATGCGGTCATCCTTGTATGTATTTTCAGGCTTTTGTGCACTGGGCGTCTTTTCTGCTACCCGTGAAACGACAGTCTCTTGCTGAATTGGGTTTTCCGTTCCACAATTCATTGTTTCTTTTGGTGGTTCTAATAAGGCTTGTACAGTCTCGATCATTCTCTGGCACATTTCAAGTCTCTGCTTTTCCAATTCCGCGTTTGGGTATGTCATCCACCTCTGTTCTTGTGTTTGGTTGTTCTTTAACCTAGCTTCGTAAGCTTTCATCAGTGCGTCCAATGGTTCGTGTACTTTGTCGACTAGCACTGATCCCCCTGAGCTTAAGCTCGTTGTTTCTTTGATACTCTTTTGTTTCGTTCTTTCCGGGCTCATCTCTTGTTTCCCGTTTTGACTCTCAAGTTTTTCTAATCTATCTTTCGTTCGCTTTAGTTCCTCACCTAGAATAGCGTCTTCACGTTCTTTTCTCAACTTCATGCGTGCTTTTCTAGCTTTCCATGTGTTTTTCTGACTCCGCGGTCCTTGACTAACCACTTCAGTTGCTAACTTTCCATTCTCAGGTTCTCTAGTGGTTTTCTTAGCTTGAGCTCTAGTAACAACTTGCATTGGTATCAGAGTTTCATTTTTAGACCCACTGCTGGTAGGAATAGTTTCTAGCATATTCAACGTCGTCTTTTGCACTTTGTTTGGATTCTTTGAACAATACTCAATGAAGTGAGTAACCCCACACTCAGTGCAATAAGCGTTAATTCTAATGATTTCCGTATGTGGACAAACATTCATCAGATGGTCACCTCCACACTTGTAACAGGGTCCTAGTGCTGGTCTTGGTCCCACTTGATTCGTCCTTTGTGGATAGGATGGTCTTTGTCCTATTAACCCTCCATGAGCTATGAACATCAATGTTCTTGCGTCCAAATTGTATCTCTCTTCATCAGAAGCACTTGTAACTGTTGGTATTCCAACATTCCCAATCATGCCCCATGGTTCTGGTTGTTTGGGTTCTTCTGGTGGGTAATACACAGTTGGAGACATGTGTGCACCAGATTCTTCATAATAGGCTTGAACAGGCACTAAGGCTTGTTCTTCCTGATTCTCTAAGGTTGGTGCATATCTAATTCCCACTGGTCTTGCTCCTGGTAAAGGTGGTTGTTGTCCCAATACCGGTTGCGGTCTTTCTATCCCCATAGGTCCTGGTACATTTCTCGTTGGGTATCTAGGTACTGGATGTACCTGAGGTGGTGCTAATTGAGCATGAGGTGCATACTGACGCTCCCTTACATACCCTTTGTTGTAATAGCACTTCTCTGTTGGATGATTTGCCCATTTTTTCTCAATAGCACACCATTTCAGTGGTTTTGGCAATGGTTTTTGGTATGGTGCCATCCTTTTTAGAGCCTCTTCTATCATTTGCTCTACATTTGGCATGGTTGTTGTTTGTACATTCTTTTTAGTGGTAGTCTCGCTCGCTACGGAGGAAGAGCTACTGGATGCAAAATCTGTATCCGCTGACACCTCTCCATAAACCGTACAGTTATCCACTAAGTACAATGCTTCTCTCGTCACTTGCTCGAAACTTGTACAAGCTTTCAAGTGCAAGTCCTTCTTGAGAGTGTCGTTTCTCAGTCCCTCAATAAAGAGAACAGAGAGTCTGTCATCTTGTGGTCGTTCACGTACTGGACATCTCTCAATGTATTGTTTGAAGCGAAGTGAAGCTTCCTTCACTTTTTCGTGTTCTCTCTGTTTAAAAGCATATATTTGTGAGACCGTATTGTGCTTAATCCCTCGTTTTGAGAATTCCTCAGCAAACTCTCTTAGCAAATGGTCAATGTCATGGAATCCCCCTATGTTCAGTGGTTGAAACCATGTCAATGCCGTACCTTCTAGAGTAAGACCAAATCCCTCGTATTGTGTATGGAAATCTGTTATCTACTCAGCTCTTAAGACTTGCTTAAAGAGTGACACATGTGCATACGGATCTCCTGAACCACCATACTTCTTTGGCATACACTTCGCGACTTGAGATGGTCTCATACGTCTATGGTCTGCTACCAATCTCATTGCTCCTGTGTCCCGGCTAAAGCTTTCTCTAGCATCATGGACTTCATGGGTTACCCTTGTCGGTTCCCCTACCCTGAATCTACTACTAGGAGGTAAATGTGATGGTTCCGCTTCGAACCTTGGACCTCGATTCGTATCCATTGACTCTCTGGAATGTAATGATCCCATTGGTCCAAGCTTCGAGTACGGAGGTTGGCTGAAAGAGTCAGCAACCTGAGTTCTTTGTCCTCCTGTTGTCATTGGGTTTTGCACTCCATTTGTTGGTGCTGGTCTTTGTGAGCTAGAAGTAACATAATACTGATGTAGTGGTCCCCCAAAGTATGTATATCCTTCTAATTCTTTCTTGCCCATTGTTGAGTATTGCCTCCCATACTTGTCGTAAGCGGCAATTTTCACTTCCGATCCCTCTGTGTAGGTAAAGACATAAAGTCTTTTTCGGTCTATCAACTCTCCAGTGTAGGGTTCTTCACATCTATAATAGAGATCCTGCTCCCCATTATTATATTTGTATAGCCCCACATAGATGTTATCAGTGTTGATCCTTGTAGTTTCATTCTCTCTTCTTAACCTCGCATCAGGGAATTTCATTATTGGTGCCTTCTCCTCAAGTTCTTCATCTACTTTGGCTTTGGTGCCCCTCAATCCCCACTTGTCCACAATGTTAGGGTTTAGGACTACCAAGTACATGGTACCCTCGTCATCTAGATATCTATCTCCGCTATAGCTCACAGGCACTAAGTCCTTGAACTCACTAGGTCTCTCCTCTATCTTTACACAATAGCGGTCCATTCCATCTTTGTAGATCTTGGCACCTTGCTCATTGTCGTACTGGTATTTTATGAACAATAGCTTCATTGTGGCGGAAGGGTTTGATGATCCTGCTGCCATATTTTCTCTGTTGTTCAGGTTCAGGTGTTCCACGTGTTCGGTGAAAATCTCGTAAGATCTCTCCGAAGAAGTACCAGAGACACTTCCTTCAAAGATCGGCTCTAATGGTTACACCCAACTTTGGTTTACACTAACAATCACTACAAGAGGTTCCGTGCACTTGTGAGGGCTGTAGTGACCAAAATACATGAGGATATTTTCCCCCCCGGTGTCACTATAAGCATCGCTAAAAACGTCGCTATATTCGTCATAACAAGCATCACTATATGCTCTCTATATAGCAATGGATATGCGTATAGTGACGCTTATAGTAGCAATGCTTATAGCAACGAATATAGCCACTCTACATTTTCCAATATTTAGTGACACTCATAGAGATGTTGCAGGACCTAAAATAGAGACGCCTATAGCGACGCTCGAGAATCAAAAAATTCGGGTGCCAGGGCATTCATTGCCCTGCACATCAACCATATTGAACATAAAGTTTCCAGAATAAAGATACAAAACTGATAAAAGTATTTGACAAAAGTGAATTTACAAAAGTAACACAATGACAAAATTATACACATTATAGGCAAAATCACTTGATTGTTAAGCTTTGACCAAAATGTAATAGTTACAACACAATTGTCATTATTGATAAAATACATCGTTGACCAATAGTTACAAAAATGACGTACACACGTCATCTCATTATACATTCTATGAGAAAATAAAACTAGTGCTATCTCGCTACTGCTAGATTGACGTCGATTAATTTGTAACATTTAATGGCCTAAAAACTTGTGTGTAGCGGAAATTACCATGAACATAGTGGGCATTTCATTAGAATAGATTCCTAATGAGAATTACAAGAGTGCTTGGGTGGAGAGAGCAACAAAAAGCATAACACCTAGTTAGATAGCATGAACAATACTTTCAAAAGAGAGAGAAATTAAGCTATTGACAACAGTTGAAGACTGGATTTGCATGGAGCCGGTCCCCCATCCAAAAGGCTTTGTAATATGGTTTCTCCCATCAAGAGAGACATTGTACAATACAATTCTTTGTGTTCCTTCAAGACTAGCTAGTGCAATGAAGATGAAAGCTTCATGCACTAAGCAAAACACTTAGCAAACACAACATCAATTAGCCCCGGTCTCAGACCCAAGACCTCACACACCTTCGAAGATGGTGAGAGCTAGCAGGGTATGAGAGTAGATTGAGAGGAAGAAGGAGTATCTTACGAGAAAGATGTACATCTCCTCACATAATCACTCATATTAGCATAGCTTAGCTTAGTAATTAGCTTGGTAGAGGAGATGAGCATGCATTGAAGCTTGGCTCTTGGTTGGATTTGCATCCACATGCCAAGAGTGTGTCGATGTAGGCTTCTATCTCACAAGCTTGGAGTAGGTGATGAGCTCTCCATTAAAGCTTGGGAAGAGATAGTATTCTTTACTTCACACATAGACTGTGTGTGAGTGTGTGTGGGATAATGCCTTGCAAAAATCAACCCCCTCTCTCTCTTGGGCGAGCCCTCTTGCTATTTTGTTGTTGCTCTACCCTCATTGGACCTCCCCAAGTCAAGCCAATGACTATTAAGCAGCATAAGTGATAGCCTTCTGACATGTTTCCCCCTTTCCCCTTTTGTGAGAGCTTTACGTAATTTAATAATTCAACCAAACTCTCATTGGACCCCTTTGCCTCCTGGCCAATAGGAATCAGGCAAGCCATTGGGCTGTTGAATGCTCATTGGACCCCTTGGGAGACTGTCCAATAGTCATCTAGGAGACTTAATTCTCATTGGTTCTTTAATTAAGTGTTTTTAAATTAATTAAACTAGATTTACTCTAGCCTAATTCTCATTGGTCCACCTCCAAGGCCATCCAATAGGAATTGGGTACACCTTGTGGGCATCTGGCCTAGGGAGCTGACATGTGTCCCTCATTCCCTTTGTGTAAAGGGAGCTTGTGTGTGTGTGTGTGTGTGTGTGTGTGTGTGTGGATTTCTCTCTCATCCCCTACATGCTAGGCTCGCCCCCTCCTATGTAGGGATGTACAAAGACCTTTTTGGTCACACACAAAGGATCCAATTCCCATAAGGTTGACCTTTGGACACAACCTTTGAATTTTGGAACCTTAGCATTTTGGAATTCTTAATGGGCTGAACCTTAGGGTCTTTTTAGCCTATTGTTGCACATGGCTCTTTTGCAGATGACCCCCCGTTTGGATCCCTATTTTCCCTCCTTTGGATCCCTACTGTGGCCGGTCTGCTAGCTTAACCAATATTCTAGCTTTTTCTCCCCTGGCACTTCCCCATATTAAATGATCAGTTTAACATGAGAAAATCATTTAGGAGAATTAGATATTGATTATTACGACATTACCTCTCTCTTGAAATCATAGTCGTCCTCGACTATGGTGTAGAGAAGATAAAGCATATTCATGAGTCCTTTTCTTAGCGGGTAGAGGATCCCCATGTTACCCTACGACATCATTCCACAATGGATGACTAGTCCATTTGGCGCTTGAGAGCCTAAGGCTGCCGCAAGCATGTCTGCACATTAGTCCTATCAGTCTTCCATAGTAGAGTGACAAGCTCTACTTGGTGTTTGGGAGATGTCGTCTCCGCAAACTTGATCTAAGCATGCATACTACTTCATTTTTGTGCACAATAAAGAAAAAGAGAGTCTTATAAGACAAAAAACTTTGTTCATTTTTAACATTTTGTACATTTGCTTACTCTTGGGAAGCATTGACAAGGTTTAGGTTATCCTTTAATTGTATGCCTTGAATTCATCTAGCATCTTCAAAAGGATAATTCTTAAACGTAATAAGATATCGTCAGATAGTCTTACCGCCTCTTAGTACCTTGTCTTCATGTCGGACAATGGACTCGAGCTGCAGCACCTCCTCTTGGTCCTCGATCTCCGGTGGGTCTTCAATAGTTGGTTCTTGAGGTGGCTCTCCTTTGTAAGGCTTTAATAGGCTCACATGGAAAGCATTGTGTATGAACCAATGATTGGGAAACTTGAGTTGATAGGCCATCTCATTGATTGGCCTAAGAATCTGGAAGGGACCATAGTACATGTTTGCTAGCTTAGCATAGTACTTTTGGTGTCCCGTAGGATTCTTGCCCGTCGTGTGCCTTAATCAAGGCTTGGGAAACTTTAATAAGACCCAATCATTTTCTTTAAAGGTTTGGGATCTTATGTGCTTGTCAGTAGCAGCCTTTTGCCTTTGCTGTGAGATAGAGATGGCATCCTAAATCTTTTGAAAAGATTCTTGTAGGACTTTTTGATCTCCCCTCAATTACCTCAAAAGGTGCTTTTCCCGTGGAAGTATGTACAGTGTTATTGTAAGCATACTCCACTAAGGGTAAGTACTTCTCCCATTGGGATCTTTGATCTACCTCCGTTACATAGGCTTTTAGTAGATCAAGAATGGTTAGGTTAGCTATTTTACTTTGGCCATCCGTTTGTGGATGATAGGCCGAAGAGAAGTTTAGCCTTGTCCCTAAATTCTCAAAGAGACCCTTCCAGAAATTACTGGTCATTCTAGGATCTCTATCCGACACTATGGACATTGGCAAGCCATGGTACTTGAAAATTTGTGAAATGAAGAGGGTTGCCATTTGATGGGCTTTGATAGTCTTTTTGACAGGTATAAAATGAGCTTGTTTACCGAACCTGTCTACTATCGTCCATATTGTCATATTCCCATGGATAGACTTAGGCAATCCAAAGATAAAATCCATGGATATGCTCTCCCATGGTGAATTAGGGATTGGCAAGGGTTGAAGCAATCCAAGTTGCTTCCCTCTATCAAATTTTGTCTTTTGGCATACCACACATTTAGAAACATACTCTTGTATGTTCACTTTCATGGTAGGACAATAGAAATATGTTTCAATTCCCTTTAAGGTAGACCGAATCCCTCTATGCCCCGCATAAGGTGGAGCATGAGATTCATACATTACTTTCTCACGTAGTGAGTTAGTAACGCATAGTCTATTGCCATAGAGAATATAACCATCTTGTAAAGTAAATGGTTCTTCTTTCTTCCCTAAAGCAAGGGCTGAAATCACATCTCTAAAATCGGGATCAATAGCATACTCATCTATCATTGAAGATAGATCATTGTGAGGTGCTATGGAAACCGCATTCACTCTCGGCCGTCTTGAGAGCGCGTCAGCTACTTGATTATGCTTGCCAGCAATGTGAGCAATATGAAAATGAAATTGCGAAAGGAAATTTGCCCACCTCATTTGTTTGTCGGAGAGCTTGGTCTGCGTCATGAAGTACTTAAGACTTTGGTGATCCGTTCGCAGAATGAAAGGAGTCCCCAATAAATAGTGTTTCCATGAGTCTAAGGCATGTAGAACTGCAAGGAGTTCCTTTTCATATATGCCTAGAGCTTGCTCAACAGGGTTGAGCCTTCAACTCTCATAGCCTATGGCGTGCCCTTCTTGGAGCAAAACAGCTCCAAGGAAATCACCACAAGCATTACATTGGACCTCAAATGGTTTTGAGAGATCCGGTAGTGTAAGCACATGTTGAGAGATAAGCTTTTCTTTAAGCTTTTCGAAAGCATTGTTCTCCTTAGAAAACCATGTGTACCTAACGCTTTTCTTTGTTAGGTCATGTAATGGTCCCGCAATTTGTGAGAAATTTTCTATGAAGCGTCTATAGTATGCACACATACCTATAAAGCTTCTTAGTTCATGAAGATTCCTTGGTTTAGGCCATCCTTTTATTACCTCTAACTTTGATGGATCCATTTGGATGCCATCTTGAGAGATAATGTGACCTAAATACTGAATATCTTGCAAGAAAAAATCACTTTTCTTTCGATTAACATAAAGTTTATTCTCTCTTAAAACCTGAAATATTACGTGGAGGTGTTGCTTGTGTTCGTCTAATGAATTAGAGTAGATGATCAAAGAACACTCCAGTGAAGGTTCGATGAGGCCTGAATAGCTTCTCCATCAAGCGGTTGAATGTGGCTGGTGCATTGGTCAAGCCAAAAGGCATGACAATATATTCATAAAGACCAAATGTGGTGCGAAATGCGGTCTTTACAATGTCTTTGACTTGTTGAAAGCTGGTGTATGTACAATGGGGATAGTGTTACCCATTTCCTTAGCATCTATATACATGTCTTTTTCCCTGAACTTAAAGGAGATTCTCCTTTCAGGAAATTTAACATTGGTAGCCAGGCGGTCAAACCATGGTGCCCCTAGGATTACATCCTCATGCTTGAGAGGAGAGATAAAGAAGTCCTCTTTGTCCACATAGCCTTAGACATGAAGCCTCAATTTCTCGATTAAGGGAGTGACTGAAGCTTCTTGCCCCTTGAAGGCATTGTATAAGGTAGGACATCTCCCATCTCGTAAGCTTGTATGCCTAGCTTGGTGGCCAACTCTATAGATATAAAATTGTGAGTAGAACCAGGGTCAAAGAGAATAAAAGAATCATGTTCTCTTACCTTTCCCCAAGCATGGCATAGAGGAGATCCTTTGTGGTGAGTTTGGTGAGTCTCCTCCTCTTGGATTTCAACCAAGGAAGCTTTAGGAGGATCTTGGAGGTTGTTCTTTTGGGGACAAGCGCGGTACGCATGCCCTTGTTCGTCGCACTTGAAACACCGGTTATCCTTGTGATAACGCTCAAGCTCTTCAAGAGAGAGTTTGTTTTTACCTTTGTAAACTCCCTTCTCTTTAGCTTTGTTGGAGTTGCCCTTAGTAGACTTTTGGACATTGTACTTCCCCTTAGGCTCGTTGGAACCCTTGTTTTCCGTGGGCTTATTATTTCTTTTAGCCCCCGTTTGGAAATTGATTCGAGAGGCCACCATAGTATGGTGTATTACCGCCGATATGGTACGTGGCCTTTGGGAGTTGACATACTCCGCCATTTCTTCGGTTAAGCCCGCACAAAATTGTTGCTTTTGCTCTCCAAAATCCAACTTTTTGAAGACAGTGGCTTTGAGTTGTAGGTCCCAAAACTTGTCTACATATTTGTGGATGGATTCATAGGGAGAGAGCTTTAAGCTTCACCATTCGGTGAGTACTTTGTCTTTGGCATCGGTGGCCAAAAACTGCTTCATAATGGAAGCTCTTAAAGCTTTCCATGTTCGTGGAGCTTCACCATTGGCTCGTAGGCTAGACCACCATTGCCTGGCGGACTTCTGAAAGTGCATAGCTACATGGCATAGCTTAGAGGACTCCGTGAAGCCCTCATCTCCAAACGCCGCATCGAACTATTGGATAAAGGCCAAGACTTTGTCTGTAGCACCAAAGGTACCATCATAGGTAAGGAAAGAGATGCTCTTCCCTCCCTCTTTGAATTTCTTCAGCTTGGACGACCTCTTCCATGCGGCATAGGATTTCCTATGGCCTCTTCTTTTTGATGGTTCAAAGGTTGCACCATCACTTTCTTCAGAAGGTGAAGAATTTGAAGAAGGTGGAGAAGAGGGTGACCTCTTTCTCGCCTTTTTCTTCATTAGGAAAAATATGAACCCTCTAGGGGCCCTTTGGGATTAAGGTTAATTAGAGGCCAGCCAATAGGAAGAGGGTGGTGGACACACTCTATACCCTCAAAAAAGTAGGGGGACAAGGTAGCCTTACACCTCTTAATGGCCTCTTACCTAGTGAGAAGGTAAGGGAGGTGGGGGGGGGGGGGGGGGGGGGGGGGGGGGGGGGGGAGGACCACTTTGACCTTTTTTCCCTCACTTTTTGGCCCGGATTTAAAAATACACTAAAAATTTCAAAATTTCAAAAAATTTCAAATTTCAAGTTTTCCCTCCTTAAAAGGTCCCCTAACCTATTTCATGGTCAAAAAATTATTTTTGACCTCCAAAAGTAAAAAACGTGCACTAAAAAATTCTAAAAAATTAAATTTTTTCAAAAAATTTCAAAACATCATTTTCCACCCTCCAAAGTCTTTCCAAACCTATTCTATAGCTAAAAGTGATTTTCTCTCTCTACAAACCCTTTTCCAAGCTCTCCATGGCTGCAACAACCACATGCACCCCTATAGTCCAACATTATCTCTCTACTAGCTTTCTCCCATCTCCATTGTAGCACCAAGCAAGCTTCTTCCCCATCTCTTCCCCTTGCCCACCACATAGTTCCACACCAAGCTAGCTCCTCTCGCTTCTCTCACCTCCATTACGGCATGAAACAAGATTCTCCTCCTTCTACTTTCATTCACTCGCACTACATGGAAATCTCTACTCCCGAAGGTGGAAAAAGCATCAACTCACATGACTTGCATACCACAAGAACAGGAGGTGTGAATAGTGCATGGGCATTGCAAGGATTCATCTCTAACATAAAGATAGAATGGTGAGAAAACTACCCTTGTAGCTTACATTCACAGCTTAAAATCATCTCCATCTTTAAGTTTATCATGCTGGAGGGAATTAACCTCTTTATGGCTTTCAATGTTTAGGCTTCACACCTCATAACATTGGGTTGTGCTATTTTGTTGATGGCTTTGGTGCGCCATCTATAGTTTTGTAGCATGTGATTGAGTCTCACAATGTAAGTAAGTTGTGTTATCTATGGAGAGTCATCAAAGATTTTTCTTATAATTTATTCTTTGTATAGTTGTCATTAGATTATTAGAATGATATCATTTTGTACTTTATAACTTTGTGCTCACATAATCTGTTGTTTACTTACAGAGTCAACTTGTTTTGAGAGAACATGAGCAAGCAACCATGTGCAGAGATGGAAATCACCCTATTTTTGTTCCGTGAGGAACCTTTCACTACCGTGTTAAAAGATTTTGATAAGAATAGTAGGATTTTTGTAGAATCTTGAACCAATAGGTACTCTCTAGGAGCTCTTAGAAAAGCCATCCCTATAGTACTACTATCTTCCCTAGTGTCATAGACACACAAATACTCGTGTATATGAATCTCTAGATGAGAAAGACAAATACTTGTAAGAGAAGCCTAACAGCAACAACATTGTCTCCATTTGTAATTATTTTTATGAAGCTGGATTCCTCTATAAATGCAATATAAATATTTATTTTTGTTAAATGGTGTCGCACTGAGTGAGAGTATTTTATTTAGATTACTGGAGTTTCATACAGATTTGAGAAATATTGTTGATTTTTTTGGATATTCTGATTTGTCTGTAAGATGTTTGAAGTTTCAAGTCTTAATCATTCCACCATGAAGAAATTCATGCAATATTTTGATTTCAGTTTAATCACTAATGGTTATTCTTATTAAGTGGATCATAACCTTTGTCAAGATGTCCTCATTTGGGGATATTGAATATATATCAATAGCAACATTTCAAAAGTTGAGAAAGCTAAATTCTTGCTTTCCAAAATGTTATTGTTTCCATACTATTCCTATGCCAAGCTTGACTTAGAGAAATGACAACTTGAGATGGAGGTGTAGATATATAGGGGTGAATTATTATTGATTCTTGTTTCATCATATATATTATAAAGCCTTTGAGTTTTCACCTTTTTGAGTAGTGTTGACAAGTTTTTGGTATCAAACCTTCTTAAATATCCCTATTCATTCGCTATTGGTAGCTATTTATTTGGTATTGTTAAAGATCATACCAATATCTATCACCTTGTGAACTTAATTGTTGAATTGCGGATTTGATTTTTACTATGTAGCTCATTTGGATAGAGAAAGTGTAAACATAAATTATAGATACATGCATTGTTAACATAGAAGATATGTATCACTCGAACCTATATAACTGCTAATCAAGAAACCTTTGGTCGGATACTATAACAATAGGGGTCACATGTGGTTTAAATACCAAAGAAATGGCTTAACCAAAACATTTCCAAGAACACGAGGTGAACACAAGGAAGTAAAAATTGGCTCCTTGTTTGGTTGATTTCTAGTGCTAAATGTTCTGAGTGCACAAAATTTGTGAGGCCTTTGACCTTGCGAGTTCACTAAAGTATATGTAACATAACACATGTGTTCAACAGAAGGGAATTTATATTCTTGTAAAGTTACAGAAACATGTGTAGGTAAGGCCTATAAGGGCTACTTTCAATCCATTGTGGTGAACGGACATGATATAGGAAAATTTGACATAGTGAATACTCCGGACATCAAACTCTACAACTCTATCTCATGGCCATACATTAAAACAAAGCTCCTATTTGTCATTTTGAAGCCCCAGAGACCCTCAACAAGAGGGACCACAACGGCGCGTAGAATGCCCATCCAGGCACAAATAGGGACCAAGATATTTCCAAGAACAGGGGATGGACACAAGGAAGTAAAAAATGGTTGATAAGCATGATACAAGGTTTAGGTATCTTCCATTTGGGGGGGGGAGGGGTTGCTATGAACACATTAAACTGCCCAGTTCTATCTCATGGACATGCATTAAAAAAAGCTTGTACTTGTCATTTTAGGGGCCCAGGGACCCTCAACAAGAGGGGCCACAAGGGCGCGCAAACTGGCCATCCAAGAATTTTGGATGGCCAGTTTGCGCGCCCTTGTGGCCCCTCTTGTTGAGGGTCCCTGGGCCCCTAAAATGACAAGTACAAGCATTTTGGATGGCCAGTTTGCGCGCCCTTGTGGCCCCTCTTGTTGAGGGTCCTTGGGCCCCTAAAATGACAAGTACAAGCTTTTTTTAATGCATGGCATGATACAATGTTTAGCTATTTGCCATTGTGGGGGGGGGGGGAGTTTGCTATGAATACATCAATTTGCCCAACTCTATCTCATGGCTATGCATCAAAATTTTTGGATGGCTGATTTGCGCGCCCTTGTGGCCAAATTTTGGATGGCTGATTTGTGCGCCCTTGTGGCCCCTCATGTTGAGGGTCCCTGGGGCCCTAAAATGACAAGTACAAGATTTATTTTTATGCATGGCATGATACAATGTTTAGCTATTTGCCATTGGGGGGGGGGGAGTTTGCTATGAATACATCAATTTGCCCAATTCTATCTCATGGCTATGCATCAAAAAAAGCCTGTACTTGTCATTTTAGGGCCCCAGGGACCCTCAACATGAGGGGCCACAAGGGCGCGCAAATCAGCCATCCAAAATTTTTGGATGGCTGATTTGCGCGCCCTTGTGGCCCCTCATGTTGAGGGTCCCTAGGGCCCTAAAATGACAAGTACAAGATTTATTTTTATGCATAGCCATGAGATAGAATTGGGCAAATTGATGTATTCATAGCAAACTCCCCCCCCCCCACAATGGCAAAAATTTTGGATGGCTGATTTGCGCGCCCTTGTGGCCCCTCATGTTGAGGGTCCCTGGGGCCCTAAAATGACAAGTACATGCTTTATTTTTATGCATGGTCATAATTCAAGTGGTAAGTTTTTTTTTTTTTTTAATTTAAGTGTTGGACTTTTAGGCTGTTTTCAAGAGCTTCTAGTGTTCAATTGGCTCTGAATCTGTCTGGGCTTGTCTCACATAAATTTGTTCATCTCGTCGCGCTCTTCGACTATCGTGTGATGCAAAAAAATCATATCCTACTCGGATTTTCCAAAAATCAACGTGCAAGTTGGCAATTTCTTAAAAAATGATGTAAAACAGACATTTCTTACTTTTTCCTTAATCTACGGACTCGAACGGGCATTAAAACCATGGAATCTGAAAATACTCAGAGAACCAATGTTTTTTATTGTGTTAAGGACTGCATTTCCTACATACAAAACTTTCTCAAAATCTCACCCTAACACCTTCAAAAGTGGCTTCCAAGGAGTGCCCTCGATCAAAAATTGAAACTGAAGGAAAACAATCAGAATGAACTCCTAGACTGTGTACAAACTTTAAAATAACCAAAATTTCCTTTAAAAAAAAGTTATTGCTAAAAATTTAAAAATAGACCACCCTTAAACTTCCCACAATGATAGAAATCAAAAGGTTCAAGGAGAGGTCTGGTGTCACAAGTGCATGGTAGGAATCTAATCGAGGCTTATTCCGTCAAGATCTCTTATACTTTATTATGTTTTCTCATGTACAATCTTACCAAACAAAAACAAACTTACACTTTAAATGACTACAAATTTTATTTAACTTATCAAACAATCTAAAATATGGTAGACCTAGAGTGCTCTTACACATCAACAAACAAAAAAGTCCAAATTTCTTCTCATTAACTTTGATAAACATACATCTGTGAACACTTTACAAGGAGTAGTGTGATCATAGTTCTTACATCCATTCCATGACATGGTATGCTCCTGGGGTGACCTATCACATAAAAATATCTTTGGTAGGAGTTCCCTCATGTTAGAAAAGAGTGTGTTGCTGCTGATGAAAAGTTTTTGCATTGTCCTACTAGGGATCTCTTCATGTCAGCATAATGATTTTTGGTGTAGTGGGAGCCACATTGTCGCTGAGGAGAGCTTTGTGCCATCGTAAAAGCTTCATGTTATGCCAGTTCCTTGAGCCGTTCTTGCAAACAATGCCACTCAACTAGCATAGCAAGAGGTCACCTAGTAACAAAAACATGTATGAATTCAACATTTGCAAGCTATATAATGAAGACACTTGTTAAGTATATGTTGTACAAATTTGCAAGTATTTCTATCTAGCTGGGAATAAACAATATAAAAATATACATTAGGATGAGACTACCACCCCTAATAAGCATGGATTTGAAGCACCTACCTGCAAGATGTAACAAAGAAGACTGTTTTAGAGGAAAAGTGGTGACACTTGGCCTCTCTAACCTGCAGCCTTTCACTATTTGTGCATAAAAGCAACCTTTGTGCCAAGCACTACAAAACAAGTAGAGGCAACACCTTAGACTTCAAAGTTTATGATAAGAAGAACACAATCAAAAGTAAGAAGTATATTGTTACCTTGCATAAAGGGGTGTTTTATTCAAATATGTGATGGTATTGGCAAGATATTGAAGAATCGTCAACATTCATCTCACCGATGCTACGACGTTCCTGGGATGACCTCTGCTCACCCTCACGTGCGGCCTTCGATGCAAACATTGCGAACAAGAAAATATGTATGCATACGATTTGTGATGTCCTTGAGCACCATGGTAGTTGTTGCATGAGGAAGCAAAGGATGAAAAGAGAGAGGGGGGAGGGAGAGAGAGGAACATGGGAGAAGACAAGGGGGTAGTGGGGGAGAGAGAGAGAGAGAGAGAGAGAGAGAGTGGAGAAGGAGGAGAGAAGGGGGCAGGGAGGGAGAGGGAGGAACATGGGAGGAGAGAAGGGGACAGTGGGAGAGAGGGAGAGAGGGGAGGAGGAGGAGAGAAGGGGCAGGGAGGGAGAGGAGAGGGAGAAAGGAGGGAGGAGGAAGAGAGAAGAAAGGTTTTTTTTTTTGGGGGGGAGTTTTTTTTTTGAAAAATTGGACTTTTAGTGCTTGTAAGTTTAAAAAAATGTCAAAAAATACTTTTTTGATATGGATATATGTTGGGGGGGAGTTTTAGGTCAAAAATAAGTAAAAATAACTTTTTTTTTAAAAAGTCAAATTTTGGCTCTTAGTGATCCACGTTTTTGATGATGTGGCCACACCTTTTTACTCCCTTCACTTTCAAAAAGCTAGAGAGAGAAGGTGACCTCTTAGGTCCACATCCTACATGTGTCTAAAAAAAAGGCTAGAAAAGCCTACTCAAAACTAGCTTCTTGAATGCCCTTGTCCCCTTAACCCTACACACCATTAGCCTTAATCCCTAAAAATTAGGATTCCTTACAAGGCCCATGCAAGGTTCATATTTCTCCTAATGTGTCTTGATCTTTGGCGTCTTCACCATCACTTTCATAAGAGGAAGAGGATGAAGAAGATGGAGAAGAGGGTGTCCTCTTTCTCGCCTTTTTCTTCTCTTGCTTTTTATCATCCCTCTTTGAATTATGATGTGAAGAAGAGTGTGATGGTCTTCTCCGCTTTGGTGGTGATGGAGAGCGTTTAGCCCGCCGTCTTCGTGGAGCCATCTCCGTCGAGGTGGCGGGATACTCACTTCTTTCTCGTTCCTTCGGTGGAGGATCTTGAGTTCTCCTTTGGGAAGGAGATGCATCATCAAGAAGTAAATTCTTGAGCCCTTCGTATGGATTCTCTTCTTCTTCCCGAATCGGAGAGAGACCTCTTTTGGGAGTCTCACAAGGAGGCTTCCTAGGTGTTCTCTCGTCATGGTGATGAGCTTGGAGAATCCCATGAGCACGGAGCTGCCATTGCACTTCACTTTGGAGAGATGGATTGCCCATGGCTTGTTGAAGCCTAGAAACAAGATAGTTAACAAGCATCAGAGCATCATGAGTAGCTTGCTCATTAGCAAAATCAAAGTTATCAACATTAATTTCACTCTCTTTACTATTGTCAACCATTCTAACAACTTTTAGGTGTCAACTTTTTAGGTGTACTTTGGCACTTCAAGCCCTAGTTGCTACTCCTCTTTACCCCTTTAGAAAAAGCACTCAAGCTACTGTACCCGTGGCTCGAATACCATTAATTGCAAGGAATAGAAGAGAGGGTCTTTCAACACCAAAACAACACCGGCTCCCGTCAAGCTTCTAATAGCTCAATAGTGGTTAAGCCGTAGGCAAGCCCCGTAGGACTCCACTATTAAGACCATAGCTTTCGACGGTGATGCCCCGTTAACTGCATGAAGGCAGGCGCACTGCAAGGCTGAAAAATCCCTATTCTACTTACTCACATGCAATTAATAATACCAACCATTTATAGCTAGCTTGAGGACCTCCCTTCTTGAGCAAGAAAAGAGAAACCTTGTGCTCTGATACCAATGTAACATTTAATGGCCTAAAAACTTGTGTGTAGTGGAAATTAGCATGAACATAGTGGGCATTTCATTAGAATAGATTCCTAATGAGAATTACAAGAGTGCTTGGGTGGAGAGAGCAACAAAAAGCATAACACCTAGTTAGATAGCATGAACAATACTTTCAAAAGAGAGAGAAATTGAGCTATTGACAACAGTTGAGGACCAGATTTGCATGGAGCCAGTCCCCCCTCCAAAAGGCTTTGTATTATGGTTTCTCCCATCAAGAGAGACATTGTACAATACAATTCTTTGTGTTCCTTCAAGACTAGCTAGTGCAATGAAGATGAAAGCTTCATGCACTAAGCAAAACACTTAGCAAACACAACATCAATTAGCCCCGGTCTCAGACCCAAGACCTCACACACCTTCGAAGATGGTGAGAGCTAGCAGGGTATGAGAGTAGATTGAGAGGAAGAAGGAGTATCTTACGAGAAAGATGTACATCTCCTCACATAATCACTCATATTAGCATAGCTTAGCTTAGTAATTAGCTTGGTAGAGGAGATGAGCATGCATTGAAGCTTGGCTCTTGGTTGGATTTGCATCCACATGCCAAGAGTGTGTCGATGTAGGCTTCTATCTCACAAGCTTGGAGTAGGTGATGAGCTCTCCATTAAAGCTTGGGAAGAGATAGTCTTCTTTACTTCACACATAGACTGTGTGTGAGTGTGTGTGGGATAATGCCTTGCAAATATCAGCCCCCTCTCTCTCTTGGGCGAGCCCTCTTGCTATTTTGTTGTTGCTCTACCCTCATTGGACCTCCCCAAGTCAAGCCAATGACTATTAAGAAGCATAAGTGATAACCTTCTGACATGTGTCCCCCTTTCCCCTTTTGTGAGAGATTTAGGTAATTTAATAATTCAACCAAACTCTCATTGGACCCCTTTGCCTCCTGGCCAATAGGAATCAGGCAAGCCATTGGGCTGTTGAATGCTCATTGGACCCCTTGGGAGACTGTCCAATAGTCATCTAGGAGATGTAATTCTTATTGGTTCTTTTATTAAGTGTTTTTAAATTAATTAAACTAGATTTACTCTAGCCTAATTCTCATTGGTCCACCTCCAAGGCCATCCAATAGGAATGGGGTACACCTTGTGGGCATCTGGCCTAGGGAGCTGACATGTGTCCCTCATTCCCATTGCGTAAAGGGAGCTTGTGTGTGTGTGTGTGTCTTTCTCTCTCATCCCCTACATGCTAGGCTCGCCCCCTCCTATGTAGGGATGTACAAAGACTTTTTTGGTCACACACAAAGCATCCAATTCCCTTAAGGTTGACCTTTGGACACAACCTTTGAATTTTGGAACTTTAGCATTTTGGAATTCTTAATGGGCTGAACCTTAGGGTCTTTTTAGCCCATTGTTGCACATGGCTCTTTCGCAGATGACCCCCCGTTTGGATCCCTATTTTCCCTCCTTTGGATCCCTACTGTGGCCGGTCTGCTAGCTTAACCAATATTCTAACTTTTTCTCCCCTGGCACTTCGCCATATTAAATGATCAGTTTAACATGAGAAAATCATTTAGGAGAATTAGATATTGATTATTATGACAAATTCGACGTCTCATCACGTCCAAGCGGCATATCTGTCGGATTCTGTAGAGAAAAACAATAAGACTTTTTGTAAGTATAAATATATAATTACAAAACAATCTATTTTTTACCTTATTATTAAAATACAACAAACGTAAGAGAGTAAAGTTAAATACTAACCAAAACGGAGCGAGAACTGAGAATGTCCATAAGGGCGCAAAAGCCCTTTTTGCTCGCATACTCGCGTTTGTACGGTGTGGGGTCACGTCCTGTCATCAACCATTGTTCAAAACATACAAAGAATAAATTATGTTAGAATTTAAAAGTACAATACCCATAACTACCAAACCTTAAGAGCAATGCAAAAACACTCACAAAGTCGACCTGAAATGATGCCCATTTTCCGCTCCCCAAGTGGTGCGAGCTCCCTGCTTCTACTCGTGCTTTGGTTGCCTCCTTTTGTTGCTTCCACTTGTCAGGATTCTTGCATGCTGCTCGCTTTTTATTCTTCCAATCTTATTTGTTGGCTAGCCAATCTGGCCTATTGCAACCATGCTTTATTGCACTTCAGAATGCTTATGCTTTCATTATTCGAACATCCACACCTTCATCAGGTCTTGATTAAAGCGCTCATCCCAATTTGACACGGGAGACTCATCATGCAGCATGTTGATGACTCTTTCATTTATTTCATTTGGCACTTTACTCCAGGTGTTTAGTATGTAGTGTCAAAATACCTGAGAGCAAAGGCCACCTATGTGTGAGATCACCTTCTTGCCGTTGGAGGATTTCCAATCAATGAGCAAAGAAAACTGAGCGAAGCCAATTTTCGAGCAAATAACTGCACAATACTTGTGAGGCATCTTCACAAAGTCGAGAGGAGACTATTTGAGACAATTGCAAGAAGACCAACTAGAATCTTTATGCATTTAGAGATGTCAGGATCATTAAAGGGGATGCCGAAAGATGATGACATCATATCTATTATTGTATGCCATGATCGAGAAAGCACCTACTTAGCACATCCTCAAATTTATGTTCATCCAAGGTAGGCTCATTGACAGGAACTCTATAGGCATGCCATCTCACCGCATGGAGGAAAGAGAAGTAATAAGTGAAGGCAGTGATGTACTTGGGCTCACAAACTCTCTTTATAAACTATGCGAGATTGATGTAGAAGTTGACCTCGTGGTCGGATGCAGAGGAGAGTTCCACATTGTTGCAACATGCAAGGTGCACCTTTGCACTAGTGGAAAAAGTGTAAAGAATTTAAAGTGCAAAGAAATTGGTACAAACATCACTGATGTCCTATAGTTTCATTGAGTGACTCCATATGAGCTCAACACCAAGATTGTAAGTGCTAACTCGGCTTCACACCAAGTCATATTTTTATTGCACTCATACCGCTAGGTGTGCTCCATGTACTCCAAGGCAAGATTTGCAGGCATTTGATGATCAAGAACATGGAGGTCTTGAGGGCATGTAGTGCCATGAGGATGTTCCGCCAGCTCCTCTATTGAATGGTGTCACTTGAGGCAAATGTGCATGATGGGAGGATGAATGTAAGGGAGGGATACATTGTAATTCTGCCATGCCAACAATAAGAAGCATGCTCTGCAGAATAGGGGACCTAGCGTTAGCAGGCATCCTAAATGCCCTACCTGCTCCTCTTCCCTTTTGTAAACAAAAACTACAACCAAAAAAGAGCTTTGAGGTGTTTGATGCTAAAACTATACATGCTGCAGATTGCTTGGTCAAGGCAGTCACAAATTGTGAGTTCAAGGTTATAGAATCTTCTTTAAAAGAGGTGATTTTGATGAGATTCTGCAAGTCTTGCTAGACCTCGTTGCCTTGGATGCATTTTGTGTCCTCAAGCAACCAAGAAGATTAGCTCAGCTTTGAGGGGAACATGCCCACTCTGAGTTGTGACTTTAGAACATCCTTCATGGGATCCACAACCCTTGTGGGCCAAAAAAATCTTTGGACACTCTAGTACATTTAGCCCACACAACATCTCCTATCTTAAAATTAAACAATGATAGCTGCTCCTTTCTTCTTCTGGATACATGAAACATGCAAAAAGGGTCTGTATCCTTGATTGTTTGCTTGCTTGCTTGGCATCTCTAGATCTATTGCTTGTGCTTCTGCACTAATTTCAGAGGAGCCTTTAAAAGGAGAGAAAACCTGGTGGATGATATCTTGGGGATTTCACGTTCCAACTTCACCGCCTTTGCAATATCCTACTCCCCTGTATCATCTACCTTTTCTATAGGAGAATAGGTCAGCTTTGGAACACAATTTTCATTTAATTTGTGAAACCTAAATCTTTCTCTGTGAATAGCATCCCTACCTCCCCTTGGAAGCCGTCTGCTGAAGTTGCTTTTATAAAAAACAAAAAAACGAAAACCTGCGCTCACGTGTCAGCATGTTGAGAACCTGTTGGAACCAGTCCACAGGTTTTGACATGGTAGAGAGGAAGTGGTGCGGGGACGGGAAGCTATTGGAACATTCTAGATTATGGAAGCGTAGACCCTTCAAAAGTGTGTGCAGGAGGCGAGGGAAGGTTTGCCCATATCGCACCATCTTCCAAGGAGTGCCCATGTCGCACCAGCATTGCAGCCTGCCCACTCACAACTCACTGTCAAAGCTTCCTCCTGGAATACCATATTGCACTGAAAGCAGGCTCAGCCTAATTATCGGACTCTGTTCAGACGTGGCAAAACTGGCAACCGGTGCGCCCGGTTAAAGTGTGCCCCCCCCCCCCCCCCCCCCCCCCCCCCCCCCCTCCCTTCACTATATGGCACGGTTCTGGGTCAGAGGGGATCTAGGGCCCAAATTTGGGGGGCAAGGCGACTTTAATCTCCGCCGTCGGATCACACAGTGAACTAGGGGTGGGTGAACTGAGGGTGAACTAACGGTGAACTAGGGGCGCTTAAACTAGGATATGATCATGTGCCATGCCAACATGGACAGTGACGTGCGCTAGCGTGGTGGTAGGGCATTCGTGTGGCAATCGAGACGTCCCAGGTTCAACCCACACCCCGCGAGGCGGGTGAACTAGGGGTGAAACTAGGGGGCGGTGAACTAGGAGTGAACTCGGGGGCGCCATTTTTGCCCCGAGTTCACCCCTAGTTCACCCCCAGTTCACTACGTGATCCGACGGCCGAGATTAAAGCTGTCTCGTGCCGCCAAATTTGGGCCTTAGATCCCCCCTGGATAGATCCGTGCCATATAGCGACGAGCCCCCCCCCCCCCCCCCCCCCAACATTCTAACTCTCATAGCATCGACTCGTTCCTATGAGGAAGCGAAAGATACAGACTTTGAGGAGAGAGAGAGAGAGAGAGAGAGAGAGAGAGAGAGAGAGAGAGAGAGAGAGAGAGAGAGAGAGAGAGAGAGAGAGAGAGAGAGAGAGAGAGAGAAAGAGAAAGAGAGAGAGAGCGTGCTCAAAAAAGTCGTCTACAAATTATGTGATTTACCTCTCGAAGGTGAGAAAACCCACAAAATTTAGAAAAATTCAATGCCAAACCTTTCAAATTTAATCAATTTACCTGTAGTAAGTTTGCCTAGTTTTTGGAAAAATGCTTTTCTCGAGCACTAGGCCTTATTGAAACTAGTCTTAACCGGACTATTTGCAGCATGGCACAGCACCGCCACTTGCATCGTTAGGATCATGTGGTGCTATGAAAGTTTTTTTTTTTCACCAAAAAGAAAACCTCTCGGACATGTTAGAGAAGCTAGTTTGTGGCTCCGCTTACCCATTTTGACAACAGTCTGTCAACTTCTCCAACACGCCTGAGAGCTTTTTTTTGGCCTGCCCGAAGGGCTAAGGCTTGAGAGTTGTGTTCTCTATTTCTTCTTAAAAATAGGAAGAACAATTTGGCTCGTTTTTTTCTCTACAACTCCATTGGTTAAGACATAAAGTAGTCCTTCCTATGATTATCAATTCCTTGGGGGAACCATGATGTCATAATCACATTAAAGTTATACGGGGAAACGGGAGGATACTCGTGTAGTCGTGTGATCTTGGGGGACGTGGGGTGCAGGGGGAGAGAGGGGGAGAGAGTCAATAAAGAACATTTGGGGATGAGGACTATCTCTGGGCATTCAAGGAGAGGGATCAAAAGCTCATTGATATTCTTCACAAAAAACAACAAAAAAGGAGAGGAGCCATGGAATCCCCTTACACGACTATATCTTGCTAGGCTCCTGTTTTAAGTGAGTGGTTTTTAAATTAAGAATTTTTATTGTTATTTTTCTATATCATGCAATGAATAGAAGTACTTGTTTGTTTTTAAGGTACAAATGTCAAAAGAGCTACATACTAAAACAGAGAGCAAGAAGTGTGTGATGTCTAGCAACGAATTGAAAGAAGAAGATTCAAAGATGAAGAATGTGAGTGTGATGACAAACTATCCTCTCTCCCTCTTCTTGGGTGAAGCAAGGTCTGCTAGCTATAAGTAGAGACAAGTGCATCATCTGAATCTAGTGAGGTTCACACGGCCAGTGGCCAAACAGACTGACAATAAAGGAGTCGTCCCACATCCAAAGTCAAGACGCAATGCTTTGGGATGAAAGAAGAACTCAAGAAAACAAGACATACACGTATCTCAAGAAAAATAGCTCAAAGATTACTTTATTGAGAGACTCGCTCGTTTTTGCGCTGCTCAAAAAAATTTGCTCGCTATTTTGTAAGACTCTTGACGTTGTCATCCAAGATGATGCTGCCACTGATGTCAACCGAGTATGGCAAGCCCTCTCGCTTGTGATGTGTGAACTTGGGTATCTCAACAGGGGTATCAAGTGACATCTTGAGTGGCGTCTCGATGGGGGTACGGATGACAGGTTTCTCCACTGGATTCAGGGCCCCGAAGTGAAGAGTGTCGAGTGGTGTGACTCCCGGAGGATTAGAAGAGTGATGTGTAGCCAGGAACAACCGATAGTCGTGCAAAACCTGGAGTAGAGGGTGATGTCGTGGCTGGTATGGGGGCGGCAAAGAGGGGGAAGATAAGGAGCCTCAACGACTACGAGGTGGTGTACAAGCATCAACGGCGGCTCCTCCATAGCAACCTTCGCCGCCACCACTAGAGCGCCGGTGCCTGGAAGAGTGCGTAGATCGTCTACTGAACACCAAACTCTTGAAGCACACTGATCGCTCTAAAACAGAGGGAGATGTTGAAGGCGTGGATCGACATGATGGTGCTCTAGAGCGATGGTGGTCCTCGTACCACCTCCTTTGCTTGAGGTCCAAGGAAGAAAGAAACTGATCATCATCCATACTTGCAGTAAATACACGAACATTAAATCTTGATGGTCAATGGAGAAGAAAATCTGAACAAGTTATAATTTGATTAATCACAATTTAAATATTACAAGTTTAGCATAGAGACAAGAATGGAAAAAACTCCATGTGAATACAATATACATTATAAAAAGGAACAACATTGCTCAGATAGAATGTCTATGGCTTTAAGAGGTCTCTCTCTCATCCTCGCCTAACTCAACATAACTCCTTATGTCTATTAGAGCTCTCTGTTTAGGCAAATGTCCTCCGTTTCATTTTGTAGGTCCTCGGCATGCATCCCATAGAGAGTAGCAATGCCAGGCTTGTATGGAACTACCTCAACGGCTTTCAAATCAACATCCTCTTCGATCTCCTCTACTGATGCCACTGTGATTGGAACATGGTAGCCCTTATACATCCGTGCACTACGAGGGGATACCTCTATGACATACCACCAATTTGGTGCGGACATTGTAGGATGAAATACACCTGCAAGAGCCACATAACTTACATGAGTGCTTATGGACCACCAGTTCTCTAAAGTTGTATGTTAAATATTTTTAGAATTACTTGTTCACAATGCTCGGGTAGTATGAAAGTGTCTCAAAGGTCGGTCCACTTTTTGGTTGAGTCCACCTCAAGGAAACCTGACCTCCTCTACTCACAGTAGCTTTGTGACCCTCCATGTTTATCTTGAACCATTGCACGTCTATAATCAATCCTCAAAATCTCTTGTAGCATGCCAAAGTAAGTGAGATTTGCCACCATAGGATATGCATCAGAGGACCATCATCGACTAGATTGTTCAAATTTTCCCATGATTCCACAATCTTGTGTGAAACGCTTTTGTTCGATCCGTTCCACCCTAAAATGTTGACCTTTACACCATGCTGTCATGTATGACTTATACTACAACCAACAAAGATTATGAGTGGTCGTCCAAACATCTAGAAATCCATTGAGTCGTACATTGCAAACATACCTTGGTTGTGCAACTTCACAAATACTCCCACTTCTCCTCAGTCACTTGTTCGCTGCACTGTTGTGTGCTTTTCAATTGGTTGTGCAACCATCTTAAGCTCATGAATGTTGGTAGGCTCTCAAGACCCACCGAATAATGCATTGGTGGTTGTCTTTCCTATCTCCACTCAATTCGTGCCCTTTGTCGCTCTTGATTTGCATCCTCGTACGATGCAATCCACTTTTGCATCACTATATTGTGAAGCATGCAAAATCAATTGATCTTAGCCTCTAGATCTTCCGTTATTTTCTTTTCAACACCAGGATTGCACATGACAATCCCATATATGCGATCATCATCTATGGTTCGCCAAAGTGTATGTCAAGCACGATCAAATCCATCTAGCCACTCTCCAATGTAAACTAAGGACTCTGATACCAGCCAACCCTTTGCTATGCTACCCTCTGGACGTGCCTTTTGACGCACATATCCCTTGAGAATTTTCATGAAAGGTTATAAAAAGAACATCCATCTATAATGAAATGTGCCTGCAGTTTTCACCTTATCAACTATGTGAACAAGAAGATGCACTTGAATGGTTAGCATGGTAGTAGGAAACTGTTTCTCAAACATGCATACAACCTCCACAACATTTATTTTGGTGGATGGTATGGAACCTACATGGATCTCCTTTTGGGAGATCCATTGCACCAACTTCGCAAGTTTGTAGATTGTGGTATGGACGCATGGTAGTAGGAAAGTGTTTCTTGAACATGCATACAACCTCCACAGCGTTTATTTTGGTGGATGGTATGGAACCTACATGGATATCCTTTTGGAAGATCCATTGCATCAACTTTGCAAGTTTGTAGATTGTGGTACAGACGCCAAGAGACAAACAACCCTCAATGGCCATCGATAAAATAAACTACAAAACACGTCTAGTAATGGTAGTAAAGTCTACACGAATATGCTACATAATTCCCACTATGATCTATTCTACTTCAAACATATCTAACACATTTTATGCAAGTCATGTGACTTCAAACCAATAAGCTTCCCTTCTTTAGTGAAACGTGTTTAGAGCGAGTGCATTACACCAGTGGACGTCCACACGGATCGAATGATCTCTTTTACTTTGCATTCTTAGTCTCCTGTCAAAATCCATGGTGCTTTAGGGAGTTTTATTGATCCATCGGGTGTTGTCTACGGGCCAGTATTGCTCCATACAATCCACATTTCTAAGGTCAATTTTGGCTCCCAAAGTATCTTTCTTGCCAATCGGATGGTCCCCCAGGAGATTACCCACATTCTTGAATATGTGCATTGGATTGAGAAAGTGATTGATCATGAGTCTGCCCAATATGGTAACTTGTACCATAGAGACAATCTCTTCATCCCTGTGAGCAAACCATTATCACACATCTCCTTCTGCTCTAATCATGCTCAAGGAGACGTCCTCGGTGGCTCTCTTTCAAAAAAACCATCGCGTAACTCGTGATTTTTTGGAAGATGCACTTGATGACCTTCGTAGATTTGCTTCTTTTGTGAGGGTGCCCGACGTGTATTAATTCTAGGTCCACATGTGATGCATGCTTTGTATCCGCTTGTTTGGAGCCCTGCATGTATACACATGACAATAGATCAGCTTGAGAAAAACAAAGATTTATAGTGTCGGAGTTTGAGTATATACCACCTGAGCATTCTGTTACTCCGGGATAGTCATGCATGGTCTACATCAGAATGCCTCTGATCAAAGCATTGCGTTGACCTGTGTGTCAGCTAATATACACCACTTCTATGCCAATCCACAATTGTTGTAGATCTTCCAATAGTGGACAAAGATACACATACATATTCTTCACTTTAGACCGCCCCGGTACAATCAAGCTTAGAAACAGGTGTCCCTTCTTGGTAGTCAACCACGGGGAATGTTGTAGTTGACAATGACAATTGGCCATACACTATAATATGTTGACCTCTGTCCAAATGGATTTATGCCATCCATAGCCAGGCCGAGGTGCAAATTTTGAGCTTCCTTGGCAAAAATCCGGCCATGTGTCGTCTATATGCTTCCATGTCATGCAATCTGCAAGAATCCATAGTACACCATCCAAAGATCTATTCTCCTCATGCCATGGTGCTAAGGCGGCCATGGACTTACATTTAAAGAAATTCTTGATGCAAGGCAGTAGAGGAAAGTGTCACAACACCTTTTGCGGAGTTTTTTTTCCATGGAGATCTACTTGATATCTCTCGGAATCACATTTCGCACACTTCTCCATGTCTATGTATTCCCTTCTGAAAAGAATGCAGTCATTAGGATAAGCGTGAATAGAATTGTAATCCATCCCCAAGTTTTGCAAGATCTTTCTTACTTCCTCTTTGGAATCTGGGATCACATTATCAGCCCAGTAGTATGTGCTCTTTGAGCAATCTACACAATGAAAAAAAATGTGGTACACTTGTGTAAGTAATTTGGTACATTATACATTTAGAGTTTTTTTATTGAAGTAAACACGTTGTAATAGATCACCTGAAAAGTGTTGTGACGCTAGTGTCACTCCATCCAAACTTTGCCTGCTTGTTGAGAAGAACCAGGAGCACCTTTAATCTAGACACATGTGCTTCACCATACAATGGCGTATTGGCTTCACTTTTCATGTCATCATAGATAAGCCTTTCTGAATCCATGATCGTCTCAATCATTTCATCGATTACGGGCTCAAATGTAGCCTAATTGGGAATGTGCTCTGCATGATCACCCTTTGAGCTGTTAGAGACTACATCTTGCGGCCTCATGTATGCTGCTTGAGTAAAGCACATGCGAACACGTCTATTGGCTTGCAAGATTGCTGCATGTTGGCCATCATCGGAGTCCGACGAGTTGTAGTTGGCAACAACTCGATCTATAATAGATGGGTCAAACTTGCCAAATTTGTGAACGTGCTGCAAAAAAACGCATCTTGTGTCGATCACACAGCATACTTGCATTGATTACAAGGACATAAGATCCTTGTTGAGAGATAGGCGTTTCGGTTGGATGGCCCCACATCATCGTCACTACTCATAATGAATGTAAAAACCTTATAACTTGAACATAAATTTAATCTTCTATCGACGTCCTCCATTTCCTCTTCTTCTTCTTCTCTCTCTCTCTCTCTCTCTCTCTCTCTCTCTCTCTCTCTCTCTCTCTCTCTCTCTCTCTCTCTCTCTCTCTCACACACACACACACACACACACAATAAAGAAACCATAGAGCACAATGTAAACTATCTCAAATTCTCTAGCCATGTCCGATCCCCGTACACCTCGGTCTAGAGGTGCACGGAGATCAGAACCATTGGGTTATAATCTCGTCTTTATTGGTCAATGCCTATATTTGTGGGTACAAGAAATCTACACATCCACGTCTACATGACAATGCATGTAGTGGACAAAACCCCTTCGTCTCTTGTACAGCTGTAGCCATTCACAGCAGCTTAACATCTCTTTACAACATCTCCTTGTTTGAGGGATTACTGTGCACATTACATGTCTACCTCCATTTTGAGTATCATGCCGTTGAAATCTTTCCAACCGAATCCTACATCTGTGGAGAGAAAGAGAGAGATATGTTTGCACTTGTGAACTTGCAAACAACTATATACCTAAACTCATGTGAGCTATATGCAAACTACTACAAACATAACCATAAACCTAACTCTAAATTTAAACCATAATCTTGAAGTTAAACTTTAATATAAAACTAAATCCAAAATCTAATCTTAAATCTAACCTAATCTCTCTCTCTCTCTCTCTCTCTCTCTCTCTCTCTCTCTCTCTCTCTCTCTCACACACACACACACACACACACACACACACACACAAACATGCATACACTTACAAAGAACAAAAATGCAGATTTTTCAAATGAAAATTGCTCTTGCTATGTCATCCGCTTCAGCTACTCTAATTCTTTCTCAGCACCGCAAGTGCTCTCTCTCTCTCTCTCTCTCTCACACACACACACACACACACACACACACAAAAGCCAACCTGATACTTTGTGAAAGTCTTGAGTTATCCACTTTTCTTCCATCACTCAAGCTCAACAGAAGGACAACGCTTTTAGCAGCTAGTGTTGATGCCTACCCTTTGAACATTCCAAAGCTAACTAGCTTCAAACACCTTTAAGCTATACAAAAAAGAGAGAGATGGTTGGGCCTCTTCTTCAGCTCTAAACCTTAAATCTTGAGTTAAATCCTAAACCTAACCCCAAAGCTCTAATATTAAATTTAAACCTAAACTCTAACTTAAATATAAAAACTAAATCCTAAACCTATGTCGACTCTCTCTCTCTCTCTCTCTCTCTCTCTCTCTCTCTCTCTCTCTCTCTCTCTCTCTCTCTCTATCTATCTATCTATATATGTCATAGTACATCTATTTACAAAGACAGACATTGACGAAGCTCTTCACCGGTCGATGCACTATTTTCTTGACAACACAGACATCAGATTAGATCCACAAGGATTTTATCGGATTGGTCTCATAAATCATTTTGACATTTTGAAGACATTTAATATAACATTTCATTTCATATTGTCTCTCTTTCTCTATTTTTAAATCTTTCTCTCTGTTTGTTTTCTCTCTCTCTCTCTCAATGTGTGTGTGTATGTGCTCTTTGTTTATGCATGTGTGTACATTCTCTCTCTCTCTCTCTCTCTCTCTCTCTCTCTCTCTCTCTCTCTCTCTCTCTCTCTCTCTCTCACACACACACACACACACACACACACACACACACACACACAATGTGTGTGTGTGTGTGTGTGTGTGTGTGTGGGAGAGAGGGAGAGAGAGAAATAGGGGAAGGGAACATGAGAGGGAGGAGAGGGAGGAGAGTGTGTGTGTGTGTGCGTGTGTGTGTGTGTGTGTGTGTGTGAGAGAGAGAGAGAGGGGGGGGTGGGGGGGGGTATACCTATTTTGCAAGAGTGTTAGAACTTAGATCTGAGATCTGAAGTTTTGGCGCTCGCGAATTACCTTTTTACATGGTCGGTGTCGCTACTATGAGCGTCTCTATGAGCATCTCTATCAACATCACTATATTATTTGTTGCATAGAGACACTCATAGAGACGAGTATAGCGACGCCGTGAATTTTCACATTTGAGCGTCGCACTACTAGCCTCACTATTATGAAGAACCTCTTGTAGTGAATATCATCGTAAATTATGTTGCCCATATTGGCGTTCTACATAGTAGCACATGCCTTCAAGATGCAAGCATAGGTGATTGCATCTGGAGAAATACCCTCGCTTTGCATTTGTTGAAAAACAGCCCATATCTTTTTGGCCATGTTGTTGTTGAGAGAAATATCCTCGCTTCACATCTTGAAAACAGCCGGCCATAGATTTTTAGCCTGTCCTATTGAGCATATCCCGCAATCAATGCACTTCAAGAGATGACTTTCCGGACATACATGTCGACCAAGGTAGTGCCACATGCCTTCAAGACGAAATCATAGGTGATTGCATCTATAGAGATGCCTTCGCTTCACATATGGTGAAAACAGCCCAGGGCTTGCTCGCCCTGCCAGAGTTGGCATACATGTTGACCAAGGTAGCGTCAAGCACGACATTTGTTTTAAACAACCCCTGCCTAACAATATTATCATGAATATTTTTTCCCATATCAGCATATTTTATAGTGCCACATTCCTTGAAAATGTAAGTGTGGGTGATTGCATTTGGAGAGATGCCCTCGCTTATCATCCACCCAAAACATCTAGCCTACCTCTGTTGGGTATATCTTGCAACAATGTGTTCCAAGAGACAACGTTTTGGACAAGAAGCTCTTCAACAACGACTTTTTACTTGGTGAGCCAAAGGATCTTCCTCTTGTATTTTCAACTACATGCCACCATGTGGCACCATTAAATTTATTAAAAAAATGAAAAAAAAACCACCAACGCTGCAATACCCAAAAGCAGCACCATGAAGGCTTCTAATTTACATGCGTTGTCTGCAGTACCAACAAAAAGTAGTACTCGTATGTAGCTTAATAAAGAGAGCAGCACTTGTATACAGACTAAATCAAACCAAGATTCCATGGAAGACATCGCAATAAAAGCAAGGCAGAAATTCGTACACAGAGGTACCAGTTCACATCTTTGCACAGGGGCTATAGTTTAGAGATTTTCAGAGGCACACATTCACAATTTCTCTGCAGGTTTGCGTTGTTGTGTGCATTTTGTAAATTTGTACATATGGACATGACACCCGGTATCAAAAATGTGACACCCGGTATCAAAAAGGTGTATGGGGTCTATTTTTGTGAGCTTTTAAGCTTGCTTTAGCAAGCACATGTACATTGCACTGCAAGTCGCTAGTCTAGTGACAGTTGTCGGGCTACTGTAGTGTCCGTGAGTGAGTTTTTTGAAGTGATACTTTTATATAACTTAAACTCATGTACAAACTTAAAAACATTTATCCAAGCTCCAGAAACCTGCAGGTTTCAGCTCGTTGTGTCTCTAGATGGTTTCTGTTGCAATTTTTCCCTCACCTTGCCTACTCTTCGTGTAGTCGTGTCGGGACAGCTCTCTGTTCGCGTCGATTTTTATGTAGCGGCATGTAGATTCAATTTTGGGCATCTTCAGATTTCTTGCCAGTCATATTTCAATATTTCTCTCAAGCTTTAAAGTGCCCCAATTGAAGTTGTGCTCTTCAGGTTACGGCTGGTTCTCTGCAGGGTTAAGGCTATGGCAGCCTAGTGGCAAATTGTGTGCAGACAGATTGGGAGGGGATGTATCTATGAATTGTGGAATTGATGTTGAATTTGTGGATCTCTGATGTTCAATGGTGAAAGGGGAGGCCCTTGTCTTCATATGCATTGGTCGGCGTGTGTTGTAAACCCATGCTTTGGTAGGGTTTTGCTCCTTTGTGACATAGTCTCTTGGGTGGCGACGGCTAGTAAATTCCCAAGGGGACTGTTCTTGTTGGACTTGTGGTGTTTCAAAGGGACTTTCCAAAGCTTTTGGTGTTCTTGTATTTCTCTTTCAACGCTCTTGGGTGACATAGCTATAGATGTGTTCTAGTTTGCTTGTTTCCCAACAGTGTTTTAGTGTCCGCCACCGCGGAGTTGCTTCAAGTTACCTTCAGTGTTGGTGATTCATACATGAAAGTGCAGCCATGGTCAAGTTTAGCGATGCGTTGCTGAGGATGAATGATAAGATCAGTAAGTTAAATCTAAGCAACATAGTAGAGTTAAACATGCATTACATGAGGTTTTGCTCTATATAGCAGGAGCTAGAGGTTCTTGAGGATATGATTCTAGATGAAAAGGAAGAGAAGTTCTTGTTCATTGGTACCCTTCCAGGATGTTTGGGCATTGAGGTTGCTTGCACTGACTTGTTGGTTTTGAAGAGCATTGTTGATTTCTTGAAGCAAGGAAGATGGTTGGAAGATGTTAATCAGTCTTCTACTTCTCATGCATTTCACACAAGAGCTCCTCTGTCACTAGTGATGATTGTAGCAGTGATGATGAGGTTGAATCAGACATAGAAGATGAGGTTTTCTCTCTTGATGATGTAGATATTGATGAGGAGTTACGTGCAAGAAATATTGTGAAAGAAAAGACCTTGGAGTGCATGTATGACAAAGAGATCCATGCCATGAATGATTAGGTTTCCTATACAAATGCTTGTGAAGATGAGGTCTTTCATACTTCTATGTATTTACATCACATGCTTATCGGTTCTCCTGCTTGTGGTGAAAATGACATACATGTTGACATTCTGGTTGATGTTTTTGCTCCTCCATCTTATGAGTGGATGTGGTATCCAGATGAGTTGTGGGCATGTGGACCCATTTGGGATGCTGAGAATGATGTTTGTGATATTGATGATGCTATTGGTGCCATTGAGTTTCTTGGTAGTTATGGTTTTTATTGTGAGAAAGAGGTTGATTTAAGTGATGTGGATTGTGATGGTAGTCTTGATTGGGGCTTTGATGAACCACAAGTTAAGATGGATGAGGAGATGCAAGTCAGGGTGTGTCATGCATTGTCAAGGGTGAAAAAGCTTGTGAAAACCTCACATGCATGTGTGGATGTTGAAGAGGATTGTAACTTGGAAAGTTGGATGTCATGGATATCATGGATGTTGTGTCTTAGTTTGATGTGAGTGATACATGTCATGATGGTGACAATGTTGATCCATGATCTTTTGGTTTGTATGACATGAGCCTTGATGCCCACTTGTGATTGATGATTGTCCTTATGACTTTGAAGGATGCCATTATGTGTGGACGATGGATGCAAGGGATAATACTTTTCCATTTAATCGTGGTAAGGGTATATTGTGTTGATTCCTTTGTACATGATGTATCCTTGTACATAAGCTGGTGCATAGTTTACTACTGCGCCTGAATGCTCTAGGAGACTAGGGGTTTGGCAAACTATGTTGCGCGCATTTTGAGAACTCCGTTTTTTGTAAATTTGTACATATGGACATGACGCCCGGTATCAAAAAGGTGTATGGGGTCTATTTTGGTGAGCTTTTTAGCTTGCTTTAGCAAGCACATGTACATGCACTGCAAGTCGCTAGTCTAGTGACAGTTGTCGGGGTATTGTAAGTACCCGTGAGTGAGTTTTTTTGAAGTGAGACTTGTATATAACTTAAAATCATGTAAAAACTTAAAGACGTTCAGCCAAACTCTAGAAAAATTGCAGGCTTGAGCTCGTTGTGTCTCCATGATGGTTTCTGTTGCAGTTTTTGCCCTCGCCTTGCCTGCTCTACGTGTAGTCGTGTCGGGATAGCTCTCTGTTCGCGTCAATTTTTCATGTAGCGGCGTGTAGATTCAATTTTGTTCATCTTCAGCTTTCTTGCCAGTCATTTTCCAATTTCTCTCAAGCTTTAAACTGTCCCAATTGGAGTTGTGCTCTTCAGGTTACGAATGGTTCTCTGTAGGGTTATGGCGATGGAAACCTAGTGGAAAATTGTGTGCAGACAGATTGGGAGGGCATGTATCTATGAATTGTGGAATTGATGTTGAAGTTATGGGTTTGTGATGTTCAATGGTAAAAGGGGAGGCCCTTGTCTTCATATGCATTGGTCGGCGTGTGCTGTAAATCCTTGCTTTGGCAGGGTTTTGCTCCTATGTGACATAGTCTCTTGGGTGGGTGACGGCCAGTAAATTCCCAAGGGGACTTTTCTCGTTGGACTTGTGGTGTTTCAAAGGGACTTTTCAATCTTTTGGTGTTCTTGTAGCTCTCTTTCAATGCTCTTGCGTGACATCGCTATAGACAAGTTCCAATTTGCTTGTTTCCCAACAGCGTGCGTGCGTGCGTGTGTGTGTGTGTGTAGCAGTTCTAAATCTATATATATATATATATATATATACGCAAATGAACACTATCTGTTCACATACCAACAATTCTAGAAAAATACAATGGATTTGTACAGTAATTTATTTGTAGCTGAAAATAAATTTTGTACAAGATAATGAAGATAACAAAATATAACATGGGAAACAGCAATCCCAAAGTCTGGGTAATTTTGCTTCAAGGTAAGAGATCCGCCATAAGTTACACTAGACTTGTAATGAGCCACAAAAGTGGTTGAAGCCACAAAAATGGCTTACATCAGGATTCTAGTAAATGAAACATAACTTTTGTATATGACATCAAAATTTCATGAAACTTCTTAATTATGGGTTCAAGATATGAAAAAGGTTTCTTAATACACAATTTACATGAAAAGCTCAAAAATTAAAAAAATTACTTTTTAAAAATTAGTAAATTTTACGTAAAACTGCACTTCAACACTTAACTTGGAGAAGTGAAAAATGTCGGCAGTCTTTGTATATGGGTTAACAAAGCTTGGTACATCTATCACATACCTATTGAGGGATTTTCAAAGAAGTTTGGGCTTGCTTTGCAATGACTTGATTTACTTTCAAAAGAAAATAGAACATTTTTGTACATCCGCACAATTTAGTTGTAGAAAATGGCAATGGAAAGACACATTTAGACCTTCATTTAGCTTTGTACTATTTTTTATCAACTCATATTGAGTGTTGGTCGTAATTCCCTAAAACCATTTTCTATTTGAATAACTAACATAGTGTTGAGAAATTGTTTACAAAAGTCTCAAAAAGCCACAAAAGTGGTTGGTTTTTTACAGGACTAGTGTTAAGAATAGAATGTTTTAATCAAAGAAGGTAGCCCTCACCTGCACCCATAGCCACAAGAAAACAATTCGTTAGTATGTGACTGTACGCAGGTGATGTTGGGCATCCCAGTTGTTATCCATGTCATAATTAAAAAAACAAACAGTCCTCAACATGTACTTTGTTCTTTTTGAAAGCAAAAAAATTTCCTTGGCTTTTTGCCAATCCGATAATAGAATGTGAAATTCCCACAGAGCAACTATATATCTGGTTAGTTCCCAATTGAATTTATAAATTTTTCGTTTGCCTAACCTTAGTTTTAAGGAGTTTTAAGGAGATTATCAAAACTAAAAAAAAAATCTTCTTTAATCAGATTGGAGAGAATTTCAGTCTATAGGAGTAGGCACAAGAAACTCGAGCCAGATACCAGTTTTTTAAGGACTACCACCTCTCTTGTAATTTGAAGTATAGAAAAGGAAATCCTTTGGAAAAGTTCCTACTTCAAAAAAGTTTTAGTTTTTTCTTTTAAATTGAGATATCCCAAAAACATCTAAGTATTTACCGATTCCCAAAATACAACCCAGAGCCTTTTTAGCCGGTTCAGTTACAATTACTGCAATTATCAAACATACCTCTGTCATTATGTCATGTCTGACATACTTTTGGCAAAGCCAATTACAAACTACTTTTTATACCATAATACCAGAGACTACTCAATCCACAGAACCAGCGCAGACATAGACCGAGAAAAAATTGAAGTAAGGTTAACCAACCAGGATCAACTAAAGAAAAGTTGATGAACTTCATTATATTATCGAGAACATTTTAAACCAACCCCCTAGAAACTTTTCCTTGTATCCGCTGCAAGTGGGTAGGCAAAAAATTGTTCATATATACTCGAGTGAGAAAAAGAAACGAGCAGATAATGGCAAGCTTAATTTATTGAATAGCCTAGGGTCAAACCAAACCATGGCAAGCCGTAATCAGTCAATATATTGAATGTGTGGTGAGCCACAAGAACTTTCAGCAATCCTACAAGTATGTGATGTAATACGGTAAAAAAGAGCAAGTAAATTAGCACAAAAAAAAGCCACAATAGAGTATGTGATGCCACTCAATAACTATAGAATATTAGAAGATAAGGCAACAAATCTGAAACCAGTAATCAGTGAATTATTCTTAGACGATTCAGTGAAATAGGCACCTGACTAAGAAACAATTCGATTTAAGGTCTGTCCACTTATCCAGAGTACCTCAAACCAATAGTAATACAACTTATCCAAGTATCCTATAATCATATAAGACCATCCCAACTCACTATTTTGAGGTCTTTTATTTAATGGGTATTTCTGGCTTTATTCACAGACATGCGGTATCTTATTCACCAGCACATTCTTCCTATTGAGTAGCTATTTTACAGAAAGTAGCATCATCAACCATATAGACTCACCACTTCCCATCAGTCATAAAGCCATCCAATACTCAAAAAATCCATACAGTCTGCTAAACTCGAGACATGGCAGTTCTTAGCAATAGGAACACATTCTATCTCATCCAATAAACCAGTAAAGACCCGTTTACAGAACAAGGAGTTTGTCAAACACTAAGCTTATTTTGCGGAAACCAGCATCATCAGCCATATAGACTCACCACTTCCCATCAGTCATAAAGACATCCAATACTAAAAAACCATGCAGTATGCTAATCTCGAGACCTGGTAGTTCTTAGCAATATGAGCAATTCCCATCTCTTCCAATAAACCAATAAATACCAGTTTCCAGAACAAGGATTTAATAAAAAACTAAGTCTAATTAATGGTTTTTCAAAACATTACAATTTACTAAAATTCAAGCACCTTCATCTTAGCAACACAATCCAGCTCACGGTATCTTTTGGAAGCCTCAAGAGAGAAAAAAAAATTTGTTGACCTGTAGATTAGGAGACGAAGAAGACTCCACACTCCCCTTCTCAGTCTTTTTCGGCATGTTGAAGTCACAATAGTCAATAGTTTTCAACGCACACACAGATGATTACAGAGCACAATGCTAAGTGAGTAAGAGTACTCACCTTAAGAGGTTTTTATTATTGCTGATGCCACTCTGTAGTATACAAGACCCAAAATCAGACGAGTTTTCTCGTAATCGAGGTCGCCAATAAGGGCCCCATTGTCACGGATTACACCCAGCCCAAGATCCTATGGTTACAGGCCTTGTCGAGACACACCCGCTACAGTATAAGCCTGCAAAATCATACTCCAGTACACAGACGGTAGCGTGCGACAGGAAACACGAAAACCTAATGCAGAGGAATACCATAAAGGCTACTGAGTTTTTAGAGTACAATGTAGAGATATATTTAAGTTAATTGCAAGGACAAGACAAAATATCCCAAATATCCCCTCTTTTTTAGGGCAGCAGATAGTAATCCTTTCACATGGTCGATACCCGGTCCATTATTTGTTATGAGTTATTGCCACTAGCCCTGGGTAGTCATACACAACCAGTTACCCATACGACAGAAACCTCCAATGAGCTTATGTCATACAGCTTATCCACTTGGGTAAATTACAAGAGTATACATGCGCCAATCTCAAAGATGTGAGTTAATCTACTTAGAGAAGTCAATTTTGGGTAATCCGTATTAGTTCCAATTTAGTCTAGGAATCAAAAAGTGGGTCTATAAAAAACTAGTGTCATTTTTACAGAACCGAGTGCATAGTATTAGTCTGGAGTAACTTCTACGAAGTTTACATCTCCAGCTTACTTATTCTTCAAGTGTATCTTACATATTATATGTTATGGCTTATAGTCAAGAATAGGTTTTTGCCATAGCGACAACACATCTTCATCTGTCAAGTGAATCTACTCGGAGAGACACATTACTCCATTATGAATGTCATCTATTTTCGCAATTAGGAACTTCTATTTCCCAAACTAAGTGGTGGACATATCAAGACCGAGTGACGTGTGTGACCCTTTGGGGTCGCGAGCATTTCAGAAACAATATCCATCTGGCAATGGTAACTAAAGCCCTGGGTCTAGGGCCACAGTATTATTACGTAGAACATTCAATGAGGCAAGGGTTTTCAAAGCGGTTATACTTGCTAGCCCAGTTCCTACCTCCTCATAAGATTTTTTTGTATCGTAGTTATGGACATCCCTTAAGAAGATACTTTAACAGTACACCACGCACCCGGGAGTATGGGGTAGTCTTGGAAACTCGTATCCTACCTTTAGCCGAGCGTTCAAACACATGTTATTACTGTGGCAGTTGTTCGTGTGATCATATAATGGGCAGTTTAATAGAGATGTAGATGAAGGGGTCTCATTTAAGAAAAACAACAGCCAGGCTTTTTTTTTGTCCAATTTAAGTGGTGAGTCAAGTGAAAGGACTCATGTAATTTTGTGTGTGTGTGTGTGCCCACCCATTCCCAGGCACCATATTCTATGAGGTAGTAGACCCCATAGAATAGGGGCCTACTACCTCAAGAAGGGTTTTTATTTAATTTGATACATTCGATGATGTAGTTTTATTTATTCTGATTTAAGGAGACTTATCAAGTTCTGTAAGTCAAACTTAAGGTAGGTCCAATTGTGTTTTTGTAAAGAATTGCAGATACACGCTATGAGGCGTTTTCTAGAAAACCCATTATTAATGAACTTGGTAATCAGAGTATTAATTTCTTCATATGCTATAAAACTGTCTGAAGAGGCATACATTACAAGAAAAAGCATTCTTAGATAGGTGTGTAGAGAATTCTTGAAGGGTCTATTGCTTTTCCTTTTTGTAAATTCTGAGGATACAAGCTTGAGCTTTTCTCTTTTCCAAAAGAAGCGAGTATAAAAATTTCCCAAGAATGGGGGAGTCAAAGTAAACTCAATATTCAGGAAATGAGTCCTAGAAATGACCCATTTATCCTACCATAGTACTCTATCAGAGAATGTAGGCTCAATATTAAGGCAAGGTGGATATACATTTTTAAGAGTAACCTCGAACAAGGGATTGTTAAGGCTACACATGTCATCCATAAACCTAAACGAATGTTCAAAGTGTGTCAGTAACGAAGCACTAGCAGGGTTATTTAATATTTTTAAGAGCCACTGGTATTCGAAGTGACAAAGATAGAGATTACACATATATAATCGGAGAGCATGCCAATCCCATTGGGATCCCTAAAATTTGTTTGTAGCAGGTATCACCTACTTGGATACAACAATTATCAAGGAGCCAAAAGATATACTTATACAAATCATCCTCTTTAAAGATGAAAGGTGTAGACTTATTAGATTTTTTTACCCAGCCTTTATTCATCTTTAGTGAGATGCATCTATACCCTAGTTTCTTTCTGTGAGAAAAGGCCATCTTTATAAGAATAGATAAGGTATCAAAAAGCCCATACGGTCCTTTTAAAGGGATATTTTCATAACATTGAGTCATCTCTGCCGTAAAGATAGAGAAAATGTTTTCTGGGAGGTTAGAAACCTCAGCTACGTTTTTATGACCCAAAATGGGCAATAATCTATATTCTGAATCGTTTGAGATCATTACGCTTGATGGCACAGATAGCTTCAATTTCTAGCAGAACAAAATTTAGGCATTACGTGATGTCATTCGTAACACAAGAAAATAGGCTATTGGATGCGTCAGAAATCCATCTAAATTTTTGCTTATGATTCTTATAAGTTCGGAAGAGTACAGGAATTTTGAGAGAGTTAGGACAACAACCAAGTCCTGATAATTCATTATTTAATAGTGTAGCTGTACTAAGTGGAGAGGTCTCAAGTTTAAGAAAATCCTTACTATTGAGTCTTGAATAGGCAACCTCAATGCTAATCTTTTACATATAAAGGAAGCAGCATTTGAGGCTTTATCTAGGCCAATAATGAGCCACTTCTCCTTGAAGTCAGAGATAGAGGTCTTAATTTTAGGCGTAAGCCAGGTAGTATCAGTACTTAGCCATACTTGCGGCATAAGATTGATCTTTTTCCAGAAAACTTCTTTGAGTGTTGAGGTAAGTAGAATGCAAACTTCCTCCTCCAGTTGGAATTTTAAGGCCAAGCCGGCCAGGCACTCAAGTAGAGCCAATAAGGAAATATGAGGATTTTACTTAAGAGTCTCCTTACATGAGGATCAGATATGATTTCTAAGTTAGAAGTACAAACATGTAATCCAAAGTTAGTGAAATTTTTACAGAAATTCTGAAATAGGTGACAAGAGCAGATAGGAATCACTTCATTGTGGAGGAAATCATTTGAATAAAAAAGATTCTTGACAGGCTACGAGTATTTCCATCCAAACATCACATCATTTAGTAACAGATTTAATCCAAACACATGTCCAAACATTCTATAAAAATAGCTTGGGGAGTAAAGAAATCCAAAATCTTGCTAGTAAACAAGCAACGTGAAATTATCCTATTACACTTTTCTTCCTTTGGAGGTAGGTAAAGTCTTCCACAAGCATTCCTTCGTACCTGCACATTACATATCCAAAAGGTTTCTAATTGGCAGGTTTCTAACCCGAGGTTTCTAACCCGTCCTCTAACATAACTTCTACCTCTCCCTCTGCCAAAAATCGGATCACTCGAGGAGGGAGTTAAGAAAGAGGTGCAAGAAGCCGACGGAGAGACAAGAGTGTTACGTCGTTTGGAAACTTGATTTTCATCATCATCAATATTAGTCTTGATTTTCCCAACCATACTCTTCATTCCTTTAAAGCCGCCATAAGTGTTTTGTAGTGTGCCACACCCATCAGAACCAAGCTCTTCGAGGGTGTCACACATAATCGTTCTGTACTAAATAAAGCCGATTTGAGCTAAGACTAGATCCTTAGCTTGTCCACCAAGACATGAGCAAAAGAGGGAAAGGTGAAACTCTTCTGCTTTGTCAGGAGAGATACTAGGCAGATTGTTGAGGACGTACCAAATAGCATGGTCAAACCAAATGATGCTTGACTCACACGCAGCTTTGGGGTCTAAAAATCTGCATGCACACTTAAGGTAAGGCCTGAACACATTCCACACTATCTCAGTCTAGTAATCAGCATTATTTTTACTAAAGTTCATCACACCTTTGGTTCTTGCATATAAACTTGTATTCGAACTACATTTTTAATCATCAAGGAAACTCATATTGAATGTTAATCAGATTCCCTTTATCCAAGAGGTGAATCCCTTTAAGAACTTTAAGTTTGCATTCTTCAATAGTTGAAGGGGCCAGGTTGGCAAGGAAGACCCAAGCTTCCATAGAAATGGGTGCAAGAAACCCTTTATTTGGGAACATCCACAGCCTATGCTCTACCCCCAAGGATTCTACTTCAATCTATTGTGATGGAAAAAAAGGAAAGGCCCTAGAGACTGTCGGCACCATATCCAAAAGTGAAGCTTCACTAAGTGAACAAAGGTCCTTCTGAAATTCTTTTACAGCTTCCAATGCAGCTGCATCTCTGCAAAAGAGGCTGTTAGGAGGAGGGACAATTGGAGTAGAGGGAGCCGTAACAAAGATGGCCCACAAAATTTTCTAAGAAGATTGGATAGTTCAGAGCCTTTGGAAGAGAATGATGCTAAGTCCTAAATATGAGCTTTGGAAAGACCATCCAAATCAGAAGTAAATTCCAGCAGAAGGTTGATACCATCAGATTTATTCTTAACGAGGAGAGCGAGAACTTTCACCCAGAGGTCAAAAAAAATAAGTTGGACAAGAGACATACTAGACTCCTTCGAAGCATCAAAAATTAAGGCAGAGGAATCTCTGTCTTGTATACATTTCAGCACAAGTAGAGAAGCAAGGGAAAGGGCTTCCACAGGAAGAGCAAGCCCTTGGGAAAGGGAAACAATCTGCAAAGATTTCAATAACAGTAGTTAGATTTCCGCCATTTTGGAAGAGTTGAGTAGATCTGAAGATCTTATGCATAGTGTTACGTCTTTTTGAGTTTTACAAACCCGATGCAGATAAGGCCTAATCCTAAGAGAGATATTAGGGAAGGTCTTTCTATTTCTTTAGCAAGTCATAACTTCTCCGAAATCAGAGCTCTTTTCTCAGGGTCAGAGGAGACCTTAAGTCTTGCGGTAAGCTTTCCCATAACCTGGTAAACAGACGTAATGACTAGTGAAATGCTAGTAATTAAAGGAAAGTGAGAACGAGAATCATGAATATAGAGTGGAATGGTCGTGCTAGCAGCCTTTCACCATTCAGGTCAAAAAGAACCACTGCGACTGTGTGATAGCACCCTAGCCTACTAGAGTATAATAAATTATATTGTATAGGCGTTTATTACTAGAATTATTGGCTGAGAGAGATAAACAACCAAGTAAATCTCTCTTTTGCGTTTATTGTGTGTGTAGCAGTTCTAAATATATATATATATATATATATATATATATATATATATATATATATATATATATATATATATATAACGAACACTACCTTTTCACAAACCAACAATTCTAGAAAAATACAATGGATTTGTACAGTAATTTATTTGCAGTTGAAAATAAATTGTGTACAAGGTAATGAAGATAACAGAATATAACATGGAAAACAACAATCCCAAAGTTTGGGTAATTTTGCTTCAAGGTAAGAGATCTGCTATATGTTAAGAACAGAATGTTTTAATCAAAGAAGGTAGCCGTCGCCTGCACCCATAGCCACAAGAAAACAATTAGTTAGCACATGACTGTACACAGGTGATGCTGGGCATCCCAGTTGGTATCCATGTCACAATTAAAAAAACAAACAGTTCTCAACATGTATTTTCTTCTTTTTGAAAGCAAAAAAAGTTCCTTGGATTTTTGCTAATCCGATAATGGAATGTGACATTCCCACAGAGCAACTATATATCTGGTTAGTTCCTTATTTAATTTATAAAGTTTTCCTTTGCCTAACCTTAGTTTTAAGGAGTTTTAAAGAGCTTATCAAAACTAAAAAAAACTTCTTCTTTAATCAGATTGGAGAGAATTTCACTCTATAGGAGTAGGTACAAGAAATCTCGATCCAGATACCAGTTTTTTAAGGACTACCACCTCTCTTGTAATTTGAAGTATAGAAAAGGAAATCCTTTGGAAAAGTTCCTACTTCAAAAAAGTTTTATTTTTTTTTGTAAAACTGAGATATCCCAAAAACATCTAAGTATTTACCAATTTCCAAAATACAACCCAGAGCCTTTTTAGCTGGTTCAGTTACAACTACTGCCATTATCAAACATACCTCCGTCATTATGTCATGTCTGACATACTTTTGGCAAAGCCAGTTACAAACTACTTTTTATACCTTAATACCATAGACTACTCAATCCACAGAGCCAGCTCAGACGTAGACCGAGAAAAAATTGAAGTAAGGCTAACCAGCCAGGATCAAATAAAGAAAAGTTGATGAACTTCATTATATTATCGAGAACCTTTTAAACCAACCCCCTAGAAACTTTTCCTTGTATTCGCTGCAAGTGGGTAGGCAAAAAACTGTTCATATATACTCGAGTGAGCAAAAGAAACGAGCAGATAATGGCAAGCTTAATTTATTGAATAGCCTAGGGTCAAACCAAACCATGGCAAGCCGTAATCTATCAATATATTGAATGTGTGGTGAGCCACAAGAAACTTTCAGCAATCCTACAAGTATGTGATGTAATACGGTAAAAAAGAGCAAGTAAATTAGCAAAAAAAAAAACCACAATAGAGTATGTGATGCCACTCAATAACTATAGAATATTAGAAGATAAGGCAGAAAATCAGAAACCAGTAATCAATGAATTCAATATTCTTAGACGATTTAGTGAAATAGGCACCTGACTAAGAAACAATTCGATCTAAGGTCTGTCCACTTATCCAGAGTACCTCAAACCAATAGTATTACAACTTACCCAAGTATCCTATCAATCATATAAGACCATCCCAGCTCACTGTTTTGAGGTCTTTTATTTAATGGGTATTTCTGGCTTTATTCACATCCGATATCTTATTCACCAGCACATTCTTCCTATTGAGTAGCTATTTTACAGAAAGTAGCATCATCAACAATATAGACTCATCACTTCCCATCAGTCATAAAGCCATCCAATACTCAAAAAATCCATACAGTACGCTAAACTCGAGACATGGCAGTTCTTAGCAATAGGAACACATTCTATCTCATCCAATAAACCAGTAAAGTCCCATTTACAGAACAAGCAGATCTAATAAGGCTGAGAACGTGTCTCCTTTGGTTGATTTCTTGCAAAAAGAGATGGTGCTAATCAAAGGTATATACAGTACTATGCACACAACAAGTTGATGATCAGACATGAGGTGCTCTTGCAACCCGTCAGGTGCTCAAGCAGTCCTGAGCTTTTTCATCTACACGTGTAGCTATTCTTCTCCCTAAAAGCAAGATTGCAGACAAGGTGAAACACAAAGGAAGCAATTTTTTGTCCTTGATGATAGATGGACAATCAAAGATCTGGAAAATGAGCTTGAGCATGAGGCCAAGTAGACGGAATAGGAAGAACACAGAAACAATGGTGATGGTAGAAATGATAGCAAGAAACATAAAAGCAGTAATAAATATGGTAGTGATAAATATGGTAGACATGATAGCAGAAGTGAAGACAATAGTCAACACAAGAACAAACTCAAAGAAGAGATGATAGAATGTAATCTCTCTAGTATAAATCAACAAGTGGCAAAGGGATTTCTTAGATTATCACGACAAATAAAGATGAAAATGGCTCTTCTAGGCAACCCAATTGCACGATCAAGACCCTCTCGCATTCTATGAATGTTGAGTAGGGCCATCTATTTTCTTTGAGCATTTGTAGAATCTCACAGGCCAAATCAAAGCAAAACTACAAAGATGTATGACTAATTACTTATTGCATAGCAAATAGAAAGCTAGTTGTAGCATAGGGCATGACAAGGGGTTGAATTAAAACTGGAACTAATTAGATAGAATCAATGAAGATGCTCTGATGGGTTTGAGAATGAAAAAGAAGAGTGATGGCATGTGGAGGGAAGAGAGGAAGAGAGAGGGAGAGATGTTGAAAGCATGGGACAGGTGGAGGAGAGAGATGAGAGAGGGTCAAGTCAATGGGAAACCCCGGGGGAAACAATTTATGTTGTAGTCGTGTTTCTAGTGCTTCCATTGTGGAGGCTCCCTTGATTCCCTCATGCTATTGTATGGCCGTTGAATTGTATACTTGAGAAGAAGCCCTGTGTGGTCCACAAAGAGAAAGCGCCTGCAAAATAGAAAGCTACCTGCAGCATAAGGCAGGACAAGGAGTTGAAAGTCAAGAAGAAGAAGATAGTTCAATTTCAGTAGGGAAAAACCTACCAAAAGTCGCTCTTGACATACAATTGCTAGCCAATGAGTGTGGTGTATTAAAGTAGTAAATGCATAGGTAGTGAATACATGTAGTGTATTACATTAGTGAATCCACCTTGTGTATCTTTACTTTAGACCTAATCAATTGATGCCATATTGTATATGTCCTCATTTCTCCCATACTAGGCGGTTGATATGAAGATGTTATATAGTGAGGTCACCAAGCAACACTAGGTGAGCTCTGACAAGCTCTGTAAGGTGAAGGTCTTGAATAGCAACCAGAGTATCACATAGTTGAAACGGAAAGCAGACAATCATACGATTATGGCAGTAATCAGACGACAGTCAAATCCTCTACGTGGATGACACTGAGAGGAGATTTGTAAAAAAGCCATTAGTCTTACCAAGTAACAAATAAACATCCAAAGCACTCCATGAAAACACACATGTTCAAGTGCTTTACCTTGCTACAAAATCGTTGAGCCCTAGAGGAAAACATTATTTTTTAGGCATAAAAGACTAGGAAAGTTCACCTCTAAGACAAGAACATAAAAACCAGCTTTCTTGAGTGCGTATTTGAAGGTTTGGATATACCAAGTTGTAGTACAAAATCATTATCTATCCACGGACAATGAACCATAGGAAGAGCTATCATATCTAAAAACCTAAGAAGTACCTTTTTCTCATTAAACATCTCCCAAAATGATAGATAAGGACCATGTCAACAATTATCAGATCTTAATAAATTAGCCTGGTGGTGCTAGTAGAAAAATGACGTCTCTCAAATGTGATCTGCAAGGGAATCAGATAAGAGAATCATATGGTAACAAGTAACATAATACGGGCTCCGACCAAATCCACAATGACCAGGCTCCAAACAACTACTACAATGACCACTCACTTCAACCTGACCCCAGTTCGAGTAAATATGGCTCAAGTCCACAGTGGAAACAACATGAGTATCTATCATGTACCATCTCTGCCTCATATAATTGTGTGATTCTCGGAAGGTCCGTTCTCATTGTATATAGCCACGTCTGTATTAGGCTAATGGATATATCCATTAAGTATTAAATCCTGGAGTAACCATTTCCAATCATAGAATTCCAACAGTTTATCTACGTTAAAAATATTCTTCAAAATTGAGAGCAATATGTAACTCACATGTAAAAGAGGGGGTAGGAATATGAAAAGTAAATAGGTTCTTTGTAATTGCAAAAGCTCTGATTACACACCCAACTTGAACCTTGAAACAAACCATTCAATAACATTCTCTTCAAAGACATAAAATAGCTGGAGTCCCTTTGTTGGGTGTTATAGGATACTGCACCAAAGGTTTTCACATTCAGACAAGTACCAATTTTGAAAACACAGCTAAAACTATATCATTGAGTTCTGCACATGCCTAGCAATTCAGGATCTACATACACTAGTGCATGTGTTTACATTCTATGACATGGGAGTATCTCGTACAAAAGAAAGTTAAGCCATATATGTATTAATATGATTCCTAGACAAACTTCTAATGCAGAAGACAACTATGTAAATCATTGTATGTAGGTACCAAAAACCAGTTTGAAGAGGGTGATTGAGTATGTATGATACTGGAGTAAAGCTAGCTAGTCACTTGGAGATCACAAAGGTTCAAAAGGCTAAGCTCAAGTTCCCTAGTATAGCTAACAAGCCTACCTACATCCACCCACATTTTTCCTTTCACTTCATCAAGGATAAATCTTGTTGAAGCCCTTTCTAACACTGAAGTTGATTGTCGTGCCTTGCATGAATAAATACGTTGAAGAGAAACAATCGAAAGTGTAGGTTATTGAGAGCCCTTTTGGCGAGAAGGCGTCCCTGATGAAGTGAGTGGTTAACTCATGTGAAGAGTTGTTTTTTCAAATGGTGGAAGTGGATACCTCTAAGCCGAAGTATTTTCTATAAGAGTGAAGTTGATTGTCGTGCCTTGCATGAATAAGTACATTGAAGAGAAACAAGCAAGAGGGGTTGACTCATATAAAGGAACTGTTTTTGTGAATGGTGGATGTGAGTACCTTAGGGCTGAAGCCCTTTCCATCAGCGAAAATCTAGGCTTTTGCTTGTTTCCCTTCATTGTATTTATTCATGCATGATGCAAGGCACAACAATCAACTTTAGTGATAGAAAGGGATTCAGCTTTAAGATATCCACTTCCATCATTTGCAAAAACAATTCCTTCACAAGAGTCAACCGCTCACCTTCATCAGAGATGCCTTCTCGCCAAAAGATGGGATCCCATCTCAGCGATCCCGCTCCAAATGGAGTTGATTGAAGGTGTATCACTTGTGAATAGAGACTACATCTCTAGCTGCATGTGACACATTGCCAAGAAAATCACCTATTTGAATAACATACTCCTCCATGACTTCTTTGTAGGTGTTGAGGAGTGACTGAGCAAGACTAATGGCCTCCTCCTTCATGAAAGGCAAAGAGCCATTGATGTATGTTTGAAAGTGCATCACAAAGTGGCACAAAGCATCTTGAGACATCCCAATTCAACAATTCTTGGCAGTAGAAACCTTCACATATTGACCATGACGGATTTGATAATCTTGATCACATGCCCAAACCCTCGAAGAACATCTGGTTCAAGCTTGCAGACCCGCTTCTTCAAAAATCTCACCGTGTCACTCTCTAAGATCTGGAGACATCAAAGGAAAGCACCAAGGCTGAAGTACCTTGTTTAAACTGATTTTTGAAAGAATTAAATCATTAAGGTTTTGGCCAATCCGTGAATTAGCTTCTCAAATATAGAAAGATGAGACTTCTACAGGGGTTGGACTCTCTTCAACCTCGGCCACAGAATTGAGTCCTTAGAGCTCATGGATTGGAAGATGTTGGTGGATTTGAGAGAGGGTTTGCAGAGGGTTTGCAGATAGATTCATAGGAGAGCCATAGTAAAGTAGTTCATTTCCTCCATCCACTGCCATTGGACCATACAAGAGGTATAGGGAGAGAGATGCATCGCCACCAGCTACGATAGCCCATCTGCAAACTTTTCATGAATCTCTCTTTAGAAGGGTTTGTTTAAAAATTCTCCTTCTTTAGGGAAGGGGAGTAAAACAGGCGTATCTACTAATGGACCATCTAAACTAGATAACATACACATGCAGGCTATCTTCCATTGGAAGGAAAGCCCCATCTAAACTAGAGAACGTACACATATTTGGCATATTTTTAAGAAATTCAGTAACTCAAAGATTCCATTTGCAGGAATGGTGTAGCCCTCAGGTCCTCTTCCCCACACCTTCCTCCTTGCATGTGCTTGCCTTCTATGCTATCCCCACCCCCCTTCCTCTTTGCTCTTGCCTTCCCTTGCTTGAGTTTTCTTTTCTTGTTGCCCCCACCCCCCTTCCTCCTTTGTTAACGACACAATGAGAAAGAAAAGTGAAGAGAGTAGCTCTATTGGAGTGAGAAGGAAGGACATGGAGAAAATGCAAGTAAGCTCATCATGTCTAGAATACTAAAGAGAGGAGACTGATGAGTAGGTTGAATGAGAGAGGAGTAATAATCAACATAAAAGAGACTTAGTGGACCCATGATCAGATGTTGCATTTCTTCTTCCCCTCTTTGCCCTCATTATCTCCTGCGGCACTCTCTACTTTACTTTCAAAGGACTTTTCTTCAAGACACATATGAGAGAGAGAGAGAGAGAGAGAGAGAGAGAGAGAGAGATCAGGCTAGTAGCCCAATTTCCAATGGGTCTTAGATAAGGTCAGGAGCAAGATGTGAAGATAGGAATTTGTGCTTATTCCTTTCCCAAGTATTTTGTCATAAAATCTAATATCTACCTATCCAAAATTATTTTCTCATATTGAACTGATCATTTAATGTGGGAAAATGAATGGGAACAAGAGTTAGAATATAGATATGTGCTTTTAGACTTATCTCTCAGCACGGGACCAAAGGAGAGAAAGCTACATCTCATTGAGGGTCCAAAAAAGAGATGGTCTACCAAAGAGCAATGAGTAGATAATGTAGACTAAAAGACCTTAGGGTTAGCTTCATTAAAGACCTCCAAAGGTTAGTGTTAAAGGTCCTTAGATTGAGGACCTTTACGTACTTTAGACCTTACGCAAGCTAGGCATCTGCTTGAGGTGTTCAAGTCAAAGATGAGCCCTAAAGGTAGGGCATGAGAGAGAACACACACACACACACACACACTCAAGGCAAGCCCAAGACTCAAGAGGCATTAACGCCACATGTCAGGCCCCTCGCAATATTTCCCTCATAATGTGCATGAATCCTATTGGATGACCTATAGGAAGGTCCAATGAGAATTTAGATTCAATTAAAAAAATAAGGTCTTTCTCTTAAAAGAGGAAAAGAAGGACATTTGTCCAAATGCTACAATTTAAGGTCTTTCTCTTAAAAAGGGAAAAGGAGGAAATTTCTTCAAATGCTACAATTTAAGAAATTAAGGTCTTTCTCTTAAAAAGGGAAAAGGAGTACATTTGTACAAATGCTACAATTTAAGAAATTAAAGTCTTTCTCTTAAAAAAGGGGGAAAGGATGACATTTATCCAAATTCTACAATTAAGTAATTAAGGTCTTTCTCTTGAAGAGGGAAAGGAAGGCGCTTGTTCAAATTCTACAATTGAAAATATTTAGATCTTTCGTCAAAAGGGGAAGGGAGGACACTTATCCAAGTGCTACACCCCTTGCTTGTTATAACTAGAGCCATTCATTGGCTAGCCCAAAAGCTTGAGCCAATAAGATTGTAACAAGAATAAAGTAAAATCAAATTCACTCTCTCTCATATACTCCACAAGCCACACACTCACTCCCCCATTGTGTGTTTTGCACACAAGTCATCTCCTTCTCCAAGCTTGAGAAGTGGAGAGCCTACACCAACACCCTTGGCTATGGAATGCAAATCCAACCAAGAGTTATGCCCAAAGTAATGCTTATCAATCTCTCCATCTTCATTGTCACTATCCTAAGCTATGATCTAAGAGTGATTATATGTGAGGAGACTACTTCTTTCTCATACAGATACATATTCTTCTCTTCATCTTCCTCAGTCCCTCCTACTAGCTCTCTCCATCTTTGAAGGTATTTAAGGCCTTGGGATTGAGGCCTGAGACAAGTTAATATTTTTGCAAGTTAGTTAAGAGCATAATATGGGTGCATGAAGCTTACCATCTTAATGGCATCAGCAAGGTCTCAAGGAACACAAAGTATGTATTATACCAGGCCTCTCTTCAAGGGAGAATCTATAATAGAAAATCCTTTTGGAGGGGGGACCGGCTTCAAGTAAATTCGGTCCTGAACTGTTGTCAATTTCTCTAATTTTCTCTCTCTTTTTCAAGTATTATTCATGCCAAGCTAACTAGGTATAATGTTTGTTTTGCTACCTTCAATCAAGTACTCTCCTTATGTTCATTAAGAATCCTCTTAAGGAAATGCTCACTATTGTTACTTCAGTTTTGCTACAAACCATGTTATTAGCCATATTCCATTACATTGGTATTAGAGCTAACGGTTTCTCTTTTCTTGCTTAAGAAGAGAGGTCCTTAAGTTTTCCATGAAAGGTTGGACATGCTCATTGCAAGAGGGTAAGAGGGACAGGAATTTATTATCATGTTGAAAAGAACTTAGTTCGAGGTACACTCTTGGGAACTATAGACTTAATAATGGAGTCTTTTGAGGCTTGCCTTTGGCTTAACCATTATTGAGCTACTAGCAAGCTCAGCAGGAACCATAATCAACCGAGCAATGTTAAACCCTCTTCACTACTCTTTGCAATCAAGAGTCTCTAAACCATGGGTGTGGCTGCTTGAGAGCTAATTTTCAAAAATAAAGAAGAGTAACAACAAAAGTTTGAGGTTGCCAAAGCACAAAGTAGCATATATATGAATTTAGTTAGCATGGTTGACAATCATAAGAATGCAAAATGAATATTGGTGATTTTGATTTTGCACATGAAGGTGCTACTAATGATGCCCCCATGTTTGTGAACTATCTTGTTACTAGGTTGCAACTAGCCATGGGCAACCATGCTTTACAAGCCGAAGAGATTCTTCAAACTCCCCAAGAAGAGAGAGAGCTTAGGAAGCCTCTTGTAGAGACTATTGAAAGAAGACTCTCCGGTGAGAGAAGAGGAAGAATCCTATGAAAGAGAAAGAAGTGAATCTCCAAGTTTTTTGAAAGATGTGGCTCCACAAAGGTGATGGTCAAGACGATCCCCAACTCCTTCCAAGAGGAAAAGATCGTCATATAGTCCTTCTCCTCGTCATTCTGAGAAGGGAGGAATCAAAAGAAGAAAAAAGCGAGAAAGAGGCCACCCTCTTATCCACCTTCATCATCTTCCTCCTCTTCTGATAAAAGCAACCATTTTTCTCCTAGAGAGTACAAGAGGAGAGGACATCACAAATTCCATGCTACTTGGAAAAGGTCCTACAAGCTTAAGAAGTTCAAGGAGGGAGAAAAGAGCATCTCTTTTCTCACCTATGATGGCACCTTTGGTGCTACGGACAAAGTTTTGGCCTCATCCAACAATTTGATGAGGCCTTTGGCGATGAGGGCTTCACAGATCCTCAAAGCTACATCATGTAGCTATGCATTTTCAAAAGTTTGTGCAACAATGTTGGGCTAGTTTACGAGGTAATGGCAAAGCTCCCAAGACATGGAAAACTCTGCGAGTTTCCATAATGAAGCAATTTCTTGCAAGCAACACCAAAAATAAAGTTCTTACTGAACCTCTCTCTCTCTCTCTCTCTCTCTCTCTCTCTCTCTCTCTCTCTCTCTCTCTCTCTCTCTCTCTCTCTCTCTCTCTCTCATACATACACACACATCGTGATGCAATGATCGCCCTGTATGCCCAACTTTGTCGCACTCAAAAAATATCTCCTTCTCTCTCTAGCATCGGCCTCTCACAGGGAACCTCCCGTTTTGCTTGCACACAACGGGCCCCCTCGTCCAGTGGACGCCTTTCTTACTTGACCCACCATAGCAGCTCCTCCCCCATGCTTGTCCTTTGTGCTCTACATGAGCCAAAGCTGATGCAAGAAATGAAGTAGAGCAGGGGATGAAGTGGCGCAAGAGATCACGGATGCCCTACTGCAATAGATGATGTAGGACAAGAAGAGCCAAAGAAATGTGCGACGGCTACCGAACCACAATAACTTTTAGGGAAAGTTTCCAATATACCCCTCTAATATGTGAAAATTCCCAAAACACCCCCAAATTTACCAAAATTCCCAAAGTTAGCTTTCCATAAAAGTCTATCAATACAAGACGCTAAAACGAGAATTGGAGTTGGTTATGCAAGCTTTCCATACAAGTCTATCAATAAGCCTATCAATACAAGACGCTAAAACTAGAATTGGAGTTGGTTATGCAAGCTTTAAGCATGAATTGCTTCATTATTTTAAGAGATAATTGCCCTTTTGGCGAGGCAACTTTTGACAAATTACGTTCTACGCACTTAAATTTCAGCAATCTTTTAAATTCAAGGGGTATTATGGGAATTTCCACCAATTAGAGCGGTAGTTTAATAATTCTCCCTTACTTTTAGTAAGAGAGAGAAATATCTATTGGCATTGGCACTGCTGTACGTGGAAAGAGGTTCTTTTTTCCCCTTTTCTTTTTGAGCCCCAACCCAAGGGATCTCTTTAGATTCCATCTAATTCAAACGTTGGCACTGCTTACTTCTCTTTTTGAAAATTCTTACTCTAACTCTATTTATTGTGAGGCTTGATAAATCCATACATTGTGATAAATCCATGTAGGTCATGAATGTCTCAAAGATCATAACAAATTCGTCTTAAAAGACAACTCCATAGAAGAAATGAATGACAAGTTATGAATGGGAATGTGTGCAAAGACATTAATAAATTACAATTTTTTAGGATGGTTTGGTAGTGTTGAGAGTGATTTTGAGGTTCCTCAGTTGCTGTTGAGTTTATTGGCTTGGGGGGTGGGTGTGTGTGTGTGTGTGTAAGGTGACACGGTTGTAGCTCTTGGCGTTGCATCTAGCCCTGGTTGTGGTGACATTGCGGCTCTCAAGAGTTGCTTCTCATTGTCAAGAGGTTGTTCTTAAACCCGTGCTCATGTATTGCTATCAATGGGCCCCCCATGGGTGGATCTCTCTCTTTAGGAGCTCTTGTGCATTTCCTAACGAGCTCGTCACCATTGTGGATAGAGATCATTGGGTCTCTCTCTCTCTCTCTCTCTCTCTCTCTCTCTCACACACACACACACACACACACACACACACACACACACACAACAAACACCCCCCCCCCTCCCCCCCCCCCCCCCCCCCCCTCCCCGAGCGACGATCAAGCAATTTTCATGCATACAACGGATGGCGGGACATACACATGATATAGCATTGAAAATGGGAAAGTAATATGTCTTTATGTATTTTTGAAAGTGTACAGGAGAATGTTTTGACGTACAGAAAAGCTTGCAAATAAAATTTCTATCAATATTCCTCGCCAAACACACTGCTTTCTTATATGCTTACCAAACATGTCGCTTAATTACAAAAAACGACTTGTAATTTTTGTGATATTTTTTCGTTAGAAGGGAAAAATGAAATTAGGCCCTTCCATAGAGAAAGGTACTACCTCCCACTACCTATCTTTTGAAAGAATAGGGAGATCTTCAAATCTTAACACTAGATGCGGAGGCTTCGACAACTTTTCAAAAAACGTTTCTAATTCTCGAAGAAGAAGGGTAGGTGTAACTGTTTAATAGTAAGCGACTATTCCTTGCTATCCACGTTTTCTTCCCACTCCCTTTATTTAATTTAATTTTTACCTACAAATTTCAAAAAATTGGAAAAGATTTTGAAAATCCATATCTACCTACAAATTTCAAAAAATTTGGAAAAGATTTTGAAAATCCATATCACAAGCAAGTGTAATAAATAACTCACTAATGCCTCTGACAATGGTGGGCTATTTAGGCAGGCTTCACAACCATCCAAATGATTGCAAAAAGTAACGTGTGGGAGGTTGCCATCACTTTTTCACATTCACTCGCTTGAACCCTCGTCCGTTGATTGATGCAGACCCTCACGGCACAGACGTGGAGATGTTCAGATGTGCAGAGTCGAGCGGGCGCCCTTACCCAAGTGCAAAATGCTCAAATGCCAAATGGGCATTGAACGTAAGATAACCCGCTTTGGTATAAAAGTCAAAATTTGTTTTGATTTTCTCTTTGGACTCGGATGGAAAGTCCAAAAAATTTTAAGATGAATGCGTTTTCTTGACATTTTTTAAAATCTTAAATGCAGATTTACAAAGGTGTAAAGATCACTTTACCTAGAGGTGCTAGTATGTCCCCTAGACACAAAAGAGCTTTCATTTTGTTTTTACTATTACTGATGCATGCAATCGGCCTCCTCTTTTTCTTTATAAATCTCTCTTTCTCTGAAGCTCTCACCATGCTCGTCTCTTTTATGTTCCCTCTCCTCTCCTCTCTCTCTCTCTCTCTCTCTCTCTCTAATTCAAATCTCATGAAGCAACTACAGCATCCACCATGCTTGTCTCTTTTATGTTCGTCTCTCTCTCTCTCTCTCTCTCTCTCTCTCTCTCTCTCTCTCTCTCTCTCTCTCTCTCTCTCTCTCTCAAATCTCATGAATCAGCTACAACATCCACAAGCCTAAATTGAAAATAGTCCATATGGTTAACTAGAGAATGCAAAAGAAATAGGGTAGCTGCATCTAACTTACTCTTACATGTAAGCTATTGCAATAAAATGTTTTAGTATATAAGGAGGGTTCTTTGTTTGTCCCCTTGGCATCCATGAGAAGACAATTGCATCTACATTCTCCCACACTTTTGGATCGCTTACATTAGGTCCTCATTGCTTCTCCCATCAATTCTTATATACCTTTGCATCGTTACCCCCTTTGTTCTTACACACTAGGTCCCAATATTGAATGAACCTTATTTAATATGTGGTTCAGTTGAGACTCTATCAACATCTAACTATGCATATCTAGCCATGCTGGATACAATGCATTTGAAGATATGAAATTTTCCCTTGTAACATCACCCATTGGGGCAAATGATTTCTTTGACCTTTCACTTTGTTGACCACAATAATAATCATTGTATCCTCATACCTTTCAAACTTATACTCTTTAAATGATGCTTGGAACAGGTATTGGAACTTTTGGGCTCCTTGTGACATTGCTACCCAAACGGTGACTCTTTGAGGGTGTCAACCTCAAGAAATGAACCTAGTAAACTAAGCTATCAACACATTCAACAAACCATCACTCTCTAATCTAGGAATCCGCCTTTGTCCTATCTTACCGTTGTAGTTCAGCATGCCATTTCATCGACCAAATGAACACGGATTGCAACAAACTTTAGGAGGAGCTATAATAGGCCTAAGGACACTAATCTACAAAGTCTGGAGGACAGTTGACGAGGTATCAAAATCTTGATACATCATGGTCCAAGTCTTGAAACTACAATCGAAGAGTCCATATAGGTCACCCTAGGGTCTAAGAACATTATCCTAAGGGTGATTACAGAGATCTACCAATCACAGTGGACCAATGTTGCTCATCCTAGAGAGTCAGACCCTATGGAGAAAGAAGTGTCTCAAGAAAAGATCCCAAGATGAGACCTCTTATTAGAATGCCCCTCAACACCTCAGGATTGACCCAATCTATTGTCTAATCCCTAGATGTCAATCTTGGGAAACTTACATCACATGGAGGAGCTGGAGGCCCTCTATTCTAAACTATCATGCACTCTCAAAGCCGATCAACAACTACAAACCAACATAATCATATTTGCCCCACACCATGAAATCTCTCATTGCTCAAATGAGAGATGTACCTGACGTAACATGCCGGATGCTGACAAAGATTGTCAAAATGATTATCACTTGCATACAAGCCTTTCAAGACATTGATGTAGCAGAACACCCTTGGAAGGTGTTCCTTGAAGTCACATGGGGCATTTCTTAGAACTTGGAAACAGCCACTAACATTTATATAACCCATTTAAAGATCTATCAGTCCAAGCTGGCACAATTGCTCGACCTCCTAAGCTCCCCCAAATAACAAAGACATTGGAGAAGCGGCACTTTGACTACTGAAGAAAAAAAAAATAAAGGCTTACATGAGGACATGCAATGGCTAGGAGGGGGGGTAGATGCAGCTGACAGGCTCCCGCAGGCCTTGCTTGAGTCTAAAATTGTGATGTATCATTTTCCCCAAAAGCCTTGTAAAAGAGACATTATGATTTTTGAGCCAAATGTTGTAAATTCTGAGATGTAATTTCTATCATGAGCTTAAAAGCCTTGTAAGCCGGCCATTGTCCGTACAAAAAGCCCTAAGTATAAAGCTCAAAGTCCTTAGTCTGAGCCGATATTGTAACATTATTTGAAAGTTTGAAGAGCTTCTTGGATGTACCACTGTGAGCGACTACTCAGCAACAGCTTGTAACTTACTTTTCTCTAAATCTGGTAATCAGAGTTCTGTTTCAAGAAATGCATTGTGTTCTTGTCTCATGCTCTTTCATTCAAGTATAATCATTTTTAATTTGTATGTGGCTAGTAACCACCTGTCTTTGAGCTATATCTGCAAAATTGAGTGCCAAAATGGTTGTTTTTTGACATTTTGACCATTGCATTTGGTTCTAATGCTAGCATGATCTTCTTTTCCCACAATAAAGCTTCTCGTTTCATCAATGGAAGGGCTACCATTTTGTGGCCTAAGTTCTTTACCACTTCATTTGGTTTGATCATTAATAGTGTCGTCGATTCTAATACTTTGAGGTCATATAGCATATACTCTTTGTGTGAGCCTGTTGGCATGTCATTTATCCATTTTTGTAGCTCATCATAGGCATCTAAGTGCTCTGTTCCCTCTTCAAACTCATGGAAACCTCCCTCTAATGATGTTCTAGGTAAGTCCATTGGGGTAGATCTATACTTTCAAATTTAATCATTTGTTGTGTTTGTGGGACATGCACAATAGCCTTTAACTACAAAGCACTGATTGCCAAGTCTTTAGCTTGAAACTCTCTAGTGTGACTCTCTGCTTTCTTGCTAGTTAAATCTACCCTTGCTTTTTCCTATTTGTCCTTGGAGCTCCTTGATTTCATGCTCCCTTTGAGTCTTGGCTATTGAACCAGCCATAAGCATCTGTCTTTGTCTGTAATCTCCCCTCTTCTTGTAGAGTAGTGGTAGTTGTATCCTTGGGATAATCTCTTTGCATTGATTGTTGGGTCCTTGGGGAATCTAGCAAAGATTCTAGATCAATAGTCTTTTGTCATTTTGAATCTTCTACCTTCCTTTGATCAGTTTTCCTCTTTAGTACTGGATTTTTTGTCTGAACGCTCCTGCCAACTCGGCTTCATCAGTAGATTTTTCGTGTTTTTGCTCCTTCACATTCATAAGTATTTCCTCTTTGATTTTTTCAAGCTTTCTCTCAAGCTCAATATCATAATCTTCTCTTCAAAGGGAGCTTCGTCCACTTTCTCTTTTTAGTGGCTAGCTTGGCCAATCGTTCCTTCAGGAGTCGTTGTGCTTCCTCCATTAATCTTTGGACTTGAGTTTTTGGAGTTTGTTAAGTAGGTTGCGGTCTTTTTTGGACCAAAGTGATGGCAATGTCCTACTCCTCCTCTATAGACTGATATTCATAAGGTATATCATCTTTCATTTTAATTTCTCCACCCAACTCAAAATTTGACTTTGTGGCCTCACTGTCAATTGTCTTGGCCCTTCTTCTCTTTGTGGGTATGGTGGATGAGCTTCCCACCAATCTCACCAAATGCTTTGCTTTGTGTAATAAATTCAATTGATTCAACTTTTGGAAGTTCATCAATCATGCCTAGTTCTTAATATGAGATTCATGTTGGCACTGGACCCGCATTCATGTATGCTTTATTGTGATCACTTTTGTGAATAGGGTTTTCTTCGACCATGTTGGAGCCAACAATTGTATAAATTTCCTTTGTAATGCCAATGATGTCTACCATCTTTATCCAATTGTCTGGATTATGTATAGATTTATTAGTTGGCCGAGATGCAATGCGTTTCCATTTGTAATTATGACGAGTAGAACTCAATGAAAACCCCATGTACATTTTGAGCTAAGGTGGCTAAAGTATAAAGGTCACCTTAGAACCATTTTTGAATAACATTTGAATGATCAATTCTATGTCGTACGATTCTGAGTGAGAGAGAGAGAGAGAGAGAGAGAGAGTGATCTTATCCTCTTCACTACACGCATCTCCCTCACCGGATTCACGAAGCGACCACACCATCGCGGTAGCCTCTCCGAGATCTACGCGCCCACGCCGCGCATTCACATCTTCGAGCTGCTCGGGAGCGATCTTACCACAAGCTTGTTTTGCTTGTAAGTAGCACAAACGGTGTTTGTTTTCAACAATCAAGTACTTTATGGAATGAGGGCGAGATTAGCTACACATAGATGTTCATAGACTTAGGTTTCGCATACTTTTAGGTTATGACTTGTGAGTCTATCGCGACTGTATTCAAGGTAGTTAGGGTTATAATCTGGTGAGATTGGACTTATAGGTAAGTGTATCCTAGTGAGGGGATGGTGCCTACCAAGTTTGAAGCGATTCCGAGTTCATTTGATGTGTTAACGGTGTTATGAGCGTTTAGGGATAGAGAGGGTTGGAGTTAACAAGGATTAGTGATTGATGCATCATAGAAGTGCGTATGTGTAGGTTGGTCTCAGCCTGACAAGCTAACGAGATTGCCTCCGTGCACCTACGGGTTAGTCGTGTCACCGGATGACAAGTATGTTGCCTGTGTCGTGCTTGTGAGCATGAACAGGGGAGTAGTTTTCCATAAAACATTGGCGCCGTTGCCGGGGACACAAGACCTTAAGTAGGGAGATCTACGTCACTCGTGTGATGGTTAGCTTACTATAGTTTTGACTAGAGAGAGCTTAAATTTTAAGAGAAGATCCAGGAGAGGATATCCTGAGGTCTAGTGGATAGCCAGGAAGCCTGTGACTTGCCGAGGGTCTACGACTAGTTAGAGTTAGTTAGGTAGGATAAGGTGGAGTTAGGATTTATGGTTTTGAGTTCTAAGTGATGTTTGTGTGCGAATAGTGTAGAAAAACTCTCTAAAAACGCAAAACAAACAAATAGAAGAAACAACGAGGATGTTTGCTTTCCTTGAAAGCAAAAATCCACACCATACACTCTTCAAGGGTGTGAATAGTGTAGGCATTTGGATGTATGATCCAGCGCTTGAGAAAACGTTAAAATTGCGACAAAAACCAACAAGAAAAAACAAGGGCAATATTGCCATAAGAAAACACTAAGTGAACCTAAAGAGGCCAAAAAGAGATATAACCACTAGCCCTGATTGTGTCATGATGTACAACTTATATTCACAAGCTTAAGTTTGAATTTTCATCAAATTTGCATCACTTCAAGTGCATCTAAGCTGTGAATTTTCCATAGAAAAGTAAAAGTGCTTGAGTCCAAGGTCAAAAGGAGTCCAAATTGAATGAAATTTTGAGGGATAGACTTCTAAGGGCACAGGAAACCAAACTGTTCAAAAACAGTAAAAAAATCACATCCCAATTGCCCTCTGCCGAGTCTATCGCGATAGACTACTACTTGGGGATAGACTCACATTCAGGGAAAACCACTAGGATCACTGACTCAACACATCAAAATAAGAGTGCTCACAAAATTTGAGGACATTTGAACACCTACTTGACCACCAAACCCCAAGTCTGGTGTTAGAATCTGACATCAGAGATATATTGGCAAAAAGGCCCTAACCTATTGTCCAAACACTGCACAAATTTGTGGATACACCATACAGAGGGTGGGGATTCGAGTTGTGGAGAGAACTTTGGAAAAAGACCCAATTTGGAGAAGATTATGAGTCTATCGCGATAGGCTAAGGAAGTTGGGCTGTAGACCTTATTTTGCAAAACCCTCCTAGGGTTAGCTTAAACAGGACCTAAAGAGCTTACATACCAAGTTTCAAGGTGTTTGGATCACTAGAAGTGAGTCTAAGGTCCAGATAGAGATTAAGAGTTTGACAAAATCACTAGATTTGGCCTAAAACACAAACCAAGAGTCCAAATTGTACGAAATTCAAGGGATAGACTCTAAAGAGTAAGGGGAACCCAAAGGTGAAGTCACAATTTTAAATTGACTTATACTGAGGAATCTGTCAGTCTATCACGATAGACTCAGAAAGGGGTGATTCAGACATTTTTTGCAAATTGTGACTAGACAGCTAGGACATACTCTTCACATAGATCCCAGCCATCATTTCACATTTGAAATTGGACCACCAGAAGACCCTGAAACACCTATTAAGGAGAAAAACACAAATTTGCTAAGACTGACCAATTGTCATAAAAAAGTGATTGTTGTACATAATTGAAAGATTTTTCCCTGGTTCAAGGAAAACCCTTGTGAACAGACTAACTATACTTGTGTAGATCCCAGAAGGAGATCATCACAGAGCTGCACAGGCAAGAGAAGTCCAGGTAAGCTTTAAGTTTGCAATACAGCTTGGAGTCTTATGTATTTAAGGTCAGGAGCCTTTTTTAGTCAGGAGCTAAAAGTGTCAAAAGTCAAGTAAGCACCACGTCCACTAAGGAGAGTGTAACTCAGAGAAGGCTAGATCCATTAGCACCAATCATTGAGGAGGGTAGTGATACTGACACTTCATCAGATAAGTCCTTCTTCATGATGGGGAGTCAACAGCCAGGAGGTTTCTCTGGTGGAGGACCAATGCTAGGAGGAAGTACCTCCCAGAACCCTTTGAACATGCCAAGTTCACTATAATCTTCTTAGAAGGAACAAACTCTAGGGGAGCCCTAGTTTATTCTGACTATCGGGGATGCAAGTGTATTTGTATAGAAGAAAGATCGTCTCAGAGACTAGAGATAATTCAAGTCTATGATGATGGAGACAGATTCCGAGATGAAAAGGGGAACCACTACCTGATAGTTAGCAACCTTGAGGATTACAACAGATATGGAGATAATGTGGCAAAAGGAAAAATGGTCCAAGAAACTCAAGAACCGCCTCCAAAAATTGATCGACCTGGAGCTCTTTTTATGTATGAAAAAAAACAACCAGGGTCTCTACCTATAATGAGAATGTGGGAATTTACAAGCATGAGAGCGAGGGAGTAGTCTCTTATTTTCGATGCAAAGAACCATACCCAAATGAATTAAGCAAAGACAAGGTTCTTTACTTGTTCTCTTATGAAAGTGCTATGGGGAAGGCTATCATTTTTGTTGACAGGTACGGGCGAGAATACAAACGTATTCTCCCAAAGGAGGTAGAAAAGGCAACAGTTCTAGAAACGCCAACATATGCCCCCGAGGAGGTACCAAGGTCCACCTATCCCCCTAGCAAGTCAACAAATCCATTTTCAGAAGAGTACGACGCAACATCACATTCTAACCGACAACAGACGTTCAACTACCAGAACCAACAACCAACCCAACCATCATTGCAGGCATGGCTTCAACAAAGTGCGACATTAGAATAAAACCGAAACAGAGATGGTTATCCAGCTGCAAGAGGTCTAAGAGATTTACAAGAACCACCACTCTATTCACAATATCAAGGCGAGAGTAAGCCAAAAACTCAAGAGTCGGCACAGCCTGGAAGACAACCCATAGAATGAGTTCGAAGAGATGAACCACCTCTTGCAAGAACCGTCAGAAATTATGGCTTAGGAGCACCACTGGGAGAGGAACCCTCCCACTACCGAAGGCCAGAGGAGGTATATCGAGTAGGACGAGGAGAACCAATGATGAGATTTGTAGACCATCGTAGAATTAGACCTTCTCATGTGCAAAAATGGGTAAACAAGAAATACACAGGAAACAGAGACCCTATAGATCATGTAGCAGCCTTTGTGCGCGTGATTAGAGCTAAAGAATTGTTGGACTTCTCTACTCAATCTATAGGGTTTGGGCTTACTCTAGAGGAGGATACCGCTACTTGGTTTGACTCTGTGGAGCGTAGAGATTTAGAGTCTATGGAGGAGGTTTTTGACGAATTTATAGAGGAATTCTCACCAAGGGGGATAGCTCATAATACAGTCTCACAAATCCATAAGTTCAAACAGAAAGAAGGGGAATCTGTGCGAAAGGCGGCCCTACGACTAAAAAGATATGTGAAGTTCTACCCTTTGGAAGAACTGCCAACTCAGTCCAGACTTATGCTTATATTTATTCAAGGACTAAGGAACGCAGATCTCCAGAAGGACTTACATATGAAGAGGAGCACGACGTTAAATGAGTTAACTAAGGAAGCTCTTTACCTTGTAGACAATTGTGTGGTCTACAAGGAGGGTGAATTCAAGGATCTTGATGACGATTCATCCTCACAACAAAGTGGAAGCAAGTCTGCTAAGACAACACCGAAAGGAGAAGTAGTTGTAAGCCAAGAGCAGCTTGTAGAGAAAGTACTAAAAAAAGCTTGTAGAGGAAGTACAGGCAACCTACCAGGACCTGTAGGTGTAGAAAGACCACAACCAGTATTGGGGCAACAACCACCCCTA